>NC_138869.1:58368904-58977436 GCF_965194805.1 Balaenoptera borealis | reverse complement strand
CAGGGCTGGAACTCTCAATTCTGACTTACATTCAGAGGCTTTCTCTCAATGCCATATTGTGTTACTGAATACTGTGTTAACTTACTAGAGTAGGTTTCTTAGAACCAGAACCATTGGTGATACATTATTGGAATATCGCATTGCATCTTGGGCATAGTTGGAACAAAGTGTATTACCTAAGAAAAACAATGAATGAATCCCAACTCAGCCTGTTCACTGGGTAACCCACAGCTTAGTCAGCAAGTTGGCAGGCTGAAAGATACAGACCAAAAAGATGACAGGGAAAAGGCTATGGAAATGGCATAATTAGATTGTGTCTCTTAAATCTTTTGGTGAATACTTTGCCTGCTGGTAACCTCAGAGCATCCAGAAACTATGAGTCATTTATCTCCTTTCCCCTTGCTTTTCAGGAGTAGCTCAGGTCTGAACAGTTCTCAACAGTTCAGCTGCCAACCTAAATCTATTAGCCATACTCTCCTAGAAATCACTTTCCAGCCACATGAAATTCCGCTGTCCTCATACCCCGAGGAGCTCCGACTTGCCACTATTCTGTAGACCCCTCTTTCCCTGTCCCTTTCCAGCTGCGTGCCTTCAACTCAAACTGCTTACTATTATTATTACTGTTGTTTATTTTGTTTTAATATAAACATTATTTGACTATATTCGGTGAGACCTTTTGTATATGCTGCTAGATTGATATGCACACATACTCTTCTGAAAGTTGCTTAGTACTAAATGACTTGGAACATAGAAAATAGTGCATCGAGTACATAGTATATTATCATTTCTTCCCAAGCCCTAAGTAATACGAGAGCACAGGATATGTATCTTTCCTTCAACATTGTCTTCCACATAACCTCGTTCCCTAAATAAGATACATGTTTAAAAATTATATAACATTCAAAGAATTAAAGTTATGAATTTTACATAGTGCTAGACAGGGCTTAAAAAGAACAATCTCTGGCAGATCACAGACTAACAAAGGTAACATGTTGGATTGAAACCTGCAGAGTCTAGAGGAGGAAAATTAATTTGTGAAAAAGTAGCTTTTTTTTTTTCTGTGTGTATTTTTAATGGCCTTAGCAAAGCAAAATGGAAATATTTGCATTCTCTGCAATCAGTTTACATGCTTAAGCATTTGTTTTTCTTCCCATCCTAAACATAATTGTCTATTCAGTAATAATCCACGTAGTAGAGAGCAGGATCAAGAGATGCTGTGCCTTTGGCATCAGCCTGCTGTTAGCGAACACGTTTCTTAGGCTACAGTGCTAATTGGCGTTTCTTTTCTCATTTCGTGATACAAACTTGCTGACTATCCTGCTAAGATAAAATAGATATGTTTCCCATCTCGCTGGTGGAATTTCCTCTCCCTCGGCCACTAACTCCAATCTGCCATCTCAGTTCTCCAGAGCTGCTGACACAACAGTCTTCTTTCCATCTTCATTGTATTTTGGAGTACTGTGAAGATAGCCAAGGCAGAGTGAGAGTGGAGATGGCGGGGAATAAAAAGAAATTGTTTAAACCAAGCATTGAGCGTGGTACTTTTTTTTGTTAATTTTGATCATCTGCTTAGAGTTGATGCTGACAAAACCTTGTAGTTTGACAAAGCGGTTCGGTTTAAAGCCATTTACAACAGATTTCATACAAATTCCTATAGCACCCCCTATTCCAGTATCAGACATTAAGATGGAATATGCATCCAAGATTGGTTTCCAAAGGACTCAGAGCAGAGGACAAACTGGAAAGGAAGAGTAAGAGGAAACTGCCTCTGCTCAGAGGGATTTTCTTTTTACATGAATTCTGGTCCCATTTCTCATGCTCAGATCTCTAACATGTCTGATTAGAACTTGCAGAATTAATAGAGGGCTTCCTGCCTCTCGGTCTCTCTTCGATACTTTAGTCAAAGGAATTAATTTTTAAAAGTTGCTTTATTTTTGAGCGGCTTGTGAAAGTCTCCTTATTTCAGTTAAGTAGAAGTCGATTTTGTTAGCAAGCTGTGCTATTTCTTTGGGCTACATTTATATACGCGTATCCACTAACGACATAGTGCAGATATTTTTAGCAGTTGACAATCTTTTGCTTCACTTGTCACTTCTGTCTTGGGGCATTTTTGAGAAATTTTTCTGGGAGCAACTTGAAAAGGATCGTTTTTCTATATTAAAACTTGTTTAAACAATTTGACTCAATGAAGTTGTGCTCATGAAGCTAAAATCAAAGGTTTCTTTCAAGAAGAGAGCGTTTTAGTTTTTACATAGAAAAACTTTGTTCTGGAGCAGATATCAAGCGGACAACCCACTTAATCCATCTTCAGCCCTTCTTTGACCACATGCTATGCTTTTTAACACTTATCTCACAGATAAAGTCAACAGAGTGCAAGAGATGATAGTGAAGATTCAGGGCAGGCTGTAGCACTGAAAAACAAAAGAAAGATTTCAAAACACGAGTACTTTTGATTGTGGTCAATAGATCACTTTGTTCATAAAGCTTTGACAAAATATAATACATAGAGTGGTTGTGTATGTAATATATGCACAGGTCACAAGAGCCCCCTGGAAAGTTTCCCTTGTTGAGAATTTTAGTATTTAACTTAAAATTATGGCTTTTGGACTCTTTCATTTTTTATTTCTGGTGAACACATCAAATAGAAAGCAACTTGTTTAGCTAACACACTGCAGTTCAGACTCTGTCACTTGTGTATTCATTTCCAATAATGTTTGCAATAGCCTTTGTGCTTAAACACCCAGCAGAAAATAAAGGTGCAGGGAGGTAGAAATTAGCTCAATAAGTCTGGACCAGAAAGAATTAAATTGACCTTCAACTTCAGATTTCTCTATCCTTCCTTAAAGTAGGGATATACAGAGGTGCTAAGTTGATTTATGTTAAGTTAAAGCCATTTCAGTAAAGCAATGACCTTGTACCAATAAACGTTTAAGTATCTAGTTCTTCAGGGATCAGTGAAAAAATACCATTCTTAAAATAACACAGATCTTCTGTGAAAGCTTTTGACTGCCAAAGGATTGACTCAAGAGTGTGTTTTAAACAACCTTCCTACATGAAGAAACTAAAACATGGCTGCTATGTGCTTTTACTTTATTTACGGGCTGAAATGGTGCAAAGATGAATGAAAAAAAGAAACACTTGAGAGCAAGATATGTTTCTTTGCTCATAATTTTCACCTCTTATGAGGGCTGGATAGATGTTAAGGGCATGGGTTCCCATCCCACTTTTCTTCTTGTAAAGTTACCTTGGACCCTGCCCCTCCTGGTGGGACCTCTCTATACCTTGGTTTTCTTGGCTACAAAATAAAAGTAGAGGACAAAATGATGCGCAAGGTCTTTTTAAGCTTTGAAAATTCTGGATTTATATCTCAAAAAGGATTTTTAAATGATCCATAATTCAAGATACATGTACAATAAGATCTTTAATACAGGCCATTTAAAACTATAGAAAAGGAATATAAATTAAATAGATGAATAATCTGAGGTTCACATAGTTACTGTAATTAATTATTATAATTCACTCAAAACTTGCTGACATAGAAGGTAAAATAAATATTTCAAAATCCCTCAAATACTTTGACTAAGAAAAGGTAGAAATGTGTAGTAAATCTGTTAGAGGATTATTCTCTTCAAAATTCTATATAAGATCCTCAAGCTTCCCTGGTGGTGCAGTGGTTAAGAATCCACCTGCCAATGCAGGGGACATGGGTTCAAACCCTGGTCCGGGAAGATCCCACATGCCGTGGAGCAACTAAGCCTGCACGCTACAACTACTGAGCCTGCGCTCTAGAGCCCGCGAGCCACAACTACTGAGCCCATGTGCCACAACTACTGAAGCCACGCACCTAGAGCCCGAGCTTCGCAACAAGAGAAGCCACCACAATGAAAAGCCTGCGCACCGCAACAAAGAATAAACCCCGCTTGCTGCAACCAGAGAAAGCCCACGTGCAGCAATGAAGACCCAACACAGCCAAAAATAATAAATAAATAAAATTAATTTATTAAAAAAAATTCTATATAAGATCCTGATTTTCCAAAGGCCACTTGACTGATTTTGTTTTTTCCTCTTGTTTCTCTAGGGAGTAAATTGATATTGAGTTTTGTTTTTAATTTTTTTTAATTGAAGTATAGTTGATTTACAGTGCTTCAGGTGTACACAAAAGTGATTCAGTTATATTTACATATATATACATACATTTATATATGCTCTTTTTCTGATTCTTTTCCATTATATGTTATTGCAAGTTGTTGAATATAGTTCCCTGTGCTATATCCTTGTTGTTTATCTACTTTATATATAGTAGTCTGTATCTGTTAATTCCAAATTCCAATTTATCCCTATCCCCCTTTCCCCTTTGGTTATAACTTATGGTTATAAGTTTGTTTTCTATGTCTGTGAGTTTTGTAAATAAGTTCATTTGTATCATTTTTTTAGATTTTTAAGAGTATTAATGCTTTTTTGATTCACCTTGAGAGTAAACCTTCACCTTAATTAACAAATTAAGGTGGGAGAATTGACACCATAGGATGTAGTCTTTCATAGATGATAAAGGTTATCCTGAATCAGCTATAGTGGGGATGGTAAACCACTAGTTCAGCAGTTAAGATTCTGTTGTTCTAGAATTCGAGGACTGAATATACTGGTGCTGCTTAAAGCCCAATAGGTCAGAAATTCCATATTTTAGACCTAGTGTTGCCTTTATCCTAGAGGACTTCCCTGAGGTCTCATCTTGAAGTCATTGGTACTTGAGGTATAATATTCATTCTCCATGTTGTTTGGCCTCTATTATCTACCATTCCATAAAATTGTGTTCTTCCTTTTTGATCTATCCCTGGATCCACTGTTTCACCATCAGCAAAGACAGTATACCCTCAGCATTCACTCAGAGTTTCTGCTACCACCCTGCCCGCATCAAATCCAGGCTCTTCCCCAAAGAAACTACTTCATTCCAACCTTTCTGAGCTCTGCTTATTCTCACTGGGGTAGTGGCTTTCACGCTTTTTTGTGGCTTCTGGATGATGGTTCCTCTTCCTATTTGTAAACACTCTGCTTTGTTTGAGGTTCACACAAGACCACCCTCTTCACCCATCATCCACTGGCCTTCAGATAATGTGCTCTGTCACTGAAGTTTTGGCATCTGGATAAGTTTCCATTTCTAACAAAGTTCCTGCCAATACTCTAAGTGTTGTCAACAGTCATTTGTTATATTGAACCATCCTGCCTAAAAACCTGGCCTCTCGATGTTTTTACTTCATCATCTGCCATAACTTCCTCTTCAATTTCTTCTCAGCCACTCACTCTCAAACTCAAGATCACACAACCTCGGGGAACTGCTCTCCAAAATCATAACGTCAACTTCCTACTCTCATCTTGTAACCTTCTATTTTCCAGGGTGGTTGTTCGGTTAATGATCTTTCTCCAGCCTCTTGGGAATGTCTGGTCCACTGGTCCCTCTTTCTTTATCCTGTCCCCTAACTTGGACTTGTCATCCTTTGTGGTTCTTATCTGATTAAATCCCAACCTTAGATGCACTCAACTGGCTGCTTTTTTTGTGTCTCCAGATAAACCGTAAATAAAATAAATCAGAAGAGAAAAACAGATTGCTGCACTATAATCGTCAACCTCAACTGCATCTCTGGAATTCCTCTAAAATCCTCCTACTTTCACTGGTTAACTTAGTCTCCAATTCACAATGGCTATTGCAAACCCTTCTGAACTTGCTGCTGCCATGCCTCTCCAGACACTCAGCAAATGACATCCCTTTCCACTTAATTTAGAAGGTAGCAGTTATGTGATGGGAACTCCCTTAACCTGCCACCATCAAACTTACAAATCTATCATCAGAACACAGCTGTGTCCTTTCTTCCTATTGCAATAAAAGAGGTGTCTCTCTTCCTCTCAGAGGCTGTTTTCTTTTTCTTCACACCTTGGAATCCACCCTTCCCTGTTCTCTATAATTCTCATTAATGAATATCCCTTTGATCACCTGTTACTTTGCTCTTCTCTCTCTATTGGATCTTTCTCAATAGCATCCATATCTATACAGGAACAATTTTCTCCAGTTAAAAATCAGGCAAAGCAAAACAAACATCTCCCTCCATCTCTTTTTCCTCTATTTATTACATCTCTTTTATAGCATAACTTCTTGAAAGTTGTTAAGAAACTCCTATGCACCTCTCAGCCACCTGCCTTCCACCCCCACCAGTTTGCGTGATATCTCTTGTCAATATCATCAATGATCTCATGCACTGAATTCATTGCTCAGTTTTTGTTTTTTATTTTACTTAACCTCTCACTAGCATCCAATCACATTATCCATTTCCTCCTTCTTTTCTAGGTTTCTATAACTCCATACTCTTTTACTGGCTTCTCTACTTCTTCCTATAAATCATGGCATCTGTCCAGGTTAACCCTCAAAACTCTTTTTTTTCTTACCATATACTCTGTTTCTAAACACCTGAATCCATGGTCAGGCTTCAGTGTTGATTTATATGACTCTCCCATTTTTCAGCTCCAGTCCAGCTTTGAGCTCCAAATGTGTATGAGCAACTACTTATTTAATATCTCCTCTTAGACATTTCAGAAGTACCTCAAAGCTTGCATTAAAATAGAAATAATTATCCTCCTCCCTCCCCAGCTTTCTCTCAAGTTGGCCTTACTTTATTTTCCCCACTGGAACCAGCCTAATCTTTAAAAACAAACAAACAAAAACAAATATGATTCTTACTCAAATACTTAAAAATCCTTAAAGACTTTGCAAATATTTAGTTGTAGGACCAACTTTGTTTACCAGAGTCTAAAAGTCCCTATAAAATCTAGTTGCCCTTACTTTGCTGTCTTAACTTACTCCCTCATTTCCCATCATTTAATCAGGTGGATCATTTTCCCTCCCTTTGAACAGTGTATGTTTCTTCCTTCATCATAACTTTTCATGTGCTGAAACATTTGCTTAGAATCTTCTTTCCCTTCTTTCATCCTTTTAATTTCTGCTCAAACTTCAGCAGAAATTTGAGCTCAGCTGAAACTCCCATCCTCCTTAAAGCCTTTCTTGGCCTTTCCATGATCAGATCAGACCGTTTCATTGGCATTTTCGACATATCACAATTTCAACAAAATGATAATTTATGTAATGAATTATTCTATGTCTTTCTTACCTATTAGAATGTAATCTCTACTAGACAAAGGACCATGCCTGCCTTGGTCACCTTTGTATTCCTAACACCTAGCAGATTTTTATTTGTTCCTAATGGATACTCAGCAAATATATTTTTAATGGCATGAGTGCTTTGGTACCTAACCTAAATCTCTAGACTTTATTAACAAGTAGCTTCTTAGTACCATATTTTAGTACCAATTTTGTACCAATTTTGCATTGAAGTGCAAAATTTCTTGATGGGAAAAAAAATCAATTTTTAATTTAAAACTTTAGTGTGTGATCACAAACTTAATAAGACTTAAATGGCTTATTTAATTGTTATATGATCCACTTTTTGTTTTCTATAATATTCCTTTGTGTTTTTCTATCACTTTCTACACCAGGAACAATGCCGTGGAAATTAATACCCTGATCTCTTAGAAATATTTACCAAGGAAGATAGATAGATTTGAAGGAATTATGTTGTCTCTCTATTCAATGCCATGTTAAATACTTAAAATGAATATGTCTTTTTTTCTTATAGACTCATAGGCTGACTATGTGATCTTTGTTTTGTGGAGTAGAACAAGCATTACTAGATTTTAACCCAGTTTAGAATCCTGACTTTTGTATTTACCCATAAGTTTAAGTGGGTTACTTAATCTCTCCCATCTTCAGCTTTTACATCTGTGGACTGGCATGAACACCAGTGAGAATAATTAACTGATTGTACTCAAATGTCTTCCATCCCCACCACTCGTCCACTACTTTCTTTTCCTTTATTAATATTCATACTCATAATCCTTGAGACCTCACTTAAAAGTAATTCAATGAATATATTCCTTTAAAATGGTGGAACAGGGACTAATTGTAAAATAGAGGAATATAATGAGAAATTTTTATCTTTGCACATCTTGAAATAATATTAAAATTGAAACTGGTGACTACAGTTAAAGTACTATCTCTTTGGCTTAGATATGAAATCTATTGATACACTTCACTGCAAAGGAATCTAACAGATTGATGACAAGTTCAGGCTCTGGAGACAGATAGACCTGGGTTATAAACCATGACATTGGTCCTACTAAACACAAGACCCCGTGTAACCTCAGTCTCTACAAGTCTCTATTTCCTCAGCTGAACAATAGAGGTAATGGTAAAATATTCCTCATAAGATGCTGGTAAAGACTAAATGCGATAATGCCAATAATGCATTAAACACTGCGCTTGGCGTATAGAAGCCTTCAAGAAATGCTATCAGTAAGTTGAGACAGAGAGAAATATGACTTGTGATATATTTTTGCCTAATGTGAGTTATTTCTTTTACACCAAGTAGATGGTCAGGTGGTAAATTTATTAATTTATACTTTCTGATCTCAACAAGTGGCCTCATCTTTGTCCTCCTAATATCTCCAGATAATTGTGACCTTGCCCTTGAGTAGGTGTAGAACCAAGAGAAATGACCTTTCAAATCTTGCCTTTGCCTTGATATCTAATCCTTGAATAGTGCTGTCCTCAAATGATGGTTTTCATTACATTGGAAGATTGGGCCAATCATCATTAGCGCAGACACTTTAGCAATTTTTCATCCCAACGCTGCTATAATGATAGTTTCAGCACAGGTGATTCGTCTCCTTAATCATAGTGATTATGAGTCTATTGAATAGAAGCTGTATCCTAGTGAGCATAGAGTAATTTTTTTTTTTTTACTGGTTTTCTGTTGCTGCTTATTGGTATTTCTTAAATCCTTATGGTGGGGTGTGTACTTTTTATGTCCTTGGTGTTCAGGTTTAATTTCCTTGCTTTTCTTCTTTATACTTTAATTAAAATTTAATTATAAACTATAAATGTATATACCTGGTGTACATTTGGAACATTAAACTCTGATTGCTATTTTATTCACTTAAAACTGTCGAACTTTCCAAGGTTTTTAGGCCTGTGTCCTTCTTACATATAGATCTGAATCAAAGTTGGATGCAATGCTGTACCACTTGCCCTGGCCTGGTATGAGCTATTCATGCATTTAATTAATGCCACTAATGAATGGTATTTTTGTTCCAAGAAAGTAAGTAAAATTGTTGCAATGGAGATTTCTGCTTACATATTCTATGAAATCAAAATAGAATAGTTATTTCATTCCCTGGTCGTCAAAATTGTCTGTGGACCTTTTGTCAACAAAGCGATGGACATTTAATTTCAAGGAAGTGTGAAATCTAAAGCCATGATGATAGTGACTGAGACACCAAAGGTTAAATTAGCATTTTTGTGATTCCTTCGTTTTGTGGCTCTATGGTCATATATGCTTCTGGGTCTATCTGGTGAGGCATTTTCCACTGAATGACGTCCTCTGTCATTCCTTCATCCTGACAGAGGTCTTCCAAGTCATAGACACAGGACTGTACGATCGTGCTCTGATGAAGGCATCCTCCACAGGCTTCCCTGTGAGGTGCGACAGATGCCAAACTGTCTTTTTCTAAGTTTATGTCACAGAGTAGGTGTTTGATAGTCTCTTCCTTCCTTCTGAATACTTGAATATTGAAACAGGCCACTTTGTAGAAATAAAACTAACACTTTCTACTATAATTTATCTAATATTTATGATTAACACTTTGATTATGGTGAGACCACTTGACCCTTAAGTAAATAATATGTTCTTCAATGTTTTATTGATTTTGGCCCCACCTAAACAGGGTATTTCAAACACAAATATTAAAGTGGAAAACCATAAAAGAAGGCTAACTAATAATAGTAAGAAACATATTACATTGTGAATTTCCCACTTACTTTTTCAAAGTGTGTTTTGATTTATTTTGTGCCATGTACTCATATTTTTATCTCAGTCACTTTCATGCAGTTTATCGTTGGAGGGTTTTAAATGCTGGGTATTTGCAGAATCCAGTATAGCCAATTATTTTTTAGTTCAAATTGGCAATTTATTAGTCCTGGTTTTACGCAGTAATTAAATCAACTAACCAGAAAGATTTAGTACAAATAAAGGTACCCATTAGTGTCAAGTTTATATTTCTTTTTTAAACATTTAAAAATGTGATAAAATAGTTATCAATATTAGCACAGGAAATTTTTCAATAGAAAATCTTAACTAATATACAGTAACACATGAGATTGCTTCAGATATTTCACCATTTGAATATGTTCTCAAGTGAAATATTTGGGGTTACTTGGAGCTTTTTTTCCCCAATTTTATTGAGATATAATTGACATACATCACTGTATAAATTTAAGGTATACAACATAGTGGTTTGACATATATTGTGAAATGATTACTGCAGTAAGTTTAGTGAGCATCCATCATCTCAAATAAATACAATAAAAAGAGAAAGCAAAAAAAGAAAAAAATTATTTGTGTTGAGAACTCTTAGGTTTGATTCAAGTTTATATTTCTATTGTCAACTAGAATGTTTTTGTTACATAAAAAACTCTAAAAAACAGGTTCATAAGTTCTGTGAGATTGGGTTTCATGAGGTAGCTCTCCAAATATAGGGTAATCAAAGAGGAGGAGAGTATTTGAAACTGACTAGTTTATGTTTATGAACATCCTTATAAGGCTGCCAGCTACTATTGGAAATATACTTTGTGAGTCCTCCTGATTAATGGCTAAGGTTTTACTAAAGTGAATGATTATCCCTTATTCCAGAACTACAATGTCAACAGTAGTGAGTAGATTTGTAAATACTTTCTTCCAGGTAGCCCAAGTCCTTCATCTGTAGCCATTAATTTGGTGACAGACAATAATTATTTTAAGTGGCCCCTGATGCTGAAACGCACAGATGGCTTTCTTCCTGTGTGGTGCAGGGAACACTTCTAAATTTCTGAGAGGTTTCTGTCACTACCCAAAGAATTTCCTGTCAGCAGTGACATTTGGCCTAATCATTTATTCTCTGTTATAAGGCCTCCCTGCAGTGGCTCTGAGTCTGGAAAGCTTCTGTTGTCTTAAGAGCCACTGCTGTCAACATCTGCTAACAGTATTTTGCTTGAAGTGTCCCAACTTCTCTTAAAAAATAGGATCCCCATCATTCTTAGGGCCCCCTGCTGGGTCATTTTCCTGGAAATAATGTCAGACTCTTATGAAATTTCATAGGGGCACAATTCTCAAAATTATTAATGAGGAAACATTTTAAGATATAATTGGAATGACACTGAAAAAGTTTATAAAATGTTACCCGAAAAGTAAAAAAATGAACTCATTTTTATTTCATAAATAATTCAATCATAGTAGGAAAACACTCAGATGGAATACACCAACATGATGGCAATGATTCATCTTAGCAGTGGAGTTACAGATTTCTTCTTTGTGCTCTGCATTTTGCAAATATTATAAAACAATTATTTTTGGAAAAAAAATCTTTAAAATACTAAAATAATGATTATATCCATGAATAATAAACATAATGAAAACTATTACAAAAAAGAATATCTTTCAAAGATTTTTACCATATAATGTTAGTGTAATACTAATTTTCTCTATGACATTTACACCACCTACCTATTACTATTCAATATACTTTGAAAATTATATAAGAATACTTTTTACTTCTTCATGACTTCAGTTCTTCTGTGTGTGTGTGTGTGTTTCTTATTTATATCCTTCTCCCTTCCTCTTCCTCCTGTATATCTGTATTTTAATATGAAGCTGTAAGAGAATGAATAGAGTGGAGAATTCTACTGGGAAATAGCATATTGACAGAGTTTAATGGTTTTCAAGCCTTTTGGTTTCAGGACTCCTTTACACTCTTCAAAACTATCAAGAATTCCAAAAATTGTATGTTGGTTATACTTATCATAATTTACCATATTGGAAATTATTTAATTTGTTTAGAATAATAATAACACTATTGAAATATTAATCTAAATGATATGTATGAAAATAATCATATTTTCCAAACAAGCAAACAACTAGTAAGAAGGGTGGAATTGTTCTATATCTTTGAAACTATCTTTAATGTTTTATCTAATAGAACATAGCTGAATTTTCATATCTACTTCTGCAGTTGCTATATTACACATCGTGTAAGCTGTAAGGAAACTACACTGTACCTGTTGAGAATGAGGCCTAAAAAAAGAGTGAAAAAATACCAATAGCATCTTAGTATTATGAAATAGTTTTGACCTTGTAAACTCCTTGACAGGTCTCTGAAACACAGACAACAATTTGAAAATTGCTAGCCTAGGATAGACATATTTTATTTTTGTAGCTGTATAGTATTCCATTTTAATGAATGTACCCTATTTATAAAATTGCTCTGCAGATGAGTATTTGTATCTCTTTGAGGTTTTATTTTCCTTACAAACAATGCAGCAATGAATATCTTTATAAAGATATATTTGTCCACATGCATGGGTATATGTAAAGGATGGATATTTAAAAATGAATTACTCTGTTAAAAGTTATGCATACTTACTTCACTTAGTATGATCATCTCTAGGTCCATCCATGTTGCAGCAAATGGCATTATTTCATTCTTTTTTATGGCTGAGTAGTATTCCATTGTATATATGTACCACATCTTCTTTATCCATTCATCTGTCGATGGACATTTAGGTTGGTTCCCTGTCTTTGCTATTGTGAATTGTGCTGCTGTGAACATTGGGGTGTGCATAAGCCAGACAGAGAAAGACAAATATCATATGATATTGCTTACATGTGGAAACTGAAAAAATGATACAAATGAACTTATTTACAAAACAGAAATAGACCCACAGAGAAAACAAACTTTTGGTTTCCAAAGGGGAAAGGGGTGAGGAGAGGGATAAATTTGGAGTTTGGGATTAATATATACACATTACTAAATATAAAATAGATAACCAACAAGGTCCTACTATATAGCACAGGGAACTATACTCAGTATCTTATAATAATCTATAAGGGAAAAGAATCTGAAAAAGTATATATATATATATATATATATATATATATATATATATATATATATATCTGAATCTGAAAAAGCATATATCTATATATATCTATATCTAGATATATATAGATATCTCTGAATCACTTTTCTGTACACTGAAACTAACACAACATTGTAAACCAACTACACTTCAATTTTTTAAAAGTTATGAATATTTTAAATTTATGTATTTATTTAATTTTATTTTTGGCTGTGTTGGGTCTTCGTTTCTGTGCGAGGGCTTTCTCTAGTTGCAGGAAGCGGGGGCCACTCTTCATCGCGGTGCGCGGGCCTCTCACTATCGCGGCCTCTCTTGTTGCGGAGCCCAGGCTCCAGACGCACAGGCTCAGTAGTTGTGGCTCACGGGCCCAGTTACTCTGCGGCATGTGGGATCTTCCCAGACCAGGGCTCGAACCCGTGTCCCCTGCATTGTCAGGCAGACTGTCAACCACTGCGCCACCAGGGAAACCCTATGCATATTTTAAAGTACGATGTGTTGACCCTCTAAGGAAAAGGTTTCATAAATATTTAATTCAAGCAAAACAATATACACTCTTGTTTCCTAGCTCTTTGAAATACTAAGAAAGAATAAATGTTGTAGGTGTATGTCCCATAAATATTTTTCCCAATCAATACATTCACAATTTTTGATAGACTTTCCTCAGTCTGATGATTTGGAATTTCAGTACTGTCTAAATTTTATAGACGATGTCAGTCGTCCATGGGTTTTAATATTTTGGGAGCTTCTATAGCGATGTTAATCAAACACTCTTTTTCTCCATTTCCATCTACTGGAAATTCCCAATATAATGCATTTAGATATAGAAATCTTTTAAGACTGTGCTGTGGTTTTGATAAACTCATAAGAAAATGATAGTTTCCATAATTGGAATAATGTATCAAAATAGATGAATTCCAGAATTTTAATAATTCCTGAAATTGTCCTGAGGCAAAATCTGTTCTACTTTCATAAGTGTTTCCATTTTCTTGTTAGGAAGAAGAGACACAATCTGAAATCCAGCTCTAATTTTCTCCAAGGCATAAAAGAGAAGACCTTAGTAATTACTTGTCTTTGCATCAGACCACTTAGTGTCTTCTTTTCTTGTTTTTGCCAGTGAATGCAAAAAAGGAAGATTCCCCATAAAAAAAATGTTCTTCTTGAATGGCTGTTCTTAGAACTTCAGTTGTACTTTGCCTTCAACTCATTCTTTGCAATATTACACATCTTTTCACAGTAAAAGAATGTTCCTCAGTTAAAACTTTTTAAAACATATTATTTTGAATTTGCTGTTTTTTCTGTGCACTACCCATGTTATGTCATTATTGAAAGCATCCTGGGACCAAATCTAGTTAAAAATATATTTTTATCACATTTTGAAGAAACTGAATAAGCAAGTTTTTATTCAGTTATGAAACTTCTTTCAGAAGTTATGAAACTTCTTTTAAGACTTGTCTTTGAAGCTTTGTTCACAATATGACTTATTTCTCAATACTCACTCTGGACATTCAGAGGCCATAAGCATTTGAATAGGTGACCAGTGTTGCTAATGTGGGCTAACTATTTTAGAGTGTGTCTACCATCTACCAGATCTTATTTGATGTGATTTAATGGCTCAAATAGATATTTGCTGAATGAATGAATAATAATTACTACTACTACTACTAGTGATATTATTATTATTATTACACCAATACTTGAAAATTCTCTACCTCTTTTGCTTTTTCTTTCATTTACTTTCCTCTGAAGTAGGCTGAGTAATAGCACTTCAGAGATATCCATGTCCCATTCTCGAGAACTTATAAACATATTACCTTACCTGGTAAAAGGGACTTTGCAGATGTGATTAGTTAGTATCTTGGGATAAGGAGATTATCCTAGATTGTTCTGATGAGTCCCATGTAACCACAAGGGTCTTTATAAGACAGAGGCAGGAGGATCTGAGGATTAGGAAATGTGAGGGAGGGACCACAAGCCAAGGAATACAGACGGCTTCTAGAAGCTGAAAAGACAAGAAAACAGATGTTCCCCAGAAGCCTCGAGAAGGAACCTAGTTCTGCTAATTTTAGAGTTTTGACCTTCAGAACTGTAAGAGAATAAATTTGTATTGTTTAAGCCACTGAGTTTGGGGAAATTTGTTGTAGCAGCAATGGCCATCTAATACACCCCTTTTGCTTCCATTTCTTTCTATATTTCATGCCATTAGATGTTGCCTCCAGAACCAAACATCTGCGGCAGTGCTTAGCACTTAGATTGGTGATATGTGAAGTTCACATTTTCGTTCAACCCTTTTGCCGTAGCAGATATTCTTTGTTTGTATGAGTGAACTATGCCTTCTATCAGCTTAAACGCCTTTCGTGTCTTTGTCACATGAATGTAAACACATTCAAATCAAAGTATACTGCCCACTTTTAGAAGAACAAGTTGTCCTTTATCTTTGCACCTGCAGAACTTAACCTCATATCTTTATTGGAAAATAACATTAAATTATTTAAAGATACAGGGTCATGAAGATAAGCAATGCAGGACTCCAGTGATTTTTATGTTATCAGCGTAGGTGTGACCTTAAAACATTGAAATTATTGAAACGATGTTCATAGGTATATATTTAGTTTATGTGTGTTTATTCCAATAGCCACTGAGGTAT
Source organism: Balaenoptera borealis (assembly GCF_965194805.1). Classification (NCBI taxonomy): domain Eukaryota; kingdom Metazoa; phylum Chordata; class Mammalia; order Artiodactyla; family Balaenopteridae; genus Balaenoptera; species Balaenoptera borealis. Next base: position 58,961,741 of record NC_138869.1, on the reverse strand, counting down.
ATTTCATTGTTCACAATCTATAACCAAAATCCTTTTGCTATAATGTAAACATAATTTATCAAACCCATGGACATTAACTAGGGTTTTGTTTTATTTCTTCATTAATGGAAAATGAATTGTATCTGCTTTTGTTTATCTTATGCATATTGGACTATAAAGAGCCAAATGTTAACAATCGGTCTCAGTTAGTCTGCTCACAAGTATAATTGGTACCTCTGAGGCGTGGGAAAACTAGCGACCAAAACAATTGGAGGCATTCTTCCTTTGGTTCATATTTAAAATATGTCATTTTACATTTTCTGCTCTTCGTAGTCATTATGTCTACATCAGGAGGAATGCAAATAGATGTGGTACAAATTCCCTGGTTACATAAATATTGTTCTAACTGTAAAATAACTGACCATTTATACTGATGGGCTAAGAAGGCTCTTTGAATTGCTTTGCTTATAATTGGTTCCCATGGGGACCTGCAAAATCCACAATTTCTGATAAAGTGGAAAGCTGTGGGGGAGTTATAAATTATAATGCAGTTATGACTGGGCTAGCCAATACAATCTCACAATCTGTTATTAGAGCGTTGTGTCTCAGGTTTGTTAGGAAGCACTAGAGTCCAGAAATGTCACCATTAACTGATACGTGATTTGGTCACATTTCTTGGTAAGAAAATAAGATTTTAGTTGTCCTTTAATCCAAACTTTCTCTAGGAGGTTATGCAATGTAAGCCAGTATGATTAATATCACCATTGAATAATTTAAAATTACTTCCTCTAAAGAGAAGAATGTCCTCAGTGGAAGGTTCAGACTTTGGGTTCAGATAGCCTGGCATTTCCATCCACTTAACTGATTATATGGTTTTAATGGATTGATTTGTCACTAAGACTTACTTATATAATCCATAAAATGGAGGGAGTCATGTAGTTCATTGAATTGTTTTAGGAATTAAGTGAGATAGTGTATCTGAATTGGTCCAAGTCGGATATAGCATAAAGTGGTAATGAATAAGTTCTCAAATATCAGTGGCTTAACCCCTAAAAAGTGTTATTCCTTATTCACGTTATAAAGTCAGCTGTTGGGGACCCTGCTGCACAGTGACTCAGAAAGCATCGTGAGAGGAGGCTGCACCACCAATAGAACCCCTGGCCTCCAAGGTCATGATGACAGGGGATCAGAGACGGGAGGGGCACACCAGCCCTGGAGGCTGTCTCAGAAGGCACACAGGTGTCATTTGTTGGTATATAGGCCAGAGAGACTTGGAAACATAAGGAAGATTGGGAATATGGATATTTACAGGCATGGTCTTCCCCACAGCATCTGAAATGCTTAGCAAGATGCCTGGCACATAATTAGAACAGCTCAATAAATGTTAGTGATTGTCTTTGCTGCCATCATCATCATCATCATCACGATCACTTTAGAGGCAGTACGTTTATAGTTAAGAATCCACCACCAACTCTATGACTTCGGGCAAACTTTTAAAACTCTCTGAACCTCCATTTCTTCCATTGTAAAGTTGGTTCACCTCATCAGATTGTTACAGGGACTAACTGAAATAAAGTGCTGCCATGTAGTACTCCCTCCAAAAAGATGGGGGGTTTTGTTGTCACTGCACATTTTTACCCTTCATTGGATCTACCAGTTGATTCAAACCATTTAAATGCCTATTTGTGTGTGTTTTTAATGCAATGGTGTTAAGATACCTTGATTCATTTTAGCATTTATATGCTAATAAAATATTGATTTTTCCATTTGTGACAGATATATACAATTATTAATGATACACTCAGCAGGTGTTTATTAAGTGTCCACCGAATTCTAGAGGCTAGGGATGAGCAATAAACAAGATAGGCAAGGTCTTTACCTTCATGGAATTTGGATTCTGGAACAGTGACGAGGGAAACAGGGAATAAACAAGCAATGGTAAATGAACTGTGTAATTTCAGGTCATGATAATTCCTATGAATGTACAAAAACAGGAAGATTTGGTAAAGACTGGTGAATATTTCATTTTGTAAGATCAGAGATGACTCTGAAGAAGCAACATTTCAGCTGAGATTCGAATGACACAAAGGTATTTGGTAGAAGAGCCTGCCTGGCAGAATTCCAAGTACAAAGCACCTTGACTCATTAAATGTCATTAGAGCAGAGTGAGCGATGGGCAGAGTGGTTAGAAATGAGGTCATAGAGATAAGGAGGGACGTTTGCTATGAAAAAAGTTTGATTTTTATTTTTCTAAATTTGATGAAAAACTATCAGAGGTTTTCAAGCAAGAGAAGGACTCAACCTGATTTTTGCTTTATTTCACTGACTACTTCACAAGAAAACCAGTAATAGAGGCTATTGCAGAATCCCAGAAAGAGATAGTGGTACTTTTTCTTTAATTGAAGTATAGTTGATTTACAATGTTGTGTTAATTTCTGCTGTACAGCAAAGTGATTCAGTTATACATATATACACATTCTTTTTTTTATATTCTTTTCCATTATGGTTTATCATAGGATATTGAATATAGCTCTCTCTGCTAGGACCTTGTTGTTTATCCATCCTATGTATAATAGCATACATCTGTTAATCCCTGGTACTTTTGAACAAATTAGATGGGTGGGGAGATGGACAAAAGTGGAAAGATTTGGGATGCATTTTGAAAGTAGAGCTAAAGGTTGGTAAAGATGTGGAGGTAAAGAAAGGAAACCTCTTAGATTTATGAACTTAGAAGTTCATAAATGCCCTCCAAGGAAACATCGGATAGAATTTACAAAGATGACTTACTGATGGAGGCAAATACATTTTACTTCAGGGTCAGAAACGGGGAAAATTCATTTTCTTTTGAGGATTCATCCATGGCCCAAAAGCCAGGAAGAGTAGTTTTTACTCATAACAGGCTTATATAGCTCCCTTATTTAAAAAATAACTAGGTCAGGTTTTTTTCTAATGAAATAAAATATTAGGCTGAAATTTTGAGTTAATTAAGTATGGGTTGCTGTAATCTACTGCCATGCCCATTTGATGTTGTATACAGGAAGAAATGAGAGATACAGGAGGTTTATGGTATGACATACATGATAACAAGGAGCATAGGGTAAATATATTTGTCATTTCAGGGAAGCTCTTACCTGACATAATCTTGGGAAAGCCTGTTTTAGAGAGATAAATGGAGAAGCCATTTAGAATGATGAATTAAACCTGCCTTTTATCTTTTCAATCGTGTCCAAAAAAATAGTTTATATTGAGCAGGAGGTTCTACCTCCCCGATCTAAGATATACTGTTGTACAAGATACACATTGTGTGGATAAATAATCTGACCCACGTTTGCTTCCATGTTAAGTCCTGCAAGTACTGAAATCTCTCTTTGAGCTTACTGGTTTTAACTTTGTATCTCAGGGTCAGAGTTCCAATTTCAGTGCACAAAGCCCTTGCCTTTGGCAGCTGAAGGCCTGTTATTATGGGCAGAGATGAAAATTTCCCTGGGCCTAGATCTATAATTTTCTATATTAAGTCTTGAATCAGTGAAGTGAAGTATCAGTGACTCATTTAAAATTCTTTTTCTCATGAAGCAGATTAGTATTTCTCTTAAGTCCAGTAAAGGGGATAAATCTGGACCACTCTAGTTTTGCATCTTAAATAAAACACTGTGAATCCACAGACTGGGATGTGGCTTTCCCCTCATATTGTGTAGATTGTCGGGACACCTGTTCTCAATACAGAACAGAGCCGACTCTGTTCACCGCTTTCCTTGATGCCTCGCTATGTCTGCAGTGAAGGAACCAAACGTAGAGTTTCTCAGTGCTGGTGGCCATTTCAGGAGAGAGAGAAGGGCTGCTCCCAGAAGTCCTACCCTCCAAAGGCAGCTGAGTGAGGTCCTACAGAGCAAGATAGCCAGAGCACATCGACAGACACCAGGAATGCCTTCACTGGCTCTTCCTCCAATATGCCATTGTCACTTTTCTTCATATGTCTATATTTCATAAACTAAGCCACGTAGCAGTGTTCTAGTGTTACCTTACTCTGTTTTAACTCATATTTAATAGCAGCTCAGTGGTTTCTCTTGTGTCTTATGCATATTTTTATAAGGCACTTTAGATTTTCTTCAGGGATAACTATAGGTTCTAGAACAACTATTGTCCAACAAGGAAATCCAAGGAAAGTCCAAGGACCTAAAAAATAATCTAGGATTTTTATGTAAGAGCCTTCTTATGGTCTGTGAATTGCCTAAAAGTACATCAGCCAAAAAAAGGGCAGGAATGTTAGATAAAGCTGTATTGGTACACGATGAATGAATGTTGAAACTGGGGGAATGGGTTACGGGGATACTATTTTCTCTCTTCTGTGTATGTTTGAAAGTTTTCATAAAGAGAGTTATTTATAAATAAATAAATAACAGGCATATAGGGATGATTGAGCATTTTTTAGACAAACTTTTGAGGTGTTTTATGTCATTGATACGTAAGGTTCAAAAATGTAAGGGGACAATCTAAAACTTAAGTGGAAATTAAGGGAAAAAAATGCTACAATTTTAGAACATTTTTCAGTTTCCCGTTGTGAGTGATGGAATTTACTCCTTGGAGTGTAATTGGCATCATTTTATTTGATCAGAAAATCACACAAAATATTTTTGTGAATGTTAGCATATTTGCAGGCTCTTAGAGACTGATATTTCTTTTCTTTGTCATAATACATCATGAATAGATGAAAAATATATTCCGATCTATTCCTTTTTAAAAATATTCTCTTTCACATATATGCACACACGCGCACACACACACAACTCCTAGAATTCCTTCCACCCCTGCCACTAGTGAAATGTGCATGAGTGTGTGTGTGTGTTTCACATTTAAAAGCAGGTCAATTAAAGAGTTGTTTTATCATTATAGCTTTTTTGTTAATCAGGTAATGCTGAAAATTCTCTTTCAAATTTAGATGTTTATATATGTATCTGCTCCATTATCAAAGAAGTTGGGAAGGTCCAATAATATTAAAGAAACAAAACCAGCAGACACGAAGATCCTGCATACACACACACACACACACACACACACACACATATACATATAATTAAACAGAAAGCAGTTTATAATGCATTTCCACTTTGTAACTATTGTAATAAGGATGCTAAGTTAGAGAGAATCCCACCTATTTAATAGAAAAATACTTGATTCCATTTAATTTCAGGCAGTAGAAGTTCAGACACTGGAGGGATAGTCAGTAAACATACCAATTATGGTAGGGAACAAAATTATGAATGCCTGAGTATTTTCAGCCTTTATTCTCCTCTGCTTCCCAAAGAATACTTTATATATCTGGTTTTTTTGTTTGTTGTTTGTTCTTCTGATTAATGGGTAGGCAGAGCCATAGATTTGAAAGGAGCAGACTGGCAATATTTTCTTTTGGAAAAGTACTAGCAAGAAATAAGATTAGATCCTAGATGATAAGGGGAAAGGGTGCAAAGACAGGAGTCTGTGAAGACAGAGGAAGTCCTGGGGCAGATGGGATATTCAGAGAAGGTGAAAAGAAAGAGATGGCGATCTTCTTGCTATTTTTTTAAAGATAGTAGGGTAGATTTGATGCTTTCTGATGTTTCTTAACTGTTTTTCTTTGCACTTGATTCTCTGCTGAGACTGGACCGTGAGGAGACCAGCTTTATTCATGTTATATAACCTTTCACAAATACAGTGTGTGATCTGCTTTCTTGGCTAAGAAAGCAGATCTGCATTCTTGTACCTTCAGTGAAGGTACAAGAATGAATGTCCACAAAGGGAACTATCTTCTCATCTTCCACTTCCATCTTCTCTTCCACTGAAACTCTGGTTCCTTTGAGATTATATCATTCTTACCTTTCTGGACTCCTTTGGACCTAACTGAAGGAAATTTCTATCCTGCTCCCCATCGTCCCTAAGAATTGGGAACCAGATGGAGGAAGGACAAGATTCAAGAATGAGGGATCTTCCATAGCCTCTCCTCCACACTCTCATTTAAATATGAAACATTTATTCCATAATGGGATTTGCTCTCTTTACAAAGAACTAAAACCCAAACCTTCAGGTTTGGCAATGGAAGTATCTCCACATAACTAGGGACAGCTAGACCTGGAAATGGGATTCTTATCTCATGAGATGCATCTTACCCCCTGAGGCTCCTTTGCTATCACCCTGCTAACCTCTTGAGACAGCAAATCCCCTTTTACTTTGACTCAGAAGAGGTCAAGATTGGAACCCTGGTGGCTCTCTGGTCTCCTCTCCCATCGCCTTCCTCTTCCCAACTTGGATCTGTCACTTCATTGTCATTCTTCCAAAGAGCCAAGCATGCACTCCCCTCAGAGCATTTGTACTTCTGTCCTTTTTCCTGGAACACTGTCCTTCCTCATAGCTCCAAAACTTTCTCCTTTCTTTCATTTAGGTCTTTGTCTAGATCTTTCCAGATTACTGTATCTAAGATACGACTTTCTTTTCTGTCACTCTCTGCCCCTTACATTGCCTTGACTGTTTTTTTTTTTAGTACTTATCACAAATGAAGTAATATTTATAAAAGTGCTTGCTTAGTGGCTGTCTCTCTTGACTACAGTATACTGTCTGTGATAGCAGGGACTTTGTTCACTAGTTTAGTTCTGTAGGTTCTAGAATAATACCTGGCACATAGTAAGTGCTCAATAAATAATTGTTGAATGAATGAATGTTCTTCCCTTACTGTTGAGAAAAGGCTGTAATCAATCAAGATTGTGATAATTGTGATGAGAAGTAAGGAAGAGGGGATAATATGATACAGGAAACAGAGTGAATGATAGAATATCAAAGACGAGATTAAATCTCGGTTCTGACATCTGTTAGCTGCGATACTTATTCAGTTTGCCTAAACTCACTGACCTTTAGTTTTGTTTTGTTTTGTTTTGTTTTTTTAATCTCAAAATGGTTTTACCTCAAAAACAGGATTCATTTTGAGGACTAAATGTGATAATGCACTAAAGCATGTAGCACAATATCAGACATAAGAAGCTTCATTTCAAAATTGTTAACTATATAATTCATCTTACAAAAGCTCATCTGTTCTTTAGAACCTACAGTTCTGATCAAATCTTAAATTGCAATTTACTTTCTTTTCATTTTTATATCTGCCAACAGGAGAATATTCTGATATATCTGTTCTCATTGTATTTTGGTAAAAAGCAAGGGGTTCACCCTCCTGACCATCTAAAACCAGTCTTCTCAGGACCAGCTTCCCATATGAGAAACCAGGGGATTGACTTTAGATACAGACATTCTACTTAGAACCATCTTCCCACATGAACAACCACATGATGGATTCTAGATATGACCCCCTTCAGAAGAACTCCTCTCTACTCCTCGGAAGGCCTCAGGGTATTAGCCAAGTAAGATTGCAATGTGAGATGCCCAAACCAAGACAGGAGCAGTTCACCAGACCTAGTAAGAGGTGTGTTTCATTTCATTCCCATAGAGAGAAGACAGATGGTGGCTTGACATTAGCTAACATTTTTTAAGAGCATCCAAAATGGAAAAAGTAAAGAATAGTAGTACTTTGTCCTTTATATTGATATTATTTGGCAAGTTGGACAAGGTCTCTCATGGGCTGTATCTACAAGAGTGAAACAAAGCAGAGTGTTTTATAGTACTTCAGCATATTGAGGTCTTTTCCCAAAGTTGACCCTGGTAAAACAGATCATAATCCATATAAAAAGAAAACTCTCCTTTTTTTTTTTTTTTTTTACCACTTTAAGTTTTAGAGTCTAAAACAGAACCTTTGAACTCATCACTTGAAATTCGTCACTGTGATGCCTGCAGTTTGGGGTCTATTTTCAATTGACGATATTATCTATGGTGGGAATAAAAGAGAGAAATGGCTCCAGGGAAATGGCTCTAAAAGTCATATTTTTTACGTGTGCCCCAAAGATGTTAATAACACCTAACATTTGTATGCTTCATCGTTCATAAAAAGCTATTTCTCTGCTTGTCTTATGTAATTGTCACACATTTACTCCCAATCTTTCATTCGTTCAACTAATATTTACTCTGAGGTACTATATACCAGATTTAGGGTTAAGTGCTGAAGGTAAAGTCACGTGATCCCATGAGTCAGGGAGCAGCCACAATTTAAAAGTAAGTTCCAGAAATCGTAAGCAGCTCATCCAAGGTTTTATAATGAATAAATGGTAAAACTGAGATGTGAAAATAAAATTCATGATCAGCAAAATGACCATACACATCATACCTTCAACTATCCTCAGTTTGTGAGAACTGTGTCAATTGCTTTTTCCTTTCGGGAAAGCTTTTATATATCCCTGGTTGGTGACTGCTGCTACAGGTTTTCTATCTTATCACCATGTCCAGGAAATACATGCTGTGTTCGATACAAAGTGTTTACTTCTTTGATTATGATTATTTTTAAGTTAAAAAAGACCATATTATCAAACCACAGTTGCTTACAGTAGCCAAATTTGCAATAATCTTTAGGAAACCAGGAAAAGGTTTCCATGCCTACTTTAGATAAAAAAGCCTTCCTTGCAGGCTTATTAAACACCAAATGTATTATTAAGAAATTTAGAGACTCTCTTCAGGCAAAAATATTTTAAAAACTTGACAGATATATCCACTGCCCAACCAGACTGAAGAACAGTCTTGGCTTATTCAGCTGAGTGGATGCAGAAGGAATGATCCTCCGTGCTTTCTGTTGTCAAGCCATGGGACAGTTTTCTGGGTGTCTTCTGCCCTAAAAATGAAAAATAGGCATGCTTACTAAAATTGTGTGTGTGTGTAATCGACTATGTTCCAGAAGCTACATTATGCTTGGGGAAAACAAAGATGAATAATGCAGGGAGCCTACCCTCAAGAGGTTTTTGATTTGGTAGAGAAAGACATATAAACCTGAGCGAGCAGCAGTGTTTTACACATGCCAAATTAGATGTCTATATGGTAGATGCACACAGGAAGAGATTGGAATCGACTTGCGATTTTTTTATCACTTGTTTAATGTCTATTTTGCTATCAGAAAGAAAATTCTTTAAGGGCTAGAACTGTGTGGGAATAAATGTGTCCATTTTATTCCCTGTTTAAATCTTTCATGGATAGCACAATATCTGGTAGATAGCACTTATGTTTCAAATTAATTTTGAAAGTATTTCAGGAAAGGTTGGATGAATGAATTGAATGAATGTATTAAAACATTAATTAATGGTAAGGTCTCTCTATGGGAACTTGGGGCGGGGGGCGTGGAAAAAGAGGTCAGGAAAGATTCTATGAAAATGATTAAGTGGGAAAAATGGGAAGCCAGTCAGGACAGAAGGATCAGTATAAGCAAATCTAGGAAGGTGTGAAAGGTCTCAACCCTTTCTGAGTAGTCCTGTAAGTGGAAATAGAGATGTGTATATTTAGGTCATGATTTTGGATAGCATTTTGTGCTAAGGAGTTTGGACTTTATCCTATACGTGGACATATGGAAGATAAACATGAAAAAGTTTGCATTATAGGAAGATCTATAGGCAATAGAAATCCATATAAAATACCTTTAATGTCCAGTCCCAATGGAAGAATTGATACCTATCTAAGAAAAATGAATTTAGGATAGTTACTCAATCTTCCTCTGGGGTGGTCTAGCCCTAAACTGTTTTATCCCTCTGCTTCTGTAGCAAGAACAAACGGGTATTCTATTTTAGAGCCATTCGTATGCATTGTTTTTACACTCAACTCCTCCATAGCGAGGACTGATTCCTTGTATGACTCCTTAGATTTATCTATAGACGTTTATGGCACATATGGTCTTTAACACATCTTTGAAGAACACAGTTTCTAGTGTCTCGGTTAAATTTACTTAGTATCGATTAGTAAGTGATTCAGGCTCCATGAAAGCACTCTTCAAATTGTCACAATTTTAGTTCCTTGAATCTTGAGTTAAAAAAAGCTCCGTCCCAAGCCATTGCCCCCGTAAATCCTTCATCCACAGAAGGGATGTTCTCCTCCCAGCTGATGCCTGGAGCCCTGTAAACAGATACCTACCCAGTTATATACAACTTTCCCTTTGAAACTGGAATATATTTATTTCTACTAACTCAGTTCACTGCATTTTGGGAATTCTTTCAGTCTCTAGCCCAGGTAATATATGCTTAGAAATAGCATACAGGAAACTGACCTATGTTTTTTTGACCTGAGTTTGGGTTCAGTTTGGGGGTGCATATGTGTTTGCTTCCTTGGTGGAGGATTGTAAGTGGATACTGGGAAAAATCCTGATGTTTTTCATTATAAGATTCCTCACTCTGGTTCCCTCTCCGTTTGTTTTTAGGGCAGGTAACATGAGCTCCGTGTGAAATTAGAGTTATACCTGGGACTAGGACTTTAAATTCTCTCTTGTTTTTTGATTTTTCAAGCAGGCTGGCTAGTTATATTTAAATATGGAAATTATGGGACTCTGTTCTCTCTTAAAAGAGGAAAAGGTTGTGCTCTCACTCTTAAATCCTTTAGAATTTCATTAATGTAAGGAATCTTAAGAAGTTTTCTTGTCTATCTGTCTGCATGTATTTAATAATTTGATCAGCAGATAATGAATTGTGTGCTTCTCTCAGACAATTTGCTAGGCCACTGGGGTGGATGCTGGGCAAAGGTGAATATGACCCAGCTCCCGACTCCAATCAAATCAAATTCTCCTAATAGTGGAGAAGAACATGGACACGCGTTATGGAAATTTAATGAGATTTAGCTGGTCCCCTATTGATGGACATTGATAAATTATGGTACGTGATAATTATGCTACAATACTGAGCAGCATTTCAAAAGGATGATATGTGCTGACTCTTCATATATTATTAAACAAACAATAAAACCCACATTCTGAGTGTTCCCTTTGGAATTAAAAAAAAAAAAAGAACCAGATAACTGGAAGATGGATTAGTAGGTATATATTTATGCATTTTCCTGGAAGGAGTTATAAGAAAGAGGATGGGGGGAGTTGAGAAGGGGTCTTATACTTTTTGTTTTTAACCTTTGTATAATTTGAATTTACTACCAAGAATGTCCTTCTTTTGTTTATGTGTTTATTGATTTTTAATATCAAAGGGATATCTGTACTATAAGATTATTGCTGTGTATTTTTTCTTCTTTGTGCCTCTTTCTTATAAAAAGTGCCATGTTACATAGAGTGTGTAGTAATCTATAAAGATTACATATAGTATGCAAAGAGGTCTATCAGGGGCAAGTACAGCACCATGGAAATATGAGGGAGGGGAAGAGGAAGACAAGACCAGATATGGTCCATCTTGGTCAGTAAATAAGATTCTCCTTGTTTTAAAGACTCTTTATCTTAGAAACATTTTCCTTTGATGTTTTGCCTTCCAGCTACACAAGCTTCCCCAATCTGTTGCTGGACAGGTAAGTCAGCCAGTTGTAGATTAGTCAGTTGGTGCTTCTTGGAAGTACCTGTGCTTTGTGCACTTTCTTGGTGTCTTCACTCAGCACAGATGAGGTTTCAGTCATAAGGAAAAAGTCGTACCTCCAACATGTACATTGTGTCTCATCTACTTGAATCATTAACTTTCTCTCTTATGTTATTCCCCTAAACAAGGTTTGGTTTTTCTTCTAAGAATAAATTTTTCTATATGAAAAGAATTATCAGAGAATTGTTACAAATAAGAAAGAGATGGTGCCTTGCTTGTTTGTTTCCTTTTTTTATATTTTTAAAAAATTTTTAATTGAAGTACAGTTGATTTACAATGTTGTGTTGATTTCTGCTGTACAGCAAAGTGATTCGGTTATGCATATATATATGTTTTTTTTCCATATTCTTTTCCATGATGGTTTATCACAGGATATTGAATATAGTTCCCTGTGCTATACACTAGGACCTTGTTGTTTATCCATTCTATATATAAAAGGTTACATCTGCTAACCCCAGCCTCCCACTCCATCCCTCCCCCAACTCTCTCCCCATTGGCAACCACCAGTCTGTTTGTTTTAATACTTGAAACAGAGAGGTGAGCTTGAAATAATTACTTAGCCATAATATGATTTATCAAAAAAAAAAAAACATACTATGTTTTTTTCTCTCTTTTTTTTTAGGCAAACAGCTGTTCCGCTTTTGTTGTCACTCTGGAGCATTTTCTTTTTCTGTCAGCCTGCTTCCCATAGTAGAGAATTTTGTTTGCAACTAAATAGAAGCACTAATCCATTTCAGAAAGATAAAATTGGGAGTGTACATGCAAATTACACTTTCTTTAAGTGTTATTAACTTTTTGTTTCCACCATTTTACATTTCTTTGGCCTAAATGATAGGAGTACACATGTGTCTGACATTTGTAAATATTACCCATGTAATTTGTTTATTCTGTTAAAATAAACTGTTATTAGAATGGCAGTACAAATCATCTTAGCAGACCTCATTGAATGCTTGGTTTTCACTTCTAATTCCAACCTGTGCTCAGAGAACCACAGTAATCATATCTTAGTGAATATTCAGTCTTTTTGCTCCATCCCAAAGTTATGGCTCAAGCACAAGAACTGCCTAAAACTCATTTCTTTTTACCTCTGATGGGGAAGGTGGAAGGTAAGCAGTTGGAGAGAGTGTTTGATTAGAAATCCAGAATACACGGTTCTGGGTATGATGTTTCTATCAGCTACCACAATTTAGCTGGCAATTCATGGAACTTTTATTTTCCTTATCGGCAAAATAAAGAGTTTAAATTAAATACATTTTAAGATCAAATGACAGACATGGACTATAGGCCTTCCAGGATGGAAGTTTAGTACAACTAAGAACTGTCCAAATAACTATACCTCATTTAGTATACAAAACATAGTTAAATGGTAAACAGGCCGTAGAAGTTGAAAGGAAATGGAACCAAATAGCCCACTTTGCCATATGCAAAAGGCTTTCTAACTCCAAAATATAATAATTCAGCGTTGTAACCTTCAAGTAATGTGTGTCATGTCAGTTGTGGTCTAGATTTGGGACTTGCTGTCTCTACATCTAGGAAGATATGTAGCTATAGATATACACATACATATATGCATGTGAACTTTGTCATTATAAAGCATATGTGGGAGAGAAAATAGCAACTCATTTGCATACAAATCAGAGGAATTCATCTGCAAACTTTCCTGGATATAACAGCAAGTATTTTATTTTATTTTATTTTTCTACTGCAAAGCACTTTATTTATTTTTTAATTATTTTTTATTGGAGTATAGTTGATTTACAGTGTTGTATTAGTTTCTGCTATACAGCAAAGTGAATCAGTTATACATATACATATATCCACTCTTTTTTAGATTCTTTTCCCATACAGGTCATAACAGAGTATTGAGTAGAGTTCCCTGTGCTAGACAGTAGGTCCTTATTAGTTGTCTATTTTATATATAGTAGTGGGTATATGTCAACCCCAATCTCTCAATTTGCCCCTGTCCCCCCTTCCCCCCTTGGTAACCATAAGTTTGTTTTCTGCATCTAACTGCAAGTATTTTAAAGGTAGTACTAAAAAAATAAGGACATGGGTTCTAACATAGAGTTAGAACCAGACTTATATCCATAATTTGTACATCATTATTATTTATCCCATGTCGGTACAGGCTACTTCTGTCTGCATATGAAGGAATTAGGGATCCTGATCAGGTAGAAGACAGCAGGAAGCTTAAGGACTATGGAGAATTATAGTAAGGGCTGAAAGTCCAAATACATTGTTGTGTCAACTTAAAGAAAAACACACAACATAGGAGTTGTTAAAGTTTTATTCAGGGACCTTACTGAGGACTGTGGCCTGGGAGACAGCCTCTCAGAAGCTCTGAGGGAATTATTCCAAAAAAGGTAGTGGAGAAACTAGCTTACATATGATTTTTGGTTGGGAATATGTGCAGTCAAGCATACACCTTGATAAAAAATTACTGCTAGTCACAAAGAACAAATATCTTAAGTTAATGATGTTAGTGCTTTTCTATCAATGGGAAGAAGCAAGAATCGGGGCTCATTAAAATTCTCCCTGACCTCTACATCTAACTGTCTAAGGGGCCTGTTTGTCCAAAGCACAGAGTGCCGCATCCTGTTTTTCATCCCAAATTCCCCTGACGGTGCCCTGTTGGTGACAGCAGTGGCTAAGGACCTAGGGCTGGGGGCTGAGCCAGGCTCTTTGTTCTTTGTTCTCAGTTCTAGTGCTGGCAGTTTTCATCTGGAATTCTAAAAGTGTTTCAACTACATCCTGTCATTGTATCCATCTCATTTATTAATATTTTCATTTAGCGAACATTTGATAGAAGCCTGCTTTTAGCCAGACTTGGTATTAGTCCTTCCTGTGCTCAGGTCGTGATCTGGCACTTGGCACGGAGAGAACCATGCACATGAACGGTGACGTTTCCAAAGTCTGTGGTATTGGGGGTGATTTCTAAGCTAGAGGATGTTCTATGGCTATCATGCTAGAGGCAGACATCCATTCTCTGTTCCCCAAATACCGATCCATATTTCTATTATGACAGCCATTGCCATCCATTTGAGTATTCCTTTTACTTGTCTTTTTGCCTCTAGACTGACCACTCTGTCAGGTACAGAGTCCAGGGTAGTGAAACATACACGTATACTGAATAGCTTTCAGTTTTCTTTTTTTAATGAATGAATGTGTTAAAAGTGTTTCTAAGTTTAACAGCCTTTTATTACTATCGTTTTTGAATTCATTAGTAGGAACAGCTTTTTAATGTACAAATCACCCTGAATATCACAGGGATAGTTTAATTAAAAACGAATTCATATCCATACCTGAAAAAAAAAGATAGTTTCTAGATTAAAATTTTATCATATTTTATCTTAGTTCTTGAAATTTTTTTTTATTTTGTTTTCATCTCATCCCTCTACTCTAACACAAAGATTTTTTAAGCTCGCCCCCCAGTAAACTGCTTCTGTTGTCATTAGCTTACTCCCTCTACCAGCTCCTCCCACTCTACTTTTTTTTTCTGAAGTAAGATTTATAATCTATCTGAGGTGAGAAATTTTTAAATTTAATATTTAAAACATCAGACTTGTAAGTTATGATAATAAAGAGATATTTTTAAAAAAGCATCACCACAAATCCAATATAAATACTAGACGAATTTAAATAAACTGAACGCTAAAAATTAAAAATTGTTCAACTTCTCTAAGGGACAGCAGGAATTCTGCTATTAATACATATTAGCTGAAATGTATGTCAATATCTACTTACAAGATACGATGTTAGAAACATTTTTAATGAATCATAAAACCGAAGTTGTGTTAGGTTTAAATAAAAATCAATATATAGTGTTTTACATTAATTTTGCTAAGCAAAATACTTGTCGTCTGTTCATTTGCTTAAAATATCAAATCCTGTAAACCATTAGATTATTTTATCAGTTTATGCATTCGATGTTTTATGTTTAATGCAGACTTTGGAAGACTAGAAATACTCCACTAAGCAAGCAAATTGTAATTACTTCTTCATAATTACCATGCAACTTTATTGCCATGCATTGTTATAATTATATTTTAAATATTCCCCATTTACATGAGAGACCATAATGTCTTCTAGCACATTACAATCTGTGGCTTATAACTGCATCTCACTTCCACAAAGGCCTTTTCTTCATTTAGCCTCTATTTCAACTACTGTTAAAAGAGACTAAACAAAATCAATTGGCATCATAATACTGCAATAAGGAAATTGTAGACAATATAATATTTCTGTGCTACTGAAATCGTCTCATTATTCAGAGGATTCATGTTTCACATCTAAGGTATATTCCTCCTTCCTTAAGGATTCAGTCATAATCACATCAGTGCTTCTCAAACTTCAGTGCGTACAGGAATCACCTTGGGATCTGGTGCAAATACAGATTTTAATTTAGTATATCTGGGAAAGAGCCCTCGACTCTGCATTTCTAACAGGCTCCCATGTGCTGATACCACTGCTGCTGGTGCTTGGGCCACACTTTGAATAGCAACACTGTCAAGTATTTTGTATATCTATGTGCAAAATGCTGTTAACAATTTTCACACACACACACACAAACTTCACCCAGAACTCTGCTATAATCACTTTCCACCTTCAAGCCTGGAAATTACTTATTACTGTTAGAAGACTTAACACAAACAGAAAGTGTTACCAAAATCAGCTTCCGCTGTTCACCACTCAAAAGCCAATACTCAAGAGACAAGTGTTGGTTGAAAAGAAAAGATTGCTTTATTCAGGAGACCAGTAACCTGGAGAGAAGGTGGACTCGTGTCCAAGAACCAACTCCCAAGTTTCTGCTCAACCATGAAAGTTTTTAGAGGAAGAATCATTTGGGGAGGGGTTCAGAGTCTTTGTTATCTTCAGCTGTGTATAGACCTTCTTCTGATTGGTTGGTGGTGAGGTAACAGGGTGGTATCCAGGAATTTTGTGCTTGGCCTGAAGTTACCATCCTCCACCTGGGTGGGGGCCTTAGTTCCTGCAGAAGAACTCAGAGTATATTGTTCTGTATATTCCTTGAGGAGGAACCAGGACCCTGCCCCAGGGCGGCTGCACTAGTGGTTCTTGCCTGTTCCTCCTTTGTTCCTGCATTCTCTCCTCTCCCTGATTAGCAACTCTTTGAATCTACCCTTTGGAACTCAGGGAAGGTCAAGGAGGCTGAATGAAGCCTATTTCCTACAAAGAAGAAATGGGGGACACGGAAAGGATTTGTACCCAGGAGGGCCCCACAGGGTCCTTCTCGGTTTCAAAACATCATTGAACCTGTGAAAAAAATCTGCCAAGTAAGCATTAGGGAATTTCACTCTGAAGTGACATGGGGTAGTAAGAGACAGCTTCCAGAAGAATGTGACGTTTGAGCTACATTCTGAAGGTTGATTAGTAGTTTGCCAGATGGAGGGTATGGGTCCAGGGGGCAAGGTAGGAGGGAGATGCAAAAGGAAATATCAGGCAGGAGGAAAGGCATTTAGAGGTGAGGGCACTGTAAACCACTGGGGGAGAGGAGGAGACAGATGAAAGGTAAGATTAAGGGCACAAATTCTTATCTTCTAATTGAGGAGTTGAGATTTTATCTTGCAGGTGTTTAGAAATTACATGAGGACTAGAAGATTATATAAATCTAATTAATATAATTTACTAATGTTTTCTCTTCCACTCTGAATAAAATAGTCCCTTGGGAAACTAACAATCAGAATGACATGCCTGCAATTCAAGGGTAATATTATGGATATTCCATCTTATTTTAATGGCACATTTGAGCATTTGTTTCTGGGGTTTTATTTTTTAATTCATTTAGCGAAACATTGTGGCCCTATCTTCTTTCCCATCATAATCATCTTCAAATTAAGAAAGTAACAGGAGATGTTTCAACTTAGCAATGTCAATAAATACACATAGGTCATTGTCAACATCCATAGCCTAACAGTTTATGAAGATCCTTGAATATCAGGGTGGCTAAGATTTGAAGCCTCTAAGACACTGTAAAACACAATTTGCAAAGATATCTCAGTTGAAAGCTAAGAAAGTCTCACCCCATGACTTTTTAAATTTCCCCTAGTGTTAAAAACAATTTTTTGAAAGTTCTCTTTTCAATAATGGTAAACTTCAAGATAGGTTTAAAATCCAGAATCTCCTAGTCTATCTATATTTGATCCTTGGCAAGCTAGACTATTGTTATCTGGTAATATTTGTTTCAAGGATGCTTCTGCACAATTTTTTATGCTAGTGGATAAAAGAAATCTTAAGTTTAATCGTTCATTCAGTCTTTTCTTTTCCTGCCAGGGCTGCTCCCCAATTCTATAGCTTCCAAGGTTTCACAAAAAAAAAGACTTTTAAATGTATATATACACATACACACACATACACATATGTATAGTAGGAGAGGAAAAATAATTTTCTCTCTACTCTTCTAAGTCTTGACTGAGGCACCCCCTGTAATAAATGACAGATTAACAAGAGAAAAACAAACAGGAGTTTAATAACATGTATACTTCCTATATACATGGCAGGCACTCAGAAAAACTGAGCCCCTCAGTCAGCAGTCATTCATGGCAAAAGACAAGCATACAGGGAAGGGTAAAGAATTAGGACCACATGTGGGAGATCATGAATTGGGCAACATCCCAGCCAGCAGAGAGAATGGAGCTCCCAGGAGCTGTACAAAATAAAAGACTTTTATAGGCAGAAAAGAGTGGGACAAGAAAGGCATACTAGCAAAAAGTGGATTGGTTGTGACAAGGTCCCTTTCCTTTAGAGGATGCAGGGGTCTGTCAGGCAGGTTACCTACCTCTCTAGTGCTGACCAAGGGTTTCCTGATGGACTGGTTTCAGATTCCATTTCTCAGAGAGGCTGAAACTATAAGTCTCTGTTTGGTGACATGGGGCTTAGCATAAGTGACTCCATTTAGGGCTTGTTGTCTTGTTTTTAACACCAACATAATCGGAAGGGGTTGATTCTTGTCTCTTTACTTCTAAGGCAAGTTCACATTCTGCTTCAACTGATTATTTTTTCAACAATATTTGTTATATTCTTTTATGGTCTGCCAGTACTTTTTTGAAGCCCAGTTAGTTAGAACAGCCGCCAACAGAGTTGAAACTAAAAGGGGGCCAAATGTCTCTCCAGAAGCAAGAGGACTTCAAAAGATATGCATTACAAAGCACGACTGTGACTCACATAATCACTTATTTTTAAAGGGGATTTGCTAATGTAAAATTGGTTTCTTATCTTCCCAGCCCCTAGTGAGCCTTTACTGTGCAAATTCGCTGATGGAGGACAAAAGAAGCGACAGAATCAAAGTAAATACACCCAGAATGGAAGGCCTTGGCCCAGGGAAGGAGAGGTGAGTCCTGACTGACCTGTGCTCAGAAATGTGGCCGCAGACATCCCTCAGGAGGGTGGCAAGACAGACACACGGGGCTGTGAGAGAACCAGGTCCTGTAGAAAACCAGATGGCAGATGAGCAGGCCTATATTGATTTAATCAGAATAAAATTAGTTCAGGAGGAGTATAGGACTTCCAAATCGACCTCAGTTCTGCACTACAGTAAGTCTTCTGTCTTTAACCAAACTTGAACCCTATAATACTCACTG
Organism: Balaenoptera borealis; assembly: GCF_965194805.1. NCBI lineage: Eukaryota > Metazoa > Chordata > Mammalia > Artiodactyla > Balaenopteridae > Balaenoptera > Balaenoptera borealis. The sequence continues at coordinate 58,942,720 of NC_138869.1, read as the reverse complement.
AAAGACTTAGCCACAAAGAATTGATCCATAATTGTGTCATAGTTATAAAATGAGGGTATGATTACTTAAGAAAATATTTTCAGTGAAAACAGTAGTGAGAGTTAAATGTTTGTGTTTGAAAAAAACAAACAAAAATTTAGACTTATTTCATTCTACTGTTGAGATGTTCCACTTGCACATATATGTGTAGTTACGAAATGCCCATGTGCTCATAAACATGTTGATATGTGTCTTATATATGTAATATCAATATAAAATATGACATTTTTCTGTTGGTCAAGGAGAAAGAAAAGCAGACACACACAAGGTTTTGCTTTTCCCAACAAGGAGAAAAGCACTTAACAGTTAATTATCCCTTTACTCTCCTAACACAAAACAGTAGAAAAGCAAGCTTATGGCTCCAGTGCCACTTGGGAATGGATTCCTGTTGGTTATTTTTGTTGTGAGAAGACAAGGAAAAGGTGTCTGGGCTTCCAAGAGATCTTTTTATTCTTTGTGAAATAGAATTGAGTTGTTTGAATGCCTTGAATAAATGCCATTTTGTACCAAGGCCATCATTTCAACAGAAGAGCTTTATTTCGTATTTCTATTCAAAGCATCTACTTCATCCATTTATCATTTAAGAGGCATCCTACTTGATGCAGTATTTTGTACTTTCAACACTGAGATTACAGTTGTAAGGAAAGAAAAGAGGGTGGGATTTTTTTCTCAGCAAAACCTTTAGCCATTTTTCAGTTTCTAAGACTGTAGTCTGTTTTGAGTATTTCCATGCAGATCTCAAAACCCCTTGTAAAGTAGATAGCTATGTTTAAGTACTGTATAATCTATAACTCATTACCTTAAGGAAAAAGAGAATCACCATTGAACACTTGAAGCTAATAATGAAAACCCAAGAGTTTCAATATTTCAATTTTAGAAAGGCAGTCAGAACAGAAGAGAGTAGGGTGTGACCGTGTGTTTTTAGTAGGCAGTTTGTGATCATCAGGTAGCCCACTGCCCCCAGAAGAAAGGTGATTTCACAATGGTCCCACGCCAGTCATCCATGGTCTAGAAAGACTCATTTGATCTTTCAAAATTTTCTTGAGTCAAATGCCCGCTGATTAGAGATTTCTGGATCACAGACCATAACCCCAAAGCCTCAATATTTAACTAGGTAACTTAGCAATGATGACTGAAATTTCAGTTCCTATATTATTACATTCACTGAATAGATACCAATTGCAGCAAGACACCTCACTTGAGTCTACATTTCTTAGAAACCAAACCAATAAACATAAAAGAAATGTAAACTTAAGAGCGGCCACCCTGCTACTGTATACAGAATCCAGGGCTCTGGGTTTAGAGCATGATAAAGACCACATGTACTATTGCCATGGAAGCATTGTGGAGTCAGATTTAGGACCCAGGCACCTTGTAATTTAAATGTAGGTTTTAAAGTATATTCTTAATCTTTGCTTTCAAAAGTTGCTTTTTAAGAGCTATAGGTTTTCTTGTTGAATATGAAAATCAAGGGACCATCATAAATTTATCTGTGACCAATAAAAACATATTCCAAGTATGCAGATACATTTCAGAGGAAAGACATCAGAAAAAGAAATGGCATGAACTGAAAATACACTTATCAGATATCTTGGTTTTGAGGTGAGCATGTTAATTTTTACTCTGTGATTATGTGATTATGGTCTTAGAAGTAGACACACCAAGAATATTGGATAACTTTGCCCATTATTACATATATTTTTTCTTCTATTTCCCCTTGCATAGTACTTGCTAGACTAAATAAAAGTATGTATATTAGTATGGTGTATAAGGTATGACATCATACAAATTAATCCTATGTAGGCAATATTTAATCATTTCTTATAAACCAGTCAGTTCTAGTTACTGTATTTCATTGTTTCTAAGACACACATTTTTGTTGTTGTTGTTTTTCCACATTTTGACACTGCTGAAATGGACTCTCCTCTTATAATCAATGGCAAGACAGTTTGTATTTTCTCCTGTTAAGTCACCTGGGGGTACTATCTACATTCTCTGCTTTAGGTCTTTGACCGCATAGATCTTATCAATTGAAACTCTAACCAGAGAAGGACTGTGGGTCATCTTCTTAGAGAGAACATTTTGCTTCCTTCCCTCACCCAGATTGAGACATGCATCTTCCCTTGAAGTCCATTTCTGGTGGGTGGTTTTGTGTTTTATTTACCTTGTAGCCCTTTGGCATTCCAGCTTTATAAGGAGATCATTTGGGTGGTTTGTTTTTGCTTGTTTGTTTTGTTATATAAAATAATGGTAAACCTTTCAATCATCGTTGCCTTAGATAAAATAAAAAATGATCATTTAGATTCTGCTGCTTCACAACCTGAGATCATAGCCCAGAATGAGGCTAATGTTTACTTGTCCTCTCTCTTGAGTCAGGTGAAAAATGATAGTGTGAAAAAGATTTCTGAGGCAATGCTTCAGATACAAAACCAGTGGCTTGCAAGCAACTTTGAAGTACCTTAAACATGAAAATTGATAGGCTAATTAAAAATTTAATTATGTAAAGCTGTTTTATTCTGGGTGGCATTTTGATAACCGTTCTTCTAGCATAGTTTGGTGAAATGCTATTACTGAACACGTTATACACATAAATTAGTGTAAATAAGCCAGGTTTTGAAATATAAGTATATGCTGGCAGACATACTTTTGTAGAAGTGAAGAACACTGGAATATTTTAAAGTTATTAACTAATCTCTCAAGTGACACCCAAAGCTATCAGCAGAAGGGCCAGGGATTGGGGCTGTGAGCCCTCTCTTTCCAAGGGCTCTAACAGTCTTACCATTTTATTTCTTAATGCAGCCTTCCTCAAATTCTTTGGTCTTTGTTTTCCTTTATACTCTTAAAAATTATTAGTTATTAGCTCATCAAAAAAATAAACCCATCACCTGTTAACAAAAATAGTACTTTTTTATGGAAAGTACTATATTTTTCAAATTAAAGACTTTTTTTTTTTTTTTTTAGAAGAAAGGCACTGTTTTACATTTTTGCCCATCACTTTAATGTCTGGCTGAGTAGCAGATGACTAGACTTGCATTCAGGCAGTCCTCATTTTACTGCACTTCCCTTTTCTGCACTTGACAGATGTTGTGTCTTTTACAAATTGATGTTTGTGGCAACCCTGCATTGAGCAAGTCTATTGGTGCCATTTTTCCAGCAGCATTTCCGTACTTCCTGTCTTTGTGTCACATTTTCATAATTCTCGCACTATTTCAAAATTTTTCATTATTACTATATTTGTTATGGTGATCTGTGATCAGTGATCTTTGATGTGATTATTGTGATTGTTTTGGGGCATCATGAACTGTGTCCATATAAGATGGTGTGTGTGTTCTGACTGCGCCACTCACTGGCCATTCCCCCATCTCTCTCCCTCTTCTCGGGCCTCCCTGTTTTCTGAGGCAATGCTTAAATTAGGCTAATTAATGGTCTCTAAGTGTTCAAGTGAAAGGAAGAGTCCCACGTCCCTCATTTTAAATCAAAAGCTAGAAATAATTAAGCTTAGTGAGGAAGGCATGTTGAAAGCCCAGATAGGCTGAAAGTTGGCCAAGTAGTCACTGCAAAGGAAAAGTTCTTGAAGGAAATTAAAAGCGCTACTCCAGTGAACACATGAATGATAAAAAAGCAGAATAGCCTTATTGCTGACACAGAGACAGTTTTAGTGGTCTGGATAGAAGACCAAACCAGCCGCAACATTCCCTTAGGCCAAAGCCTGATCCATAGCCAGGCCCTAACTCTCTTCAATTCTAGGAACCGTGAAAGAGGTGAGGAAGCTGCAGAAGAAGAGTCTGAAGCTAGCAGAGGTTTAAGGAGGTTTAAGGAAAGACTCCATCTCCATAACATCAAAGTGCAAAGTGAAGCAGCAAGTGCTGATGTAGAAGCTGCAGCAAGTTCTCCAGAAGGTCTAGATAAGATAATAAAAGTGGCTACACTAAATAACAGATTTTCAATGTAGATGAAACAGCCTTCTTCGGGAGGAATATGTTATCTAGGACTTTCCTAGCTGGAGGGGAGAAGTCAGTGCCCAACTTCAAAGTTTCAAAGTACAGGCTGAATTTTGTTAGGGGCTAATGCAGCTGGTGACATGAAGTTGAAGCCAAAGTATCCAAGACTGGATACTACAGACATGATGGAAACATAGAGACAGACTCCCTACCCCCTTGGAACCTAAAGTGGCAAAGTAGGAGATTACAAGTAGAATTGAATACAATTTAGATTGTAGAAATAAAATCACTGACTGTTACTGGCTTCGTACCTACACAACAGTTGAAGAAAGCCAAAGCCAAAATAACAGCAAAAATAACAACAAAAACAGCAGCCGCACGAATATCGGCTCACATTTGTCATGTTACTAACCATTAACTGTTCATTTGATTGACTGATTGTTTGTTTTTCAGGGTAGGTAGCTGATTTGTCTACATTTAAACCCCCCGACACCCCCAATTCTCCTGAAAGTTGGAAAGCTCTGCTTTGTCACCCATCCCGTAGAGGCATGCATGCTCATGGGTGCTGAGTGGCTCTGACAGGATAAAGTTAAGAGAAGTAACTTGAGCTTTCAGTTGTTATTTAATAAATCTTGAGTCCTCTAATGTGCCCAACTGAGAATAATAATTCTTTCTGAACTTTAAGGAATCATGTGTGTCAACGTCTGTGATATGCTCAAAATTGTTTGCTTTTGATCGTAATTTACCAGGCACTCTACTTGAGTGGCTAACGGGGTCAGACACTGGAGTTTAAGTCACAAATCCACAGCTTTCAAGCTGAATGACAAACTTTGACCCACGTTTTGTTAATGTTTTTATAAGATCATATCCACAATCGTTATTTGCATTCCAAGCATTATTTGGCACTGCACATTACGTGATTTTCAAATTTCTAGCCAATTTTCCCTTGAAGGTCATGTAATCAGAAAAACCAAGAGCTGGCAAGGAGAGGGGGACTTGGATGGAGAAGATGAAAGAAAAAGAAAAAAAAGTAAAAGAAAAACATGAACTCTTGTAGATACCAAGGAAAAGATTGAGCTACCGATGAATTACATGGTTGGTGTTTTTAAAGGGAAAGAAGATGAATTATTAGCCTACCTATTCTGGCAAATAATGACGTTTACAAAAGTGCTTATACAACCTCCGTGGCTATGAAAAGTACTCCTCATGGTCAAGTACTTTCCAGTATCTTTCAAAACTATTATCTTTGACAGAAGAAGCATTCTGATGCCACAACTGGTGACTTTCTGGATTTAACAAAGAATTAGCAAATGAATTTTCTTGCATATTCTATGGACTTCATAGTACTTAATGTAAATAATCTTTAAGCTTCTGCATCCTAATCTAATTCAAAGGTGAGGTTACCAAATTCTTCTGTGTAAGGAATTTTTAGAATCCTTATAAATAGTGCTATTAATTTATAAAATTTCCTTTTGTTTAATGAAAGACTCAGACTCACGAAATAATCAGTTTGAAAAAAGATGCAGTTGATCTTCATTATTTGTGGGAACCAGATTTGTAAATTTATCCCACTTGCTAAAATTTATTTGGTACCCAGGATCAATACTCATGGTGTTTTTATGGTCATTTGAAGATGTGCAGAGCAGCAAAAAGTTTGAGTCACCAAGCACATACCCCCCAGATGAGGTTGAGCGCGTGATGCTTTGCCTTCTTGTTTCAGTTCTTATACTATCAACTAATGTCCTTTCTTTGGTTTATTTAGGGTTACAGGTTTTGTTTGTTCGTGCTTTTCACTCTTTAAAATGGCCCTCAAGTGTAGTGCTGAAGTGTTGTCTGGTGTTTCTATGTGAAAGAAATCTATAATGTGCCTTACGGAAAAAATATGGAAAAGTGAAGATAAGCTTTGTTCAGGCATGACTTAGAGCGCTGTTGGTTTTGAGTTCAATGTTAATGAATCAACAATATATATTAAATATGGTGTCTTTAGAGAAAAATAGATATAAAACAAGGTTATCTATTGATCAGTTGGTGAAAATGTTGTGACCAGACTCTTGCAGGAACCTAACCATATATTTCCTCTAGGAGCAGTGATTCAGTATTCCCTAATTCAGTGTTCATGGTGACTTAATAGAATAGAATTACTTCAAATAACACGAATCAATTTTATCTTGTTTTATGATCACTGCCATTGAATGGGATCCAGTCTCTTGGTTAAGTTTATGTCTCTCCCACTGATGTAAAAAATAATGTGCATGGATATCAAAAGTAACTGTTGTATGAGCCAACTGTCTTAATTTGAAGAGTTGTGTTACAGTCTATTGTCAGTCTTTATGGATTTAAAGACATTAGTTCTTACTCTACTCAACCAATATGTGTAAAACTTTCTAAGGAATTTGGAAAAAGCTCTGATCCTGTTTTCATTAATTTAATGAGTCCATGAGTGACTAGTAGACTTGGAATTATTTCATAAAATCCTTAAACATTTGACCCAATGTAAAGATTCATGTATCTTCCTTAGCAAGAAAAAGTCATTAGCCTAATACATTGAATTATTTCTACTATCATTTATATCATTCTTATTTACACACCTCTTTGCATCTGAGAAGAAGCCATTTTGGCTCTTTAGGAACCAAACTGGGTCACATTGATATGGACATATTGATGCTGAAGGGCATGTAGATGTCTGTGGAAGTAACAGCAAACAGGCTCCATAAAATCTGGAGAGAAGAAGCTATCACTCCAGTCACAATTCATAGGGAACCCTAGCAACAGAATATTTTGTTGAGTTTCTTGAAAGCATTTGGCTGTCAGTAGTTGTTACCAATGTTACTGTAAAGCACATGGTTTGAGACATTCTTAGCAGTGAGGAAAACAAGGCACAACTCAAACACGTGGCCCCCTGGCCTTCAGTTGGATCTTTTCTGACTAGTGCATCCTGCTTCCAAACTACTTGATCAGTCACCAGTCAATGTCCTTCGTATTAAATATGAGAAGAACCTGACAACAGGCCCGGGAATTCATCATTTCTGTTAGCTTGGGAGCCATATTGACTACAATTTTATTTTACAATGCTGAACATTAGAAAATCTGTTTCAGAGATACGGAATTGAAGTCCTGCCCCAATGAGCCATTAGAAGTAATACTTTGAGGAGAAACTGAAGCACAGTTTCCTATGAAATTGTATAGCTAAAGAATTATCTGAAAATCTTAGTAATAGTTGCATGTAGATTCAGGTTATCTTCAAACATATTCCATGAAAGTAGAAACATCATCTACATAGTTTGCTACTGTTTCCATTGGATACATCATAGTCTTGGCAGTTAGTTGTCCAATTCTTTTCTTTAATGAGACCTTGGGGAAAGGTTAAGATGTATCTAGTAACATGGTCAGGTTCTGCAAATAGTCCTTTTAACTTTGAACTGAAGGAGAATCTTTACATATGTGATCTTGAAAAGAGCACTTGGCTGTTATGATACACAACAGCACTTGCAGTTAAGTGTGTTAGCCAGCCCACCAGATGTAGTGTTTTCATTTCATGTGCTTTGCCTGCAATTTCGAAAGCAGACTCAAGGTGAATGACCCTTCTAATCTCAAAAGAAATCTTCCCATTGGCAAAAGAACTTGAATTCTTAGTAACTCAGCATGAATGCTTTCTTAGTTAAGTGTTCTTATTTTAAAGCTGCTGGGTCTAATATTTACTAACCTATGATCACTAAAGGTAAATCTTGTAAATTCCTGTAATAGTGTAAGTTTGGATAAAATGTGATTGATGACAAGCTCTAGTCCTCTGTCTCCTCTCCATTCCCAAGGAGGAGAATGAGAGAACTTACTTATATTCTTGGGGAGGGGATAGTATTGGGAGAATTAGGAGGGGCTGAAGGCTGGGAAGATTACATCAAGCAATTAGAAGGAGAAAGGCTGATGGTTGATCTCCATGTCTCCTGTATGCCCTTGACCCAGTCTCCACGGATCAGGGCAGCTAAGTGGGGCATCAACAACCTGGGGGATTTCTGGAGTTGTTGACACTGTCTTGGCAACCCACCTGTCACAAGATGCAGAATCATCCCCATCAATATTTAAGCTGCAGCTTATGACCTCAAGGTAACATCAAACTATAGCTGGGACCTGGCAGAATACGGATCAATTAGCTAGATACCTGGGACTTTCAGCTGTCTAGCTGCACAGGCTCGCCCTGGATGCAACCTCAGCATCTGATATTTTTTTACCCTATTTACCCATGTTATGGTGGAGATTAATAGTATATACACTACATCATTGACTCTAAGACATCATCAATTAAAGATAAAGTGTTATATTAAATACCACTAAAAAAGAGGAGAAACTTGCCAAACTCTCAAATGCCATCAAGTATACTGTGAGCCCTGATTTCATGGATATTAAAAAGTGAAACAAAGCTATGTCTTGGATTGCTGTTTGCCTGAAACTAACACAACATTGTTAATCAGCTATACTCCAATATAAAATAAAAATTAAAAAAAAAAACAAAACTATGTCTTGGAATCTATGAAGATCAGTCATTTAGATAGAGATTAAAAACAGAAGTACTTACATTAAATATGACAATGTTCTCTTATCTCTTTTATGATTATCAGTCAAGGCTTCATTTAACTTTGGTTTTAATGACGAACTTAGACTAGCACTTTTTTTTCCCCGAGACTTTGAGACCTTTAGCTACATGGTATAATGCTATGATACCTTTTCTTCTGCTTCTTTCTTTAAAAAAATTTTATTTATTTATTTATTTTTATTTTTGGCTGTGTTGTGTCTTCGTTGCTGCGCGTGGGCTTTCTCTACTTGCAGAGAGCAGGGGCTACTCTTGGTTGTGGTGCCTGGGCTTCTCATTGCGGTGGCTGCTGTCGCGGAGCACAGGCTCTAGGCGCACAGGCTTCAGTGGTTGTGGCTCGCAGGCTCTAGAGTGCAGGCTCAGTAGTCGTGGCGCACGGACTTAGTTGCTCCGTGGCATGTGGGATCTTCCCGGACCAGGGTTCGAACCCGTGTCCCTTGCATTGGCAGGCGGATCTTTAACCACTGCGCCACCAGGGAAGCCCTGCTTCCTTTTTAACAATGCTTTTTTGCGTGTGCCGCCATAGACGGCCTCAGCCTTCCAGTCTTAATTCTGTCTGCATCTTTTTATCTTGTCCTTCTCTGTTGTAAGATAAGGGAGAGCATCTCTGTCTGACGAGAATGCTGTAGCGAAAGCCAAAAAAGGAGAAATATCGAGATGACAGAGTTCATAAACAATAGCATAACTCTCCTTGATGTTCTCTTCCCAAACACAAGGAGGGAAATTATCTCTATTCTCTGCCTGTTTTTACTATTTTTTTTTTAAGTGATAAATCCCCTGCATTTCATTTGCTTGATTCCTGACAAACTCCTGGAGATTTCAAGAGGACTTTTAACGATCTCCTCTTCTCTGCACTTGGAGTCAGATGCCTGGGTAAGGAGGGGCCTCGAGTTCCTCCTGGGCTCCCACTCATGATATGGTTCATGTGCACAGGCTGCCCTGTTACATCGGGAAGGTCTCCCAATGACCCCAACAATCATTTTGCTTCCCCCCATCTCTACTAATCAATCAAGGGCTGAGACCTTGTCCTTAGACGTTTGAGTGAGTTCACTTGAAATTTTTTTAAGGAAATTTTGCTAATAAGGAAAAACTAAAACACTCCAATTCCATTTTTAAATACAAATTTGGGAATTCCCTGACAGTCCAGCGGTTGGGGCTCCACATTTCCACTGCACAAAATTTCCATTCCCCGCAGTGGAAATATATTCATTTACTAATTCATTGAACAAACATTTACTGAGTCTGTTACATTCCAAGCACTGGTTCGGGAAGAAGAGATACCAAGATGGAAACAGCCAGGAGCCTGGTTAAGAGAGGCATACGCATGGCAAAGTGTGGTCATGTTAGCTCCCATCCTGCGTCATGGGGGCAGAACTAAGGCAGAGGTTAATGCTTCATGGAGAGAGAAATGGCTTTTAGAGGCTATGACATTTAGCCTGAGGCTGGGAGAAGAGCATTGCAATATTCCCTCAGACAATGATACAGAAAATTTCCAGCCAAAACCTATAGCAGCAAAGGCCCAGAGGTTAACACTATAGGGCAGGGTGAGTGTATGTCTGAGTTTGGTGAAGGGTGGGGTCTGGAATTGAACAGGAAAGTTGTGGAGGTCAGGAGGTACATACACATTTGATCATGAAGGGCTCTGTAAGCCATGTTTTATCTCAAAGGTGATAAGATGCCACCAATGTGGTCAGATCTGCCTATCATAAGAACACATTTCACAGCATGGTGGTATGGCTGGTGGATGGAAAGGAAGGTGCAAGCAAAGGCTGGAGAGGATATTTTTACCAAAGGATAGTAGTAAACACCCAAACAAGAAATGATAACCTAAAAAAAGATACTGATGATACATGAACTTACTAATTTAACTTGGCAATAAGTGTCTGGAACTCAGTATGGATACTTGAGTTTGAGACCAAGATTTGGGCATCACATGTTAATAAACAATAGTTGGGATCAGAAAATGAAGGTCATCGCTGTGTAGAAGGAGAGAGAAGGAGGGAAACCCTGGTCCTGAGCACTGGCACCTCAAAGGCAGATCGAACAAGAAAAAGCCCTCTGAGAGGTCAGAAGAAAACTAGGGGAGAGCCTCACAGAAGCAGAGGGAAAGGAGTTTTGAAAGAAGAAGGGAAAAAAAAAAAATTCCCTGGTCAAATGATGCAAACTAATCAAATACGATTTGGAATAACAGTGATTTGGGGGTTCAGAAATTATGAAAGTCAGGGAGTGTACTGTAAGCCAGTTCACAGCTTGGTTGGCATCTTTTGGGACAGTTAGGTAGGATTTCTGTCTTATCTCAGGACCATGCAGTATTGGCTCCCTTTTGTAGGCTTTGGACATTTCCTTGTCTCCCGTCTCATTTGTCCTTCATCCTGTCTTTAGAAGAGGGACTGGCTGCACAAAGCCCAAGGAGCATCCCTCCAGCAGGTGAGAGCAGAGATCTGCCTTACATGGTTGACTGCCTCTCCCAGGAGACACGGACCACTCAGTGGTCACGTATCCATGCCAGAGCCATTCCCGGTAAAACCCTACCACTTGCCTCTTGTGAAGGCCAGGAGTTCAGGCTCTCACATCCTCTTCAGCAACCATGCTCTCTTAACAGGAAAGAGGTTAAAAGACCTTTCTTTGGCCAAAAGCTTGACGGGGTATTGATCACTTTGTGGTTTGCTGGTGATTTTTATTGATTCCTCTGAATGTCTTGGATATCCACACTTCTGGGATCACATATGAAACCTTCAATTTCTCAGCCAGTTTGGCCTTTGGATTTATAAATCGTTACTAGCTTCCACCACTAGAAACCCTGAATCATTAACCCTGGATTTTCGGTCTTCATTCTTGACCCCCTGCTCATTCTCACCTTGACCCTTCTGGCTGTAACAGTCCCTATCCTTCCCAGCTTTCTGTATTCTACTGACCCAGCAAACCCAAATGTCTCCTGACATTTTCAAGCTTACTTCTGAATCAGGCCTCTGATCTATAGGACTTTTACAAATAGTATACCTTTTTCTACCCTCCTGAATTTATAATTTTAAAACAAATAATAGAAGATATAGTATGTTTCTTTGGTTTTTCCTCCATTATAAAATATTTCTCATCATATACAACTTAAAAGAGCCAGAAAAAAATATGAAAGAAAAAAAAAGCCATTTATAGTTAATACTTATCCCAATATTGAACATTGTTGACAGTAATTTTTCCTTAGTAGTCGAAGATTTTTTTAATTTTTAAAATTTTTATTTGTTCACACATATTGTACACGTAATTTTGTATCATGATTTCTTCACTAAAAAGCATGTTCTCTAAAGAGAAAGGCTGGTAAATAAATATAAACAAAGGTAAATGAGGTTTCATGACAATAGCAGTACCTAAACATTTATAACGCATTATACTTTTAAGCCCTTTTCACATATCATTTTTTAAGTCATCTTATTTCATTTATTGAATGTTTAACCATAACCAGCTAACAGTTATAAAGATTGTTTAATTAGTTGCAAGAATTAAACTCTTTAAAAATAATATCCGGAAAACCAAGTTATCCTTTTCTTCGTTGGCTTCCTGAACTCATCTTGTGCTAATCCAGTATGTGATATTTACTAAAATATGCACTATTTACTACCTATTTATTAAAGTGTTGCCTGAAATCTGATCTTAGAGGATTGGAAATTTTTGTAGTTATTCGTTTGTAACTCATCCAATCATGATGTATTGTATTGTGTGTCAGGGCAGAATTTAGAAAAAGGAGAAACATTAGGCTACAACATCAGTGTTTCCGTTTTCCAGGAATTACAGTGTGTATTTGTCCATGTAATCAAATGTTTTGATTCCCATTCACATTACACTGTACAAACAGTTTCAAAAATGATAGAAACCGTTCTATCAGCTATCTTTTCAGTGGCTTTGTTAGAGTCAATAATACTCTGCTCCTCAGATAAGACCAAGCATTCCAGTCCAGAAGGTCTTCTTGAAGTGGTAATGCCTTCTCTAGCGAGAACATTTTAAGCAGTATTTCCATAATTATTACTTCTTCATTTAAAGTTATGGATATCAAATACGTAGCCCCTAAGTCAAAATGATGTGTCTCAATGAATCCCCTGTGTTTATGGGAAATAATTTTGGGTCCCTATGTCAACTGAAAAAAAAAGGCACAACCTAGATGTTGAGAATTACGTTTTATTTGTTGGACAAAACTGAGAACTTAAGCCTGGGACACAGCATCTCAGATCACTCTGAGAGACTGCTTCCAAAGAGGTAAGGGAGGAACCAGGATATATAGGAGTTTTTGCAACAAAAACCAGGTAGTTGGAACATCAAAAGATTACTGTTAATTAAGGAAAACCAGACATCTCAAGTTAAGGATGCATCTTCCTATATATGGGGAGATGCAAAAGTCAGGGCTCATTGAAATCATTGCTTTGATATGCACCTCAGCTATCTGGGGCCAGTATCCTGTGCTTTTTCATCCTGATTCTCTTCAGGGTGCACTGTGGGGTGGGCGGTGGCTGCAGTGTCTGATGATTTGACGGTGGGCATCCTGTTTCTATCCTGAGTTCCCTCGGGGCTCACCAGAGTGGCTGTAGTGTGATGGCTTGATGGCTGCAAATCTTTGTTTACTGATATGGCAGGCGACATTTTTTTCACTGACACCTAATTACTCCAATAAACCATATTTTAAAGTTTTTATTTAGCTCTTATAGTATAGATTCTATCTGAAAGGACTAGAAATACCCCATTATGGCTGAAATATTAAGCCAAAACTCAGCTGCTGCTGGAAAATGACAAAAATGCCCCCTCTTTGTTTTAAATAAATCATAAATGCCTTTAATCCACAAATAATGTGAATTTAAAAAGTGGAAAATATTTGTGAATTTAATAAACCCCTTTCAAAAGGGAGTGACGGGCTTAAACATCACTCCTCTATTTATGTGGTGTGACATTTTCGTTTTGTTCCAAGTTACTTTACTTTTTGTGTGACTCTGGAGTTTGTAAACATGCCATAAAATTTGTTAATTACATAATGACGATTTCATGGTTCTAGCTCAGTATAAAGGTGGCTAGACAGAGCAGCAAAATCGATTTTCTTTTTTACCTTGTGGAAAGAAACAAAAGGAAATGGAATACGAAATCTGCATTAAGACCATATTAGAATTATAACTCAACAATCTGTTACACATGAAATGAAAACCAGGTGCCTCCCAGTGTTAGTTTTTTTTTTTTTTTTTTTTTTTTAATAGCTACTTTATTTATTTATTTATTTATTTTTCGCTGTGTTGGGTCTTCGGTTCGTGCGAGGGCTTTCTCTAGTTACGGCAAGTGGGGGCCACTCTTCATCGCGGTGCGGGGACCGCTCTTCATCGCGGTGCGCGGGCCTTTCACTATCGCGGCCCCTCCCGTTGCGGGGCACAGGCTCCAGACGCGCAGGCTCAGTAGTTGTGGCTCACGGGCCCAGCTGCTCCGTGGCATGTGGGATCTTCCCAGACCAGGGCTCGAACCCGTGTCCCCTGCATTAGCAGGCAGATTCTCAACCACTGCGCCACCAGGGAAGCCCAATGTGTTAGTTGTTTTGCTGTGATATTCAGCCAGCGGGTTAAGTTCAAACACCCTTTGTTTAACACATGCCTTGCTTTGTAAACCACAGTGTTCCAAATGCAGATCTCTGGTTGTCTCCTCTTGCCACAGGTCCTCAGAGGCACGACTGGCCCCAGGCAAAATCATGAAGTAGATGAAACTTGGCTTCATCTTCACCTTAGTTTCTCTCCACCCACCTGTCCCCCAGTGCCTACCCTACTCACCCATCACTCTGGTTCTTCCCTCTGTTTTCCAGGGGGGCTCATGCTGTTTCTTGTTGCCAAAGCCCTCTTTGCCTATATCATTTTCCTCCTTGAAAAATGATCCGTGGCTCCCCAAGAGGAGCCAAGCAATCAAGACCTTCCTCCTTTCCTTCCAAATCTTATTGTCAACTGCTCCCTCCAATGTTCTACTGCAAGTGGATCATCCGCCTTGCCCTTTTTATTCACATGCCTTTTCCATGCTATTATTCCTTCTGCCTAAGCTGGCCTCCGCCTCTCATCTCCATCTGTGGAAATCTCTCACCTGTACCTCCTCCAAGTGCCTTCCCTGACCACCCTGGCATCTCCCCTACACCTCATGCATACCCTCACGGGGCACTTACCATGTGTTGCTTTGTGTTATAATGTTTACGTATGTGTCTTGTCTCCAGGCACTGTGGTGGGCATTTCACAAAAGTAATATCTTTTAAATTTCAGAACAATCATCTGAGGTAGGTATTACTACACCACTTGACGATTAAGGAACATGAGGCTCAAATAGATTAAATAACTTGCCTGAGGTCACAGTGCTAGAGAACAACAGAGCTAAGACTTGGACCCAGGTCCAAAACATATATTCTTTCCACTAAACCATATCATCATCTATTTAGTTCTTTCCATCTTCTGAAAGATGAGTGGAGGTTTAAGATGGAGGAAGAGGCCAACGTAGGCTTTCTGATTATCAAATACTGTTCAAGAAAGAGAGAGAATTTTTGTGATAATTACCGTATTCCTAGCTAGACCTGATTGGTTAACTATAATCCATGAGGATTGGTTAACTATAATCCATGGTTAAATATAATCCATGAGCTTAACTATAATCCATGAGGAATTCAAATGTGAAAGAAAAAAATCTTTACCTGACATTGCCCGAACAAATACACATGGCATAAAAAGAGAATATTGAAGACCTATAATTCAAGAAAGGCATTGGTCTCTGAGCACTGTTGGAAAATACATTCAAGGAAAACAGTTAAACGTGGCTTCCTACAAGTCCCCTGGGATTTAAACAATTTGGGGGTGAACAGGGGTCTGAAGATACAATGATCATTTAAATCTCTTATTAAATAACAATATCTTTATTGAGTACAAAGCCTGTTTTTTTCATCCTGTCTTTGGTGTGACATCTTGGATAAGTTAGGGGAGAGAAGCTTAGGGTTTCTAAGAGGGAAATTTCATCCCAGATGGACAGCTTTTCCAGCTGCCCTCTCCAGGACCCAGAACCATGGAGTCCCGCCTGGACAGGTCCCTCCTGGGGAGTCTTTGGCCTCGGATCAGCCTCCCGTTTGTCACATGGCAGAGACCCCATCCAGGGAAGAATTTAGACTTAGAATCTATGTGCTTTGACATCACTACCTTTGCTTCTCCCATGGGGGGAAAGTAATCTGTCTTCATTTCCACTCTTCTATTCTCATTTTCCAGACCCCAGCTTATCACATTATCATATCGTATTTCTTTAACATGAGTGATGGGCAGTTATCATTAAGCCTGTGTTCTCAGTGCATCTCCATCTCAGCTTTGTTTGCAAACTTCGTTTCAATTATGTGTGTTCCCTGTATGCCAGTTTCATTTATAGATGGCTCTACAGTTTTGTTCCTCATACCAATCTTAATAATAATTTTTAAATTACTGTTTAGGGAAAACAATGCATGTAAGCTTGAATGTAGCAGGCCATCCTGGACTTCAGGCCCTATCTTAGAAAGCCTGAGAATTTTCATTTCAGTTATGTGTTAAAACTGAGGAATTAAATGAGCTTATCAGGAAAACCACCTTCAATCACACTGGCAAAAAACTCAAACATGAAAGCTCTTTTTTATTGTCTCTAAAGTTTTTATGGTTTTCCTTATCCTCTACAAAAGTCAATTTATTTTTTTCTTATTTTTTTCTTACTAAAGCTAATTTATTTTTTCTTACTTATTATTTTGAAATAATTATATATTCACAGGAAATTGCAAAAGACATGTACAGGGAGGTCCTATTTACCCTGCACCCCGTCTCTCCCAATGGTTACATCTTATATAATAATAATGTAATATCGAGCCAGGAGGTTGACATTGGACTAATTTATTTTTAAGTTTCAAAATAGAAAAGAAATCCAACCTAAAGACAACCTAGTCAGCTTTGTTTCATTCTATTTCTGTTTCTGCTCACAAGCAATAACCAGGCTGAAAGTTCTGGAAAACAAAGGGTGGTAGACCCATGCGGCCACAGAGAAATGATCTTCGGGGCTCATTCAAAATCCTAGTCAATGTCATGGCTGGTCTGGGTTGGAATCTGGTTCTGCCTCCACACATGTGACCTTAACCAAGTCACTTGATCCCTCCAAGTTTCCGTGTCTGCATCTATCAAATGGAGGAAATATTTCTCCTGCCTACTTCATAGGGTCCTTGTGAGGATGAAATATGATGATGTGTATGAAAGGAGGTAGGATGTCAGTCAGCGATCATCAAGTTGATATTCTTTTCTGTAACAACTGCCAGTTACAGAAATGTAGTTTTTCAGTGGTGGTTTTATTCTTAGAAGCAAAACTAAACCACCTCCTTATTAGCCACAAGGCCTAGAATTTCCATCACATCCTTCCCTTTCTACACTCTTAGTGGGACAGGTACTAGCAAGTATTGGACAGCACTCTGTGATTCATTGCCTAGACACCCCTGAGGCATGCAATATTTTAAAATAAATGTTTCTTAACATTTTCTTCTAAAATGTCGAATGCGTTTTAAGTAGCTTTTATTTTTACTCTGACCCCAGCATCTATCCTTTCCTTTTTTTCATGCCATGAGATATACAATAGGTATTCTTGAAAATAGTGAGAAATTATAAGGATACCAGAATAGACAGTACATGGCTTATGAATTAGAAATGCAAATCATCCAAACTGCATTGTTCTTTGGTTTGTCTGTATATATAATATAAACTCCCTAACTCACTGGTGGATTCTGGTGTTCAGATAGTAAAAATGCTAGTCTTGGTAGTAAGGGAGGAGAAATATATAGGATAAAGTAAACTTAAATCATAGAAAGTAAAGATAAAAGCATTGTGCGTACTGAATGCTTTGGACGCCACAGTAAAAATGTTAAGATCCATTTTCTCCCCTCTTCCCCCCATATACAGGCTGGCATGGCTCTGACCTATGACCCCACAGCTGCCATACAGAATGGGTAAGTAGACTACATTTTCTCTATTTTAATTGCTAAGTGAATTGAACTCTGAAATCAGTACTGAAGAAAAATATTTGAACTCTGAAATCAGTACTGAAGAAAAATATTCAAATCTGTCTTTTTGTTTTAAACCTTTCTCATCATTGTATTTTTTTCTTCCTGTGAGTGACTCTTATTTCATGGCACCCCCCATCTCACTCATTCTCACAATGCTTCTGCCCACATTCTGTCTCTCCCTTTCTCATCTGAGAAAGAATAAGGAGTAGGACTTGAAGGGGGTGTATGTAGATAGACTGGTCTGGGAGAAGTGTCCGTGTATCTCTACTGTAAGAGTGTCGCTCCTACTAATAACTCTAGAGTTTAGATTTCGGTAATTTTAGCATGTGCCCAGGTTCATTTTGACATTAGTAATGCTTCCACTTTTGCCTTCTGGCTATCAGGGGAAGGGTAACGGACAGAGTCAAGTTAGTAGCTTGGTGATTGCATTTTCATTCTTCATTGTAATAAGCACCTGGAAACTTGCAGCCTCTTACTTAGAACAAGTCACATAGCCTAAACTTCTCCTCTGAAAAATCAAACTTAAGCTACACGATCTGGCCTCTCTAAAATTCTGTCATTCTAAATATTCTTTGGTTGAAACTTTCTTCTTACTTCGCAATTTCTTTTCTTTACTTTGGCCATCCTGCAATGGACCAACAAACCAAAGAATAAGTATTATTTTTATTTTCACAATCTTTTATCTTAGATTTCTCCATGGCTTTCAGTTTTCTGTCTTTCAGTCTCATTAAAGAATCAATCAGAATGAAGGTCTCATTTAAGATCAACTTAGAGGATAGAAGGAATTAAACTCCATTTTTCTATTTAGTCAGCTGCATCTAATGAACACCTGTGAGATGTAGAAAATGTTTATCTCCCTCTTATTTTTATAGTTATTCATTCAGGGGGTCATTTATTTACTCATTCTGTAAACATCCAATGAGTCTGCCAAGCACAGTACTATGCTCTATAGGTTTAAAACAACAGTGTATGAGACAAGGGCTTTGCCCTCAAGAAACTCATGGTCTATCCTTCCATGAAAGAGTCAACACGGTTGGTAGTCTAGCGTAAGAGTCTAGTCCTTTGTCCTTTGTTGATTAAAACTTCTCTAGGAGTGAAACTTAAGGATATCCTTTCATTTATCCAATAAGCCTTCTCTTATTTCCAACAAGGCACTTTAAACTTGGTGGTCAGAAGAACAAAAGACAAGATGTAAAGACATGAAATAAAGTCCTCTAGAATTGTACTGTATAGTTGGGAAGATAAAATAGTTAACTCAAAAGGCACAGAATAAGGCATTATATGCTCAGCGACAGTGACAGAAAACAGGTATTATAATGTAAGGGAATGACATTTGTTGAACACATACTAAGTACCAAGTATTTTATATCTGTAATTTAATGGCACATGGTTTCAGAGTCTAATACATGTAAAAATACATGTAATTACAATTAGAAATTTATTTGCACACTAGAAAGTAGAAATAATAATTGAATGAATACCTGTAAGTTTATTAACTAGATTCAACAAGTGTTCATGTTTCCATACATGTATATGGGTGTATGAATATATGAATCATCTACCTATCTGTACTATATATCTATCTGTTTATTATAAAGATCTTCTTGACCAAGGCTCTAGGTCAAGGATTGGAGATGCCCCAGTGACCTAGGTCTGGACTGGAGTGAGTGAATGCTTTGCTTTAGTTAGTCATCTTTCCAGTGCACAATTTAAAATCTGAATTTGTTTTCCCAAAGACCTAACTTTCCAAGTTTTCATCCTGATCCATTACAAACCTACAGAGAAGAAAATTGAGATTTCAGCCTGCAATCTGAGCAGCCCAAAGTGAACTTTGGGTGATGCCGTATTAGAGGCAGTGAGAACTGCCTAGCACACAAGGAGCATGTCTCCCTTCCCAGGTCACCGTCTATACTGTATAGAGGTTGACCGCAAGTACGTACCTCTGCCTTCTGTGACGTCTTTGTCTGTACCTTATAGTAACAGTATAACGTCCTATCCTTTGAACTATTTCAACAGTTGCAAAAGTGGTTCATCCTCTCCACTGTCCACTTAGACATTTACAACAATGAATATTTCCCTCAGGAAACAAATTGTAGTTAAGATGCTGAGAATACCATCTTCTTTATTTTATCTCCTGTCATCTGATAAAGAACTTTGTGTCATCCAGCAGTCCCTGTCTTCAGTACTGTCTTGTCTACTGAATATTCCTTTCAGCCTGTAAAATACTCGAGTCTCTCCCACCTATAAAGAAGGTAGAAGCAAAACAATCCTTTTCTGCCCATGAGATCACTTCTAGTGACCACACTATTTTAGCTTTCTTTTCACTGGTAAACAACCCCAGTTTTCTATACACACTGTCTTCCCATATTGTCTCTATTAAATTAAGCCTATTAAAGTGTGAATTCTGGTCTCAGACTTGACTGGAATTTTCCCTGCTGGTGTCTCCAGTGATCTCCAAATTTGTCAGTTGTAACTGACGCATTCTTAGTCCTTATACTGTTTGAGATCTTGCATCATTTGACTTTCTGTTGTTGTTGTTGTTATCGTTACCATTTACAGCTTCATGAAAATTTCTTATTTCTTAGATTTCACGACTCCATCCTTTGCTGACCCTCCTTGCTCTCCCCTTGCACTGCTTACTTGGTGTCAGTGGATTCCTCCTCTTCTGCCCACTTTTATTAATCTTTCTCAGGGTTTAGTCTTTTCTCACTCTGTGTTCTCTCCAGTTGATCTCATCCACTCCTCCTGCTTTTAGGAACTGAAGACTCCCAAGTCCATACTTCAAGTTCATAACTAGATGCAAAAAAAATCACCTTTGTGTCTAACTGCATTAGGTGCTGCTCCTGGATAGCTTTGTCCCAAAGTGAGGTCATTATCTTCATCAATCTTTCATCATACAAACCAAATCAAATGAAAAACAAGATCAAATGACTTGTTCCTTTTTAAAAAATACACTCTAAAGCCATTTAAGCCATAAATTCCAAGTTCTCTGGGTATTCTCTTCTAAAACATTCTTTATAATAAAATTGGTCCTTAAAACTTACTCCATCTGTCTTTGAACTGTATCTGCCTCCCTGCCACTGGTTGAGTTTATTCAATCACCATTCCCTACCTGTACTAAGCTTTTACTTGCTGCTAACATAACTGACCTCCAAACCATTTTCACATTGCTTTTTGAATAATTTTTTAAAGCAAAAAGCAATCAGTAATCATCTACCTGCCTGGTTTAATGTATTATGTGGACTTTACTAACTGCAGAACAGAACTCAAACTTCCAAGAATGGCACAAAAAGAACTCCATGATTTGGTTCCTGCAACTGAACTGGACCTTCTTTGATTCTCAGAGCATCCCAAGCTACTTTAACCCTGTGTCTTGTTGCTCATGGAATTCTCTCTGCCTGGAGAGAATGGTGATATTCTTCCTTCCTTCCTTCCTAATTCCTTCCTTCCTCCCTTCTTTCCTCCCTCCCTCCCTCCGTCCCTTTCTTCCTTCCTTCCTTCTTTCTTTCTTTCACTGCTCTCATTTAAAGAACACCATTAGGGACTTCCCTGGTGGCGCAGTGGTTAAGAATCGAACCCTGGTCTGGGAAAATCCCACACGCTGTGGAGCAACTAAGCCCGCATGCCACAACTACTGAACCTGTGCTCTAGAGCCCATGAGCCACAGCTACTGAGCCCGCATGCCACAACTACTGAAGCCCGTGCACCTACAGCCCATGCTCTGCAACAAGGGAAGCCACCGCAATGAGAAGCCCGCGCACCACAATGAAGAGTAGCCCCCACTCGACGCGACTAGAGAAAGCCCACGCACAGCAATGAAAACCCTATGCAGCCAAATAAAATAATAAATAAATAAAGTAAAGAACACCATTAAATCATACCAGGCAGAGCTAATTACACAATTAATCATAAGAGACACAGTTTAAGCAGTGGTTAGGAGTTCAGACTCCAAAACCAGCCTGCCCAGTTGCACATCCAAATTCTTTCATTTACCAGACATGGGCAAGTTGTTTGTGCTTTAGTTTCCTCCTCTGTGGAGATGATAGTAACAGTACCTTTTCATAAGAGTTTGTAAGGATCAAAGGACCCCTGCATGGCACAATGTGATCTTCATTGTCAATATTGACACTATTGTTACACTACATTTCATGTGACCATGATACACTGACAGTCTTTTTATCATGTAGCTGTTGACATCATATTTATTTCTTTGATGGACTATTAACTCTGAAGTCAGGTTCCATGTCTTATTCATCTTTACAGACTGTTTAACTTAGTACTGTGAATGCCAAATCAGAAGCAGAAAATGTGACTGATGACGTCTGCTTGGCTCCAGCAAGGTGGCATTAAGGAAACCATTCCCCTTCCTGGCATCAAGCCACTCTGTCCCTCTGTAACACCCAAATCTGATCCTCTTTATTATTTTCTTTATTGGAGTATAGTTGCTTTACAATATTGTGTTAGTTTACACAGTACAGCAAATTGAATGAGCTATACGTATACATATATCCCCTCTTGTGGATTTCCTTCTCATTTGGGTCACTGCAGAGCATTGAGTAGAGTTCCCTGTGCTATACAGTAGGTTCTCATTAGTTATCTATTTTATACATAGTATCAATAGTGTACATATGTCAATCCCCATCTCCCAATTCATCCCACCACCCGCCCCCCCCCCCCCCGGCCTTGGTATCCATACGTTTGTTCTCAACGTCTGTATCTCTATTTCTGCTTTGATCCTACTTAAATGCAACCTGCAGTTTCACCCAAAGGAGCCAAACTGCACATGAGTTTCTCATGTCCTGGGTTAAAAATGGAATTTCGGAAGGCTTAGACTATCCATTGTGTTGTTGGTACCAAGAAGGTAGAAACTTTATTTCATGAAATGGAAGAGATCGGAAGATTATAGCTCACTAACCCTATTCACTTGATATTTCTTCATGTAGATGGTTTTTAAAATGTTTTTTTCATCTTTGGTTTTACTGCCTTATATGGTAACATTTAAATAATGGAGAGTAGAAGAATAGTCATTTCTATGGATGTTAAGATGCCAAAATAACCACAAATGTTTCCTCAACACACTGTTCCTTGAGTTATTGTCAGCATGTACCTCTTTGAAGTGGGGAAGCTGATTTAGAAAATTCACTTAGCATATGAAGGAATGGAACATGAATGTCCAGAGTCAAGTATTTACTCCTAATTACATTGCTGTATTCGATCCAGTAGGCAAACCTAACTCAGAGAGCGGTAACCTAACAGAGAGATAAATATTTATTGCTGTAGAGAAGAAACTGGTCCCATTTTATGTAGAACAAATGTATCCAAAGATACAGTTGCAGCTGACTCCAATCCAGTTAATATTGTTAAAGGTCGCTTAATGCTGACTCAGATAAACAAATTTTATCATTTGAATACTTATCTATTGTACCATTTAAAATCATTCTGGTGATGCAAATTTGAAAAAAAATATTTCCCATCCTGTCAGGAACAATGGGCACACATGCAAATTCTAGATACAATGCAAGTAGTATTGTGACAGAAGCACAAAGTGCTATGAGATTTATGTATGTATTAACTTTTATATGTATAAAATATTTCTGAAAGAATACACAAGACATGGTGACAGTGGTCCTCTGGGGAGAGCCAACAGAGTACCGAGAAGTAGGGGTGAGAGGGAGACTTATTTTTCACTGTTTATATTTTTCTATTCTTTTCACAAAGAAAAATAAAGAAAATTAATGTCATAGGACTACAGAGAAAAGGCAATTACATTCTAATGAGGGATTCGGAAGGCTTCTTGATGGAACAGTGACATGAGCTTGTCCTCTTGGAGATGTGCCATGTCACTGCTAAAGATCATATTTTATCTTTTTGAATCATAGTTTTGTCTGGATATATACCCAGAAGTGGGATTGCTGGATCATATGGCAACCCTATGTGGTTTGGGGTGAGCAGATGAAAACTATTATATACAGAAGGGATAAACAACAAGGTCCCACTGTATAGCACAGGGAACTATATTCAGTACCCTGCAATAAACCATAATGGAAAAGAATATAAAAAAGAATGTGTGCATGTGTGTGTGTGTGTGTGTATATATATATATATCTATAACTGAATCACTTTGCTGTACAGCAGATATTAACACAACATTGTAAATCAACTCTACTTCAATTTAAAAAAAAAAGAACATATGTTATGATCCTGTGGCATCCCTTAACTGCACTCAGCCATAGGGGTTTCTGAGTATCAAATCCAAATATGTGTCTGGGGGATAGCTGGTAGCTCAACTGTGTCAACAGTTAAATGTTCTGAATTCCATAACCTCAACCTGAATACAGCAACATAAAACAGAAATAAGTACTCCCAAATTAAGCTTGATATTTCTCTAATGAAGAACAAACACTTGTAAACATGGACCATGGTGTATCTGAGCTGTTTGCATGTAGGCAGTAAAATATGTCAGTTGTGTCATCTGCTTGAATCTACCCAAATTATCACTTTAAAAAAATTAATTCAATGTCACTTTTATCTAAGGCTTTGAAGGTTACAGTGAAGAAATTTCTGGATCACAATGGAAAAGTAAAACACTTGGTACTTTTTACTATAGGCTAACTTAGGAAAATAAAAATGTCCATTCCTCTTTTGGAGCTATCTGGCATAACTCTATAATGTGTTATTACTATTGCCCTATTGCTTTTTTAACAGTCCAATATGAAATTCCATCACTTTCAACTATGAGCATGGGAGATGGGAAATAATTCCTCCCCCATAGTCAAAATCGCATCTTTCCTGTGCTCTTTTCACTAAGGGCTGCTGTGTAAAAGCCTTTTGGATTGTTTTATTTGAAGAAAATGGATTCTTGGGAGAGATGTGAAAAAAAATTGTTTTCTGTAGCCTTGGTTTGCCAGCTGTTTTATATGGGCATTTGATATTAAGTGATACAGAAACCTTATCTTATTACACTAGGAAAGGAATCTAATGTGAAGGATACGTTGGCATTACAATAAAAATGACCAATAACTTATTAATCTTGTGCTATAGTGTTGCCCTGAGGATAGTATTTGTGGTTCTGACTCCAACAAAATTGCCTATGGACATGAAAGACAAGGCAGGGCTGTTTATTTCAGTGGGCAAATAGGATTTTGTGTGGTTTTCTGCATTAAAAAACATCCTACCCTGGGGTTATTGATATATTCATGTTATTTTTATTGTCAGTGAAATAAGATTTCACCATATTACTACTGACTGCCAAATCCCCTGAAGATGACTTTTCTGCAGGCAAAATAATGTCCTATTAGTGACCTAGACTTCCATTTTCTGGACTTCTGGAGCCCACTTGCTTTACATGCCAGAAAACCAAATAACCCTTTTTGCGTTCCTTAAAAATATTACTTTTTTCAGAGGCTGGCTTAGAGTTCTACAGATAGATCATGCTTAATTAACCCGTTTAGCCCCTTTGGCATTTGGAATTTTGTTCATGGGAAACCTCTCCGGAGATGACTAGTTCACATTCCTGCAAAAGTTTCTCAATCTTGACACTAGTGACATTTTGGACCAGATCATTTTTTGGGTGGGAGCTGTACTGAATTTGGCAGCATCCCAGACCTCTACCAAACAGATGCCAGTAGCAGCCCCCTGACCCAGTTGTGACAACCAAAAATATCTCCAGATCCTGCCAAATGTCCCCTGGGGAGCAAAATCCCTTTTAGTTTAGAACAAGGTAGAAAAGGAATACTTGTCATACACTTGGGGATTCACTATGTACATTTTGGCAAAGAAATACCTTAGGGGAGTAAACTCGTCCCAGAAAAATGGTTAGCTAAAAATTCATTCCCAGTTTTCTATAATAGCATTTGCAAGGCATAATGCATAAATAACCAGATAGGAAAACATAAAGTCACATGTTTAGAATGACCTTAGCTTTGTTATTATGGCCAAAAAGTGCTGTCAATTTCATCTTTCCTGTTCCCCCAAAACAGGACACCTATTCTTGAAGTATTTATTTGGATGTTCTTTCTTTCTTTCTTCTTCTTTTTAAATGTGATGGCCATGTAAGAGTGTTTTTAAACCATGAAGGATACATGGCAGGGATTGAGAAAAAGTGAAGAGATTGGGAAATTCATTCTGCAGTTCTCTCTTTGGAGTCTGGCTAGGTGCATTTGCTTTAGATATGGTGCCTTTAAGCCTCAGATTCAATAATAGCCCCTCCTGTCATGGTTTAAGCAAAGGTTTCCTGTGAATTCATCCGGTTTATGTTTGGATTTGGGGAGAGCCTATTTCAGAATACCAGAATTAGGGGATCAAGACAGTGTGCTGAGTCTGATCTTCTCAGTACATTTTCTGTTCTAAATGACTCTCTGATTTGAGGGGCAGTACTGGAACTTGCTGGGAAGTATGAAATATTCTTGTTTGATGGATAGGATTAGAGCAGACAGAACAAAAATGCCTGAAAATTTCCCCCAAGGGTGCCCTTTGTTAGTATCCGTTTACTTGGCTGTTTTCTTTATGTTTCTGCTGTTTTTCCCATAAAATTTCCTGTAAACTTTGCCAGTCCATCCTATCGTTACTGCTTTCATTTTTAATATGACAATTGCTACATTTCGCAAAATAAACCAGCCACTCTAAAATGTGACGCATGATTCGCTCTGTTGGTACAAGAGGCTGAAACTGGGTTTCTAAGAAACTTGCATGGTGAATGAAGAGGGCCGTTTGTGGAGTGGTCATGAGTACCTGCTATGTTATTATGAACCCCAAATAAGTCTTTCTGTTCACTGACTCATAAATAAAATCTGTCAAACATAAGACCTAAAGTGTTTTTTTTTTTTTAATGCAAACCATGATTTTTGTAGAAAAGGTCTGTTTTCCCTGGTTGTCAGTACCTTTGCATGCTTAGAAAACAGGCATTAGTTTAAGCTTCCACTGAGCATTTACAGATATGTGATGCCAGCCAATTTTCTCTGGGTTCTCACCTCTCAGCTTCCTATTTGAACAGAAGCCATCTTCTGTGCCCCCCACCGATCTGACACTGGCGGCCTCTACTGTAATCACTACTTATCTCTCTAAACTGCTCTGCATTCATTTATTCATTCATTCAACCTACAGGTATTAAGCAAGACATACCTTGGAGATATTGTGGGTTCAGTTCCAGACTACTGCAATAAAGCAGATATCTCAATAAAATGAGTCACACAATTTTTTAAAATTTCCCAGTGCATATAGAAGTTATGTTTGGACTAGACTGTAGTCTGTTAAGTGTGCAAAGCATTATGTCTAAAAAAACAATGTACATACATCAATTAAAAATATTTCATTGCTAAAAAATGCTAAGCATCATCTGACAATGCAGGGTTGCCACAAACCTTCAATTTGTAAAAGTTGCAATATCTGTGAAGTGTAATACAGCAAAGCACAATAAAATGAGGTATGCTTGTATTTACTACATCCCAGGCTCTGTTCTAGACAACAAAGTCAAGGTGTCCTCAACTCTCTTGAAGCTGACATTCTAGAGGGAGAAATAATCAATAAATACATTCCATTAGTCAACTTGACTGCTGTAACAAAATGCCATTGATTGTGTAGCTTTAAACAACAGAAATATATTTTCTCACAGTTCTGGAGGCTGGAAGTCCAAGATCAGGGTCTGGCTGATTTAGTTTGGGATTTAGTTCCTGACTTTTACAAGGCTGCTTTCTCATTATATCCTCACATGGCCTTTCCTCCATGTGAGCATGTGGATAGAGAGAGAGCAAGCACTCTAATGCCTCTTCTTATAAGGACACTAACCCTATGAGGTTAGGGCCCCACCCTCATGAGCTCATTTAACCTTAGTTTCTTCCTTAGAGGCTCCATCTCCACGTACAGCCACTTTGGAAATTAGGACTTAAATATATGAATTTTAAAGGGACACAAACATTCAGTCCATAGCATATATAAAGACATTTTAAAAAATTACTAGTTCAGATAGTGATAAGAACAATGAAAAAAAAATAGAGGAAAGGAATAGAGAACAATTGGGGCAGAGATGGTGGTTGCTACTTTAGCTACAGACCTCTGAAAAGTTGGGAAAGTTGAGTGAGACCAATAATGAGAAAGAGATGATAGTTCTAGGGTGATTTGGGGAAATAACCATTCCAGGCAGAGAGAATTGTAAGCATAGTGGCCCAAGATGAGAGTGAGAATGACAGGCTCATGTGACAGAAGAAGGTCAGTGTGGTTGGATCCTAGTTGGCTCTGGGGAGAGAGGTGGGCAATAGCCTGATTGTGCTCGTCAATATGAGGAATTCAAATTTTGTTCTCATTGCAACGGAAAGCCATTGACCAGCTTTAGGCTGGTTAATGTATAGATAAGATTCAATTTAAATGCTTAAATAGAAAAACTCAAAGGAATGTCCTACCCATCTTTGGTATACATAGTAAATGTTCAATACATTTTTTAAAGTGGAAGGATGGATGTTTTCTTACATAGTAATTGACTTTAAAGTCAGATTTATTAACTGTAATTTATATTGAGTATATATTCACTCTTAAGAATGTACAATTCTATGAGGTCTGACAAGCACACAGTTGTGGAACCACCAAGCAATGAAGATATAGAACAGTAACATCACTTTCCAAAATTCCCTCAGGTGTCTGTGCACTCAGACTCTTCCCCCAATCCCAGCCTTTTGCATCCATTATTTATTTTCGGTCTTTAAAGTTTTGCATTTTCCATAGTATTATATAAATGGATATAAAATATAGAGTCTTTTGAGTTCGACTTCTTTCATTTAGCATAATTTACTTAAGATTCACCATGTTAAATATATCAGTAGTTCTTTCCTTTTAATTGTTTAGTAGCATCCCAGTGTATGGATGGACCACAGTTTATTAATTCAATTGAAGGATATTTGGCTTGTTTTCAGTTTTTAGCAAGTATTAAATAAAGCTGCTATAAATATTTGCATTCAGGTTTTTGTGTGAACTCAAGTTTTCATTTATCTTCAGTTACTATGTAACAGTGGGATAGTTGGGTTATATGCTATGTATATGTTTAACTTTATAAGAAACTGCCAAACTGTTTTTCTAAAAGGGCTGTATCATCCTTTACCTCCACCAGCAATGAAAGAGTTCCACTTTCTCTGAATCCTTGACAGCTCTGATTGTCTTTTTTTTTTTAATTTGGCCATTTTAATGAGTATATAGTCAATATTCTTTTTTTCTAAAATTTTACAGGTATTGTAGGTATAGGTATGGATAGTAAGGAGGATGCAATGTGTAATGGTGTAATTTTTTCAGCTACGTCTTTTTTAACCAAAAGACTATGACCTTATAATCCTTGTTGAGAGCTAGATCAGTTTAAGACTCTAGTTCCCCAATCCTTGCTTGAAGACTTGTATAGGATCTAAGCTTAAAGAATTTACTCTTTGAAACCTGGCAACCTTGAAATCCAGCCCCTCTACACTCAGTGGGGTTCTCATGGAATGCTTCTTTAGAAAGGTGACCCATGAGATCCTCTATTCAAAACATCAATGACCCCTGAGAGATGATGAAGCTTTTGTCTCCAAAACTCCAACCTCATACTATTTTTAAAAAAGAAAGAAAGAAAGAAAGAAAAAGGAAGGAAGGAAGGAAGAAAGAAAGAAAACTAAAAGTAGTAATTGACTTTTGCTAAGAGTATGGTAAAGTGAAGTAATGATTCCATGATCCCTGAGAGGCATTTTCCCAATCTATCCTGATATCAGTGAAATACTCCATCACAGCCCACCTGGTTTTGTCTGCACGATGTGTGGCTGGTCACTCTAGCCTTTCCCTTACCAGTGAGACATAAAGAAAAAAAACATGATTTAAAATTCTGCTGAAGAATTTGAACATTAGGTAACTTGTGGAGTCCAGGGTATAGTCTGAGCAGAGATGGCCTGTAAGTGTTTTTGATACCCTTTAATAGATCTCTATTAAAGCTGTCCTTTAATAGATCTCCAGAAGGATCATCCCTCCTCTGATTTGTGAAGCTCTGATCTTGCCCAGTATTATTCTATAATTGTTCAATGAAGGACCCTGGAGGAGTAGAAAACTCAGTGCTTTTTACAGCATGTACAGAGGTATATCACATAGGTCCAGAATCTTCATCAGTGCCCTGACTGAATCCAGAAAAGATTCCTTTCCTCACCTAGACCTAAATTGTCCAAAAATTGTCCTTCTCTTTTCATGGAGAAAGAAAGTACTTAGCTTGGTTTCTGCCTGAGGGCATGGATTCATGCCTAGCACAAATTATCCAGAACTCTCTAGAAGCTGATCCTCTTTCTTGAATGAAGGGATAGATGCAATTTCTGTCTGTGTAACACCAGCCACCTTTATAAAGCTTGGTGCTATGGTTTTGCCTTTCTTTCAAGGATCTTTAGAAACAATGCCCATGGCTTTCCTCTGCTATTGGTTAAACATACTATTACACTCACCTGGCCTAAGAGATTTTTGTGCAGCCAATTTTATAAGGGGACTCAAAATTGTCATTTTATTCAGAACAACTTATTTCTTGCGGAATCAAAGACCATCAGTCTCCTGCATGATCCTGTTAACGGTTGATGGGCAACATGAGGGTGGAACTCTGTCTTCTCCAGACGTGCGTGGTAGCGTTTGGTTAGCAGCCAGGCGTGCATCAGCTTCATAAATCTATGAATCTTCTTTTTGTTTTTCTGTTTGCAGATTTTATTCTTCACCGTACAGTATTGCAACCAACCGCATGATTCCACAGACACCCATCACGCCATTCATTGCTGCTTCCCCTGTCTCCACATACCAGGTATGTCCGGTTTACCTGCACCTCCCGGGAAACCTTTCTTGCCAGGAACAGACTAGATCAAGGCAAAAGGGACACAGTAGGATTTTTGTTTTAAGTTGTCTTCCCTTTAGTCATATCTTAATGTCATAATACTCAAACTATCCATTGAGCCTACACTTTCAAGGGCTTGTTTGCATCTGTTTCACTGAATGATAAAAATCCACCAAGCTTTCCATTCTTCCTGCTGAGTTTTCATGATTTTGCTACTTTCCAGCCAACATTAGTGCAGCTTTCTTACCACTGAGAGGTTATTTTGTGTGTTGTCTGTTATTTTGGTTGTTGCTCCCTAGGGTATCTTTTCTGAGAACACATTTCTGGCAACTCCCTGCACGCCCTCCAGGATATTATATCATTGTCATCTCATTTTGTCACAATCGTTCTGTGTATCCATGGAAAGCTACATGGATAGATGCAAAATAATTTGCTCCAAGAAATAGGGAAGATTATCAAAGGGGTAAAAGTAATTCCTAACTTCCTCCTCTTACTTCATTCTCAGTTCCAAAGAGGCCAAAAGAGACCTCGGGGGTTCCACATGTTGAAACACAAGAAAATCTGAGACTCAGTGTGTGTCCTAAACCAGATGTTGTAGCCAGTTAGTAATGCTAAGTCCACAGGTGGATTGAAATAGCCATCCTTCTCCCTCAAACAGTGCTCCTTATCTTGCTCCTTTGAGTCATCAAAGATATGATATTTCTCCCTGCTTCTCTTTATCTCATGTAGTTCTTCAGAGAATTCTTCTAATTCAAATTAGAAAACAATGCCTATGAACGCTACCTAGAGTGTCTAGTGTCACTGTTTAAAGCTTTGGAGAGAGAAAGAAAGAGCAAGAGTGCGAGTGTGTGCCTGCGTGTGTTTCCCTATATTGTGCAGATGGTGGGTGGGTGGGGGGTTTACAACAGGGAAAACTGTAATGTTGCTGATTGCTAGGAATTCAGTGAAGTTCCACATTATTCATCCACTACATACGTCATATCAGGAGGTCCCAGCTGTCAGAGCATCATGCTTGAGACTATGCACTTTTTTCCTTAACTGATTCCCCCCAAAGCAGATCATTCTCATTCTGTGTCTGCACTTAGATTCTTGATACCTGTCGGGTGAGCGGAATAGACTTTTGTGTGAATTGCATTAGAGGGTCTCAGAATGGCTGATTTCTTAATTGCCTTTCCTTGGGACCCATGAGGCTAAGTGCAGATGCTGTTCAGTTTTTGTTCTTCCTACAGGCCTGCCTGGTTGTAATGTGTGTTTTTTGGTTTTTTACCCATTTTTTCTAATCTTGGCCTCTGTTTCAGCCAAGACCACCCATTGAGCTCCATTGTAGAGCACTTTGGTGACATGAATAAAATCTCCACAGAACAGTCATTTCTTTTGGGAGGGCTCATAAGTGGAATTTAACTCTGGCTCTCTTTTCTCAAAAAAGGAATTAGAGCAATTTCCTATGTTGTTGATTCTTGCTTTTCACCACTTCTTTTTTTTTTTTTTTTTTTTTTTTAAATCTAAAGTTCATTGGCAATTTCATTGATGTGAGTATATTGAAAACAAAATCTTCAGGGCTCTCAGTGTCACAATCAGCTCTTAGAAGCTGACTTTCTCATTTGGCTGATGGGCAACATTCAGAACACTTGGCTGGCTCATATAGTCATTTTTATTTGCCATACCAATTACCATGAGAGAGAAAAATCACAGACTTTCTTAACTTGGGTTTAACCCAAAACATTCCCCCAAATTTCTGGTTGATCTCTCTAATTCTTTCCCCAACTTTTACCACTTGGATTTATTTCCAAGATGGGATCACTTGAGAATATGAAGTTAGAACCAATGACAGAAAAAGAGGAAGTCTTAGCAGTCATGCTAAGTAATGCCTCCTTCCTTATTCGCCCGGGTCTTCCTAGAAGTTGACCTACAAACGGGAGATTCCTGAAGCCTCCAAATGTGCTCCATGGCCCAGCCTGGCCCATGTGGGCACTACAGCCAGCTCCAGGGAAGTAGGAATTTGCTTTACATTGTACCATGTTTCAGGGACCAAATGAATCAGGTCCAAGAATTTCCTTTGTACCCTTAGTTTTGAGCACTGATTCGCTGTAAGTCAGGTGGACTCCACTTTCTTATGACCTAGTGTGACTCCACTGAACGCAAGAACCGAGTTCTCTCTGTGATTGCTTTCTTCTAATAAATGCTGTTTGATGCATAGGTCCAGAGTACTTCATGGATGCCTCATCCGCCATACGTTATGCAACCAACAGTAAGTGTTCTCAGTCACCTGAGGCTCGATGTTTCTATTATCCGAGTGCAAGCTTTTGTAATGCATAGAAGCTTTGGGGTAAAGCTTTTGTTCTATTCCATGCCTCTTTCTGGCAGCCCTATTTTCCAGATACAAAGCTGTTCCTGAAATTCTATAAAAGTGTGTACAGTAGATAGAGAACGTGATAGTGATGGAGAGAAACAGAGTTGAGAGAGGAAGAGAGAGAGAGAGGGAGGAAGAGAACAAACTTGATTGGAGGAAATAGCAATCAAACTCTCATGTTGCTGTCTACCATTTGTTATGAAAGGGGAATGTCTACTTCATGCAGAATTGTCAACTCTGGACAGTTAAATCCATTATAGGAGGAAAGCCTTTCTGTTGTCCTTCTCCTCCTGTTATGCTTTGTTTTCTTCAGATGCAGTTGGGTGTGCTTTGGGAACGATTTTGCGTATCATGGCTAGGTGTTGACTCAAAGCAGTATATTTGAAATAGGAAGATATTTGTCTACTAATAGATGTGGATAGCTAATAGATAGCAAGGTTGGTAGATGACTTTTATGTTAACTAACTAGAGCCATTCTCTTCTTCTTTTAGTGGAAAATTTCTTCCCAAAATATTCAAACTCTATTTTCTACGAGCTAGCTTTCCCATTTTGTGGTACAATATTACGTTAGTCCCAAGGGGAAAATTATTACCTATTCCATTAGAATCCAGGCTGAAGGCTATTGATTCCATGTATCTTTGTCGAGGTCTTCCATGTTTTTGAGCTCTATGTACTAGCCAGGGAGATTTCAAGAGCACTATACTCATGGGAGTGTGAGATAGGGGAAAGATCCCCAACAGAAAGTTGTGTGACAAGGTCTCTGGTGTACTCTCCTGGGTATGTTCAAATCTGTAACTTTGTTTCCTTTTCTGTCACTATACTTAACATGGCTTTGGGGAGGATCAAAACAGAGAGAATATGTGAAAACAGTGTTTGAAGTATGACATACTATACCTTATTATTATCATTAATCCTTATTATTGAATGTATTAGTTGTTCAAAGAAGAAACAGTGCTACATTTTAACCCTTTTCAAAGCTAAATATAAATAAGGTAGCACATATTAAAAACCAGGGAGTTAAATACACAGACATCTATTTCTTGGACTCAAAGGATCACAGCACCTGGCTTTCATATTTGAGCTTTGTCCATTTTCTTAAAAAATAAGGAACACTCCATGTTGCTCCTAGTGTTTTGATAGTTTGCTTTTTATTTAAAGAATAAAATATATATAGCTTACTACAGCAGAACTTTAGACCCTGTTCTGCAGATCCCCATATTTACTCTTATTCACATACCTTGGGGGCTTCCTGAGTTCATCTGATCTGTGTTGTGTAAATCAGACCAACACGCAGTGAATCCAGGCTCTTCTTTTCCGTCCAAGTTGTGAGGTAGAATTCAATAGATGGAAACAACTACCTTCTAAAAAAATAATGTGTGTGTTTAAAGAGCATTGAGGCTAGCTTAGTCCTCACGCTGAGGTCAAGCATCATCTCATCGTGGCCTAAAGGAATGCATACCTGGCAAAATCTGAATATTTTTCCAGATACCAAAGTATGTAAGATTCCACAGTACTTCTGGAGCTGTGAGGAGATGGGAAGATATTTGTATGTGTTTTTTTCTGACTGTCACTCAGGGCCTTAGCTAAATGTTTTATTAGCTCCTCCTCCTCCCCAGACCAGCTTCACCCATTTTTTGGATGTATTATTTCTTGTATATCTTCCCCTAGCAATAGTTGTGTGTGTGTGTGTGTGTGTGTGTGTGTGTGTGTGTGTGTGTGTGTTCATTTGTCCCCCACCAGGATCTTTCTTGCGATGGCTTCTGCTCCCTAATATCTTTTCACTTCCCTTGACTAGACTCTGCATGATGTTTGAGCTTAGGTCACCCCCCTTAAGATGTAATGCTTGTGGCTGGGACAGATTCCTGGGGAAAGGAGTGGCTGGGCCACCCACCACCTTTTTATCTTTAACATGAAAAAATTGGCTAAACCGCATCATGGAAACACAATTTGTAGCATCAATTGTTTCCCTTTAACAGTTCTGTTGGTTGTCTTTATTGTATAAAGAACCTTTACCCAACTGGTCTTAGTTTCATCATCAAAGTGGGGTTGGTTAAATTAACCACTCTGTGATACTAAAACATAAAAATAGTTAGGCAATGCCGGGTGGAGAAATAAAATACCTAGATCTGAAGGGAAGGAATGAATGACTTGGTGATTAATAGCATGGATTCTTTTTTTCTTTTTGGCTGCGTTGGGTCTTCATTGCTGCACGTGGGCTTTCTCTACTTACAGCGAGTGGGGGCTACTCTTCCTTGTGGTGTGCGGGCTTCTCATTGCAGTGGCTTCTTTTGTTACTGAACAGGGCTTCAGTAGTTGTAGCACGTGGGCTCAGTAGTTGTGGTGCATGGGCTTAGTTGCTCTGCAGCATGTGGGATCTTCCCAGACAAGGGATCAAACCCATGTCCCCTGCATTGGCAGGTGGATTCTTAACCACTGCACCACCAGGGAAGTCCCAATAGCATGGATTCTTGGTTAGGCTCTTTGAGAGAGGAAACCCTTTCTGTTATAGGACTTTGGGCAATTAAACTTTCTGAGCCACAGTTTTCTCATCTGTAATATGGATATAATCATGACTAAATTATTATGGTTTCGGTTCATGAAATGAAGCAAGGCTGTAAAGCTCTTAAAATAATGCCAGACAAATAGCAAACACTCAGTAAATTACTGTTATCATTATTCAGTTATATGAGTAGATGACTGCACATTGTGCTTGAGATTAACCCAATTATATAAAATGAGTGTTGGTATAGGAAGAAGTTGAGAAAAAGCAATAATCACCCATTTCTACCACATTCATACTGCTTATTTAGCATACTTCCCTAATGAGTTTGGTGGAGATAGCCTCTATGGCTATAAATAAGATAAATTGCTTAGATTGGTGTTTATCTCATTTACTTCCTAAATCTTTCAACACCTATAATAAAAATAATGAAAATAAAAAATAAAGGCCCATTGGGTACCTCTTGTATGTCAGTAACTGGAACCTACTTTACAAATAAATTCAAGGTGTCCATAGCTACACATCTCCAATATATTGCCCATAATAATGATTTGCTTACAACTTTTCTCCTTTCTCACATTTTCTCTTCCACTATTTTGAGAAAATTGCACAGATAAGCTCTCTGTGTATAGGGTGCAAAAGCGTGCTTCCCACATCACTGTGAATCACACGGACTCCTACACTGCAGCCAGAGCCCTTCAGGTTCTTTTTAGGCTCGACTCGAGGGCCCCAAGGTCTCAACCAGGCTTCTATCTGAAGAGAAAACAGTGCTTCATTCAAATCTTAAAGTAGAGCACAGTGCCTCCAATCTTTCCCTACTAGGGAGGGGTAATGATCTATAAGAGAGACATGAACTGATGGAAAGAAGGGAGGGGAGTAGTAAAAGGACGAGAGAAAAACAGCATAAGCGTAAAGCTGAAGTTAGTTGTTTAGGTTTGCTTCTTTGCAGATTGAAATTTCTGAGTTGTGTGCAATGCACTTTTTTGTAAACTTAGAAGAAAACTCTGAGAGCCTTTTCACTTTTAAGGAAGAGGGGATAAAATTCTCCCTGCCTTGGTCATATTTCTCGTACTCGTGTTTCTGCAAGGAAACCGTTCTCTGTCAATTGTCTGACTCTGGGACTTTATCAGGTCAAACCCCACTGAGGACAGCAAGAGCGTTTCTATTTGCACTTTATTTTTTGTTCACTGAAAGAGAGCACTGTGAGACTAAATCAGGAATTCACTCTTTGCTGATATTGCCAATGCAATTGGGTACGTGTTGCTGTTTTCCCAGTGCAGAGTTCTGTCCTAAACCCTGAAATCTCACCACAACACAGACAGGATTTTTTTTTTTTAACATCTTGATTGGAGTATAATTGCTTTATAATGGTGTGTTAGTTTCTGCTTTATAACAAAGTGAATCAGCTATATGTATACATATATCCCCATATCCCCTCCCTCTTGCTTCTCCCTCCCACCCTCCCTATCCCACCCTTCTATGTGGTTACAAAGCACCAAGCTGATCTCCTGTGCTATGTGGCTGCTTCCCACTAGCTATCCGAGAATGGACTTGAGGACACGGGGAGGGGGAAGAGTAAGGTGGGACTGACAGGATTTCAATAGAGGATGGATTGCACTAAATATCTACTCTGTGTGGCAGCTTGTCACACCGGAATCTCATATGAATGCACAATTGAAATCCCCGTGTTATGATACGTCAGGTATTTTGTTACATCTGTACTGACAGGGAGAAAAGATGATAGTTCCCAAGAAGTAGAGTTCAATTCTCTTAAATTTTATTTAGGCTCATGTGAATCATAAATCTTCTGTTCTTCATGTGGTTAGCATTAATTATTCTCAAGGAGAAAGGTCAACTTTCATTTTTACTTAATTACAAATAAGTTATCTAACTACAGGATTCTAAGTAATGCAAGATGCTCTCATGGAATCATTGGATGATTTGTTGCTATGCATGGCTAAATTACAACTTACGATGAATAAACCTTACATTTATAGCTAAACAGTCAATATAAACTTTCCCTCTACAACAAAAGAAAAAGTTCAAAAAAGCCCCAGAATACTTGATTTGGTCATTCTTTACCTGCAGGTAGGTAAGACCTAAGGCTTGATTTTAGGGGCCTTGTTCTCCAAAGTTGCAGGCATGTTTTTCCTAAAACACATCACCAAATTTGGAAAGAACATTTAAGTCATTAGAATTCGGTTCAGAAAGCAAAGTTTTCAGATACTATCATTTTATTCCAACTGCTGAACTGAGCAAAAATTCTTTGTAAGTATCATTGTCAAAGTACCAAACAAAGGCAAAGTGTGTTTGCTATGTAAGGAGTTTACCTGGTGGATATAGATCTACAGGCCAAATCTTTTTTAAGTAACTAGCAAACACAAAACAGTAACTCTAGCCCATTTATACTATTTCTACCGAAGAGAATTAAAAAAAATATGTGAGAGTAAATTTAGAAGGAACAACTTCATTTGGGTGTCACCTCCCTATAAATATACTCCTGGGGTAAAGTAGATACAAAGAAGACCACTTCCACAGAAAGTCTCTTCCATACCTTAACATTTAAATTCTACTCTCTTAGCAAATTTCAATTATCCAACATGGTGTTATCAACTATAGTCACCATGATTTACATTAGCTTCTCACATCTTATTTATCTTATAGCTGAAAATTTGTACTCCCCACCACACCCCCAGCCCTTAGCAACCACTTTCTTCTCTGTTTCTATGAGTCTGACTATTTTTGTCTTTCCCTAGATTCCACATGTAAGTAGTACCATGTAGTATTTGTCTTTCTCTATCTGGATTATTTCACTTTGCATAATGCTCTCAAGGTCATCCATGTTGTCACAAATGGTAGGAGTCCTTCTTTTTGCAGCTGAATAATATTCCAGTATACACACACACACATACACACATAACACACACACACACACACACATATATATGTCACACTTTCTTGTTCCATTCCTCCATTGAAGGAGACTTAAATTGTTCCATATCTTGGCTATTGTGAATAATTCTGCAATGAACATGAGAGTGAAGGTATCTTTTTCTCCTTGAAATGGTCACTTGATTAAGTCTTTTCCTGGGCCCTTAGTTATACCAGACGTCGACTCTTCATTTCAAGAAACTGAGAACATTGAGTTCAATGAAAAAAAAAAATCAACAAATAATAAACAAATATTCTTGAGCATTAAATATGCACGGAATATTCTTCTAGGTATTGTTGGAAATGAGAGAGAGTAAGAAAGAAAGAGTCTGTCCTCAAGGCACATAATCTCTCTGTGGAGATAATTATTATATGTGTAGAATGATTCAATTAAAAATCTACAGCAGAAAAGGTGTGAAATGCTTAGCATTTATATAACACTGAAAATGACAAGGTATCTATGGACAGCTAAGGACATGGAAGAACCGAGATGAAAGCATGAACTTAAAGGATGGGTGGGGTTGATGGGGATAAAGAAAAAGAAGGAGGGCATTTTCAGTGAAAATAATACACCAAAAGTACTGAGGGGGTCCTCAGATTATTTCAGGGGGCAGCGAGGCAGGTAGCCTGCATTAAGTGAATTGTTTGTGTTAGGGAGAGATTTGGTTGGAAAGGTAAATTGCAGTCTATTGAAATACAACTTTTATTCATCAAATCTGGCACACTTTCCTATACATTTTTTATTAGCTTGGTGGTCCCAATGCTTTTGTCTAGAATTTAGGCTTACTTTGGAAAATATAAAATAGAAAGGCTAAATTATGTCACTGATGTGTGTGAAAAAGTCACAATTTCCGGGGGCGTCATGGATGAATCAGTCATGAATGGACAAAACTTTTCAATTTGGCTGCATTATGAAAATGTCATCATGCACAGCCTCTTTTTTTTTTTTAATTAATTACTTTATTTATTTATTTTGTCTGTGTTGCGTCTTTGTTGCTGTGCGCGGGCTTTCTCTAGTTGCGGTGAGCGCGGGCTACTCTTCACTGCGGTGCGCAGCCTCTTTTTATATCCATGGAATTATTTTTGGAGGTAACAGTCATCTTTCAAGTAGAGCTTCTGAAAGTTTCTTGGAGAGAACGTTTCCTGATGTCTAAGATCCCTGCCTTCTAAGCACAGGAGTGGTGAGAATAAGCGGTGAATGTGGAGTCTTTATAAATCCAAATGTGTGCATATCACCTGCCTTTTGCCATGCAGTTTTATGTTATTTTAATATGGACCTTTAAAGAGAAAGAATAGGTCAAGGAATAGTGTATTACTTTTTAATACTGAAGGTGCGTCATTCTGAACATAAGATTGACAAGGTACTGAGAGATAAAGTTCCAATGGTACATCACCCCCAGTGTGTCCTTAGATAGCACTTAGAATTTCTTTGTCATGGCATCATCAGTAAACCAGAATTTGCGAGTTCCTTTGTAAAGGTGTTAACAACATTACATCCTTAAGAGCTACTTAGCGTATGAAATATAATTAAATATTTTGTAAACATAGGATACAAATTTATCGAATCTATTAAAGCCCTCTTTTCTATGGATTATCTCTAGAGAAAGCAAGTATGTAGCTAAAATAAAATCCATGTCAGACTTTCTAGAAAACAGCCAGTTACCAGGGCAACACAATCATATTGAGATAGGGTAAATCATTTATTTTATAAATGCTGCCAGGGCAACAGAAACTACTTATGAAATCAGTGAAGGATTGAGGATTAGTGTACAGATAATCTATGGAACTATTTGTTCTTTTGTAGCACACTGGAATAAAATGTTTATTTTATTTATCTTTATATATGACCTTAACAGTTTTGTGAAGTATGTGGATATTCATTAAACAAATGGTAATGAGCGAGTTCAAATATTGAGAGGAGAGTATTTCTAAATATTAAAAGCTATTATTCACTATTTCTTGCCCCTCAGAATGTCATGGGGACACCTTATTTTGCTTTAAAGATTAACCTTTGCTGGGTTAGCCCTGGAGAGCCCAGGTATTTCTACCTAGGTGGTATGTTTACAATTTAGGGTCATGGTTTATTGTGTTGACTAGCTTAGGTTTTATTAAGCCGATAATTAAGATGCACCAGGTTGGGGGAGGGGATGTAATAGATACAGAGTCACATATGATCTAATCAAGTATGCTTTGAAAAAAGAGACATCATTTTAGCTTCAGTAACAAATGTAAGAAGTTACACAATTTACAGTAATATTTGTCAAAATACTAATACAAATACTAGTAAAGTGCCTTCAAATCTTTCTCTTCTACTGCCTAAGAGGAATACTTACCAAAGGTAGGACTTGCACTCACATTTTCTCCCTGTTTTAATAGTGTTTGCTTCTCTCTTGTTCAAACTCCCTGCTAGAAAATAAATGCTTATAATATATTCAGCTATGGGTAGCAGGGAAAATGTGTGCAAAGTGTAGAACTGGTAAAGAGGGTGGAGTTATTCATTGTGCCAGGGAGTAAAGGAGTAAGAGCAGGCTTCACAGAGGAGGTAACTCCTGAACTTGGCTTTTGAAAAATAAAGGAGTTTTTCAGGCAGAGTTGTGGATGTCAGGCAGGAAGGGTATTCTAAGCAAACACCAGCTCACAGCCAAGGCTTTGGTTTATATACCACATGTTACAGCTGGTGAGCGTCTGAGATGGCAAGGAATTTCCAAAGGCTATCAGGTGCCTCTAATGCTGCATCTGCCTTAAACATGGCATCTGTGTGACCTTCAACAGTGATGACACAGAAAGTGTCACTTAATCATGAATTAGGGCTGTCATATCATCCCATTCAACACGGCATCTTCTCCTAGAGATGTGCCCACACCTCCAGACAAAGCCTTACATCAGACCTTTCACAAGCTCTCCACTCAGAGTTGAGTGAAA
The DNA here is from genome assembly GCF_965194805.1 of Balaenoptera borealis. Taxonomy (NCBI): domain Eukaryota; kingdom Metazoa; phylum Chordata; class Mammalia; order Artiodactyla; family Balaenopteridae; genus Balaenoptera; species Balaenoptera borealis. The sequence goes on along the minus strand of NC_138869.1, from coordinate 58,901,604 downwards.
TATGCAGGGCATGTGTTTAATATCACTTGGGTGTCATAAAATAATCACTGTACTTTCTGCATTGGGCTGTCTTAGGTCCAGTCTCTGAGCACCCCAATTGGAAGTGGGATACCCACCCTCCTCAGAGCCCGGAGAGTGCATAGTGTCTCATCACTTGACTGTCCCAAATCCTTCATTGTTTAGTTATTCAAATGATAAAGTGAGAGGGTTGATGCGCTAAGATAAAATAGCAGGACTTATATGTCTACATGAGGGGTTTTTGTTTGCCTTTTGTTTTGTTTTTCATTTCATTTTTTCTGCAGTGGAATCAATTTGGGAGGCATTCTCTAATGATGTCATCTTAGAACAGAAAATTTTTTAAATTTCCTCTTGAGAATAATTTTCAGAGTAATTTATTAATCACACAAGAAAAACAAGTTAATCAGGTAATATTCACAAAATAGATCGATAGATAGTGATGATAGATTAGATAGATAGATAGATATAGATAGATAGGAAGATACATAGATAGGTAATCGATACTTTATCCAGAGGCATTTGACTAGTTCTTTCTCAATTGGAGTATAATTTTACTATTTGAGAGCTTATCACATATAATTCACAGTATCTCTCCCTTTTCATTTATTTTCTGGCACAGATTAGGTGCTAACTAAATATTTGTTGATGGACTACACTGCATAGGCTATTTCTGCTTTGGCAAATATTGATACATTACAAGAAACCAGCTTCTGTTAGACAAGGATGCTGACAAAGTTTCTGAGGAAAGCAAAAGGGTGTATCCTCTTTGAATCCAAGCCTAACATTTAAGGGAAATTGATGCTGCTATCAAATTTGTTTTTGTATATTTGATTATTAAATCTTGTCATTGACAGTCAACAGGTTTGTTCAAAACAACTTAGGAAAAATACTTCTGTGTTCATAATGTAGAAGTCTGATTGCTTTTCAGTTATAGTTTTGCTTATAAGAGCTTAAGCAAACTGTGTTATTCACCAAGTGTATTTGTTCCCTAATCTCTGCTCTCATCACTTTCTGGGAAATTTGGAAAGGATTTGTAAAATTTCGTTTGTCCATTATGAAACTCCAGAATGCAGTGTTTGCAATATATTTATGCAGTTGTTGGCCATGAGTGATCATTATAGGCAAAGGCTGTATATAGTGAAGGTGATTCTTGCCAATCTATTCTCCATCTTCTTATCCTTCTTAAAAACCTGAAAAATCAGTAGATCTACTTGTTAGGAAAAGCAGCAACCCTCATTTTCACTATGATATAGGAAAACACTTCTCAGATCAAATAAAAGAACGAATTTGGAAAAATTTGTACAGTTTGATATCTGAGCAAGTTTAGTTCTTCTACTTCCTGTGTGACCTAATTTTCTACTAGCAAATCTCTTTCTTTTGATATTGAGATTCATTTGAATAAAAATGAGATATCCACCCCCTTCCATAACCAAGGAGAATGAGTAATAAGGATTTCTACCTTGCCCACTCTTAGAAAAGAGCTGAGGTTACTTACAATTAAAGACACACTGAAAAAGACAGTTAAGCAAAAAGGAACACATGTCATATAGCAGAGGAAATAAATTTATTAAAACTTTAGGCTGTCTATGGGTAATTTACTATAATGGAGTATTCAAATTTCATCTTGAGTTTTTAGAAGCCAAGGCCAAATGGCTAAAAAGAAAAAAAAAAACAAAAACTGGTTATACTGTTTATTTCTCTGATAAAAGGAAACATATCATAAGGCCAGGGAGAGAATTTTTTTTTCTTTTTCTGCTACTATATTCTAGAAAAAAATTTATAATGGTATAATGTTATCTCCCAACTCAGTGTCTTAGCAGTTTTACATGCTGAGATAATAAATGTGGCCATTTAGTTTATTAACTCTCAATAAAAACCAAGCAAATGTTAACTTTCAATTTTGTGATGAACTGTCTAGAGCAGCTAAATTAAGATTTTTCAGATATATAAGTTTCTCATGACCTAACTTGATACAACCGTGCCACTTAGGAAATCTAATTGGTTAGAATTGGGCTTGTTTAGTCTTTCAAATTTCCTTCACCTCAGCCAGGATTTTATGAAAATTATGCCATCTGACAGAGTATCATCCAGATAAAGCTGTTTTTCTTCCTCATTAAAGGGGTCTGCAAGATTATCTGTAGTTTGTGCCATAATTCTCAAGAACATCTTTTAGAATAGCCTGGACATACACTCAATTAAGATCCTGTGGTTCTGTTTCTTTGAGTGTTTTAGAGGCAAATTTCACCTAAAATGTTGATGGTATGTGTGAGAACCACTGGCCATCATCACTCAGTGGCTTATGTAGTATTCATGATTTTTAGTAGTACTAGGGCCCAATGTGTTGCCAAGATGAGTGAGGTGTAAAATGTAGTAAACTGAACCAACAGAATTGAATTATTTGGTATGGATTATGAGATTTTTAGAGTATATGCATAGATTGATTTAGCTTCAGCCAAATCAAGCCATTATGTCTTACAGTCATTCCTCAAGTTTAGCTGACTCTGAAAACTACACTTGAGAAATGACAGCAAAACCAGATTATCAGCAGAGAAGACAAAACGTACCTTCCTTCTGACTTTGACAGGAAGACACACAAATAGTTCAGTTGGCAACACACTGTTTACATAAGACATTTAAAAATATTAGTATGGCGCTTGTTCCTTTTTACACCACTTAACATAAGTATAACTTCATTGTACATAATGAAAGCTAGGAACAAGGTGGGAAGTCTGAAAGCAGATTTCAAGAAAGAGGATTCATCCTTATCCATGTTAAAAAGAATAGTGTGTTCTTGGCTTCTTAATTCTCATTTAGCACAAAGGAAATCAGATTAATTGTGAAGTTGAGCTCTGAACAGTAATCTTAAAACTTCTATTCAGAAGAGAGACTTTTTAATCAAAGAGTTATCCTGAAAGCGTTTTTAATCAATACACATTAGAACCACTTCTGCATAACAATAGTGTATATTAAAAATCAATCCTTACTTTCCTATAAAGCCTTCTATCTCTCAGTCTTGTATCTGGAATATTTTCAATCAATACTAAAAAATCATTATAATGCTAAGTTTCTGTTACATGCTACATGCAGAAATCCTTAGATTCTTGTCACGCTCTAAAATTATTTCTCTAAATTCCTGAGATGCATACACAAAGTTTACTTCAAAGAATAGTTTATATTATACATGGCATGGACTGGTGCATAGATGGGTGAATACCATGAACATATTTCTGTCCACATATGCTGATCTCCACTGTAAATATTATTTCCAAAACACTGACCTATACATATAATGCAAATAGGTAGATGTTTATATGAGCATGTTCAAAGTCACACTTACATGATACAAAAGAAAGACGAAACACTGTTGAAATTCATGGTATAAACTAGAATGAGAGGAGAAAGAATGAAAGGTATGAAGGAGATGAAATAGAAAAATTGAAGAAGAGAAAGAGAATAGATATGGAGGATACACAGGTCAAATCTGACTCTAGCTGATTTCAGCCTAGATGGCTAGGTAGAAGGTGATGTCCTTAAACTGAATTAGTGTATGTAAGAAAAGGATTAAGTTCAAGATCAGGGACACAGAGTTCCTTTTGGGCATGTTGAATTTGTGGAACCAGATAAAGGTTTTCAATATGTAGCTTTTGGCATACAAAAGTAGCAGTGATAGACTTGGGAGTCGCTCATTCCCATTGGAGAGAACAGATGGGATTTCTAGCAATCCATTTACTTTTCACTAATAATTACCTCGCTTGATCTATGCAATAGCTCTTAGATGTAGGAATATGAAATAATATACATATGATGACATAGTATCTAGTGTACTAGTCTAATGTGCACTAAATCAAATGCTTGCTTATGCCCCTTGCAAGCAAGAGTATTTAGCAACTTACTTATACTTTTGCTTACAGCTATAATTTTAAGGCTAATTATGTGTTATATCATATATGACTTTTTGTCAACCAAAGTATATGCACCTGATGTTTCCACTTAGGGAACTGACTACAGTGATAAATTGGAAAATAGAGATAGATACTTTCAATTAGAAGAAATCTTAGAGGCTATTTAATCCAACCCCCACTGAAATTTAGGAGTTGATATAATGGTTTGAAAAATCGTCATACAAGACTGTTTTATTCCAATTCCATGTAACAGTTTGGGAAGGTATTTTTCATTAAATCACCTTTCTTCTGTAGCCACCAATCCAGCATGAGGAAAATCGACAAAATTTGAAAAGCACAGAAGCAATCCCCTGCCTGGTACAAACCAAGGAAGCAATCAACCCTTTGCCAAACATCCAAAGGGGCCTCTGTATATTTAGATTTATTTATCTCATTGTTAGTCATTGTGAATGTAGGAAAACTCTAAACTACTACCATTGGAGGGTCTTACCACTTTCAGCATAGGATGGTCTTTCTTTATGTTCCTGAAAATGTTTCATTTCTTTTGCTTTATTGACAAGATTAGATTAATTCAGGCTTTTCTGGATTATCCTATCCTTAGCCCTGGGGGTTTTCAACCGTAGTTTTCTCTGACATTATGCTTGATGCTGGTAATAAGAACCACTTTTACTGATCATAAAAGTATGAGCTCAGAGTGACTCAATAATTCCAGCATTCCAAATGGCCAACTTGAAAGGACACAGAAGGGGGTTGTGAGAGCTAAGTTATTGAAGAACATCATATTTTCCTATGGGATTTTTCCATGCCCTGAGGATTTCATACATGCTGTTCCTTGGGCTTTTCTCTCCTCCCTATTTGACATTTTAAAGAGTAGAAAGTTTAAAGTACATTTCTTAAGAATCCCTAGCATATGTCCATATCGCTTGACAGTGTTTACATATCGGATTGTGGCTCAAAGATTTAACTTTCCTTCATGTCTTTTTCTCAAAATAAGGTTCAGTCTGAAATTGGCAAGAGTGATGATTCATTGGCAGCCAATCAGCAGGAGGGTCCTTTAGTGGAATATTATGTGAAATACAGCAAGATTAAATGTTTCACATATAAACCTTTCATCTCTGTACCGTCTAATTACTGACATCGGAACCGGTGTCTTAAGATTTTGTCAATTTTTTTTCCTTTTGTAATTCTAATAAGAACAACAATAAAACAAGAGACTCTCAATTTTGCATCTGGAATAAACATCTAATGCAAGAACATGCAGCTTCAGCCTTTTCTCTTGAGATAGATTAGAATGTATCTCCAGTACTTCATGATTCTGGTTTGCCTGGTTCAACAAGGCTGCCCTGTTAGTTGCAATCACCCTTGCTTATGAAGTTATATAGACAGTACCACATAAATCAGAATGGTCCAATCATTTGATCATGTCCATTTCTATTACACATGGCCAGGCATATGATGAGAAGTGTTCTGGCTGACACAATTTCTTCTTACAACTGTCCTAGAAAATGAAATAAATTGTTTCAGCATTGATTTCCTAGCAGAGTCAAAATTATGTAAGAAGGAAAGTCCTGCTTTTACTTATATTCCTTTACTCGCTGATCTTTTTCTCTCCTTCCTTCTCTCTTCATTTACTTTTGATCTGATACAGATTAAATTCATTAGACAATTACTAAATCTCACCACACTTTTGTTTAAGGTATATTTTCTCTTCTTGATTTTACTAAGTTTAATAAACTCCAGTGAGTATCCATTAGCGATCATATACTTTTTTTCATTTTGAATGATTAAACTTCCTCAAAAATCATGATTTTTGAACCTATCTGAAAGTGGTTGGATATCCCTTGTATTGCTTTCATTTGAAAACTTGTTTATTGATTGTTCAGGAGAAACACGTTTGTCTTAAAGTAGGCTTTTCATTATCACATGTCTAACTAAAATTGTGATAGAATACTACAAGTGCAAATGAATCAAAAATATGTAGACTATAATTCCATAAAAATATTGTGCATTTGAAAATTAAGGAGATTCCTTAGGGAAAGAACGTGTGTTTTAAATTTTATTAATCTCCTGATATTTAAGAATCCTCCAAAGAAACGTTCAAGGGCTTCAGATTATAATTATTGTGTAATTAATTAACTTCTGGAACAATTCCAGTAGAATCAAGAAAACTTCTGTTGCCTGTATCTTGGAAGAATAACAGCAATGAAAGAGTAGATACTCCTTACCCAGTCTTTCCTTTTGTAACACTAAAGATGCTAGATTTCTTTTAAGGCAGTAAACTTATTGGAAAATCAAACCAGAATCATTTATCCATCCATGTATTCATTCATTCAACAAACATTTATCAGGTGTCTGCTTTGCACTTGGAATGCAGAACTAAACCTAAAAGAGATTTTTTCCCAAATGGAACATACATTCTAGCAGGAAAAAATTAATTAAGTAACAAAGAATATGCTAAGCAATGATGTTAAATATTCGAGGCCAGATTTTGATGAAATTATCAAGAAGGTATGATTTGTCTTTGGGAATCTCAGCCATTTATTTTCAACACCCACTCCACCCCCAACCCCACCATGAAGCCCTTTCTTCAAGACACTTAGATATTCCAAAAGCTCATTCTTTCTCTCTTTTGCTTTTTTATTTAAATAATATTTATAGAGAACTGACTATGTTCCAGACACTGTTTGCTGTTTCACGTTCATGCCTACAATGCAGGGTGAACAGGTGTGGTCCCCGCCCCCATGAAACTTAAAGTGTGTCTGGGAAGAAAGAGAGAAATCAAATGAGTGTCTTAAGGAACATGAAAATAAGCTGGTTATAAATCCTATTAAAGAAAGATTTATGAGATTCTGGTTGTATCTATCAGTGGGCACTGACTGTGTGTGTGTGTGTGTGTGTGTGTGTGTGTGTGTGTATGTGTCTGTCTGGTGGAAGCCAAGAGAGGGACGATGGAAAACATAAAACAGCCTTTCAGGCCAACTAAACTAATAGAATGTATGCTTTCAAAGCCTTTTCCGAAGAATTCAATTTGGTTATTAGCATCTTAGTGTGGATGAGGTTATCAGTAGGCTTGGGTATGTGCATTTTTTTCTATCACTACATAAATGAAAAGTTTAACTCCCTAGAAAATTCCAGGCATCAGCATGCAGGTGCATTGGTCCTTGGATTTAGAATTTCCAATCTCTGAAATAATGCCCTCCCTGTTCAGTTTCCATAGAAGTCCTTTGCTCTGTCTTCTTATGAAGTTTTTTATGATATTACATGTTATCACAAAAGATAAACCTGAATATTATAGAATAATGTTTTTATGGATGAAGAAAGTGAGGCTCAGAGAGGTTAATTGACTTTTCTAATATCACACAAGTTGCTGGCAGAGCTGGGACAGGTATATTTCAATCCAGTTAACACCAATTCTATTTCATTACATCTGGCTTGATTCATCATTAAATTTTTATATTTCAGGTTATATAATTTAACCCAGAGTAAATCAAGTTGACAGATTAATAAAAAAAATTGTGATTGGTTCCTTCTCTATATAGAACATGAAATACTAGTAATTATGTCCATTAATGCCAAATAGATTAGCATAAGAAGTAAGACATTTTTAATCTTGTAGCTGTCCCATCATTACATTTTAAGTGGAAAAGAGTTCATATAATTTAGTTAAAAGTTTTTATTTTGACAGGCACCTTCATCCAAATACATATCATCATCATGTAATTCTTTTTGTCTTAAAACTATATAATACTAGATGATATGTCTGAGGTAAATTTATCTTAATTTTAGTCTGCATAATCATTGGAAATGGCTCATATTAACATAAATATTGTAGATATTTCAGCTTATCAATTTCAAGATACTTTTTGCATTTTAAAAGAGGTAGATTAGATAAAGCACACAATAAATAGAGAAAATATCATGAAAACACAATACCAAAAAATGTGTTGTTGCATTTTCTTTAAGCCTATGTTAACTAGAGCACTGTCTGAAACTATGTGCTAAAATTCTTTATAATTTCTCCACACAGAAGATAGCTTATTACTGAAGCACCATAAGTAATTTGAGAATTGTATAATAATTTTGCTTTAATGTTGTTTTGAAGACCAGACTCTTACTTTTTTCAAAATCCCACATATTAATTCAAAAAGATCAAGGAGTTCTGAATTAAACTCAAATCGAATAATTTCTTCTAAAGTAATGATATTTTGTTAAAGTACTTATATTAGGTTCTACTTCATAAAGTAAAAACAATAAATCATTAAAAATAAAACCAAAAAAGAAGTTCCTTTTTTTTGTCTTTTCATATAAGCTCACATTTTTTTAAATGAGAAAAGTAATTATTAGTAAACATGGACTATTTCCTACAGTTTTTAGGTTTTTTCCTAATTCATTTTTAAAATAACTTAGGAAGTTTTGCTAAAAATCCTACATTCATGTAATGGCATTGAGAATAATTTGCCAAACACAGAAGTTTTAAAACTACAGAAACAAACTCAGCAAGTTTCATTGACCTTTTTCTGACTCACCAAAGATGAAAGACAAAGATGGGGACCAGCTCACTCCTTTGGGGAGAGAAAGTCAATATTGGATTTGCATGGGGATTGCAAATTCTCTTCAGGGAAGTCAGGGACAGCTAAAGTAAAGGACCAGAGAAAGGCAGAATTTCTCAAAGAAGAAAAAAAAAAGAAGGAAGCTTTCATGGAGAGGGGGAGGGGTGGGGAATGAAGCTCTCAAAACTGTAGAACCTCTAATTCAATTCATGCAAACTATCACAGCGCCCTCCTACACAAGTGAGTGTGATGCCTGCAAGCAAGTTTGTGGCATCAATAATTTCTGCAGTTGCTAATTCTACTTAATAACTTTTTCAACTGTCCACCTACCTTTTCATTGTAATTCCCTGTCTCTTCATAATTATAATCACAATATTCAGGTTTTGGATGCAATTTTATTTTAATATCGTGGGTGCCTCTATGGAGCAGGCTTAGGGGATCCCTCCCAGAACCAGATTCAGGGGCCAGCAATTCTAGAGAGCTTCAGGTATTCTAGAAAGCTCCACGCAGGCCCCGCTGCACAGTGCCAAAGCCATTGCCTGAACCAGCTGTACCAGCTTCTTTTAAACTCTGTGGATTGTCAACTTTTCTGCCACTACATCTGGGAATTTTGTTCTCACATTTTTCCACCCAATGACCTCCCTGCTTCTCCCCACTGCAGATTCTAAGAAAAAGATTGTGGACTAATTTGGTTGATTTGACATGATTTTAGAGTGTTAGCCCTAGCACTCCTCAGAAAGCTTGGTTCTTCCATTACTGATTTATTTTTTTAGCATACCTATATGGAAAATGTCCCACTACCTCTGGGGGTCTGATTCATGAAATTTGATCATTCATAGCAGTAATAAGAAGCCAGATTTTCATTGACCTGCTGAAAATTAGCCACATAGGTTAAAAAAATCAAATCAGATCCAAAAAGGTAAATGAGACCAAAAAAGAAAGGAAGGAAGGGAGGGAGGGAGGAAGGAAGGAAGAAGGAAAGAAGGAAAGTTGGTCTGTCCTTTGCTTTCTGCTGATAAGTTTTGGCATTTGAAATGGACCTTCTTCTCTGTGTCTGAGCAGACTCATTTATACTTTGGCTTTTGAAATTTTATGCCAGGAGTAAATTGACAAATATGATTACTGGTCTTCACAGTTTAGGTGTTAAAAGAATGCCAAATTAAACATTGCATTTTGCTGTTGTTTTCAAAAAGAATGGTGAATCAAAAACAGTTCTCTCTCCTTTTCTGAAATTTTTGCAGGCTACCTTCTTGCAGACTAGCTTCATCCCAAAAGTACCTTTAAAAGGTAATTTTACCCATCTGAGTCCACGATAGAGCTATAGCACGTAGTATGGGGTGAAATAATCTCTTCTTATCTGGATACATTCTTGGAATATAATTTTTATTTTTAGCTTTGATCATTGATTTCCTGAGTCATAAAGTCCCCAGATGAATGTTTTGTCAGAGGAATTGTTGTTTTAAAAGCCACAGAAACTATTATGAACCAACGATGTTTAATGATTTTTGTTTGAACTTTATACATTGTGTAGAAATAATTTTTTAAAAGGCCTACACCAAGACCACTGGATATTAATATTTGTTAGGCCTATCCTATGAGAAAACCACTGAATTATAATTAGATTTGGGTTTTTGAAAAAATTTTATAAAATGCCCACCATAGTCAGAATAGGTAGGTGTGGGGTAGTCATGCTTGCTATTCCATTACCATGCAAATACTAAAAGCTATCAATTGAATGGTTGTTTCTGGGGTGCAGGCAAAATTCTTAGGAGGAATAACACAATACAGTATTACCAGTCAATTAACGATGGGCATGAATGAAAGAGCTAAGTGAGCTATGATTGACAATAGAAATGAACACATCTGAAATTACCACCAACTCTTCTTCAGAGATGAGCCATCCATCCCGAGAAACCTCAGCCTTTAAGGGCATTTTTGACCCTGATAACTAAGATAAACATTGAGTTATTTTTAGACACACTCTACTGTGTGTCTAATCTATAATTCTCTCTCATTTTTTAGAGCTATTTCCTTCTCACATTCAGCCTGGTGCTTGGTGATCTCAGGATGTTTCCTAAGGGCCCATGGCCTCCTGCTGTAGCAAAACCTCCAGGCTTTCTCAACCTGGGTAACGCCTTAACTTATAGGGAGACACACATCCTGGGCCTCACCTGTGACCCCAGGACTTGAGTGTTAGCAATCAGTCAGCCAACACTGTAGACAAACTGAAGACAGAAATTGACATGGTATTGCCAATGCTGCTTACCTCTCTGGGAAATTGTAATGTCCTTGATCGCTTTGTCCACATTCCATTTTTGAAACTTGGTTTTTCTTACATTTCATTAAAGTTATTTAACTACTAAACACTAAGTTTTTTCAGGGCAAGACATAAGAGTACCTCAGTAAGTATTAGTGAATGAATCGATTAATTAATGTTCTTGTTCCTAAACTCTAAATATCACCAAAATATCTTTTAAAAAGTTATTAAGGCTCTAACACTGCAGACATTTTGGCAATATATCCTGTAATTTAAGCAGTCCCCTTAATATCAGGAAGTGATATGATTCTTATACTAAAAGTTTTGCTTTGTCAGTTTCAAGCAAGCCAAGACAGACTTCTTAAAAAGCATAATAATTTTTGTTCCTAAAATATATTCTAATATTGGAGTGTAACTCTGCCACAGAGCAATTCAAGTTAATTGTCTGTCCATTTAAGAAATGATATCGTCTTTTCACAGCATTTCAAAGACTTGGATGAGTTGGGGTGTAAACATTTGCTCATGGGAACTTTACACAATCAAAGAAAAGAAATGAATGACTGATATGTACCTAGGCTAATTGAAGTGGTTCTGAGTCAACCAGATGTTTTCAGCTGAACCATGCCCACAGATGCTATTGCTTCATTACTCCTTAATCTGGGGATTACCCCAATTGGCTAGCCTGGTGACATTTGAGTGTTTCCAATAAGCTTTCCTCTCTTTTGTTACAAACTTTGTAAAGGGCTCTTATCTGGAGCCGGCCTATCTCCTGTCCTGGAAATGTTTTGAAGGAAGTTATCAGGGCTGTTTGTTTTTCCTGCTCTTGGATGTGGTCTTTGGTGAGGTCAGAAGAACGGAATGAGTGTTGCCACAGATGACACTGGGGCTGTTTCCACAGCTGGCTGCAGAGAGGGGGTGGGCAGACCCTCACAGATGAGTTAGCATGTGGAGGTAGATGATAGAAAACATCTGTCGCAACGGGAATGCGCAAAAACAAGGTCCCTTTGAAGATTGCCTTTGAATGATGAGGTGGGGGCTCTGCCTCCGTAGTGGAAATGAAGGATGTAGTTGTTGGCAGGCAGATGGCTTCGGGCCTGCTCTTGCATGAAATAAAGCAAACGTACGTGTTGAAAACCCCTGAGTAGTCAAATTGCCTGATTTTGCCAAACATTTATTTCCCCACCTATCGCACACACAATCTATGAGAAAGAGAAGGCATGCCAAAAGAAAAAGGTGGGAGTAAATCTAGGAGGAAAAACTGGTTATGAATATTTTCTCTTGAATAACTTTAAAACAATAGTATAATTTTAGCTGGTGCTCAAAAAGTCAGAAAGATCCTTTTTGCTATAAGTTTATTTTAATGTATTTGCAGCCCCATGTTATCTTTTACAGAAGTTTTGAAAAGTAATATAAAGATGGTATATCATCAAGGCCCTAAGATGATAACACTTCAAAATTTGAATACCAGTTAGTATATATAAAGACATATCTGTTTTCCTTCAGGGAGCAGTAGGAAATAATAAAACAAAAAACTTGGTGAACTATTTTTAAAAGAATAATACTAGTTTATTTTCTCACCCCAGCTACCTTCAAAAATAAATTAAATACAATGAAATTAGCATGTTTTTATTTCCTAAGTAAAGTTGCTATAGAAAGAAAAATTCTGACAATAGATTAGTCTGAGAGCAAATAAATGCTGATGATTAGCAGATAAGAAATTTCTAGATCACTTGTAACGTGACCCAAAGAGGTGCTACTGCCACTATCCCCCAAAACCACATTGCTGCAGACCATGAATTTATGCTGCTTCTGCCCCCGCCTGGATTGCAAAACGGATGCCACAGGCCCTGGCCACTTCTCATTCGTAATCATCTTCAAAATCTAAGTCCTTCACAGGTACTTCTGTCTAACACTAGTCATATATCTACATCTTACAGCGAGGGCGTCTAGGAAATGTAGGGTTTTGTGGGGTTTTTTTCAATTCTATATTGAAAAGGCAGGATTCACTTTGGGGGAAACTAATAATATGCCACGAGAGTATTAAAAAACAAATGTCTTGGGCTTCCCTGGTGGCGCAGTGGTTGAGAGTCTGCCTGCCAGTGCAGGGGACACGGGTTCGAGCCCTGGTCTGGGAGGATCCCACATGCCGTGGAGCAACTAGGCCCGTGAGCCACAACTACTGAGCCTGCGCGTCTGGAGCCTGTGCTCTGCAACGAGAGGCCACGATAGTGAGAGGCCCACACACTGCAATGAAGAGTGGCCCCCACTTGCCGCAACTAGAGAAAGCCCTAGCACAGAAACGAAGACCCAACATAGCAATCAATCAATCAATCAATCTTTAAAAAAAAAAAAAAAATGTCTCCATCCGTGACTGATGGAGGCACCACAGGAAGTAGCTGGATTAAGCCAATGAGGGATAACCTAGCTAGTAGCCCTGAACAGAAGAGAGAGGATCTGGAGACATTTATGACGTGGGATTGGCAAGACTTGACTGTGGTATTGTTATGTGTGATGAGGGAAAAAGAAGGCAAGGATGGCTTCAAATTTTACGTATTATTCCAAGAATGGAACAGAGGAGAAAGAATATGCTCTGAGGAAAGAAAGAGAAAGAGAATGTTCAAAATGGGACATGGTAGTTTTGAGGTGCCTGAGATTCTAGGTTCAGTGAGCAGCTGGAAATTTGGGTTAAGAGTTCAGAAAAAAGGCCAAGACAACAAAGAACTTTTAAAAAAAACTTTCATTTTTAAACTACCTTTAACACTTTTGACTAATTCCATAAGGATCTAGCAAGTAGTAATATTTTGGAATTTTACTTCTGACACCGAACCCCTTGTATGTGGTTGTGATATGTACATAGATGCTGACTCACTACTTTGCAAGGCATTCAGCATCTCTTCCAACACTTGCCTGCAATAGCCATTTCAGACTCATCAATGGACAAGACATTATTTGGAGAGAAACGGAGGTTTCAGTTTGAGGGTTGCCATGCAAATATGTCATAAGAAAAGAAAGGAAATTGTTTTGGAGAGGAGATTGTATGGATAAAGGCAGAAACCTTACGGAGACTATTGAGGAGATGAACTAAATATTACTGGCTGTTCGTGGTTATAACATATTTGCAGGAGGCATATTAACGTTACAAAGACTATTTGAAGCTGTGTGGCCCTCAAGTAGGAACCGAAAAGGGAATTAACAAAATGAGTAAGAAATACATGAAGAATTTCTTTAGAAGCAATGCAGTAGAATAATTACTCAGCTAGAGCCATGGCAGACATATAAAAAATAGAGCAAAGTTTCTCATACTTGACCTTGAATATGACTCACCTGGAAATCTTATCGAACTGCAGATTGTGATTCAGTGGGGCTGGGGCTGGACCAGAGATTCTACACTAGGCTCCCAGATGACACTATCTGTGCCTGGACCACACTATGAAGAGCAAGGTACTAGAGAGTTTAAGACCATTCTATTAAACAAAGAAAAAGTCACACCCACTGATATAGTAATCCTGTTTAGGAGAAATGGCAATAAAATCTAAGTGTAACTAAATTTCTAGCACAAACTATATAAAAGTAGAATACTGAAGAGTAGAAACATAAAGTTGGCTTTCATCTCATCTACTGGACAAGTTTAGGTACATTAACTAACATCTCACATCCCTCAGAATATATCTTGGTTGGATGCTGCTAATATGTAACTTTTTTACCTTAGGATATGGCCATGCCACCAGGACGTATTTTATATCAGCGTTAGGTTACAAAACATTTCACCAACAGTGTATATACTAAGTTTGAGGCGTGTTAGTGACAGTAGTACTGATAGAAAGTGCACTTTAAAGGGAGTAAATCCCTTTTTGAATAGGGTCATGGCTTCATACCTATATCTTAGGTCTATTCAAGTTGGCAGCTTTAACCAGGCAAATTCCTAAAAATGTCTTAAAGGAGAAAACAGATAGCTCAGAAGTGTCCTCCGAGGGACCACAAAATAAAGTACATTTTGTAACAAATTGCAGGACAAAGAATAGTGGCTTTCCTAGTAATATCCAGAATCAAGGTGCCTTGTGACATATTTCGGTAATTTGCACTATAAACAATGGCCACAAGTAGGGTAACAGACAGCCTTTCTTCTTGATCACCCCTGTGATTTAAGAAATGACCTCCCAGGCCCCTTCACCAGTAGGATGCTGCAAGACCTTGAAAATGATGTGCAGCAGGGTTTTTTGGCTTATTTGTCAGCAAGGAGAAGTTTTTAACGAGAAGTTTTATGACAGCTCACAATCCTGAGCGCTAGTTAAAGCGAGACAAACATCTTACCAGACAAAAGACGCTGCCCATAAATATTCAGACCTCTGCTGGAAATCCTGTTTGCCTTATCGTTTGGAAGAAGACTGGCCTGGAATCCTGCTTCTGATGTGCATTTTAAACTTTCTGTACGTTAAAAATCTACTTGGAGGTATACAAAGTGATGGCTGTACAAGTGAATAAAGCATTTCTTCTCCATCACATGGCAAGGTTTGACAAGAATCTTAGGCAGATATATGGCTATTAAAGCAGTGTGTGGCATGTGAAAGCCCTCGTAAAAAAAGCTTATACTGTGATACATAAAGGAAATTTTGCAGCATTTGATTGGGTCCCTGTAATTCTTGCATAAAATGGAAATCGTGCAGTGGATCAACCTTGGAGTTCCTTGGGTGGTGTGCAGCCCTTAGAATTAGAAGCCCAGAAATTCTCTTGGTAAATGGCAAGACTGTCCAGCTGGCAGTGGTCGGACATGAGCATTTTTAAAGGAAAGCAACTGAATGAATGGATTTTTAAGACCATGCTGTTGTCCAATCAAGAAAGTGCTTTTGTGATTTCAATTGAATCACCTTGTCCAGTTAAAACATAGAGTTGCTGTTATGTTTTTCATCTTTTTAAAGTCATGGCAGCCCTGTCAGATGAGCAAGTGCCCTTCACTCATTTAGAAATTCAGCACCACTACGACCCATTTCATGACGGACACTGTGCTGGGCTCTGAAACCCTTACAAAATAAAGTATCATGAATGGCACAATGAACTTAGAATCCAGGGGAGGAATAAAGTATAATCATGATCAGATATATGCCAAAACCTAGGAGACAAGAGAGGAGCAAATGACCAACAACTTGGGTCAGACAGAGGAGCTGTTCCCTAGAATGGAGCATTTGATAAGAATCTTAACACACACTTGCAAATCTGCTGGAGATGCCCAGGCAAAGACACCAAGGATGGGAGAGCAAGATGGGTCGGAGACAGTTGAGTAGTTCAGTGTGCTGGAGGAGAGGCTTCATGTGGATTGGATTTAGATTAGAAGGGTAAATTGTAAGCCATGGAATCTTAATGGAACATGTGTACCATGCTCAAGGGGCCATCTTGGATCTACCTGCAGGGACCTTCTATTGGAGAATAAAATGTGGAAATGAGTAGGAAGGCACAACCTCATGGGTGACCCTACTGCTCATTCCATCTAGATGGAACAAGCAGGAATGGAAACTATTTTGATCTTATAATTGATCATCCTATCTACCCTTATACTCAAATGTAACTTACAGTAGCCATTGGCTTATCAGTGCCAGTGTCCTAAACATGTGACATTTCCGCTATAAGACAATATTTTTCAAGATGCTAACTCAGTTGTAAGCATGCAATCTAGCCTGTACTTTGGTAGAGAAGATAGTTTAACACAGTTTCCTTTATATCCTGTCTTGGAACGAAAATTAAAGAAAATCGGTTTTGCTCATCTTTAAAGTGACAAGTGTATTTTTTTTTTTTTTAAGATAGGAAAATGGTTGGGAGCTGTTATCCGTATTGATAGTATAATTTTCTATTATGTAATATATGGGATGAGTAGATATCAGAGGCTTTTTTTGTTCTTAAAAAATAAGGAAGATGGTGAAATATAATGTGACTAACCCATTCATTTGATAAGTGCCACAGCTTAATGGTCCTTAATATTTATTTTTATTTTTCTCAAATCTCTTTTTAAAATTTTTTTCTTATTAGAAAAATTATGAAGCCTTTTACATCATTTACCTGCTCATGGAGCTTCTTTTTTTTTAATCGAAGTATAGTTGATTTACAATGTTGTGTTAATTTCTGCTGTACAGCAAAGTGATTCAGTTATATGTATATATACATTCTTTTTTCATATTCTTTTCCATTATTGTTTATCATAGGATACTGAATATAGTTCTCTGTGTCATACAGTAGGACCTTGTTGTTTATCCATTCCATATATAATAGCTTACAAATCTCTTTAAACTGATTTTGGAACTGTGCAATGCACCTGGGTGAGGAAGCCATATACCACAGGGGCCCTGCAAATGGAGACAGAGGACTTAGGTTACACCGTTAGTTCTCCCACACAAATAATGTGATTCCTTCACATCATCTACCTCACACTGCATGGGTTTTTATGGCACATAGGTTTGTGTGTGGTGGATCTCGTGGCCGAGAGCCACACATTGATTACATGGTTGGAATGGGAGGTGATGAACGCAAATCCACCCTTTGTTGATGAAGACATAAGACTCTCTGAGGGGGCCCTGGGATCCTTCTGTGCACACTTAATATTTCCATTGTCTCAGCAATGATAATTTCTTTAAGTAGAAATATGAAAAGAAAAGATTATATAGTAACCCACCTGCATGATGAAATTCCTTTTATAGTTTTAACCAGGTATAGGAGTTTAATGATAAAAGAACTAATTGGTCTACTACACATTCAGTCAACAAAACCATTTGAGCCTTGGGCCCCAAAGTCTTCAAAAATGTCAACTCTTCCTCAATTCTGTAATATATTTAAAAGCCATTGTACTCGATTAGAATTCTAAAGAAGCTTGTTAAAACATCAAAAGTCACTGCTATACAAACTTCTTAATTTTAAGCACAAAACTCTAAAGGATTCAATAAAGCATTGTTGAGAATAATCTATGTACCTTCTTTGGTAAAAAATACTTCCATGTGACATATTTACTTAAATTCTCATTCAAAATGACACTCTTGTATAAATAAGCACTTAACCAGTAGTTGAAACCATTATTCACAGTTGAATAAGCATGGTATATAATTAGGATTCTTTTCAAGGGAACTCCATGGTTAAAATGAATTTGGCTTTAGTGACTTTTAATATTACATATTTTTAATAAAGCACTTCCAATTAATGGCAACTGAACCCAAAAGCAACATGAAATTAAGAATGTTTATAAGACTGTAAGAAAAAACCCTCCATTTTTACAGTTAATAGATGTTCTCTCATTAGATAAACTACGTACAAAACTCTTCTAAATTTACCACATAACAATGGAAGATGCCCTGCTTCTAAACATGATACCCCAAACCCACAGGTACACACCTCTAGGTAGCAGTCCAAATATACCAATCAAATCTAATTTGTCTAAACTTAGAAAAGAGAAACCCAGCTCTAGTTAGCTGTGTTTCCAAAATAAATAGCAATATACATTTGAACTCTAAACTAACCATATAGGCACTATAAAGTTACATAATGTAAAGTCAATAATAGTCTTGCTTCCTTTCGTTGATAAATTATACGATTTGGGCAATTGATTTAGATGCCAGGTATTTAAGAAACTGGTTTATAGCATAAATATAATCTCAGTGTAGAATCTAAGGTCTGCTGTTAGTTGTAGGGAGCAGAGAGTGGATGGCTACTTTGTGACATTTTCTAAGTACTGCAATTTCAAATCTTTCTCATTTTGTGTAACTGGAGCTTATGAATATATATTTGTGTATGCCAGGATTTCTGAACCCTAGCACTAGTGTTTTTGGCTGGATAGTTCTTCGTTGTGGAGAATTGTCCTGTGTGTTGTAGGATATTCAGCAACCATGGCCTCTACACACGAGGTGTCAGTGACACCCCTTCCCCAGTTTGACAACTAAAAATGTCTCCAGACATTGCCAAATCGCCCTTTTAGCCACTGCAGAATCACCCCTTGGTGAGGACCACTGGTGTATACACATACACAAATACTTTTTATTTTGATAATTTCCATAAATATGCTATGGTGGCATTAGTAGAACTTTTTACATCAGGTGAATTTCAGATCTCATCTCTAAGGGTGTGGTGATTGAATATGTTAATAAATGCAATGCACACATATGTGAGCACAACCTTGGTTTTGAAACTGAACTGCCCTTTGTGAGAACAAGATTTTTCAGAATCTTTGGATTGCTTCCTTTTGACTATTAATCTCAAAATAACATTTGTAAGAACCTTTTGATTTGAGTTTTTCTCTTTCATCCTTTTCCAACCAATATTTATGAAACATATATTACATGCCTCCTACTGTAGACAACACCATGACACTGTAAATAGACAGTTTGAACAAGCAAACGTGATTTCAGCCCTTCTAGAATGAACAATCGAAATTTTAAAAGTTGGTAAATGTTAGCCATTTTTAATTTTACTGAACAATTTGTGGTGCCGATATATAAAATTAATTCACAAACACTGTTTCAAGTATCTACTGCATGTAATTCATAATTATAGGGTTTACAAATATGTGTAAACATTACCCTCGCCCTCTTGGAAGGTATATTGAAAGAAGCAAGTGGAGAATAATAAAGGGAAGGAAGGATAGGGGCTAACATGGGGTCCTCAAGGCAGCCTGGCTTCCACACCTGGTTATTCACCATTCTCCCAAGCCGCCAGTGTTTGTTGGAGATCATTCCAAATTGCTTCCAGAGTGGAAGTCATATCTTCCAGCTTTGCCACAGCTTTCTGGGTTTCAAATATATATATTTTTTAAGACAGACCATCCTCTGCAAGTTGGACATTGATCAAGGTAGTTGAGGATTAATGAGTGTTTCTGAGGATGGGGAAATCTTTCCCAATCCTTTTTTATCTCTCCCTAGGCAGCCCTATGTAAACCTCACCAAGCACCCCTGCAAACAAAACAAAACCCACGCCAACATCAACAAATGAAAAGGTGAAACATCTCTACATACACAACATGGAGTGTCACACACTCATATAGCAGGGCACCGGATTTGGTTAGCTATTTCCCAAGTTAAGTGAAATAACTTTATGCCATTTATATGATGAAAACATCATTGCTACTGGAAAATCCGTTACACTAACTAGTTTACTTGTAAGGGCGTATCATTCTCTGTACGTCACATGTGCTAAAAATAGCCTGGTGTACACAAACTCCACTAGATATTTATTCTAGAAATATTAAAAACTGAGAAGCAGAAAACACACAGATGAGAAAGACAAATGACCTTAAACCACATTTTTTTAAGTCATGTTGAATGATTACTACTAACAAGTCCCATGGTTTTGCATAAGTGACCATAGCAAAAGAGCACAGTATGGGCTGCAAACATTTTTTTCTTTTTGTAAGAAACATAAAGATTTCTTTTTGTTTTTTTCTTCTTTTTAATTTATTTTTTATTGAAGTATAGTTGAATTACAATGTTGTGTTAATTACTGCTGTACAGCAAAGTGACTCAGTTATACACATATATACATTCTTTTTCATATTCTTTTCCATTATGGTTTGTCACAA
The DNA here is from genome assembly GCF_965194805.1 of Balaenoptera borealis. Taxonomy (NCBI): domain Eukaryota; kingdom Metazoa; phylum Chordata; class Mammalia; order Artiodactyla; family Balaenopteridae; genus Balaenoptera; species Balaenoptera borealis. The sequence continues at coordinate 58,881,333 of NC_138869.1, read as the reverse complement.
GATATTGAATACAGTTCCCTGTGCTATACAGCAGGACCTTGTTGTTTATCCATCCTGTATATACCAGTTTGGGCTGCAAACATTTTGACCTGAGGCATCTAGATTGGACAAGAGGGAAAAAGAGGGTGATATTTCTTTTCCTTTTTTTCACTTATGTTATAATTTTCCTACCTTTTATTAATACTTCTACATTTCTGTGATTTCAGATTCAAGGCTCCCTTAGATTCCAAACAGGAAGGAATTTTAAATGTGCTCCAACACAAGCACACTGATCAAAAAGAAACATGTCAGATCATCTGACTGAGGCCTGAATTACTCAGATAATCACCCCATTTCAGCTCATCAAAAATGCAGGCTTGACCTCTTTGCCTTTTTAAACAAAATGTAATATAATTATTACACAAAGGCTCATACCCCATCACAAGATTGGTTTAAAACAAATAATTGAGAAACAGTATAAATAAAGTAAGACCAAGTATTTGTAACACTGACTTATACAATAGCCGTTTATAGACGGAGCACATGTCTCAAATTTAGGGGCATCAGAATCATTTGGAGAGTTTATTAAAACACAGATTCCAATGCCCGAAGCCCAGAGAGTCTAATTTAAATTCTTGATCATATTTGGAGTGGCACTGGCCTAGAATATTGACATTCACAGGAACATTCATACAGGTAATTCTCATTGTGGTCCATATCATGGCATTAATGTAGGTTTTAAACCATCTATGTGTGTTCTTGATGGGAGAGAGCCTTGCTGGTGTTTTCCTCAATTTGTCAATGATCCTGTATTTCTGTCAGAAAATTAAAATATCAATGAACTCTCCTAGACTTAACATTTCTTTCATATATTGGCAGGAGGTTAACAACACAGATGCTTTTGTGGCCTTAGGTCAGATATATTTATTCCACATCAATGATCTTTGGAAACTTTATCCAAAATCCTGTTGAAATTGTTTATTTCAGAATTAGGGCAAACGGCTCCACCCTATGACTCTTGAGTGTGAACAGCTTTGTTTTGCAGAGGCCGTGGCTAAAACAGACCAGACAGTCCCATCAGCTGCCTGGTCATTGTGCTTTTTAGTGGAATTACAGCATGTTACAGTATTTTTCTTTGCAGCTTAAACATTGAGCAAACCCAGATATCCGGAGATGCTAAAATGAAAAATCTGTTTCCTCTTGCTTTGCCATTTGCCAAGCGAACTCCGTCAGACAGCACATTCTATACCTTTTGAGTAAATGAAATTACCCTCTATGTGTTGGCAACATCTGTCACAAAACACTCTTCAGTCTATGGCTTAAATGCATCGGATAGGAAGGGCTTTGACAGTGTATTTAATGAGGCACGATTATAATTTTGCCTTAACAACCATAGATTTTTCTCTTCCTTTTTTGTTATTTTTTCTTTCTTTTTCCTCTCCCCCACACTGTTTCATGTCTTACACAACACAAAAGAGGTTCTGTAGCTGAACTGCAATTGATGAACACAGTGACCGGCAAAGCCCGGTCTTGGTTGTAGATAACCAGCGCTTCAAACTCCCGAAGTTGTCTGTCCCTGGTAAAGTGCCATCAAGACAATGTGTTTCCCCAAGGGGTTCCTGTCTGCTATTTCCAACTTACTCACTGCTTGTAAGTTTCTTCCATCCCTTGAGATTCTTAAGAAATGTATGATCTTAATCATTTGTGGGAATCCTGTGTTTCTTGAACATTTTTACTAAATTTGAATAAGAATGTATGTCCTGATGTGTCCTCCCCCAAGAAGCCTTATTTCGTTGTTCATTTCATTTGCAATAGCTGGCCTGGTTAGGAATGTTTCTCTTACATTGTCTTCCACTCCATGCCTAGCGCTGCTATTTCCAATGCTAAATGATGACACATCCCTCCCCCCACCACACACACACACACACACACACACACACACACACACACACACACACACAGTCTTCCCTTTGATTGTCAGGTTTCTGGTTTATACACAGAAGCAGCGCTCACTCTGTGGCATCTGTAATCAAATGAGTCCCCAAGCACTTTCCATGAAAAGATTCTCTAAAGAGACCAGACGATCCTTCCGAAATTAATTCCAAATGCAGGCATTCAATCCTTCTATACTTATCATGCATAGATTTTGATTTGTCTGTCTGTCACAGGCTCACCTTCTCTCATTTTCATATTACCACCCCCGAAAAAGACTTAAGACTACCTATCACACTGCTGGGGAGTGAGGTCACCCCTAGGGCGTTGCGAAGAAAGTATCCTGGCCAAACACAATTTGGTCTTTATCTCTGATATATGATGAACAATTCTTTATGTGACTAGGGCAATCTGATTAGAATTGTGGGGTTTCCGGGACTGTCACAAGTTAGCTGTGTGTCAGAACCTCTAGGGGCAAATATTCTAAGAAGATAGCCTAAATCTCAAGTTCAAGAAGAGTATTGAAGTGTTGCACCTGCTAAGGATTAGAATGTTGTGAAAGTGCCACATTTTGGCTAAAAAAAAAATGCTTCAGAACTTCTGTCTTAACTCTGAGATTATTCTGTAGTTTATCCCTAAGTGATTTAAGAAACGTCTCAGTTATTCTCAAAGTATTTGCTGCTAGTTTGATATGACAAATACCTAAAATAAAGGCTAGTAATTTTTTTTTTTTTAAGGAAAAAGGAAAGATGCTTGTGTTAAATTCAGGCAGCAGGAAGAAAAAGTGTTGTGTCTCTGAATTATAATTAAGTAAGCTTATCATGTCTCTCATTCAAGAAGCATTCTGATGAATGACAGTTTATGGAAGCATCAAAAAATTCAAGCAATGCAAATGCACAACTATGTCTATTTACAAGTTACAGATTATAAAATAACATACATATTTTGATTGATTGTAGCTCAAAAGTCCAAATGTCTTTGAGAACAAAGCTAGCTCTGTATATCAGTCATCTACAAATATATGGTTCAGTTTCTATTTTCCTTCCATATTGATGAGGAAGAGCCCACAAGGAGGGCTGAGTGACAGCCTGATCTTTTAACAGGTACAGTCAGGGAGCTGGATTTGGATAATAGCACGAGAAGCATTATCCTGAGCTAAGGCATTTTAGGACATATTTGCTTGTGGGTAATTAGTTTGGGTGCTGAGATCCTTCCATCCACATGAATCTGACTTATTTTTTTTTCTTCAAAATGTTTATTTATATGAAAAAAAGTCACATAGAAAAATAATGTTTACAGAAAAAAATAGCATTCAGATTCATAATCATTTTTCTACCACTGGGCATTTAAATGAGCTTCTGCCTTTATTACTATCTTTAAAATAAAACACTGGAATTATACAGTCTCAAAGATTCCATCCAACCCTAGCTTTTCAATTAAAAAAAAAAAAAAAAAAAAGATCTTTCCATTCTCTAAGTTAGTCAATTAAGGTGGAATAGTAGGATAGTGGAAAGGAAAAGGAAGGGAAGGGTAGTATGGCCCGGATCCAGGCTTCATGGGCCATGTGACACTTTGTATATGGACAGAATTTTTTTTTATGTCTATTATTTCTTGCATTTCCAACAGTTATGATAAATCAAAAAGCATATTCTAGAAGTAGGCCTTTCCATGATGAAACACTTGATATTTTTGCATTTAAAAAAATTTCAGTGCTGTTTCATTTGACCAGCATTTAGCAGAGTTCAGTATCCTCTAGGCTTGTGTCAAAAGCACAGGTAGAAAGAAGGTAGGTCAAAAGATTAGAAGGAAAACATATGGGAAATAGTAGCTTTGATTTTTATAACATTTGTGTTAGATTTTAATATGTCCTTTAAAGGTATCCCGTCAAGAAACCCATCTGGACCAGCCTTATCCCCCTGGGGGAAGGTTGTATTGAAGTGATCAAGAATTATCTGTATAAATCCTGGGTAAATGACAAAAACAGAAGTTTTACTCAATATCAAGAACAATTAGAGAATTTCCATAGTATTTATATTTTTCAGTCAGAGAAGTTTGTATGTAGAACAGTGAGAGAGGATCTATCTGATGTCTTAGAATACATTCTACATTGAATATTGGAAGTATAAATGACAATGACAGATAAATCACATCAGAGATAAAAGTCGCTAATGTTACATATTTAGACAGGCACAAAATGACATGAATGGATGTAAAAATCACACATGGCTCGTTAGCCTTTTTAGTGAGAAGTAAGCACGTATGATGTTGACACAGTTTACTGTGCTTATTTTTTTTAAGTTTCCTTCATTGTGGAACATGTTTTCAGATGGACGTTGTGTGTGCTTATAGGGTGCTGTGATTACGCCAACAATGGACCATCCTATGTCAATGCAGCCAGCAAACATGATGGGCCCCCTGACACAACAGATGAATCACCTTTCGTTGGGCACAACAGGAACGGTGAGTTGAAGAGTTTGTTTCCCTTTGTTTTCTTGGACTTCATCAATATAAGGTGCAATACTCGCTGTTCTTACTGGCATCATCAGCAGAACTGGTTCTGCACCACTGACTAACATGCCTTTTAGGTCCCCCTGTGAATAAACTGCCCTCTGCATGCACAGTTCCGGGGCACATTTACTCGCATTGACAAGGCTGAAGGTTCTACCGCATTGCATTTAAATTTGTGTTACTTCTGGTTCCTATGATGCAATGCACCAGGTGTGTCTATTTTAGACCTTGTAACTTAATACACTTGAGCCTAGTTTTTCTTTCCCAGATATTTACCACTTCAGCTCACAGCATCCCCAGGTTATTCACAAGACAGGGGTCCAACCTTGATTATGACTAATATGCAGGGCTTTTTATTTACTTTCAGTGTTTAAAGCAACAAAAAGTAATTGAGAACCTCACATAATCAACTTATTCTAATCTTTCTTTTGAATATGTCAACATAGATGATGTTCAAAAAAGGAAAGGAATCTAATGTACCTGATTTTTTTTTATAGGTAGGGATGTTTTTGATTAGCCATTATTTTTCCTTAGGGCACAAAAGTATATTCAGAAATGCCCATTGCAACCTTGCTTTTATATCAACAAGGCAGTTGAAATCATTGGCAAACCTTTGTTTTTTAAAAAATCTTTTCAAAGACAGTTCCCCAAATGGTCAGGAGGGCAAATGTCTAATACAACATGGAATACAGCAACTTTATTAATTATAGAGAACAATGAAAAATGTCAAAACCAATATCCCATGTAACAGTTTTTATTTTTCATAAATGTTAATGTAGATAATTTTGTCATTTTTAAAGATGGAGAGAGGAAAACATGTATCTTCTTCTGAGTGAGACAGCTTTGATACTATAGAAAGCCTGATGGAGCCCTATTGCTTCTGTCTGTCCTTAGGAAGATAACATCTCCTGGTCTCAATGCCCCTCTCCATCCAGTTGAAGTAATGAACATGGAGATCTATGGGACCCCTTCAACCATATGCCTCTATGACTTTATGCCTATATGTCTCATAGTCACCACTACTGTGATTCTTCTCAGTTATGCTGGCAACATCTCCAAACATCTAAGTACACTAGGTACATTAGCTGTATATTGGAGATTTTACCTTAAAGCAATGGTTTGCTTGCTACATAGATGTGTTGACTCACAGGCTTTTGAGGATTTAAGAAGTTTCTGACATGTTCACTGAGGTCTCAGTAATCTGCTCTAAATAGGAGGAAAGTCTATATACCTAATGGAAAGAGTCCCATTGTTTCAATAAAGAAAGTTAGTTTTATGAACATAAACAAAGTACCCATCTAGAAGGCCTCAGTTGCTGAACCTATGAAAAGCAGTTGATGATACCTATGTGTCTGAAAGCTTAGACTAGATCAAATGATTCTTTAGGTCTCCGAACTAGACTTTTAAAAGTCATGTGTAAGACTATGTTTAATTTTACAGTGTGGTACAGCTAATTTTCATTAGAATTTGAAGATACTATTTCTATAGCTTTTAGCAATGTGTGAAGATTACCTGTAGTCACTTTTCTCATTTATTAATAAAGCAGATCCCAGGACAATATTAGAAGGCTTGAAGTTTCTCATGTCCCACTACTGATTTCCCTTTATATCTGCTTTCCCCTACTTAAATGATCACAAATTATGAATAAATGAAGTAATGCACTTTTACTGTATTGAATGACAATTTGTAATCCAATAAAGGAGGGAGTTCTAAGGCAAAGCATAAAAAGAAACACTTTATAAATTCTACTCATTTGAATCAAAAGCAAAGCCAGCTGACTTACTGAAATTCAAATTTGGAGGAAACTAGGAAAAATATGACCTAAGTTAATAAGAATATGACTGAATCCTTTAAGAAATTGAAAAATAAGCTCAATTATATAGAACAGTGTCAATAAGAAATACTTATTGATTCAATAATGTCTATTATGACTAGTGTTTGAGCATTTTCAAAAAGGATACATTTATACAAGACCACAAATTTTGCCCAGCTGGTAATAGCCAAATTATTCAATAATGATATATCCCCTTTTCTTTCTCAGAAAGCAAAAGTTTTAAGCATGTGGCTTATATTTAACATCAAATTTCTTCTAGCTTTTTAAAAATTTATTTTCCTCCTTCACATTTGTACTAATGCTTAAAAACATTATAAGCTTTATGTAAATTGATGTTTTGCAAAGGTTTAAAGTTTCATAAGGTTCTGAAAAGGCAGAGAGAAAACAGTATTAATTTGTAGATTTATTCAACAAAATATCACTGACAATGTTGAGTGTCCAGCAGGAAGTTATACTTTTTTCTTAAACTGTCACTCTTACACTTTGATATAATATCACAGATTCATTTTATCTGAATTTTTGATTGGCATTTGGAGTGGCTCTTATTGATTCTTTTGATTCTTTTAATCAGATTTCACCACCTTATTAGATCTTTTCAACACACTTTATCCATTGCTGGGAAGGTGGCCTGGTATCATGGAAAGAACAGTGGGTGTTGAATTTGAGTTTAAAGCCTGGTTCTGCCCCCTTATTAGCTGTGCATGTTTAAGCAGGTTACTTGACCTCTCTGAACTTTTATTTCCTCTTTTGCAAAGTGGGAAAAGTAATGTTTATATCCCAGGGGTGTTGTGAGTGTTAATGGCATGAGATATGGAAACCTTCCAGTTTTTCAAGATAAGCTACTTGGATTTTAATGGGAAATCTCCCTATGTTTGAATATTGGACCCAATTTTCCTAAGAGCTGTCAGTTTGTGACTCCTGCCCAAGGTTTTCCTGGTCCTCCTCTGATCTCTCTGGCCATTGCTTCTTTTCTTTCTTAGGCTGCTAAATAAGTTTTTAAACTTACTTCTCATTCATACATGATTTCCTTAACAAGCTCCTCCACTTCGATGGTTTTGAACTCTGCCTTCTATGCCGAAGACTCTTATATCTGAGTCCTCAGGGCTAACCTTGTCTTAGAATTTTAGACCATTTTAGAATTTTAGTCATTTGTCCAACCACTTGCTAAATATTTCCACGTTGACTCTCCCTCTGACATCTCGAAGTCAACACGACCCAAACTAATCTCATGAGCTTCCCAAGCTTTCTCCCCACTGACCCTTCCTCTTATAGGGTCCTGCTCCTGTTCCCTCTCAAGCTGACCCCATGACCACTCACCCGGGGAGTCCAACACTACACTTAGGACCCAGTGTAGACCCTTTCCTTCTCAATTCCCACCTCATACAGTTACTATTCAAGTCCCATAGACATCTGTCAAATACATCCCTTCCTTCATATTCTAGAGTCTCTTCCCTGGGCCTCGTTTGATTAACTGTAATAGTCCCCTAACTGTTCTTCCTGTTTCCCACCTCAATTTACTCCAGTCTGTTCCCCGCCATATTGCCACAGCCAGTCAGTCTAAAACTCTCAGACCATGTCTCTCTCCTACTATAATTTTCCAGAGGCTTTCAGACATCTGAGCTCACTGAAATTCTGCAAAACAAGGTGTGAACAAGTCAAGATTAAGACAGGAACCTCAAGTCCAGAAATAGTTTCCAAGGGCAGAGCAGAGAGATCCAGGGAATAACCAAAGTAAGCAGGGTTCAGGGCTAATGGGTCCTGGAGCTAGATTAGAATTTTCCATCTTCAGAAGGGGTGCCTTAGGTCATACGCTATGTCCCGCTTTCTTTTCTAAGATCCCTGAGTAAAGGAAGTGTACTGAGCCAAAGCCTCTTTTTCATCTTCATAAAATTAGATGTATTTGGTCCCCCATGACCCCACATTTTGAAAGGGATGCCTTGTAGGTTAATTAACCATTCTTTGCCACCTCAAATGTTTATCGTTCAATTCTTTACCTATTTTTAAGCTGGACAGAATCTGCAGGGCTTAAAAGAAATGAATTTTATGCAAGCAGTATAACGGTTTTATTCCAGGGCTCTGCTGACCTTGAAGAAGTTTCTAGCTTTTCTGCTTTTGTTTATTTTTTGTCACAGGATTCCCTCAAGGACCAAAGCCCTATTATCCATAATTTCTTATCAGTCTATTGTAAGCTTTAGCAGAAACCACTGGGGATTTTACTGTGTTATGAGAACCTCCAAATTGCATGACAATCTGGTTTTACAAGTTTCTTATCTCCTTTTCATTTGTTCAGTTGGTGGTCACCAGTGGCTTACAATGTCACCAGATTCTGTTGAAAGAAATAAAAAGTTTTTGTTCTGCAGGCTCCTTATCTGCAGTTCTGTTTGTGTCTCCAGACCACTGGTGATTTGTGACATCATTGGATTCTGGTGGTGTAACCATAGCCGCTCACAGAGATAATCTTGTAATTGTTCTTGACTTGTTCAACATAGTTCTCTCACAGTTTTCAGTAGCACCATCCCTCCTGTATTGCTTTGAAATTCTGATGGTATCAGGTGAAAATCCTGAATTATTCATTTTGCTTAGAGATTGTCTATTTTCAGCTATTATCCAGGAATATAAGTATTAAGACAGAGTGATAAAAACCAATACACGATGTTAAATGGACTCATGATTAGGAAACAGTATCATAAATTCATAAGTGGTCATGAGTACATCTCCTGAAATGTTTTTTCAGGAAAAAGTATCAATCAATTAAAAATGGTTAAATACAAGAAACAAAATATAAATGAAAGGGAATAGTTTTTTTAAATTTATTTAGTCTTGTTGTAAGATAAGTGAATTTTTGAAGTTAGTCTTACAATATAAACAATAAACAAGTAGGCATTAAGTGAAAGTCTAGTATTATGAAAGTTTATTTGCAAAGAGTAAGCTTTTGCTGTTTAAAAAATAGATTCTGAATTCCAATAAATTAGCAAAAAATACAAAAGTCCCAATGTATAAAATGCCAAAGAACATGAACAGATAGTTGATAAAGGAGGAAATAGAAAGCCAAAAAACATATGAAAAATGATCAACTTAACAGTAAATTAATCTAATACACACACAGACACACACATATAACCCATTAAATAAAGTTATTAAAATAATACACATTGCTGATGAAGGTGTGGGGAGATGTACATTCTCAAGCGTGGCTAGTGTGATGGTAGGAATCCAAATTTGTGAAAGTGTCAACTGGATAGCAGGGTGGACCTGCAAGACATTTCAAAAATAGCTCTATTCCCCGACCAAATAGTTATAGTTTTGAAGACCTATTCTCTGGAAATATTCTAGAATAACAGAAAATATATCTTAAAAATATTCAGCCCAGTATTCTTTATAATGTCTAATAAGGAAGATTAAATAAATCATAATCCATCCATAAACTAGAATGTAATGCAGCATGAAGTTATAAGTGTATAAAATAATTAAGAAGGGATTAACTATCATGTTAAATCAAAAGAGCAGGATGTAAATTTGCATGTGTGGAGTATCATATCAACTATGAAAAAATATTTATGAAATAAGGCTGTAACAAGTACAAACAAGTGTGATGGTTTCTAGATGATGGGATTAGGGATGATTTCTATTTTAATCATGGTACTTTTCTACATTCTCCAAGAATTCAACAATGAGCAAGATTTTTTATAAATTTTAAAATGTTATAAATATATTCTTGGAAAATGACTAGTGTCACGGTCTTGTTTGTTTGTAGTAATAATGTGTGCTTAGTTTTTTAAAAGATAATCAGAATTACTACCAGTATTAATGAAATATTTGGAGACCCCTTGAAAATGATTTTATATATTCTAGATTTGGGGATTATAATCAAGTCACTAGTTCACATACCTGTCGTGAGAAACAGAATAACTTATGCCTAAGGTTTACTTGCATTTGAATCTTTGATCAATGCTTGCTTGGCTGGCCTTGCATTGTTCAAAGTTCTAATCTGTCTTTTCACACACCATTCACTCATGGGAGAGTGATCAACATTGTCCTTTTGTGGCAAGGAGATAAAACGGAGAAATTTGTGATAGTCCAAATTAAGTTACCAAGTAGGTGGAAGAGTGAAGTTTGAGGTTTTAGTTTCTAAAATGGAATAATGATCATACGAATGGAATGAGGGTCATGCAAAAGCATCCTTTTAACCATGTTTGGGCAGTTTATTTGAATATGAGCAATACCCGGTCCCTTTTACACAGTTTACCCCTCCAAGGGGAGCTGAAACTAGATTAGAACTTTCCATTTTTAGAAGTCGGTCCATGTCCCACTTTCCTTTTTTAGATCCCTGGCTAAAGAAATGATATTAAGCCAAAGCCTCTTTTTCATCTTTAAAAAAGCAGTTTTATTTGGTCCCACGTCACCCCAACTTTTGAAATGGATGTCATGTTGTTTAATTAACCTCGATCTACAATTTGCCACCTCCGATTTTATGACACTTTGGAAAAAGACAGCAGCCATCTGTTGAATAGATTCTGTTCTATTGATCTGTGTCCTCACGATACCAGCACACGAAGCTCCTTGGCCTCGACCACTGGGGACAGAGCCCGAGATGAGTGGTCAATAACAAAATTCTAGCTTCAAAACATGTCAGCCTCCATAGAATTTGGGAATGTGCAAATTTTTCATTTATCTCTTTTGAAATTGTAGTTATTTCTTTTGTTCTCCAGGACTGGGGTTTCATATTGCACTTTGGTCCCCTTCCTGACGGGCCACTTTGTAGAACTTTTGTGTCAGCCAAAGAGGGTACATATTGCAAGTTGATGACCCAAGGGAGGGACCAAAGTTATGAAAGATGAGGAAGATGACAATACTCTGGGACAGATGATGCTGTCCTCGCGGGTCACACGGGGCCTAACGACACATCCAGAGTGGTGGTTGTGGGGACCGTTGTGTCAACTGTCAACTCTCAAGGGGTCATAGTGCCTCCTTGAGTGCTTGAAGGCAGGAGCCTTAGGTACCATGTGACATACAGTGGGCACTTCCAAGTTTTAGAGCTAAAATTCTATTTTATTTTCTTTTGTACTTCATTGCATTCTTTCTCATGCTCTTTTCATTCAAAGATTCAGTCCCAAGACAGGATTATGATACTCCACCAGCTGTTGTGTCAGGTAGGAAAATTCTAATTCCTTTAAGACTTGATTGGATGGGAGAGAGGGAGCTTGCCTGGTTTTTCTCCAAAACTCTTTAAAGCAGTGATTCTCAAACAGTGATTCTAAGCAGGCATTTCAATATCAGTTCCGGGGTGGGGGTTTAGCATATGTGGTTCAAAAAAGGATATTTAATATTCCAATCCAGTTTTGTGTATGGAAAATAAATGTGTTGCTTTTGAAATAAAAAGTAAAAGCTCAAAGACTTTTGGTCTATGAAGGATACACAGAAAATTGAGTCTATGTTCTGTGTATCAGTAATTCTTAGTGTTGGAAGCGTTCATTAGACTTTCTGGGAAATTGGAGAAGGATACTTGTGTTTATCGAAAGAGGGCACAGATGAATAAAAGTAGTTTGAGAAGCACTGCTTTAGAGACCGGAATTCCTCTGAAATCAGAAAATCATCCCATTTTGCTTGCTCTGCACCCACCATAGTGTCTGACACATAGTAGGTACTCGATATAATTGTTGAATGAATCAAAACTTCAAATTTGTTCCAAAAATGGTGTTTTGAATATTGAAAGAAAATCTGCCAATGTTCCATTTGTACAACAAAGTGGCAGAGGTTGGTTTGAGAATTCGTTAGTGTCTCGAGCATTTTAATTAGCAATATTGAAGTAGTTTCATAAAATCCAGTGGTGCAGTTTGTCACAGAGTATACATATGTGAAGACATGAGTTTTAATTTTGAACAGCACGGATCTTCTTGTGCTTTCGTCTTGATTTTGCATTTTCGTTTCTTGCAAAGAGGAAAATGGGCACAAGTTTTCATTTTTGTTGATTTTAACTAAATAAAATACTGGCAGCATGAAGGGCTTTGAACTATTTAATCCTTTGATGTGTCAGATGATGAGGACATAAAATCTAAACCAAGAAAGGGCACTGGAGAGAGAGCAAGAGACAAAGGCCAGAAACAGAAACAGAATGGGAGAGCCCAGAGAGCAGCAGAGTCTGGCAACTGAATGATGGTTTTCAAGCAGAGAACATCGTGTTCTTGGGCCACCTGGTTTGCTTGACCCAGCATCTTCAGGGTAATCCTTTTCTCATGTCTTGTGGACTTGTCTAATTATGCTCATGGCTGAATACTCCTCTTAGAAGTTCAGTTGAGAAGCAATGAGTTAGCTTTCAGCTGTGAAGTTACTTTGGTCCTCCTGGAAATCTCTATAAGTTGTCATTAATGAAAATACCACTTATCTTTCCCCAAAGTGTATTACCTGTCATATCTTCATGTGCCTGTTTTATTTAGGATATGGGACTCCTGGGAAGATGCTTTCTCTAACGTATGTAGCCTTTACTTTGTTTACCATGTGGCATCTTTGTTTAACAAGAGGCATCTATTCTTAATAATTTGCCAATATTGATAATAATGAAAGACACAAAATGGAACTTTCCTTCAACTAGGTTTTCTGATTTCACTTTCAAGAACACAATGGAAAAAGCAATGAAAACATTAAAAGCACTTACTAGATGTGTGTCATGGGTCAGGCTCTACACAAATCAATGGTGGCAGAACATCTGGTGGCAAATCTGGACTCAGAGTTCCCACCTAATTCCATAGTCAGGCGCCACTGAGAGTCCTTGAGCAGAGAAATGACTTGATCAAAGCAGTGCTTTGAGAAACTTAATCTAGCAGTTTGGTGTGTGCTTGAGGAATAAGACACAGTAATTACGTAGAACATTTAGAAAGCTCAAATATGATATCACTAAACTAAAATAAGTGCTAAGACCCCAGTGGAATACAAAGGGACTAAAATAGAAGTGACAGGAAAAATAACACTTTGGGAGATTTTACAGTTGTTTTCCCCTTACAAGATTGAGTTGGTGGTTTGACATCTTATAAATTTGCACAGACTTCTTTGGCCTCTTTAGTCCATCTCTAAATGAAAATAGACTTGCCTTCCTAAAATGTTTGTGACTTATCTGGTGGGCACAACTTGAATAACATTTGAAAAAATAACATATCCTTTGCCAAACCCTTGATCAGATCAGGAAAGTGAAACAGGCATAAAGTATTGTGATATCCTCTTCTCATGTCTCCCAATATGCCAGTGTTGGACAACTCCAATAGTAATCGATTCTTGGCCATTGTAGGAGCCAACTAAACTGCCATGAGGTATCGGAGTTTGAGATATCTCCGTGGTAATCTACAGAAACAAAACCCAACCTAATTCTGTTCGATCAATATATCAAACATTTTTTGACCACCCTCTGAGTGCTGGGCACAACACTGAAGTACTAGAGATACAAAGATGAATAGAAAATGGACCATTGGTTAAAAAATATATATGATGGTCTAAATTAATGTTGTTGTTGTTGATGATGATGATGTTGAAATGTATAAAGTATGGAGGAACTAAAATTTAGAATCTACGATGAAGATTGGGAACCCTCAGGAATAAAGTGAATTCTGAGCTTGATGTGGAAGGATGAATATGAGTTTACCAGTTGGACAAGAGTGGGAAATGTACATGAGGTGAATGGGACAGGAAATGAAATTCTATGGGGTGATTAGATGACAGCAAGTTATTTGGTATTCTTGGGGCAAAACATCACAATGGCAGACACTGAAGGTGATCTCAGGGTAGTCAGGGTAAATCTGATTTTAGGCAAGAACTCTTTCCTCTTTGAGCCACACGCCACCTTGTTCTTTTAGTTATTCAAATAGTATTTATTGGGAGCACACTTTGTGACAATCACTGTGTCGGGTGCCAGGGATACAACTTCCTTCTAAGAACCTAGGGTCCAATTAGGAAGTTAGGCACAAACAAGTGATTACAAGTTTGTAAAATCTTCAATAAGATGCCTGAGTTCAGAATCTACTGTGTCACTCGCTAGTTGTGGAACCTTGGGAAAATTATGTAACTTCTCTGTAGCTTGGATTATTTATCTGAGGAAATATTAATTACCTCGTAAGGTTGTTGCGAGCATAGATGAGTTAAGATATGTAGCCTGCTTAGCACAGGTTCTGGCATCAAATAAGTGCTCAAATGTTATTAGCAACAGCTATGCTAATCATCCTTGTTACAAGGTGCTATTGGGGACACAAAGAGAAAACTGACCCACGGTAGGAGTCAGAGAAAGTGGAAGAAACCTCTGAATGGAGACATAAGGACACGTGGGAATTAGCCAAGTGAAAAGTAAGTTGGAGGGGGGAGTTTCAGACTAACAGGGCAGCATGTACAAAGCTGATGGTTAGCAGGATATGGCAAATTCGGGGAACTACAGATGATTCAATAGGACAGGGATGCATAAAGAGAGATGAGAGTAGAGAAAACGATCCTGGACAAATAAGGTGGAGCAATGTCACCAGCTATGGTAGCTGGGACTCCATCCTGCTGGCAATAGATGTAAACTAAAAAGTTTAAGTTGGAGAGTGACATGATCACTCTGGATATAGGTGGAGAATGCACTGGAGAGAGACAGAACTGGAAAACGGGGACCAGGACTCAGGAGTTCAAGCACAAAATCAAGTTGGCATGTGCCCAAGGTGTGCAAATAAGAATGGAGAGTTGACAAATTTGACAAATTTGAAAGAGGTAGAATACACAGGACTTAGTAACTCACTGGATGTCAGAGTAGAAGGAGAGGAAAGAGTTAAAGGTAGCTCTTAAGTTCCTAGCACTCAATGGCCTGAGGTATCATTTGCTGAGCTCTGAACCAGAGGAAAGAGAATCAAATTTGGCAGGAAAGAGTTTGAGTGCAGTGTTGTACACATTGAGTTTGAGATGTCTGTGAGGCATCCAAATAGAGATAATCAATAAATATTTGGATGTCTGTTTCTGGAGCTCATAAGACAGCTCTTAGGTAGAAATGGATTTTGGAGTCATCGTCATGGAATTAACTCATGTCACCCAGAAAATGTGCTTCGACTGAAGAGAAGTAGGCTGATCCTTGAAAATAAAGAATGGGCAGAAAAAGGAACCTGAAGTAAAGATTGGAAAAGATAACTATAGACATAAAAGGAAAATCAAGAGTGTGAGGTTTCCAAAGATGCCAAAGCAAGAGAGGGTTTCAAGAGAGGCCAGTCTATTAAGATGAGTTTTGAAAAGAAGTCATTGGATTTCGTGACACAGAGGTCACTAGCCACTCTGATAGGGCAGTTTTAGGGAGAAGAGCAAGACAGTGAATGTCCTATGACAAAGTGGATGTAAAAAGTGTCAGACCTAACAAAATTGGCTTTGAAGAGGAGAGACGATAATAACAGAAAATGAATGGAGAAGGGACCTGATCGATTGACTAATTTTTTTTTTAAGATGGTAAATGTTTGGTCATGATAGGAAGAAGCCAGGAAAGAGTTCTAATGGTTAAAGATGTAATTCATACAGGGGATGACTGATAGAACAAGGTCATTGAGGAAGCCAGACATCTCCTCTAGGAATGCAGGAGGACAGGAGGAAAGGACAGTGCACCTGCATGTAAATTTGTAAGCATACGAGTAGGAAGTGAAATGTAGGGTTTCCTACATGATAAATACTTTTTTTGTTTGTTTGTTTTAATTTTTTAAATTGAAGTATAGTTGATTTACAATGTTGTGTTAATTTCTGCTGTACAGTATAGTGATTCAGTTATACATATATATATACACATGTATATTCATGTATATATACATGTATATCCTGTGATAAAACATCACAGGATATTGAATATAGTTTCCTGTGCTATACAGTAGGGCCTTGCTGTTTATCCATCCTATATATAATAGTTTGCATCTACTAATCCCAAACTCCCAGTCCATCCCTCCCCCCAACCCCCTCCCCCTTGGCAACCACCAGTCTGTTCTCTATGTCTGTGAGTCTGTTTCTGTTTCACAGATAAGTTCATTTGTGTCTCATTTTAGATTCCACATATAAGTGATATCATATGATATTTGTCTTTCTCTGTCTGACTTACTTCACTTAGCATGATCATCTCTATGATACTACTTGTTTGTGTGTGTGTGTGTGTGAAGTATTAAGTGCCATCTTCTGAGAGTGAGTGGGAATGGCATGGTAAGGGACTGAAGGAGAACAGAGATTTGGAAAAAGAAAGCCAACTAGCAATACACAGGAAGCTTGAGGGGCAGCCCTGGGTGGCCATTGGAAGCTACAGACTATGGATTTTTGTTATACCAGTCTGTGAGGATGTTTGATTTTTCACTGTAGTGATCAGTAGCCAAGAAGGCAGACAGGTGGATTAACCCAGGGCTAAGGTTTCACTGAGTGGAGTGAGAAAAGGGGCAATGTGTGCTGACATTGATGAGAGAGTTACTGAGTGACAAACTAGTTTCCAGCATGGATAGAAAAAGAAAAGAAGGCAGTAGAGTGTGGGAGAAAAGGAGAAAGCAAGGAAGATAAGAGACTAGAGGTCTCAACAAGGCGTACAAAATGGTCAGAAGTACAATACTTAGATTTAAGAATGTGGATAATGAACTAATATTTCTCAGCAAAGTCAAGGTCATGGGAGCAGATGGCCAAAGTAGACTTGAGGTGAAGGTGACGGAGGTTAAGGAAGTCCATCAATATAAGCATAAGAAGGTGCTATTTCAGTGGGGATATTTTTGTACATCTAGATTTTGTTTTGTTTTGTTGATTTGGTTTTTGACACTAATAAGATGTGGGCTAATCATCAGGAAGAATGTCCCCAATAGAGGGGATCACTGATAGAACATATTTCTGGAACATGTTACAAAGACACTGAAGACTTGACCTCACAGAATGTTTAAGAATCAAGTTTTTTTTTCTGGAACGTTTGGAATATACATCTAATTAAAGGCAGGAAAGTATATCAGAGTATTTTTCAGAGTGTGATTTGGGTATCACCATGATACTTGAAGTGATTTTAGGAGTATAGGAACCAAAACCTTTTATTTTGACTTCAGCAGCTGTAGAGTTACTTTAATGTGAATTTGAATTAAGTTTGTCAAATGCATGGCTGAAGATCTCTTTGCTTAGGAAAAGTCTAAGGTGAATAGTTAAACAGTGAATACATTAAAAAAAAAAAAAAAAAAAAAAACAATAATTCAGGAAGGATAGAGCTAAGGCCAGAGTGGTGATGTCCAGAGAAAGTGATTGAGGTTTGGGAGATGGGGGTCTCTGATTTATTTCCTCTCTCCTCTCCAAGTCTCTGCTACACCTTATCCAGCTCATTTCAAGGACAGAAAACAGGAAGTCCGGAACTACTCTCCACATTTTCATGCAAAATCACGAGTCTATTCTCTTTTTAGTGTTTCTTTTCCATACAATGATAACTCTTTAGAAGATCCTCCTATTTGAAAATGAAAAGTAAAACATCATTTTTTTTTCTGTTCATAGTTGGATTTTATGAGAAACATATGAAAACTACAGATAAATGTTGTCAAATGTTTATCTCAGTTGCTTTGAACTTAATTTCCTAGATGGGCATCATGATGAAATCAAGCAAAAGACCACCATGGACAGAGAACGAACTGAAGTAGAACCAAAATTCATTCTCCTTTGCTGAAAACCTTAGAATTCAGAATTTGAATCTGTTTGGAAAAAATGAAACAAAGGACCAAAAATACATTGACAGCAACCCATAGAACTTCTGAACGTACTTTCATCCTCTGCCATATTCCTTCTACATACTGGCTAATATAGGTTGAAAAGAGTCAATCTTATCATCAGTACAACTTTAGGACAAGAATGAAGTCTTCACCATGGTACTTGCCCTGATTCAGACAAAATTCACTGTTAAACTTATGCAGTTTTTTCCACATTGTTTTGCTAGTCAATAATACCAGTTTGCGTTAGAAAGCCTCCCTAATTTGGAAATCGGTGATGCTCTACCAAAGATTTGTTTGAAACCCATCTTTGTACTAACTCTTCTTGAATGGGTATTACTTTATAAAACTCTTCCATAATTTGGCAGGGATGAGGGGTGATGTTTAAGCTACTTCGAAGAGCAAAACCATTTTTCAAACGGGGGGGGGGGGTGTTTAAGCTACTTCAAACCATTTTTTAAGCTCTAAACATTGGTTTTCATGGATACCATGAGCTAATTACAAATGATCTCCATCTCTTAATTAAAAATTAGGTCCGTTAGTACCTCCAATTAGCTACAATTAGCCATTAAGTTGTATTTACTGTAAAAGACCTGACACAGAGTTATATGTGCTTCCACAAGCCATGCATGAAAATCAGTTTCATTTCTTTGTTCAGATTCTGTGCATCTACTTTGATTACCAAACTGCGTTTGTTTAAATGTACTAATTAATTGATTTTTTTTCTTTTTATTAAGTTCAATAAGGAGACTTTGTTCTACTTATTATTCATTCATTCAACTAATATTCACTGAGCTCCTAGAGTGCTACAAGGAACCAAGGCTAGATGGTATAAAACAGAGATACATCCCTTGCCTTCAAAGAACATAGATTCTAACAGCAAAGGACAGAGTTACAAAGAACTGTCACAAAACACAGCATGTGACAGATATCCTAAGAGCAGTACACAGAGCGGGACTTTGTACAAGCATTTGACACACAGGTCTGTGCATGCTGTTACTGTCATCCTGCTGGTACATTTGTATTGTTCATTACATTCCAGAAATGAAGTTTTAAAAGACTTTTCCTGTGGGACCACAATTTTTAGTGCTCTATTCAAGAAACTGTTAACTAAAGAGAACTTATGCAAATAGTCTTTTCTGATATATAAACATCACTGTTACTTAGCCCAGTTTCTTTTTTCTGGGGTGGAGGGGGAGCGGAGCATGGGATAGGAGGATACAAAATCCTATGCCTTACCTTCTAATCCAGCGAGTTTTTTTTTTTTTTTTTTCTGTAAAGGTCCAGAAGTAAATATTTTAGGCTTTGCCAGCCATTGGCTCATGTCATAACTACTCTTGCCTTTCAGGATGAAAGCAGCCACAGACCATGTGTAAATGGATGAGCATGGCCACATCCCAATAAAACTTTATTTATAAAACAAGGCAGCAACCAAGATTGGCCTGTGGGCTACGGTTTGCCCACCTCTGCTCTCATCAATGTATTTTCCTAAGTATTCCAAATTAAATACTATTCCTGACATTCCTTATAATAAGAGCATGAAGTTCTTTTCCTTTAAATCTAGCAGTGGTGTGTGTGTTTTTAATTTCATGAAAGGCAGATGAAATGTCAGAAAGGCAGAGGTGGAGAGATGGAAATGAGGACTGAGAGAGACACTTCTTAGCGTTTTACTTTGCACAACATGATTGATTGTAGTTCCAAAGTATGAAAACGCTTTCAGGATATTTATATTTTTCATGTGCTCAGCCTATCTTCGTTTTCTGGGATGTATCTGTATGTGCCAGCAACAGAGGATTATCAACCAGGAAAATCAATAGATATTCTGTTAATATCCCCTTGGCAGCCTTTAGAATTCTGTACTTTTAGCAATTTAGGGAAAAGGTAAAAGATACCTCATCTCAGTAGATTTGTAGTAAAAATGTATTTTGCATCTTTGTTCCTCCACCTGGGCTGGTACTGTTGTTGCTGCTCTGGTTGGTTTGAGTCTACTGAAGTTGTCCTTGATCTGTCGGCGCTAGTGACTCTGGGTTGCCGGGTGACTGCGTCCTCTGAGCATTGTGTTCTGCTTGGCGCACACATCCAATGGAAAGGCAACATCCACAGTGTCTTCTCCGTGGTGGAATCCTTCAGTGGGTGGCAGCAATGGGCTTAGGGCAGCCACGGCCGCCACACACGTGTCCTGAGTACTTCAGTCATCTGTAAAAGGCAGTACCTACGTAAGGGTGACAGAGAAAGAGAGCATTTTCAAGACAACAGCAGATTTTAAAGGAAGCTAACTGCATGTGCAGGCATCAGCCCATCTGGCGCTAACACCACATTGTTCCCTTTTTAAATCAACTGCGCAAAGTGGGCACTTGAGGTTCCTGTCGGAGAATCCAACCATGAGTTGACTATGATGCAGCCCTTGCCAAAGGCATGCTCGAGACCCCTGACACTGGAGAGAGACTACTGCCTTGCAGACACGCTAACATTTCTCTAGACTCTATGTTAAATTGGTTTATCAGATAGCAAAATACCTGAACCATATAATTGCACATCCCTGTAGAAATGCTTTCTCAGGGTGAATTTTAACATTTTAACCTCTTCTTTCTTAGACAGGTGATACATGACACACACATTTAAGCAACATCTAGCTTTTGTAAGATGCCACAGTGGATGCAATTATCCATTATTTTACCCAGCATCCTTTATAAAGAAACAAATGATGAATCGCTCCTTGGGTTCAGTGCCTCGGCAAGTATCTCTCTCCATATGAGCGGATATACTTCTTTTGAACTGGCAATGTAAAATACATAACTTAGTCTATTTCCCTTTGGCCTTGGTTGTCAGGACAGTGGGAATCAGACGTACTACATTGCAAACTTTCCTGGTATATCATGTTCTCTCTCTTGCTCTCAACTGTTTGTTGATTTGCTGGTGTTTTTCATTGTGCTTTTTAATACAGTGCTTAATTTTATAAATCCCTCACAAATTCCACTTGGAAGCACAAAAGCTCTAATTCCTATGGTAAAAAATAAAGGAAACAAATGCTAATGGGCTCAGGGAAGTTTGTGTGCTCTAAAGTCTCGGTGGAAAGATAAAATGAAAGATGATCATGATTATGCGTTGATCTGATAAAAAAAAATTGCCAGCAGGCACTGTTTTTGTTCATTACACGTGCAACTCTGAATAGGAATAAGTATGGTATAATAATTGGAAATGGCTTTTAGAGTCAAGAGTATGTATGTGATTCCTGGTCCAACTAGTTAATAATTATTTAGCAATGACAGCCACTTAAATTTTCTGAAGCTAACTTTTCCTCTCTTTACATCTAGATAATAGTGCATTAGCATCTCTATATGTGTATTAGTAGAAGGATTTATTGAGATGACACAGCTAAAGTACCTAGTAAGTGCCTGACTCATAATAGATATTAAATTATTATTGAGCCTTCTTTTCCTCTTCCTTTCCTCACATTCAGGGAAGTGTGTTAGGAATTTTGAAGTGTCACTAACCTTACATTTACATGATAGATGGACTGAACCAAAATAGTATTTTAAAATAGACTTCCCAAACTCAGTATCTAAAAATAGAAGAAATATTAAGGGGTTTAAATGTGTATCTTCTCTATTGGCTGAACTATTATAATATTATTAGCTGAATTAATATAATAAATAAATTATAAAGCTTTTTTAACAAGATGAAAAATAATCTTCTTAATGGAAGGTGAAAAAAGGTGACAAAAGTAAATAATCATTAGGATTCTGGGTCCTAAAACATACATATGAACAGAAGCTAGAAGAGAATGCATAAAATGATTATCATAAGTGCTTTTAATTTTTTTTCTAAACTTCTAGACATGTTGCTTTGCAGCTTGTATAATTTACTAGAATTTTAACAGCACAGTCTTTGAATATACATAATTTTAGTCTTTTAATATACATCATTTTATGTATGTATACATACCTAATTTTAACAGCACAGTCTTCAAATATACAAAATTTTCTTTCATTTATTTTTTACCATAGGAATTAGAGCTTTTGTGTTTCCAAGTAGAATTTGTGAGGGGTTTATAAAATTAAGCACTGTATTAAAATGCACAATTTATATACCGGGGAAACATGAATATATTACTGTGAAGATGAGGATTATGGTGATTGTGATGATTATATTGGTGGTAGTGGTAGCAGTGGTGACCTCTAAAAATGTCCCCACTTTCATTCATTATATCTCAACCCTATGGCATTTAAGGCAGAATTACAAGAAACATATCTTTCTATAGAGGTGGCATAGAATTTTTGAGCAATTCTGTTGTCTAAAGTCACTGTTTAAATCAACTATACTTCAATAAAAAAAAAAATTAAAAAATCATAAAGACTATTATTTTGGGGGGGGATATATATATATTTTTAAACATCTTTATTGGAGTATAATTGCTTTACAATGGTGTGTTAGTTCCTGCTTTGTAACAAAGTGAGTCAGTTATACATATACCTACGTCCCCATATCTCTTCCCTCTCACCCTCCCTATCCCACCCCTCTAGGTGGTCACAAAGCACCGAGCTGATCTCCCTGTGCTATGTGGCTGCTTCCTGCTAGCTATCTATTTTACGTTTGGTAGTGTATATATGTCCATGCCACTCTCTCACTTTGTGCCGGCCTACCCTTCCCGCTCCCTGTGTCCTCAAGTCCATTCTCTAGTAGGTCTGCGTCTTTATTCCCGTCTTGCCACTAGGTTCTTCATGACCACTTTTTTTTTTTTTTTTTAGATTCCATATATATGGGTTAGCATACGGTATTTGTTTTTCTCTTTCTGACTTACTTCACTCTGTATGACAGACTCTAGGTCCATCCACCTAACTACAAATAACTCAATTTTGTTTCTTTTTATGGCTGAGTAATATTCCATTGTATATATGCGCCACATCTTCTTTATCCATTCATCTGTTGATGGACACTTAGGTTGCTTCCATGTCCTGGCTATTGTAAATAGAGCTGCAATGAACATTTTGGTACATGACTCTTTTTGAATTATGGTTTTCTCAGGGTATATGCCCAGTAGTGGGATTGCTGGGTTGTATGGTAGTTCTATTTTTAGTTTTTTAAGGAACCTCCATACTGTTCTCCATAGTGGCTGTATCAATTTACATTCCCACCAACAGTGCAAGGGGGTTCCCTTTTCTCCACACCCTCTCCAGCATTTACTGTTTGTAGATTTTTTGATGATGGCCATTCTGACCGGTGTGAGATGATATCTCATTGTAGTTTTGATTTGCATTTCTCTAATGATTAATGATGTTGAGCATTCTTTCATGTGTCTGTAGGCAATCTGTATATCTTCTTTGGAGAAATGTCTATTTAGGTCTTCTGCCCATTTTTGGATTGGGTTGTTTGTTTTTTTGATATTGAGCTGCATGAGCTGCTTGTAAATTTTGGAGATTAATCCTTTGTCAGTTGCTTCATTTGCAAATATTTTCTCCCATTCTGAGGGTTGTCTTTTCATCTTGCTTATGGTTTCCTTTGCTGTGCAAAAGCTTTTAAGTTTCATTAGGTCCCATTTGTTTATTTTTGTTTTTATTTCCATTTCTCTAGGAGGTGGGTCAAAAAGGATCTTGGTGTGATTTGTGTCATAGAATGTTCTGCCTGTTTTCCTCTAAGAGTTTGATGGTGTCTGGCCTTACATCTAGGTCTTTAATCCATTTTGAGTTTATTTTTAAGACACTGTTATTTTTATGTGAATTAATTATCCACCTATCAGAAGGTGCATCTCCACAACCAAGTGACTGCCGCCTTTAACATTTTTCTTATTGAAATCACATTTCAAGTGATATATATTCTGTTCCTTGCATATAGCGCTTGGAATAACCTAAAATCTTCCCAGTTTTTGGGGGTTTTTTTATAAATTTATTTATTTATTTTTTTGACTGCGTCAGGTCTTTATTGCTGCACACGGGACTTTCTCTAGTTGTGGCGAGCGGGGGCTACTCTTCGTTGTGGTGCACGGGCTTCTCATTTCTCATTGCAGTGGCTTCTCTTGTGGCGGAGCATGGGCTCTAGGTGCACAAGCTTCAATAGTTATGGCACGCAGCCTCAGTAGTTGTGGCTCGTGGGCTTTAGAGCACAGGCTCAGTAGTTGTGGCGCACAGGCTTAGTTGCTCCGCGGCATGTGGGATCTTCCTGGACTAGGGCTCGAACCCGTGTCCCCTGCATTGGCAGGTAGATTCTTAACCACTGCACCACCACACCAGGGATGTCCCCTTCCCAGTTTTTTTAAAGTGAGACTTCCAGTCTCTTGTGTTTAATGGGATTGATGTCATACATTTGAAATTGGGATCATATATAATATACTTTAATTACATATGACATTAGGTCTAACTTCCACAAGTTTTATATCTATATATGTATATGTATATATAATTATATGTGTGTATTCATGTGTGTGTGTGTGTATACATGAAATCTTCTAATATTGGAGATAATTCATTTTCCCAAACTGTAGATCACAAAATATTTATTCCTACCAAAATTATAATATCATTTCAAAGTCCATTTGCCACCCAAGATATTGCTTATTCTTCTTTCTTTTCTACCACTAACTTTTATTCATTTTGATAATGTGGACTATATTACAAACAGTATATTATTTCTTATCCGGTCAGTCTTTTTTTTCCCCACTTGTCTGAACCATGCACTCTGGTGTAATCACTGTGATTTAGCTTTGATACAATATTGATTGAAAGGCCATCAGCTACCTGGCCCGAATATGACATATAAAAACTAGAATCACTTCCAATCAAATTTCCTTAAAAATGGAAAACAAAAAGGTGAAAAGACTTTAAACCAATGATGCTCTTTAATTTACATGCAGTGGGCATATTTCTGTTGGCAGCAAAACCATGTTGGATTCAGAGTAATGGATTGTGGGTCCCTATAAGACATAAATTTAATTACTTTATGTGCCTGCTCTGAGTCCAGCCGTCTGCCCAAGAGAATCAAATCTGGGAAAGCATAGGACTCCAGATTCAGAGAATGGGAATTGCATTCATAACTGAGCAGTTACTTTAGCAAATTTAATATGCAGAGTTAATAAAAAAATAGTTATTGAGATTTTTGAGATGCTCGTTTTGGAAGGGTAAAACCTAGTAGCCAAAAAAGACCAAGAACCAACTATAGTCAAGCAAAGTTAGGTTTACTAGCCTGCAGAAACGAGGGAGAAGTTACATCAGGTGAACAATGGAACATCTAAGAATAGGAAATGTGGAGGGTCTTATTGTAGGATTTGAGCACGCAGTGTGACTTTGGTAAAAGCTTAAGTGATGGTCTTTTCTGCATTGGGTGCTATCAGGAAGTGGTGGGGGGCTTGAAAGATTGGGAATCTTCTTAAACGTCGTCTAGTAGGTGAGAGGAACGAAGCAGAGCTTCATTGGTAAAGATGCAGCAGTCACGTTAGACTGAAAAGGGAGGTGTTTCATTGTTTTTAGGTTTGCAAAATGTCCTTCCCTCTGTCTTTTATCTACCCTACTCACAGTGTGTTCTTGTCTGATAATTGTTGATAATCTTAAAATAGTTTAATTGCGAATACTATGACCTGGCTAATAGCTACCAGCTAATTAAAGATAATTTGGAAGATTTCCATAAATTATTTCCTTATCTAAAGGGCAATTATCATGTTGCCTGACAAAAATATAACTGAACATTGAGTGGCCTTGATCAAATGTAAACACAAATGTGTGATAGGTCAAATGTGGTTTATTAATCACATACACTGAGTGTATATGGAAGGTATTGTGAATGCAAAGGTGAATATATGTACTCACAGAACATGCTATGTTCAGGGCACTGAGCTGAGGGCTTCAAGTGGGTCCATTTGATACATACAGTAGTCACAGCCACCCAGTAAGGAAGTTTCTATGTCCTCTACAAATTGATTCTTTATAAGCCTAGCTAGACCCTCATTTACATTTATGCTCCTTTGGCTGTTTAAAACTTTTTGCTCTTCTCAAATGCCAAAAACAAGCCCTGCTTTTTATTCTCAGAAAATGGCGACCTCCTCCTTGATGAGAAGATGGAAACCATAATTGATCTGATCTCCCACAAAGGTGTTCTCTTTACTTCAAATGTCTGTTTCTTCATTCCTCCTCTCTTCCTATCCTCCTATAGTTTGTCAGGTCATGGCCCTCTCTTTGTCAATGTTAACGCTTCCTCCTATATTCTTGATTTCATCTATTTTTACCTTTTTTTTTTCTTTTGGTTTACAGCATTGATTATTCTCTAACCCACATGCGCCTTCTTCATTATATACTTATCCATTGGTGACTTTACTCTGCTTAAAAAAAAAAGTGTAGATCCTTTCTATCTTGTTTTCGTGTTTCTCAGGGTGCTGGTCTCAGAGAACTTTACTTTTCTCTGTTTTCTGCCTCAGTGAAGCCATCTACTTCCTCAGCTCTAGCTGTCATAGAGATGACCTCCTTATCTATATTGCTCATCCTGCCTCTGTTTTGAGTTCCAGGCCTGTGTTTCCAGCCACCTTGTAGGTGTCCCCACCCTTGGATAGCCTCATGGAAGTTCAAACTTCATAGTCACAATTTGTCTCATAATGTTTCCTCCCAATCCAGTTTCTTTTCCAGACCTCCCTAGGGTTCGAGCAAACCTCTATAAATATTATTTCTCTAAGCCAAGATCTTGCAAGGAAAGTGTAGCTATGAGTTTAGGATTGTTATGGTCTTTGACAGTGGCTTGGAGTATAGCTCTTCTTTCTGGGTGAGAGCTATATGATTTAATATTCAACTGAGCTTGGAGTAGAAAGGATAGAAAAATCTCTTATTCATTGACAGGTGATTTTTATTCCAGGCAATTGTGCTCAAAACCTCCGAGACGTTTTGGCTCAGTCTACCCCACACGCAAGCTTCCTTTTTCTTGTAAATTCTACTTCTACAATATACTTCTACTCTGTCTTACCCATTCCATTCCTTTACCTCCATCCAGGTTGCACCCTTGTTACCTTTTAGTTTTATTATTGCAGTGTTTTCCTAGTGTCAACACCTGGCCCTTGCCTTTCTTGTTTAGCCTTCCCCCAAATACATGAATAAAATTGAGATTAACATTTTTTAAACTTTATTTGCAAGGATATGGTCTTAATATAACAATTGGGAGTACCTTAGTAGGTAACTATTCCTACCATATGATTATTGCCAGAAAGAGGGTACATATTAGATCTCTGAATCTGAAGTCATTTTTTTAATAGCAAGACTCAAACTTTCCTGCCCAGGATATACCAGAACTACTTCACTACTCAAAGCTGTGGATGGCTTAAGTAGATTGTTCTACGAAGATGTCGTACTGTAGACCCACAGTGTGATGATGTCTCTGTGTGTATACAGACCTAAAATTTTTCTGAGAAGAATTTAACTTCCAAATAGAGGGGGTTTATTTCATATGGAGTGAGTAGGTTCTCTTAAATTCTTTTTAGCTTCCTTAATTTGACACTATCCATCCAATGCCAAATGTGGCTGATGGTTAAAACATAGGGGTCCATGTGTAACCAGCAGCAAAGAAAGCTACATTCCAAGTCCTTGTCAGGAGGTATAACAATTCCGAAGTCACTGCTATTCCTACCTTTCAGAACCTTGGCTAAGAGAAAATAAAATTTTGGGAGGAGCATTTGGATAATGTGCAGTATATCCATTCTCCTTGGTTCATCTAAATTATATCCCTGGATTAACCTGCGAAAGCCGTCTTACTTGGATGACTGTGTCCCACTGACCCCCTGAAAAATAGCTTTTCCTAAAGTATGCATTGGCATAATGCCATTCACTTACATTTGAAGGAATGTATGATAAATAGCCCTTGGAAACTTGCTTGCTTACTTTAAAGCTGTTGTTCATTAAGATTACATAGTATCTTCTCCTTTCAGACTTATGGGAGAAATATCTCTCTTGCCTCCATATTGGGAATTATTTTTCCACGCATCTGGTTTATTTTCTTACCTAATGAACACACGGAATCATGTAATTTATTGCTAAATAACTCTGATAAATTTTTTTAACATCTTTATTGGAGTAAAATTGCTTTACAATGGTGTGTTAGTTTCTGCTTTATAACAAAGTGAATCAGCTATACATATACATATATCTCCATATCTCCCCCATCTTGCGAATCCCTCCCACCCTCCCTACCCCACCCCTCTAGGTGGACACAAAGCACCGAGCTGATCTCCAGGTGCTGTGTGGCTGCTTCCCACTAGCTATCTATTTTACGTTTGGTAGTGTATATATGTCCATGCCACTCTCTCACTTCGTCCCAGCTTACCCTTCCCCCTCCCCATGTCCTCAAGTCCATTCTCTACGTCTACGTCTTTATTCCTGTCCTGCCGCTAGGTTCTTTAGAACCTTTTCTTTTTTCTCTGATAAATTTTAATGGCATTTATTTTATTAGCCTCACTGTACTTTCTTTCCCTTTGTCTCATTTTCCTCACTTATTGGTACTACAACACTTTATACAAGTTTGGAAGCTGCCTAAAGTCCTTTTGGGGAGCAAGGTGAGCTGTACTTAAATTCTGCAAAGGGAGACTCCTAATATATTATTTTCCCAGTCAAAAGCCACAACACAAAGACCGCAAAAATTAAAGACTCATCAGCCTGTGTTTGAGTCTGCCGCCGTATAATCCTCAAGCTACTTTAACCAACTGTTATTCCTACTGTCTACCTCCATAACTCTATTCTTTCACTGGTCATAATTATTTGTAGTATGTGTTTGGCTGTGAGAAATTTCTTTCTTGCCTTGCTCTTGCTGACTTTCAACCTGGAATTTCTTCCCCGTCACACCTACAGTTTCTGTTGGTCAAATCTTACCTATCAGTAATGGTGTATCTCTTCCACCAATCTCTTTCTGATTTGCACAGCCAGATGTGACCTCACTTTATTTGGAAAACTCTCAAAGCCCTCTGTGAGCTCCTGTTGTATAGATACTTGTACATTCCTCACCACTCTCTACCCCATTTTTAGATTGTAGGTCCATGGAGGTTTGGAGGTCAAGGACTGTGCTATTCCTATTATTTCTGGTGGCACTAAAGCTCAAATTTTTGATGAAAATAAAGCAGTATTTTTTTATTGAAGTCTAGTTGATTTACAACGTTGTATTAATCTCTGCTGTACAGCAAAGTGATTCAGTTATACATAAATATACATTCTTTATATTCTTTTCCATTCTGGTTTATCACAGGGTATTGAATATAGTTCCCTGTGCTATACAGTAGGACCTTGTTGTTTATCCATTCTCTATACATTAGTTTGCCTCTGCTAGTCCCAAACTCCCAATCCTTCCTTCCCCCACTCCCCTTTCCCCTTGGCAACTACAAGTCTGTTCTCTATGTCTGTGAGTCTAAAACAGTCCTTAAATAAAGACTCACCCTCAATTAAAGAATTCAGCATTGGCTTTCACTCCAAATCAGTGTGGAAGACAAAATGGGGAGACACGTCAGATGCCTGCATTTTCTCTAAAAGGTCTAAATGTTTGGACATTCTCCCCCAGAAAGTTACTGTAATTAAGGCTCATCCATTGCAGGCTTAGCGCAGCATCCATCTGATGGGTTTTGCAGATCCAAGTCTTCACCCACCCTAATCCATTCTCTCTATAGCCACCAGAGCCATCTTTCTACCACACACATGACCTGCCTCCCATCCTTCCACAGCCTTCCAAACATCAGCCTCAGTCCTTAGCCTGTGTACACAGCCCTTCCTGAGCCTGGCGCCTGCAGCTGCAGACTCACCTCTTACTCCTCCTGTGCTCCAGGCAGAGGGCATTCCTCTCAGCTCCCAGAATGGACCAAGCCACCAGGGTCTTCATATAAGTGAGAGTATGGTAACTATGAGCAGTCCCTCTGGCTAGAATGCTGTTTCCTCCATGCTTCAACTTGATGCTTTCTCAGCAGGGATCTGTAGCTGGTTTTGCAGAGCTTGTCTCGATGTTTCCTCCTCCTTAGAAGTCTCCCTCATCCTTCCATCTTGTCCTAGAGTTGCCCATTTTTCTTATTCCCTCAGATCCCTGGGAATATCTCCATCATAAAATTTAATGCACTAAATCATCATTTTCTGCTAAATTATCTTTCTTTCTCTCTAGAGTCAAGACTTTAAACTCCTTTAGAGCAGGGACTACTTCTATTTACCTTATTTCTCTATGACCCAGTAGTATTGGGGTAGGTGTTTAACAAATATTTGTTTATTGAATAAATAATACCTACTTGTAAGAATGCTGAATGGCAAGAAACACATTGTGTATAATCCTAACCTTAACTTCAAAAGATGAAAATAGCAAGAGGAAAACAGATTCTGAATTCCCAAGAAGTTTGGAAATTTGAATGAATAAGTGTAGAGGGCTTTCTGAATGGGATAGAAAAATCTCATGAACAAGAAAGTAAGAGAAAAAGTGAAAGGATTTGGAGAAAGCAGAATTACTGAGAGGCTCTTTATATGAAATAATTTAAAATATTGGTGGAAATCTACAATGTGTCTGTTAGAACTATAACTACCCTTTATCACTGCCACTTATCTGGAAGGTTTCATTTTTGTTAATTGTTTTCCCTAGATAGTCATCACATTTATTTATCTTACCAACATCATTATAGTGGATTCCCCAGTCACCTTCTGAAAGTACTTTTATACCCTTTTCATTGTCCAGGTCTCTCATATGGACACCTCTGCAAACATACTGGTCTCAGTGATGTAGCATTTTTGCCTCATTTGTATGTGTGTGTCATCTCTTAAATCAGTTCTTCAGTGGCGTGTGTCATGCCTTTTGCAGATTCTCTGGAAGACATGCATCCAAGTGCCCCACCATCATTGTGAATGGTAATCAGGACAAGTAATGGCCTTTAGCTTTTTTTCATTAATGAAATGGAAAAGCGCCATACCCAATCCATTAGTGACGCACTATTATATTGAGAGCTTACTGAAAAAAGGCAGCCAGCC
The DNA here is from genome assembly GCF_965194805.1 of Balaenoptera borealis. Classification (NCBI taxonomy): domain Eukaryota; kingdom Metazoa; phylum Chordata; class Mammalia; order Artiodactyla; family Balaenopteridae; genus Balaenoptera; species Balaenoptera borealis. The sequence continues at coordinate 58,850,449 of NC_138869.1, read as the reverse complement.
AGTGGACATAAGGCTTTTTTCCCTTAAGTAGGATTTTCAACCAGGATCAAACAAGGGACCCCTTCATCTAGCAGGAAAGTTTGTTCTCTCCTCCCCTTTCTCTTTCTCATTTTGTTTTGTCCCAATTTGTCCTGACAGTCCATAAGGAATTTAACTGTTTTCTAAATGACATTGAAAATTCTTGCAGATTAACAGTTTCATAAAGAAAAAAAAATCAATTCGTCTTTTGAAAACCTTTTTGTTTGGTTGTTTCTGTCTGTGGATTTTAGCTTCTTGAATTTCTTACTCTCAAAGAGATGTTTTCCCCTTGATTTTTTTTCATTATAAAACTGGATATAAATGTAAAATATGTAGCCCTTCTGTTTTTTAAAAAATTATTATTATCATTCTTTTAGCAGTCATGTAGTAAAACCCCCCTGTTATTTTCATTCCTTTAGGAAATTGTTTGATTGATGGCCTTGAACTCAGCTAGTTCAGGCCACACTTGAGGGTTTTTTAATCCCCTAAACTCAATTGAATTATTTTGCCCTTTGCTGATACTTTATAAGGTGTCTGCTTGCTTTAAAGCTTACACCCCTGGCATTTGTACTTATCACCCAAGCCACTTAGACTTCAAGTTTATTTGAAGGGCTAATTCCACACAATGCTAAAGTGCACACGTGTGTATACAGCCCAGTTCCTAAAATACCTTTCCTTAGGAATCTCATGAAGAGTGGAATGCAACCACTCAGCCAAAGCAAAGGACATCAGCCCCACGGGCCTTTTACTACAATCGCTAAGTTATGTGTTACGAAGATGAGTATTGAAGCATGTGATACAACCGATGCATTGAAGCCTGGGGAAGGGCAGTGGGTGACCTTCATCATCTCTTCCGCACCACAATCCACTCCCAGGGACAGAATGAGAAGACGAGAGAACCTTAGAAATACAATTCCCAGGCCCCACACCAGACATACTGAATCCAAAACTGGCCATGGACCCAGCACTGTCGTTTTTAACAGCCCTCCAGGTGGTTCTGAGGCACAATCAAGTTTGAGAACCACAGCTGCCAGCCAAGCAGCCAATCACAGGCATGCGTGTGAATGGGGGAAGGAAAAACCACTTAAGACAATGGAGGATTAAATTTATGATAGAATAAAAGTAGAAATGCTTATTATCCTCTATTATTCCAACTTTTTCCTTCCTTCCAGAATTCTATCATATATTGTTGTTGTCTTGTATGATTTCCTTCCTTCTGCATGATGTGTTTTTAAAGACCAACAGAACTGGACTTAGGTTGGAATCTGAGTAGAGTGGGTCCTTGGGGAGAAAGAGATAAATCCCTAATTGAATTTATGCAGTACACTCAAAACTATCAGGGCTCATGGCCCGTAATGATATATTTAGGAACTCCCGGGACAAAGAAACCGTGTGAACTGGCACATGGGTGTAGTGTATGTATTCACTAGGGCATGGTTATTTCCCAGGAGATACTTTTAGGATTATTAAGACCCCAAACCAGAATGGGAGCTCAATCCTCTCTCTTAATCTGGAGGGGAGGGAACCAACACTGTTTACAAACATAACAGCAGTAATTCCTGGGTGTGAAGTGCTTATGGTCTTCTTTTCCCCTTTCTATTATATTCATACTCATACTTCATACTTCAGGGACATCTTACTAATGTCAAGAGTTTTCACTCCATTTTTAAAAGGACCAAGGACACATATATATTATAATAAGAGTCTTGGTCCTTTTAAAGGACTCATGGCAGCCCATGGGTCCAGGGAAGGACTCATATATTGTCAACAAGCATCTTCTTCCCCAGCACATTCCTTTGAGCCTCTAGTAATTAGGACAGTAACTAAATTGGTCTTTTTTATTTTCCACTGGTATGAAATACAGCTAAGAGGATTACTCCATACTTGGATATTAAAGCTCTTTTGTAACTGGCAGCATCTAATCCTGATTATTCACTGTTTGTATTTCTAAAATACATAAAACTAGAAACAGAGCTTTCAACTGAGCCCCTAATTTCACACCCAAGTTGACCTTGGTTGTCTACAGACTCACTGTGACTTATGGCTAATGAGGATAGCTGTACTTTTCTCTCCTCCTCTTCACCCTCCCCCCAACCCTTTGCCAGTGCCTGCAGAATCCTGGGTAGAATTGGGAAGAAATTTTATTGGGCATATATTTACTTACCTCCTGTGCCTTTCACAATTGTTTTCAGTTCCTTTGGGGATATTTTTTTTTTTTTCTGTTTTATTTTCCTTTTCTTAATGCAAGATCCTCCAAGGAAGAATGATAGTTCAGAGTATGCAACATAAATCTATCACTTATACTTAATTAATCTTTTGATCATTTATGTGAATTATAGATTTCCTTGGGGAACATATTTAAGCATAATTTTCCAAACAGCCCCTAGGGTAGCAGATTTAAATTTTGTAGCATATTGGAATTACCAGGTGAGCATTAAATATTAATGCCCAGGCCACACTCCAGGCCAATTCTATCAGCTTCTCTGCAGATGGGCCCCAGGCATCAGTATTTCTTCAAATGGCTCAGGTGGTTCCAATGTAAAGCCAAAGTCGAGAACCAGGGTCCTAGAGACTGCGCCTCCATCTCATGAGATGTTACTGTACTTAAAAAATTAAAAGTGCTGAGGTCCAGCACTTCTGGGAAGTATAACAAACTGCATTTGTCTTCTTAGAGATGCTAGTAGGTTCACAATAAATATTTGCAAACTAAAGATGGAGAAATACTGCAGGGGAAAAAACAGTGGATATAAAGAAGGAAGGAGGAAAAAGAGAGAAAGGAAACCTCATCTGCAAGAAAAATGAAAATACCTGCTTAGCTTGGTTTATTCCATCATTTTTCAAATTTTTTGACTCAGAGTAAACAAGACTGTGGAACAGCTGTAAAAAATTTCTTGGAAGAGCCTTCCGTGGAACATTATTTGGAAGATACTGAATAAAAGAAATCCAGTGCAAAGTCTTTTCTTGCAATGCTCACTAAAATCCTGCAGATATCCAGATTTGTTTCACCCTCATGAGGTATTTGTATTTAAAGTAACTCACTGAGTTTAGCATACAAGTTCAGAATTTACACAAGGTGTCTGATAGAAACAGGATACTTGGGTCACAGGCAGTAAACAAGATTTAGTTTAGGAAAGTCAATCTCCCCAAAATCCACAGAACAAACAAGTTCGATGAATGGTACCTGGAGAGATCCCACATGTAGTAAACACTGGAAAAGTTTGGGGAATCCAATCAGGTAAGAAAATGGAGTGATAGGATAGCAGAAATATGCCAGGATACCTGAGATCTAGTACTTGGTAGCCCGTTCAGGGTCAATACAAATAAAGGGATAGTTTGGGACTCTTCCAGATCCCCACACTCCATTTGATATTCTCTTCTCCTAGGCTTTTCTAAAAACCTCAGAACTTTATACCCCTGGGGCCTGTCCCATCAACTCTAATCCTATAGTTTCTTCTTCCCTTCATCAAAACTAGCCTCAGTCTGTTTCTCAGGATTCTCCCAGCTCCTTCTTGAGGGCCAGTTATATGGTAAAATACCAGTTTCTGACTGAGTTAACATTTAATCCCAGGGTGGAATTTTAGGCACTGTGGTAGATTGTTTCCATTTTAGTTGCAGGGCCGTTGCAGAATGATGGTGGGCATTCTCCATATGAGTTTCCTCAGAAATCTCAAAAAATTCTGCTAATTAGTGGCTCCTAATTAGGAAAAGTTCTTGAGATGCTGTAAATAGTAATGAAAAATATTTAAAGTAATTAGGCAAATTGGATTCGGATAAACATTGGAAAGGGAGAGCCAACTCTCAATGTCAGAGAAGGCTCTGTAAGCAGTTGAGTTTTATTGACAGAATGAGAGGACCAAATGCCTAGTAGGCAAGGTAACAGAGGCCTGTGCTACCCCTGACCCACTGTTCTGGGCAGTTCTATCAGAGCTGAGGATGTTGTGTATTTTTTAAACTCATTTTCTCATTTGCCTAATTTCCCCTTTCAAATTCATATGACCTCCTCAACCACAGGAATAATTAAACCCTCAGCTCAAAAAGATTTAATTTAAAAATAAATGCATTGATTCATGTACCTGAAAAGCCATAGAGAGAACTGGCTCAAATGATGTCTCTAAAGACCTGTTTTCTTTCTACTAAGCTGTGTATCATCTTCACAGCCTCACGTCTGATGAACCCAGCCTACCCGTTCCTCCCCGTCATTGTCAGGGTAGCAATGATGCCCTTACATGCTCACACTTACATGCCAAAGGAAGAGAAAAGGTAATTTCTAGAAGTTTCTACACACACAAAAGAATATTTTCCTCTCCCAGAATTTCTAATAAACATCTTCTCTAGTTTCATTGGTTCTGCGAGGGTTATTTTCATCCATTTCTGGACAAGGGATCAGGGTATACTAACTGTGGAGTCAGTCACATTCTAATTATATGATTGGGGAAGGGGGGGGGGCGGGCATAAGAATTCCCAAAAGAAATACAGGTTGCATTGGGAAGGGAAAATGGATGTTGAGTGGTTGAAAATAACTGGTCACTGCACACCTGCCCTCTTATCATTCTTCCTGCCCTGCTGTCTAGAATCTACACTTACTATAGACTTCGATTTTTCACTTTTGATCTGGGGTCATGGTTTAGTCATTGACCCCTCTTTTTAAGTTTCTTTTCTTGTTTTATAAATATCCTTTAGATAAGAATTAAGCATATTTGTTAGTAAATTAAAACCCATGTATTTTTATTTTCTATAAGAGTGCCTGAAATTCATCAAGGAGGAGATTGGTTTATATCTGCCACTATAAGACTCATAACACCTTTTTTTTTACATTCCCTTTTTTTTTTAATGAATGTATTTATTTATTTATTTATTTTTGGCTGTGTTGGGTCTTTGCTGCTGCACACAGGCCCCCTCTAGTTGCGGCAAGCAGGGGCCACTCTCGGTTGCGGTGCACGGGCTTCTCATCGCAGTGGCCTGTCCTGCCCTGGAGTATGGGCTCCAGGTGTGTGGGCTCAGCAGTTGTGCCTCACGGGCCCAGCCACTCTGCGGCATGTGGGATGCCCCCGGACCAGGGCCCAAACCCGCATACCCCTGCGTGGGCAGGCGGACTCCCAACCACTGCGCCACCAGGGAAGTCCCATTCATTTTTTTTTAATATTCTTTCCCATTACGGTTTATCATAGGATATTGAACATATTGATAGTTCTCTGTGCCATACAGTAGGACTCTGCTAACCCCAACCTCCCACTCCATTCCTCCCCGAACGCCGCCCCCCCCCCGCCACCCTTGGCAACCCCAAGTCTGTTCTCTATGTCTGTGTGTCTGTTTCTGTTTCATAGATAGGTTCATTTGTGTCATATTTTAGATTCCACATATAAGTGATATCATATGGTATTTGTCTTTCTCTTTCTGACTTACTTCACTTTGTATGCTGATCTCTAGTTGCAACCATGTTACTGCAAATGGCATTATTTCCTTCTTTCCATTGTGTATACATACCACATCTTCTTTATCCATTCATCTGTTGATGGACATTTAGGTTGTTTCCATGTCTTGGCTATTGTAAATAGTGCTGCTACAAACATATGTGTGCATGTATCTTTTTGAATTATAGTTTTGTGCAGATATATGCCCAGGAGTGGGATTGTTGGATCATATGGCAACTCTATTTTTAGTTTTATGAGGAACCTCCATACTGTTTTCCATAGTGGCTGCACCAACTTACATTCCCACCAACAGTGTAGGAGGGTTCCCTCTTCTCCACACCCTCTCCAGCATTTCTTATTTGTACACTTTTTAATGATGGCCATTCTGACTGGTGTGAGGTGGTACCTCATTGTAGTTTTGATTTTCATTTCTCTAACAATTAGCAATGTTGAGCATTTTTTCATTTGCCTAATCTGTATGTCTTCTTTGGAGAAATAAGACTCATAACATCTTAAACATAGTTGGCTTTCATAAATATATTTTAATGATATGTGGGAAACACAGTGCCTTGGTCATGAGAAAGAAAAACAGGACCTAAACTCTAGAAAAATCTATAGTTAACATTCTAGGAAAACAGTGTCCACAGTAGCCTGTGAGTTTGTGAAGGAGTGTTCCCAGGTCCTAAACAGAAGCTAATGTCTCCTGGGATATAGAAATCAAGGTCAGATGGTAGGACCAGGCCAAGGAAAATACGGAGATGAAATTAAGAATAGTCTGTATCTATACTGATTTTTCTTTCTGTTTGACCTTTACTGCCTAACTTCTTCTATACCACCACCCTAAAAAGTACACTTCTGGTCTTCCTGTTTATATTTTTTAATAACCGTTGCTTTTATTTCTTTTTGGAACTGCTTCTTAGATGCTTCTCTCAATGATCCAACCCTTTATTTATTTCTCCAGTAGGTAGAAAATACTAAGCTTTGGGGCAACTTTTCAGTCTTTTTGAGTCAACTGTATCCAAGTCTATTTTCTCTGTTTAAGAATGTAACCCAGATGTCACTGGATCCTGAAATACTATGAAACCAGATAAGATTGTCTGGAACCCCCAATCCCATGCCCTTTAGAAGTCCAAGGCTTTCTGAATTATGTATTTACGTTTTTGAGACCATATAGTCACCTGTGTCTGCTCTGTCTACTCCACACTGAATCAGATGTGAAATTCACCCTCTTTCCAGTTTTCCCACAAAAATCCTACTCAGAATAACATTAGGGAAGGCGTGGGTCGTGTTCAGTAATGGACATGTAAGCAATTTCAGACTGAATATAAAGATTCATCCCTGTGCTTAAAATGCCCATCAGCGCCCCCCTGCCCCACCATGGGGTTCCGCCAGCCCTTCCCCTCCACGTGCTCCTGGCTACCTCTCTCCTCCCACTTTCCTCTAGCTCCTCCAGGCTTCCTCCCTCTCCCTCTTTCTCAGAAACACAAGTTCCCTCCATTTATAACTATCTCTTCATGTACGTTAAGTGTCTGTCACCCATGCCTTAGGAGCCTCTGTTGATACAAAGTGTCTTATCAATGTAATTTCCAAGAGAAAGAAATGAACATTTCCTGCCTAAGCTGATTTCTGATCCTGCCAATCTATGAAGATAGTGACATTTCCACCTTGTCATAATAATAATATCAATAAAAATAAAACCAATAGTAATGACTGTTCCTATCTATTAGGTTGCTAGTATATACCCAGCTCTATGCTAAGAGCCTTGTATGCATTATTTGACTAATATTTCTCAAAAAAAAAGCTTTCGCGTATGAATATTTGACTCCATTATACAACACACTAAGAGATTTATAGCTACAAATTGAGATTTTTCTTAACCATCATGCTAAACAACTCAAGTAAACCGTGAGCAGGTGGATTGGGGTAAAGCTGAACATAAGTGAGATGGTGCAGTTCACGATGCTTCTTAAGACCTCAATGGGAGTGGGTTGAAATTTACCCCAAGATGATGTCCTTTGTCTATCCATTGTTTGACAGCTGTTATCAAACAAGTTTTTCTTCAATTTTTGTGGCAAAAAGTGGAATCTGGACTCTGGTACCAGAAGGTCTCTTTCCTGCTAGTCCTCCTATCCCTTGCCCTTAACTCTTTACTTTGAACACATCCTTGGAGGCAAGAATGGTAATATCTGTAGCTCAGCAGAAACTCCTCTATTATGCTTTTGTGTTGCCAAAGTTATATATGCTCACATGGATAGGGTAATATTGTTCCAATCTGGTTTTTTTCCCCCTAAATATGTACAGTTCCTAGAATTACTTTTCTCAAATAGCTTTATGCTCTACTTTTGCAGTTTTCAACTTGTTGTTGCTTTATATTTTTTTTCCTCCTTATTTAGAACATTACCCCATCTTTCCTGCTTCTCCCCACTTCCTTCTTACCTTCACTTGTTCCCCACCCATCTTAGATCAATCTCTAATGTGAATATTCTATCTAGTCGAGTAGATCAGCTTCCACCCCTGAAAGTCTCTTGACTCAAAACCAAACGCACACAAAAAGCATATGTTTGTTGACTCTTGTAGAGATTGAACTTTGTTTTAAAGGACAATTTAAAGGGCACCCTCAACATTTCCTCTTGTTGACTTTCATTGTCTACGCTAGTTAACTGGAATGGCTAGAATTTATGAAGAGTGGGTCTGAGATGGTTGAGAGGAAATCTTTTGTGTGGAAATGGAATTTACTGTGTGTGTGTGTCAGCCTGAATGAGTGCTTTTTCAGTTTGTCTGAAGTGTCCTCACCTAGCCCAATTTAATGCTTTAGTCACAGACTTAAGTAGAAAACGACAAAGCTTTGAGGCACATTGAGGACTTGTCTATCTTCTTGACAAAGTCCCTCCATTCTTTCATTTCCAAAACAAAGAAGCAAACTCCGTTTTCCTAGAGGAAAGATCAAGCGAGCCTTGAGAGGCTGAGGGTGTTAGTTGTTAGCCTGTGTGTTCATGTAAGTTTCTGAAAGAGCTATCCAGGTAATAGGTCAGTCAGGTCATTTGTTAAAGTGATTTTTTCTTCTTGAAGCTTGCAGATTTAAGTAAATGTTGATTTGACCTCAACAGCCTCTCTCATTTGAAGAGGTCATTACTTTACAGAGACTCTTAATTCTTTGCAATTAATAAACCATAATAATAAGCAAAAATAATAGAGAATGTTAAGAAACAAAAAGGATGGTATAAACAGACAGGAAATTTAAATACAAGGGAAGACTAACAAGAAAGTAATAATACAGTAGACCAACTTAATCTGTTCCTGGATACTGTGGTAAATGTAAAATTGGCAATAATGAATAATATATAAAATTAAATAGCTTTATATATGTCAGATAATAAAGGAGAAAGGAACTATCCAGGACATCCAATGGGTTGGTAATGAAATCTGTTTTTTCTGGACTCTATCAGGTCCTATTGCCTAACCCATGCTTTAAGACTATAGTTTATGCTTACTTAGTATTTGGCACATACTAGGGGCTCAATACAATTTTACTGAATGTTGCTAATTATTGGAATTTTACAATAGAACACCTTCACCTCTCAGTTTCCTTAATTTCTCACTTCTGGTGATCTTTTCTCTTTATGCCTTCCATTTCTTTTTCTTGTCTTAGTGCACTGCCTAGAATCTCTAAACAATGTTAGAAGAGATGATACTGAACATCTTTATCTTATTCCAAAATTCAAATAGAAAGCATTCAGTGTGTCACCATTAACTGTGAGGTTAGCTGTAAATTTTTTGTTTACAGACTTATATTCCTAGTTTCCATCTACTCCTAGTGTGCCAAGACATTTCCTCATATGCAGACGTTAGATTTTATAAAATATATTTTAAGTGATTACAATGATCATATAATTTTCTTTATTCTGTCAATATGGTGAATTATGTTGATTGACTTTCAAATGTTAAACCTACCTTGCAATCCTGAAATAAATTCCACTTGAACATTATATATATTATATATATATATCTCACTGAGTTGATAAATTTTACTTAGGAAGTTTTTATAAATATTCATGAGAGACATTGGGCTGTAGTTTTTATAGTTTTTTCTTCTCGTAATGTCCCTTTCAAATTTTGATATAAAGAATATGCTACTTCATAAAAAGAGTTGAGAAGTGTTCCTTCTTTAGTACTCTCTGGAAGAATTTATACAAGATTGCTATTATTTACTCCTTAAATGTTTGGAAAATTCACCAGAGAAGCCAGTTGAAGCTGAAGATTTTATTTTGGGAAGGTTTTGGATTCTGAATTTATTTTTTTTTAGTAAATGTAGACTATGCAGATTTTTTATTTCTTTTTGCATCCATTTTACTAAATTGTGCTGTTCAGCAAATTTGTGTATTTTATCTAAGTTGTCAAATGTATTGACATAAGTTTACTCATAATATTCTTTTACTATCTTTTCTACTTACCTCCCCTGTCTACTAAGCCCAAGGAGTCTTTCATTCCTGCTACTCCACTGTGAATATGCTTTCATAATTGCCTCCATTCTAGTTCCCAGTTTTATCTGACTTACTTTTCTTTATCTCCTGAGTGGTCTTTGTGGTTCATGGAATCTCTCTTATCTCTCTCTATATTTCATGTTACCCATCACAGAAAAATTGAGGAGAGGGGAGGAAGGAATTCATGATATCTATATGGAGTTGTTTCAAGTTCAAATTTTAAGACATAGTTTCTTAATAAGCTAAATTTCCATAGCATTATCTTTTTTTTTATTGCTACCACGTGATCTGTGCACATGCTCAAACTTAATGGGCTTTGGTTTTTTCCCATACATTCGTGAAAATTGCTTTTTCTGCACAGTTGAAGGCCTCCATAGACTGTGATCCCGTGGGAATGACTACTTCTCCCTGTATTGCAGTGGGTGAGGTTTTGTAAATTTCCAATCTAAGAACAACCTCCAAGATTCTTCTTTGTTCCTCTCTTTGCTGTATGGCAGCAACAAATAGGCCTCACCCCAGAATACAATGACGAAAATCTGTATTTTTTGTTTAATAGTTTAATGCACACCTCTCTGGGCTATGTTTAGCACTATTCTGGTGAACTGTATAGGATAACATAGGCTACATACTCCTAAAAATTCTGGGCTCCCCTTTCTATCAAGCCTACTAACTGGTCTTCTTCCCTCTTCAGGTGCTTTTACTTCTAGTAGGTGAAGTTTATGCTGCTATCTGTATTCACATCTACCTACACTTTAGGGATAATTATTTCATCACTCATAGATGTCTACTTTGTTATTTCTGCATTAGTACCTTAAAAAGTAAATAGGCTATAAATTAACACTAACATAAAACATTATGAAAGCCTACACTATTACTATTATGGGGGTATCCACTTTACTCTCCAACATTTCATTGGCAGGAGTGGAAGAATATAGGAAGAACTGAGCAGTAGAGGTCCAAGTAGAAGTCCAGCCCTAGTGCCCTAGTGGGGGCACTCTTTCCTTTCAAGGAGACCCTCTTCAGCTCTATTCTTCTCTATGGATGGTCTCTCATCCACCGAGTGACTTGGAGACTTAGAAGGCATTCTTAGAATTATACTCCAGGCAGCTGTTACCACTTAGCCAATGTAAACATGTGAAGTGATACTAATTTGCCACCCCAAGTACACCAACCTCTCCCTAGCTCTGAGATGACAGAATTTTGCAAATCCAAGAAATATAATCCTCAAAACCCCAGAATACCTCTACCTAAGGTAACTCTGTGGCCTCCCCCTGAGCCGCTCACCAGATACTGATGAATCATAATTCAGGTTGTTCCCTATACCCACAAGCTTCCTTTATGAAAGGAAACTTTGTATTAGATGGAACTCACAGTAATTCACACTGCACGCTATTAGCAGCATCCAACACAATTTCTGCTTTCTCTGCTCAACTTCCTTTCCTGTATCCTTCTCAGTGACTTTCTGGGTTTGATAGGACCTGGACAACTACTCTTGCTGAGATTTGTTAAGCCGATTTTTGAATGTTATAGCAAGGACTAGACGTACCAATTTAAAACCTACATAGTATAACATAGTATAGTATATATATAGTATAACAATAACTCCAAATGAGCAAGTTTGAGCAATTATTTTATTTTATGAAATTCCAAAAATTGAAATGTGGGGATTTCCTTGCCACTCCTTTGCTCTACAGATAAATAAAAGGAAAAGTTTGCTCGAGGGAAATATATAAAATGTTTTTTATTTGTTTTGCTTTGGTGGGGGAAGAGAAAGTAAATCAGGAACGAAAAATTTGGAGTTTTCACTTTCTGTTTCTTCAGAAATAATCAATGAGTCCACAGTAACAGAAACAGTTTGTTCTAAATTAAATAGACAAAAACACAATTCCTCTCCAACTTCACCATTTTTTTTCTCTCTTCATGTAACTGTCTTGGTGATGCAGTGTCTAGACTTCTTGGAAGAAGTGATGGAGTCTGGAATTTATTCTGTGGGTTTGAAAATGGCTATTTGCATCTCCTACATACTTCTATGTGAAAATCCAGTGCTTTCAGAATATGTAAAAATCATTGAACTGTTTACCAAAAAAGAAAACTTATCCATGAATGTCAAAACTTTAAGCTGCCACCAACGGGGAAATATTATACGGATTTATCCATTTTATCTACATCATCTCATTGTAATATGGGTCCCATCAGCCGTTATATCCCCCCAAAATGCAAAATAATGTGTACTCATGAAAGAATTATGGAAGACATTTTCTAGCTTTTGAGAAAAACCAGTAAAATAAATTAGCTTAAAGGATAGACATCCATTCTTATTTTGGTTTTAATAAGTAATTCATAGAAATTCATCAAGTCAAAGGGCAGATTTATTTGATATCACAGGTCCTTCTTTAGGTTTTTGTCATTTATTAGCTGAATGAAAAGAAAGCAATCTTAGGCACTGAGATCTAAACCATGTTTGTACAGCCTGCATTATTAAGTCTGACTGTAGTTTATCTTTGCTCTTAAGGAAATCATACTGTATGCTTAAAGAAAGTTCAGAGTTATTTGTCACCAATTACCTAAAGCTGAGAGTTGATCTTACACATAGCTGTAGCCATTTCCTGTAAGTTCTTGTGCCTTATTTTACAAGGCTGTCACTTCTTGAGGCTTTACCCTAGAAAATATATGTCTACCACAGAAAAGTTTCATTGCAAACGTTTATCGAGAGAGAATAGCCTTACGGGGTATAAAACTCCATAGCATTGACTTGTTTAAAATAAGCCTATCCCTAATTTTAAAACAATGTTCTCCAGCTCTATTAGATTTTCTGTGACACCAAAAAAAGAAAAAAAGAAGAGCAGCCAGAAGGGCGTTTTTTTTTTTTTAAATTAAAAAATACACATACACAACGCATTGAACTGAGCTGATCTCATTTATACTATAAAATCTCTATTAGTTCTGAAGAGTAGCATAAAATTAAATTATAAAATAAGTTAAGCACAAGGGTAGCCTTTCTAGAAGAAAATTAGGTATTCTGAGTATATAGTGAAAATTTAAAAATCTATGGAAATGAAATGACAATAAAATGTTAAAGCCAAGGCATTATTATCCTATATTTCTTAATTGCAACTCCAATTATTAAAGTCTATTATTTTTTTAAAAATTGATATTATTTTGCATGGTAATGATCATAAAAACTCTTAGGACCTTAGTTATTTTATTTCAAGAGTACTGAAGTAGACTGAAAAGTGGGCTGAATCTTGTGTCAACAGAACTGGAGTTATTCCAGTATATCTCAGTTTCTCAGTCTGTAAAATGGGTGAGCCATCCTGCCTAACTCACAGTATTGTTCTGAAGAGATAACTCTGAATTTATGCTATAAGCAGTTCAGTTTGGGCCACTTTCACAACTTCATTGAATGCCACAGAGGGTATGAAGATTTACTGATTTTACTGAACAGAACACAGATGGGGTTTTGAATAACTCAGAGTCATTTCAAGAAGCTTAGCCAGGAATGACACAAAATGCTTTTCATTAACTACACTGCTTGAGAACTCTAGTTTGGCAAGGGAGGTCTAAAACTGAGGTGGATTCTCATGAGAAGTCGTGAACCGTGCTACGTGTGGCCCCAGCCCACATCCCTAAATCTAGTTCACAGAAAGGTCTCCTTAGCGATGCAGACCGTGGAGCAGGGGTGGGTCGAGCCATGTCCAGTGACATTGTCTTATGTCGAGGACACGCACGCTCACTGATGACAATTGCAAAGTTTGGAATTACTAACTCAGGAATAGAAAATACTCAGATCAGTGAGGGAGCATCCTTTTACTGGCGTATTTATTATACATCTTGAAAAGCCATGACCAAAGGGGAGAACGTGAGCCACCAGAGCATTAACTCTGTTGGTGAAAACACATTCCCACTTGCTACAGATCTACTAGGATTTTTGATATTCAATTAAAGAAACCTTTTTCAAAGTATATTCTTGAGAGTACTAGTTTTAAGCAAAATCAGTAGGTGCTACCAGAAACAGAAACCGTTTTAGAAACACTGATTTAAAATCTCCTTTAAATAGGCTTCTGTAAAACCTGACTTCTCAGAGTTTTAAAATTCTATCTCTATAGCAAAGAGGATACATTGTGCAGCATTGCTCTGGAACACAGAAAGCTTTTTTTCTCAGTTGAGCTAACATTCTCAAAAAATACATTGTAGGTAATACTAAATTAAGGGGTGTTTAAAACCTATATGACATAAGCAAACCACCTATCTGAAATGGCCAAGAAACGGTTATCTCCAACATACTTTCTAGAGCAATTTTGTTGGCAAAGCAGACACCTGCCATGGGTACTAGATATGAAATAATATTTGCTGAAATGTGACTGCAGAGTTCTGTACTTACTTATTTGAAAAATTGATAGCAGTCGGATACCTGAATAATCATTGTCTGCTTAAGGACACAGAATAATGACGAGCAGAGGGGGCTAAAGTATTTGTTTAAAGGTTATACAAACACTTTATAGGGGTGGGGAAATTGATATCTATAGAGAACTCAGAATTATTGACAGCTAAGAAGCATACAAGATTTGTAATTGGAAATGGAAGGCTTTCTTCTTGTGTCCTTTTATTCAGCCATTGAATAATTATTTACTAGGTACCAGGCATTGGGTGGAGTGTTGGAAGATGCAGAGACATGTAACACTTGGTCCATGCCTTTAGAGAGATGAGAGTCTGGACAATTTTAATAGAAGGGTGATGAACACTCTGGGAACACAGAGGATGGGGCACAGAAACCTCTGCTAATTTTCAACTATGAAGCTAAGTTAGTAATATCCCCAATCCCTGCAAACAACTGCCCTTGGTACACATTACAAGGTTGTTTTTGTACACATAGGAATTGCACACAGTTGTTATCAGCAGTAACACGTGAATTACAGGCAGCAGTTTTGTTTGTTTGATTTAGTGTTGTTTCACTAAGGCTGTCTCTGTTTTTAGCAAATAGATGTAGTAAGACAGTGCTTAGTTTAGGATGGAGAAGCACTTATCCCAGAGTTGCTTTATTGCTATATTTCTCTATGAATAGTAAACAACAACAACAACATCTGATGAATCAATCTCCATTCAGATATTTCCCTTGATTCAGAATTATCATGCCTCTTGGATACTGAAAATACCGATCAATGCACAACATTGTAATTTAGGTTTTGTACATTTATGCATGGCCTTAATACATGAACTCAGCAAATTTAGAAGAATAAAGAATCATGGGCTTGTAGTTTTCCATAAAAAGTGTTCCTCTAAAGCTTTGTGTATTGAGAAACCTTGTTTTCATTAGATGGTTCTGGTTCTGGAATTTTGTGATGTTCAAGTTTAGAAACTCAGAAATACAGTTGATTTCATAGAAGATTCCATTCTCAAAGAGTAGGACTTTGACTTTTCAGGGGGTATGTGTATTAGAAATAGGAATATGGGTCATGCTTTTTGCTTATGGAGGTGGGCATATAATTTTACTGGGGCTTCCGTTTTTCGTTGCCAAAATACATCTTATCTCCAACACATATTTTACTGACTACTACAATGTAGTGAAGAATGATTGGACTGTTGTATTGTTCATCTGGATGAAGAAAATTTGGAGAATTAAAGGAGTGGAAAAGGAAATACAGTGAAATGAACATGGAATGGGGGGAAGGAAGAAAAGCAACTTCAACATTATCTGGAACACTCTATTTCCTTTATATATAAAAAAGCGATCAAATGACAAAAATGATAACATTTACCAATTCTGATTGTTGCTAGATAAGTATTTCGTACATTATTCCTCTCTTTTACTTTAGTTAGAAAGGAAATTATTATTCACAATATAATGATTCATTCATTCAACAAATAATCTGTTGAGAGCCTACTATGTGCTAGCAATAAAATGGAGAAAAAAACAGATGTCATCCCTGCCCTCCTGGCATTTGTGTTTTAGATGTGAAAGTGAAATGTTTGGGAGCTGATATAGAATATTCAAAAGTACAAAGTGAGGGGATGGGGTGAATGAACTTTTACTGACATCGGGGAGGTGCGCTGCTGTTGGTACTGAATCAGTAAGCGATGACTATTCTATGTTGATAGGAACTGCATTATTTTTGGTCAAAATAAAGTTTAAGTTTCATCATGCATTGGTGGGGGGCCACACATCGAAAACAGTCTTATGTGATATCACTTTTCTCACTGGTTGCACGCCCAAGTTCACCTGCATTTTTCTTTGATTCCCTCTAGTATATGACTGCCGCCGCTCCTATGCAAGGGACCTACATTCCCCAGTACACGCCTGTGCCTCCGACAGCTGTTTCCATTGAAGTAAGTCTGTCTCTTCTTACAGAACAAGGTTAGGGCAGATAAATCTCAGCCACATGCACTGGGGTCCACCATAACCCCCAAAATCCGTATTTGTGATTTTTGTGCTGCTTGAAAATTTGAAGTTGCAAACTCACTCTGTGAAAGTATGTACTTTGCTTGAACATACCTATGTTTTGCTTTGCATATGACATAAGCAAAATTTGGTATCCAGGTCTGAGAGGAGTGCCATTTTTATGTTTAGAGAAAAGATCAGAGATCAAATAACTACCTTATCAAATGTTAGCCACAAACACTCAGAAAGAGGAAGGCAAACATGTGCAGCTATTTGAATGAGCTAGTTCTCTGATGCCTTGTTTCTCCAGTAGTGGTCCCTAGACCAGCATTATCAGCATCACCTGAGAGCCTGTTAGCAATGCAGACTTTCAGACCCCACCCGGATCTACTGACTCAGAGTCTGCATTTTAACAAGATCCCTTAAGGATCAAGGTGCACATTAAAAGTTGAGAGGGACTGGATTAGAGAACTGGTTGTCAAACTTTTCTGCATATCAAAATTATTTCAAGAGCTTTAAAAAATAGTGATGCCTAGGTCCTATTGCCAGAGAGTCTGATGGGGTCTAGGGTGTGGACTGGACACCAGGATTTTTAAAAGATGCTAGGTGATTCTAACGTGTACCAAAGATGAAGAACCGCTGCTCTCGCCAATGAACCTTGACAGAACTGTGGCATCCTACAGACAAGAGAGAAAAACTTGTACCACTCATATTGCTATGGATACTGTGAAAGATAAAGTCATATTTTCCTTACTGGAAGTTTTGTCCCTTCCTTCTCTCTTTCCATTGGGCTGAATCCATTTCCTCTACGCATTATTTTACTGGACAGAGCCAGCAAGATACATAGGAAAGGAGCAGGGCATAGGGCTATGTGGATGGTGGTAAGACACTTAGAGGTGTATACTTCTCTCTGGTTCTAACCGTTATCGTTTCTTGCCCCCCCCCTTCCCTTTCTCCTGATGTGCATTTGCCATTATGGTCACAGTGCATTTCTTCCATTAGTTGGGACTCCTCTGGAGTTCACGCCATTGCCATTGCATGAGTTGGCCAACCAACTCATGTTGGTACCACTCATTGTCGGAGACCACCATGACTCTTCCAACCTCTGGAGCCACAGAGATTGGGTGAGATCTTTACAGACCAAATTAGATCTTTTGAAATGTTTGTTTGTTTGCTTGTTTTTAGTGTGTGACAAATATTTGCTCGTACCAAGGTTTGGGAAGCACAGACATTTAAGAGGACAGTGTCCTGTCACTTAGGAAACCAAGGAGATCCAATTTTTAAATCTTTTATGTGTTCCAGACCTGTGTTCCAGGTCCCCAAGGAATGTTTCCGTATTAAAGAGGTTTTAATTGGCTTTTCAGAATTTCAAGAATATGTGATTAAAATGTATGTTCTTTGCTATATTTAGCTATCAAAACCCATCTAGGCCATAAGAAAATTATGAATCTAGACATTGTAGGTGACTTTAAGCATAAATCTCTGCCACATATCCGCATTTCTCTATCTCTGGACCAAATGTGTGTGCTTATCTACAGAATCTGAGGTATTTGAGGACTATAAAATAAGGAGACACATTTGACAGTGTTGCTTATTGGGAACAGTCTAATTATAGTTAAATCTGGGATTTAAAAAGAAATATTTCACTAAGAATTATATAAGTATACCCTGATATATTGCCTTGAATTTGTGCTTATAAAGGAAAGCACTGATTCATTTTCTATGTAAAAACACTCATTGAAAATTCACCAGTATCTACACAAATCAATGTGGGTGGGAGGTTCATCAAAATGCATAACACCAAATAGTATATTAGGAAAAAAAAGATTGAATTCATAAAGGGAGAATTTTCAGATTCTGAGGAACAATTTCAGGGAGCTTTTGTTAGGGATAGGGAGTTGACCAAAAACCTATATCCCTGCAGAAGCCCAAGGCTATAATATAAGTAAAACCAGGAGAATGTATTCAGATAGATTCCCTCCTTAGGACTACTAACTACCAAACCTCTCTCGGAACCAAACACATTCTGAATGATGACCAACTCAAGAAATCCATTCTTGTTGGCATCTGTGAGAAACAAAAGCCATTCAAATGGTAAGGGGAGGAGGGAATCAAAATTAAGGATGCTTGTTTCTTTCTTTTTCTGAAACTTCTAAATGAATTCCAGTTCACATCAAGGAAAATGAAAATAAATAAATAAAACAAATCAAATTGCTTAAGGGAGACCCTACTTAACAGTGTCCTTTTAAAAGAATTCCAAACTTGGAGTTAGATTTTTATGAAGGTCAAAGTCCATTGTTTTGCCAGATCATAGAGACAGGGTAGACTACTTTATTCCCAGGAAAATACTCAAATATACACGTTTTTATAGGAATTCTGCATGAATTTTTTGATTAAGGAATCATTATTTAGTGTGGCTCTATGCAACCATGATTTAAAAGTTCTAACTATGGGCAAAATGCTTTCCTCATCATTTGACTGCTACAGGGTCTTCTGATGGCAAGGCTTCTTGGTGACACATTGAGGTAAATTCCTCAGCCCTCATCCAAATGTGCTCTGTGTTTTTTCTTTGGGTTCTTACTGTGGCTTTATATAGCTGAGTGCAGCTCTACTCAAGCCATGTAGAAGATGGGTATGCCCTACAGTCCATCTGCAAGAAGCCCTTTTGCTAAAGCCAATAAGACTTTTGTGTTCTTATTGCCTCCGTAGGGTGTTGTTGCTGATACCTCTCCCCAGACAGTGGCACCTTCATCCCAGGACACAAGTGGTCAGCAGCAGCAGATAGCAGTGGACACATCCAACGAGCATGCATCTGCATATTCTTACCAACAGTCTAAGTAAGTTCAAGCCATACTAAACTCTTTCCCTCCAGGTCAGCCATCTGGACATTACTCTCTTATGTGGCATCTGCTATCTTTTGCTGCAGTACAGACCGTCCCTAACTCAGTGACAAACATATATTTAGTTCATTATTCTGTGGGTTAGAATTTGGGCTGACCTCAGGTGAATGGTTCTTCTGATATTGACTGGACTTGCTTGAGCATCTGGGCATAGCTGCTGGGCATCTTCACAGTTCTGCTTCTGGGTGTTAGTTGTCTGATGGTTGAGTGGTGGACACCAATGAGCCATGTATTGCTGACCCTCTAGCAGGCTTATTCCCATGGAAGTCTCAGAATTCAGAGAACAGCAAGAGAGGATGCCCAAATGACCAGCATTTTTTCAATTCTGTTTATGACTCATTTGCTATTGTCCCATAGGTCAAACGCAAGTCATGTGACCAAGCCCAGAGTTAATGTAGGAATTCACTACCAAAAGGCTTGGATACAGAGAGGGGCATCATAGACATTGTTACCAAAAAAAATTCTACCACACATATTTTTTGAAAAACTCCAATATTCACACTTGAAACTGGATAGTGTGCCTGCATTTTGGTCTCAGTGACTTCATTCTTAAATGAAGACAGTAACACTCCCCTGGCAAGGGTGCTTCAAACTCACCCAGTAAAACAGTTTATGAAAAAGAGTATTGTTAAATATAAAACAACATGGAGTACGGTCTTATTCAGGAATTAAGCGGCAAAGCAAAAATCAGGGAGTAAGAATTACTACTGAAAAATCCTTAAATCACTTAGAGAGCAAAGTTCAGTTAGCTTTGTGTTGAGTAATTATGGAGATTAAAATTTGAAAGGTTTTGATTGAAACCAAAGGAATTAACAGAAGTTCAGTGTATATACAGATGTTTTGTCATGCTAACTATTTTACTTTATAGGTAACAGTCAAAGCCCTGGTGAATAGAAAATTCCCAAAAGACTCTTCCTGTTTGCAGAGTGCTGTTCCATTTCTTGATCATCAGTTTTCTTTCATCTCAATACACATTTAGAGATTTGTTTGTTGTTGAAAGATTAATAATGGTAATGCAGTCTTCAGTATGTGCTTTAACTTCTAAAGTCAGTCCTCCAAATTAAATATGCTAGAACATGACTTAACCTTACAAATACAAGGTATTATTATTACTATTATTATTATCATTACTACTACTACTACTATCATTATTACTATTACACAATAACTTTCAGGAAATATCTGTAGTGAATAAGGCATTTTTGGTTTTTGTTTGTAAGTTTTTTAATTTTTATTTTATATTGGAGTGTGGTTGATTAAAAATGTGTTAGTTTCAGGTGTACAGCAAAATGATTCACTTATACATATACATGTATCTATTCTTTTTTCAAATTCTTTTCCATTTAGGTTATTATAGAATATTGAGCAGAGTTCGCTGGTGCTATACAGTAGGTCCTTGTTTGTTCCTATTTTAAATATAATAGTGTGTATATGTCAATCCCAAACCCCCAATTTAGCCCTGCCCCCCCACTTTTCCCCTTTGGTAACCATAGGTTTGTTTTCTAAGTCTGTGAGTCTGTTTCTGTTTTGTAACTAAGTTCATTTGTATCATTTTTTTAGATTCCACATATAAGCCATATGATATGATATTTGTCTTTCTCTGTCTTACTTCACTTAGTATGATATTCTCTAGGTCCATCCATGTTGCTGCAACTGGTATTATTTCATTCTCTTTAATGGCTGAGTAATATTCTGTTGTATATATGTACATCATCTTCTTAAATCATTCATCTGTTTATGGACATTTAGGTTGCTTCCATGTCTTGGCTATTGGAAATAGTGCTGCAATGAACACTGGGGTGCATGTATCATTTCGAACCATATATCTCCAGATATATGCTCAGGACTGGGATTGCTGGATCACTGTTAGTTTTTTAAGGAACCTCCATATTGCTTTCCATAGTGGCTTTAGCAATTTACATTCCCACCAACAGTGTAGGAGGGTTCCCTTTTTCTCCACACCCTCTCCAGCATTTATTGTTAGTAGACTTCTGATGATGGCCATTCTGACTGGTGTGAGGTGATATCTCA
Organism: Balaenoptera borealis; assembly: GCF_965194805.1. Classification (NCBI taxonomy): domain Eukaryota; kingdom Metazoa; phylum Chordata; class Mammalia; order Artiodactyla; family Balaenopteridae; genus Balaenoptera; species Balaenoptera borealis. The sequence continues at coordinate 58,829,232 of NC_138869.1, read as the reverse complement.
TTGTAGTTTTGATTTGCATTTCTCTAATAATTAGTGATGTTGAGCATCTTTTATTCTTTGGAGAAACGTGTATTTAGGTCTTCTGCACATTTTTTGATTGGGTTTTCTTTTTATATTGAGTTGCATGAGCTGTTTTTATATTTTCTAGATAAATCCCTTATCAGTTGCATCATTTGCAAATATTTTCTCCCATTGTGTGGATTGTCTTTTCATTTTGTTTATGGTTTCCTTTGCTGTGCAAAAGCTTTTGAGTTTAATTGGGTCCCATTTGCTTACATTTATTTTTATTTCCATTACTCTAGGAGACAGATCAAAAAAGATATTGATGCAATTTATGTCAGAGAGTGTTCTTCCTATGTTTTCCTCTAAGAGTTTTATAGTATACAGTCTTATATTTGGGTCTTTAATCAATTTTGAATTTATTTTTGTATATGGTGTTAAAGAATGTTCTATTTTATTCTTTTACATGTAGCTGTCCAGTTTCCCCAGCACCAGTTACTGAAGAGACTGTCTTTTCTCCATTGTATAGTCTTGCCTCCTTTGTTGTAGATTGACCATAGCTGCCTGGGTTTCTATATTTCTCTTTTTGTGCCAGTACCATACTGTTTTGATGACTTGTAGCTTTGTATTGATAGCATAGTCTGAAGCCAGGGAGGCTGATTCCTCCAGCTTCATTTTTCTTTCTCAAGATTGCTTTGGCTATTCAAAGTCTTTTGTGTCTCATACAAATTTTAAGATTTTTTTGTTCTACTTCTGTAAAAAATGCCATTGGTAGCTTGATAAGGATTTCACTGAATCTATAGATTGCCTTGGGTAGTATAGTCATTTTGACAATATTGATTCTTCCAGTCCAAGAACATGGTATATCTTTCCATCTGTTTGTGTCATCTTTGATTTCTTTCATCAGCATCTTATAGTTTGAGTACAGGTCTTTTGACTCCTTAGTTAAGTTTATTCCTAGGTATTTTATTCTTTAGGGTGTGGTGGTAAATGGAATTGTTTCCTTAATTTCTCTTTCTGATCTTTTATTGTTAATGTATAGGAATGCAACAGATTTCTGTGTATTAATTTTGTAGCCTGCAACTTTACCAAATTCATTGATGAGCTCTAGAAGTTTCCTGTTAACATCGTTGGGATTTTCTATGTATTGGATCATGTCATCTGCAAACAGTGATAGTTTTACTACTTCTTTTCTAATTTAGATTCCTTTTATTTCTTTTACTTCTATGATTTCTGTGGCTAGAACTTGCAAAACTATGTTGAAAAAAAGTGGCAAGAGTGGACATTCTTGTCTTGTTCCTGATCTTAATGGTGAAAAGCTGAAAGTATTTCCTCTGAGTATGATGTTAGCTGTAGGTTTGTCATATATGGCATTTATTATGATGATGTATGTTCCCTCTAGCCCCACTTTCTGGAGAGTTTTTATCATAAGTGTGTGTTGAGTTTTGTCAAAAGTTTTTCTGCATCTACTGAGATGATCATATGGTTTTTACTCTCCAGTTTGTTAATGTGCTGTATCACATTGATTGATTTGCATATACTGAGGAATCCTTGCATCCCTAGGATAAATCCCACTTGATCATGGTGTATGATCCATTTAATGTGTTGTTGGATTCTGTTTTCTAGTATTTTGTTGAGGATTTTTGCATCTATGTTCATCAGTGATATTGGCCTGTAATTTTCTTTTTTTGTGATATTGTTTTTTGGTTTTGGTATCAGGGTGATGGTGGCCTTGTAGAATGAACTTGAGAGTGTTCCTTCCTCTGTAATTTTTGGAATAGTTTCAGAAGGATAGGCATTAAGTCTTCTATATATGTTTAATAGAATTCATTTGTGAAGCTGTCTCGTCCTGGGCTTTTGTTTGTTGGAAGATTTTTAATCACAGTTTCAATTTCAGTACTTGTAATTGACCTGTTCATATTTTCAATTTCTTCCTGATTCTATCTTGGGAGATTTTACCTTTCTAAGAATTTGTCCATTTCTTCTAGGTCGTTCATTTTATTGGCATATAGTTGCTCATAGTTGTCTCTTATGCTCCTTTGTATTTCTGTGGTGTCCACTTTAATTTCTCCCTTTTCATTTCTAATATTATTGATTTGAGCCCTCTTCTATTTTTTCTTAATGAGTCTGGCAAAAGGTTTTCAATTTTGTTTATCTTTTCAAAGAACTAACTTTAAGTTTCATTGATCTTTTCTATTGTTTTCTTCGTCTCTATTTCATTTATTTCTGCTCTGATCTTTATGATTTCTTTCCTTCTACTAACTTTGGGTTTCATTTGTTCTTTTACTCTAGTTGCTTTAGGTGTAAGGTTAGGTTGTTTATTTGAGATATTTCTTGTTTCTTGAGGTAAGATTGTATTGCTATAAACATCCCTCTTAGAACTGCTTTTGCTCTGTCCCATAGTTTTTGGATCAACATGTTTTCATTGTCATTTGTCTCTAGGTATTTTTTGATTGCCTCTTTGACTTCTTCAGTGATCCATTGGTTGTTTAGTAGCATATTGTTTAGCCTCTACATGTTTGTGTTTTTTTACAGTTTTGACTGTAATTTATTTATAATCTCATAGTGTTGTGGTTGGAAAAGATGCCTGATATGATTTCAATTTTCTTAAATTTACCGAGGTTTGATCTGTGGCCCAAGATGTGATCTATCCTGGAGAATGTTCTATGTGGAGTTGAGAAGAAAGTGTATTCTGCTTCTTTTGGATGGACTGCCTTATAAATATCGATTTAGTCCATCTGGTCTAATGTGTCATTTAAGGCTTGTGTTTCCTTATTGATTTTCTGTCTGTATGATGTGTCCATTGGTGTAAGTGGGGTGTTAAAATCCCCCACTATTATTGTGTTACTGTTGACTTCCCCTTTTATGGCTGTTAGCATTTGCCTTATACATGAGGTGCTCCTATGTTGGGTGCATATATATTTATAATTGTTATATCTTCTTCTTGGATTGATCCCTTGATCATTATGTAGTGTCCTTCTTTGTCTCTTGTAACAGTCTTTGTATTAAAGTCTATTTTTTCTGATATGAGTATTTCTACTCCAGGTTTCTTTTGATTTCCATTTGCATGGAATATCTTTTTCCATCCCCTCACTTTCAGTCTGTATGTGTCCCTAGTCCAAAGTGGGCCTCCTGTAGACAGCATATATATGTGTCTGGTTTCTGTATTCATTCAGCCAGTCTATGTCTTTTGTTTGGAGCATTTAATCCATTTACATTTAAGGTAATTATCAGTATTTATAGTCCTATTGCCATTGTCCTAATAGTTTTGGATCTGTTTTTGTCAGTCTTCGTCCCTTCCTCTTTTGTTCTCTTGTGATTTGATGACTCTAGTGTTGTGTTTGGGGTACTTTTTCTTTTGTGTGTGTGTACCTATTGTAGTTTTTTGGTTTGCAGCTCCCATGAGGTTTTGATATAGGAGTCTATATATAAACAAGATTATTTTAAGTTGCTGGTCTTTTCATTTCAAATGCAATTCCCATTTCCTACATTTATACTCTTCTCACAGTTGCTGGTTTTGATATCATATTTGTTTGTGGCTGATTTCCTACTGTTACTTTATGTTTGCCTTTACCAGTGAGCTTTCCCATTTGTGATTTTCTTGTTTCTAGCTGTGACCTCTTTTTTTTCCTCCCATGTAGAGAAGTTCCTTTAGCATTTGTTGTAAGGCTGGTTTGGTGGCACTGAATTCTTTTAGCTTTTGCTTGTCTGTAATGCTTTGGATTTCTCCATTGATTCTGAACAAGAGCCTTGCTGGGTAGAATATTCATGGTTGTAGGTATTTCCCTTTCATAATTGTAAATATATAATGCCACTCCCTTTTGGCCTGCAGAGTTTCTGATGAAAAATCAGCTGATAGCCTTATGAGGATTCCCTTTTATGTTATTTGTTGTTTTCCCTTGTTGCTTTTAAAATTTTTTCTTTGTATTTAATTTTTGTTAGTTTGATTACTATGTGTCTCAGTGTGTTCCACCTTGGGTTTATCCTGTATCAGACTCTGCACTTCCTGGACTTGGTTGACTGTTTCCTTTCCTGTGTTGGGGAAGTTTTCGGCTATAGTATCTTCAAATATTTTCTCAGGCCCTTTCCCTTTTTCTTCTTCTGTGAATGTTGGTGCATTTAACATTGTCCCAGAGGTCTCTCTCTGAGACTTTCAGCATTGCTTTTCATTCTTTTTTCTTTTTTTAAATAAATAAATTTATTTATTTATTTATTTATTTTTGGCTGCATTGGGTCTTCGTTGCTCTGCACGGGCTTTCTCTAGTTGCAGAGAGTGGGGGCTACTGTTCATTGCAGTGCATGGGCTTCTCATTGTGGTGCCTTCTCTTGTTGCAGAGCATGGGCTCTAGGCATGCAGGCTCAGTAGTTGTGGCTCACAGGCTCTAGAGCACAGGCTCAGTAGTTGTGGTGCATGGGCTTAGTTGCTCTGTGGCATGTGGGATCTTCCCAGACCAGGGCTCGAACCCATGTTCCCTGAATTGACAGGCAGAGTCTTAACCACTACACCATGAGGGAAGTCCCCATTTTTTTTTTCTTTATTCTGTTCTGTGACATTGATTTCCACCACTCGGTCTTCCAGTTCACTTATCTGTTCTTCTGCCTCAGTTATTCTGCTATTGATTCCTTCTAGCGTATTTTTCATTTCAGTTATTATGTTGTTCACCTCTGTTTTTTTCTTTGTTCTTTAAATCTTCTATCATCTCTGTTGAAAATTTTTTGTATCTTCTTGGCCTATACCTCCATTCTTCTTCTGAGGTTTTGGATCATTTACTATCATTACTCTGAATACTTTTTTCAGGGAGATTGCCTATCTCCTCTTCATTCAGTTGTTCTTGTGGGTTCTTCTCTTGTTCCTTTGTTTGCAACATATTTCTCTGTCATCTCATTTGTCTAACTGTTTGTTTGTGTATGTGGTCTCCTTCCCACAGGCTGCAGGATCACAGTTCCTCTTGCTTCTGGTGTCTGCCCCCCTGGTGGGTGAAGTTGGTCCAGGGGTTTGTGTAGGCATCCTGGTGGGAGGGGACTGCTGCCTGCCCTCAGGTGGGTAGAGCTGGCACTTGTCCCTCTGCTGGGCAGAGCCGTGTCAAGGGCTGTGTTTTGAGGTGGCTGTGAGCTCAGTATGTCTTTAGTCAGCCTGTCTTCTGATGGGTGGGGCTATGTTCCTATGTTGTTGGTTGTTTGGCCTGAGGATTTACAGCACTGGAGCCTGCAGGCTATTGGGTGAAGCCAGGTCTTTGTGGCATAATGGGGACTTCCCAGAGAGCGCACGCTGATCAGTATTACCTGGGACCTCTGCTACTGGTGCTCCCACAGTGAGCTACAGCTGACCTGGCCTCCCCAGAAGACCCTCCTAGACCCCTAGGTAGGTCTATCCCAGGTTCCAATGGAGCTACTGCTTTGTACTGGGTCCCAGTGCATGTGGGATCTTGTATGCCTTCCAGGAGTGGAATTTCTATTTCCCCCAGCCTTGCAGAACTCCTGCACTCAAGCCCCACTGGGTGCCAAGGCTAAATGCTCTGGGGGTTCTTCCTCCAGACACCAGACGCTCAGACTGTCTTGGAGGGCTATTTTTATGTGGGAATGTCCCTGCGTAGCCTGCAGTGGTTTAATATTTTTTGGTGCAAGAGCTGTTTTTATTTATTATAGATGTCTGCCACCTCCTTTCTCAGTGTATGCTGGTAGTTATCCCCTTGATATAGGAGATGTGATTGGTGTTGTGGTGACCAGAGCCTGCCCTGCATATTTAGTGGGGACTCCCCTTTGCTCTGTGGTTGTCACTGCCCTGTTTGGATCGCGGTCTGCTCCCTAGTTGTTGGAATAGAGGCCCCAGATCTGTTTCTTAGCTGTGTTTCTGATCTGTGGTGTGAGGTAGGCAGGATTGGAGCATTCCCACTGGGAGAGAAGCCACTGAGTATTCCTCCTCTGGAACTGTTCACCTGTGAGTGTGCTCTGTTTTGTCACCTCTCACCCGTTGTGGGAGCCCTCAGATTACACTGTTATTGGCACTGCTGTCAGCTCCACCTTAACCTTAGGTATGCCAGCAGTTGGCCCTGGTGTCTCTCAGGCATTGTTTTCACCAAGCCACCAGCACAGATCCACTGAAGTCAGGTCCCAAGATTGCAGTAATCATGGATCTGGACATGCTATGGGCACTATGGAAGCATCTCAGACTCTGGCCTTGCCCAACCCCCGCATGTACCTGCCCACAAAGTCCACAGCTGCTAAAGCTTGACCCATCTTGGCTGTGGGAGCACTCATTGTCGGATCAGATGTTCTGCAGGTTCTGAGTTTACAAAGCCAGTCGCAGGGTGTAAATCCACAGTTTGTGCAGCTGTGAGGAGAGATTTCAGCTCTTCTCCCATCTCTCATGGCCCCTGGGGCTCAACTATGGTTTCAGCCCCACCTCTGTGTGTCGGCCACCCACAGGCATCTGCTCCTGAAGCTTCCCTGGAGCACACAAACCTACCCTGGCAGGATGGGGTGGAGTAGGCGGCAGCCAGGAGCGTGAGAGCCTACCCCAGCGGGAGCCCTTCCTAGTGCCTGGGGGGGCAGGGGCTGGTGCATGGGGAGAGAGGCTGCATAGGTGGCCTGCCCTTTGCACATCACTCAACAATGGCACTTCGCTTCTGTGGCGATCTGGGCTTGCTCCACGAGCATTCTCCATTGTGGAGCTCCTCACTCCCATCCCCTCAGACTGTCTTCTCACAGCCAACAGCAGTCCTTTCCACAGGTCTGCTCTCCAAACCCAACATTCCAGCACCCTGCCCCTGTATGCACCAATGGACACACCTCTCAGGCTTGGGCATGCAGGGCTGTGGCATGGACCATCTGTGTAGGTCTCACTCTGTCCAGCCTGCCACAGACCAGTTGCTGCACTCTCTTTCGAGCCCCCAAAGCTCCCCTCTGTCCCAGCTGATCTCCCCACCAGTAAGGGGGCTTCCCTGGACGTGGGAAATTCTCTTCTCCTTCAGCTCCCCCCAAGGGGCACAGGTCCCATCCCACTTCTCCTCTTCCTTTTCCCTTCTTCTTTCTTTCATCCTACTCTGTTATGTGGGGATCTTTCTGGTCCTCTTAGTTGTCTGAAGTCCTCTGCTAGTGTTCAGCAGGTGCTGTGTGAGAACTGTTCCATTTGTAGATGTATTCTTAATGCATCTGTGGGGAGAGTTGAACTTCACGTCCTCTTACTCCTCCACCATCTTGACTCCCCCTGTAATTTAATTTAAAATACCTTTAGTATAGCTATAAATAGACATTATGATATTAAATGTATGTGTGATGGGTTAAACTACTTTTCAGGGGCACTCAGTGACCCTAATCAGAATTTCACACCCCACAGGAGGTCAGCTCTCATTTAATGAGAAAGGCCAGAGGTTTGTACAAGTATTTTAAACTATCCATATTTCAATTAGCATAATGATTGTTAGAAATGAGTTGCCTGATGAAAGCAGTGCCATGTTAATTAGCATAATGAAACTGGAAATGAGCTCCCATTTGTGTAATTTGGAGTATTCAAGATAGCATGAATTGGCTAAAGTATTTTAGAGATACTCTCCACTCTACACAGGAAAGATAGAATAAGACTGTAGGGAAACTTGTAGCTTATAACTTTAGGGATGCTGCTTGTGGCTTATTCTCAAAACAAGACTGTGGTAAAGTAGATTTCTCTATAAGGGAAACGTAGTCCCATCTCTAGAAAATGGTCAGGATACAAACCCCCTTCCTTGCAACTGTCCAGAACCTCCTCTTCTCCCTGCCTAATTAAGTCAGCTTCAGCTGCCTCCACTTGTAAGCCCACGGTGAGATGCTCTCTTCTTTCTCAGGGTTGTCCCCACCTTTCATGGTCACTGTATAATGTGACAGGGATGGGGGTCTCTGCCTGAGCCAGAGGGAGCATCTCTGCCTCTGATAGATTCTAGCAAGAGTGTCCCCATCCACCTTTACACCTAGACCCAGTTTCACTTGCAGTACCCAGAATCATGCCAGGATCTATGCTAGGACACATACCCCTGCCCTCAAGGATTTTCAGTCTAATATGGGAACCTGAGGCTGGAGTGTGGTTAACTAGGCGGGAAAGTTGTAGGAGAACAGACCAGCTTTTATAGAGCCTTTGGTCCTTGGATTCTTAGCTTTGTGTAGACTAAGTATTCTCACTTTTATTCTAGGGGAGCTGCAAAACCTTTGGAGGGCTTGAAGAGAAGGAATGATGGGATTTGATTTACCTTAGATGACTCCAGCCTCAGGTTCCCACCTCCAGATTTTTGAGCTTCCTGTTTCCTCTACCTAGAATGCTTTTCCTCTAAGTCTTTCCAAGATTAGCTTATAATTATCTTTCACATCCAGACCTACATGAGAGACCTTCCCTGATACCAAATCTTAGGTATTTATCCAGCCACTTTCTATCAATCACAGAATATACTTAAATATTCTATTTTGAGATTCTTTTTCTTTTTGATTGATTGCTGATTGATCCATTGATTGTATGTCTACTCCTTGTGGGAAGTAAAATCCAAGAGAGTAGGGGAGGCATCTGCCTCTTTCATTGGTCTTTCCTTAGCATCTGGAATACTGCCTTTCTCATAGTAGGCACTCAAGTCAATAATTGCTGATTGGATGAATAAAGGTGTCACTTTCATTTATCCAGACATCATTAAACTGTTAACAAGGACGGTCTTGAATCACTTATTTCCTCATTATGCTTTGAAACAACCAAAATCAGTTTCACCTACTCACAAAGCCTTGACAGACGCTTCTGGACACACAGTATCTCTCATCTCCTACCAGTGTCTTTCACTGTGTTCCCACATAGCTAATCTCTGTTCCCTTCTCATATATTAACTAACAACTCACTGAGCATACTTAAAAAATTCCAATCTGCTTGGAAGAGAGTGCCAGAGACTACCATATGATCATCTGATGGGATTCACATAGGCTTTTAGCTAAATTTAAAAAAACAAAAAACAGAGGAGGTGGAGACAAGATGGCAAAATAGAAGGACGTGAGCTCACTTCTTACAAAAACACCAAAATCATAACTAACTGCTGAACAACCATCAACAAAAAACTGCTGGAACCTACCAGAAAAGTTATCCTACATCCGAAGACAAAGAAGAAGCCACAATGAGATGGTAGGAGGGGTGCAATCGTGACAAAATCGAATCCCATACAGCCAGGTGGGCAAGCCACAAACTGGAAAATAATTATACCACAGAAGTTCTCCCACAGGAGTGAAAGTTCAGAGCCCCACGTCAGGCTCACCACCCTGGGAGTCTGACAATGGGAAGAGGAGCCCCCAGAGAATCATCTGGCTTTGAAGGCCAATGGGGTTTGCAGGAATTCCACAGGACTGGGGGGAAAAGAAAGAAACTCTCCTCTAGGAAGCCACACACAACATCTCATGTTCATTAGGACCCAGGGAAAAAATGCAATGGCTTCATAAGAACCTGGGGCAGACCTACCTGCAGGTATTGGAGGGTCTCCTGCAGAGGCAGGGGATGGCTGTAGCTCACTGTGGGTACAAGACACTGGTGATGGCAGTTCTGGTGAGTACTCATTGGCGTGAGCCCTCCAGGAGGCTGCCGTTTTCTCACCAAGACCTGGCCCCTCCCAACAGCCCGTAGGTTCCAGTTCTGGGACACCTCAGGCAGAACAACCAAAAGGCCAGGAACACAGCCCCACCCATCAGCAGAAAGGCTATTTAAAGTCTTCCTGAGCACACAGCAGCCAGCTAAACACACCCCCAGACAAGGCCCTGCCCACCAGAGGGACAAGATCCAGCTCCATCCACCAGTGGAGATCATAAGAGACTACTACAAGCAACTATATGCCAATAATATGGACAACCTAGAAGAAATGGACAAATTCTTAGAAAGGTACAACCTTCCAAGACTGAAACAGGAAGAAATAGAAAATATGAACAGACCAATCACAAGCACTGAAATTGAAACTATGATTTAAGAACTCCCAACAAACAAAAGTCCAGGACCAGACAGCTTCACAGGCAAATTCTATCAGAAATTTAGAGAAGCGGTAACAACTATCCTTCTGAAACTCTTCCAAAAATTTCAGAGCAAGGAACACTCCTACACTCATTTTACAAGGCCACAATCACCCTGATACCAAAATCAGACAAGGATACCACAAAAAAGAAAATTACAGGCCAATAGCACTGATGAACATAGATGCAAAAATCTGCAACAAAATACTAGCAGATGAAATCCAGCAACACAGTAAAAGGATCATACACCCTGATCAAGTGGGATTTATCCCAGGGATGCAAGTATTCTTCAGTATATGCAAATCAATCAATGTGATACACCACATTAACAAATTGAAGAATAAAAACCATATGATCATCTCAATAGATGGAGAAAAAGCTTTTAACAAAGTTCAACACACATTTATGATTAAAAACTCTCCAGAAAGTGGTCCTAGAAGGACCCTACCTCAACAAAATAAAGGCCATATATGACAAACCCATAGCTAACATCATGCTTAATGGTGAAAAACTGAAAGCATTTCCTGTAAGATCAGGAACAAGACAAGAATGTCCACTCTCGCCACTTTTATTCAACATAGTTTTGGAAGTTCTAGCCCCGGCTATCAGAGAAGAAAAAGAAATAAAAGGAATCCAAATTGGAAAAGAAGTAGTAAAACTGTCACTGTTTGCAGATAACATGATACTATACATAGAAAATCCTAAACATGTTAACAGAAAACTACTAGAGCTCATCAATGAATTTGGTAAAGTTGCTTGATACAAAATAAATGCACAGAAATCTGTTGCATTCCTATACACTAACAAACAATGAAAGATCAGAAAGAGAAATTAAGGAAACAATTCCACTTACCATCACATGAAAAAAATAAAATATCTAGGAAGAAACCCATCAAAGAAGGCGAAAGACCTCTTCTCAGAAAACTATAAGATGTTGGGACTTCCCTGGTGGCACAGTGGTTAAGAATCTGCCTGCCAATGCAGGGGACACGGATTCAATCCCTGGTCTGGGAAGATCCCACAGGCCATGGAGCAACTACGCCCATGCGCCACAACTATTGAGCCTGTGCTGTAGAGCCTGTGAGCCACAACTACTGAGCCCACGTGCCACAACTACTGAAGCCCGCGCACCTAGAGCCCGTGCTCTGCAACAAGAGAAGCCACCACAATGAGAAGCCCAAGAACTGCCACAAAGAGTAGCCCCTGCTCGCTGCAACTAGAGAAAGCCTGCACACAGCAACAAAGACCCAACGCAGCCAAAAATACATAAATAAATAAATAAATTTATAAAAAAGAAAACTATAAGATGTTGATGAAAGAAATCTAAGATAACACAAACAGATGGAAAGATAAACCATATTTTTGGATTGGAAGAATCAATATTGTCAAAATGACTATACTACCCAAAGCAATCTACAGATTCTATGCAATACCTATCAAGTTACCAATGGCATTTTTCACAGAATTAGAACAAAAAAATCTTAAAGATTGTATGAGACACAAAAGACCCTGAATAGCCAAAGCAATCTTGAGAAAGAAAAATGGAGCCAGAGGAACAGGCTCCCTGACTTCAGACTATACTACAAAGCTACAGTCATCAAAACAGTATGGTACTAACACAAAAACAGAAATACAGATCAATAGAACAGGATAAAGAGGGCAGAGATAAACCCACATACCTATGGTCAACTAATCTATGACAAAGGATGCAAGAATATACCGTGGAGAAAAGACAGTCTCTTCAGTAACTGGTGCTGGGAAAACTGGACAGCAACATGTAAGAGAATGAAATTAGAACACTCTCTGACACCATACACACACAAAAAATGTATTAAAGACCTAAATGTAAAGCTGGATGGTATAAAACTCTTAGAGGAAAACATAGGAAGAACACTCTCTGACATAATTTGCAGCAATATCTTTTTTGATCCACCTCCTAGGGTAATGAAAATAAAAACAAAGATAAACAAATGGAACCTAATTAAACTTAACAGCTTTTGCACAGCAAAGGAAACCATAAACAAAATGAAAAGACAGCCCACAGAATGGGAGAAAATATTTGCAAATGAAGCAACTGACAAGGGATTAATCTCCAAAATATACAAATAACTCATACAGCTTAATATCAAAAAAACAAACAACCCAATCAAAAAATGGGCAGAAGATCTAAATAGACATTTCTCCAGAAAAGACATACACATGACCAAAACACACATGAAAAGATGCTCAACATCACTAATGATCAGACAAATGCAAATCAAAACTGCAGTGAGGTATCACCTCCCACCAGTCAGAATGGCCAACATCAAAAAATCTACAAACAATAAATGCTAGAGATGGTATGAAGAAAAGGGAACCCTCCTACACTGTTGGTGGGAATGTAAATTGGTACAGCCACTATGGAAAATAGTATGGAGGTTCCTCAAAAAACTAAAAGTAGAGTTGCCATATTATCCAGCAGTCCCACTCTTGGGCACATATCTTGTGAAAACCATAATTCAAAAAGATACATGCACCCCAATGTTCATCGCTGCACTACTTACAATAGCCAAGACATCAAAGCAACCTAAATGTCCATCAACAGAGGAGTGGATAAAGAAGTGGTATATATAAATACAATGAAATATCACTCAGCCATAAAAAAGAACAAAATAATTCCATTTGCAGCAACATGGATGGACCTAGAGATTGTCATACTGAGTGAAGTAAGTCAGACTGAGAAAGACAGCTATCATGATATCGCTTATGTGTGGAATCTAAAAAAATGGTACAAATGAACTTATTTACAAAACAGGAATGAAGTCACAGATGTAGAAAATAAACTTATGGTTACCAGGGGGGAAAGAGGGAGGAGATAAATTGGGAGAACACGATTGGCGCATACACACTACTATATATAAAATAGATAACTAATAAGGACCTACTGTGTAGCACAGGGAACTCTACTCTCTACTCTGTAATGGCCTATATGGGAAAAGAATCTAAAAAAAAGTGGGTATATGTATACGTATAACTGATTCACTTTACACCTGAAACTAACACAACAATATAAATCAACTATACTCCAATAAAAAATAAATAAATCAGTAAATTACAGACAACACAACAGAAGGTTATAGGACAAAAGTTAGAGAAATATTTAAAATGTGCATATGAACAGAAAGGTTACATTTGGAATCATGGGTCAGCATAATTTTAATATTCCAAATTACACTTTCCAAGCTAAAAAAACATTACTTCCCATTTTGTATTCATGCTTTTTTTTCCTCCTATTGTTAAAAGAGGCTATTAATGCAAGAGACTCTGATTACTCTTAGCCCAAATGGGGGAAATGATACCTGTGTTTTATTTTGGAAGTTCTTTGGAAATTCCTGTTCCTGCTCAGGTTATTCTCAGTTTTTCTTTGTGCTATTTAGGAAATCTTAAAAATAACTAGGACTTTAAAAGCATGAGTCTTCAAGCAAAGTTACATTCTAATAAGCAAAATCAGAAGTCCTTGGTTCAAATTCCATCTTTGCCACTTACTTGTCCCTCAAGGAGCCTCCCTCACATCTTTAAAGTGAGAGATTAGATCAGTGTTCTCCAGAAAGTATAAATTAGGTCTCCAGTGCTGAGCTAGGATTTACCACCCTGCCCTGGAGTTGGGGTGGGGAGGGTGGTCAAAAGTGGTTTTAAGAAACACTGCTTTAAGCTAAGTGAAATGCTTGCTTAATTGCAGCTCTCTTCAAAGCCGTTAATATGCTAGTGGCCGTGACCTCCTAGAGGGCCAGATAGATAGATACTTACTTCCTGAAAGATTTGAGTGTGTGCTGCCCTCCTCCTTTGGAATGCTAAACAAACAAACAAAAAATTAACAAAGAACTATAACAAAATGTTTATTGTCAGCATGATGATTATTTTGATACTAATTTAAAAGATTACATTTTTTCAGAAACAATGTTTTTTCTATTGATACCTTTCCTTGTTGGTGCCCTAACCGCACATTTAGTTTCCTATGGGTAATCCAGTAGTGGGAGTATAGTGTGCAGGTTTTCCACACTCTGGATCACAGAATCCCTCTTTTCACATGAAAATTTGTGAAGCTAATCTGTTAGAAATGACTCTGGGGAATATTGCACACTTAGATCATCTTTAAGACTTCTTCTAGCCTAAAAGTCTAGAATTCTAAGATGATGATTTGCTACTTTTTAATATATTCACTCTGCTTTTGGGGGGAGTAGGCACGGGGAGAATGGAGGATGAGAGTATTCAGAATGACTCTGTGATCTTAAATTCGGTCAAACTCTCAGTCTTCTAACCTTCACGCTGACCTTAGAAGGCCTTTATCTCAACCCCAATATTGCTGGTCTTTTTAATTCTTCAGGTCTTCTCTGTCTAACTGAACTGTCATGACACCAATTGCCTATAAATCGTCAGTACGGTAATGAGCAAATTATATGCCCTTGATTACCATCCTTACATGTCCTTTAAGCTTGTGAATAATAATATTTCTATTTGCACAGTACTTTACAGTTTGCAAATGATTTTCATAATCATGCTCTCATTCACACAAATTTCTCTTTTTACGTTGCAATTCATTTTATTTTTAAAATCGTCTCACTGCACAACTTAAAATGTTCTTGTTGCTCCTGATCACAGCCTTGACACTTTGAAAGCCTACTGTTTTTATGAATGCCAGTGCATGACATAAGCATTATGTAAATGTGCACTTTCACACTTCATTAGGACAGAGAAGGTGCACAGGAGTGAATTCAGTTCTATTAAATAGCAACACCTTTTCCCTTCAAACTTCAGCTAGCCATCATGAAAATGTAAAGTACAACTATTTATTTCTCCTCATTTGTTTTCATGTAGCAACGAGACCACTTGAAGGATGAAGCAAGTGATGGTAGGAGGATATTGCAAACATTTGTGTAAGGTTATAAAACTTGAAAGTAGCTCCAGCCTCACTCATAAATACGGATGCTTAGATACCAGCCCATGTGACACACCTGAGCAGTGAGGGGGTTCTGTGTCCATTGACTGAGACAGCATTCACTGAGCAGCTCTGTTGGAGATTCATACTGTATTAGGCATTTTCTGTTCAAGGCACAATAATACCAGGGTAGAAGATGGGAGTGGGAGCAAAGAATAGACCAAAAAAAACAAACATAAAAACACACACAAAATGTTGTTCCCATAACAAGATAGATTTTTAGAAGTAAATGGAGTAAACCTAAATTTTGCAAAGATGTACAGAGAGATCAAATATATACCATGGTTCCCATGACTACTACTACTAAAATCTCCCTTACTGTTGCTGCTATTATGAAAATTTTGATTGCTTTTGTTCTTAAAAGGAACCCCACTTTCTTGCATAACACGGAAATAATATGTATTTCTAGAGACTTAAACTCTTGGTTAAAAATGGAAATATTCACTCTATCAATGAGTTGCTTTCCTTACATGATTCTAGGAACAAATTACCCAGGTTTCTAACAGCTATAGCTGAGACATATGAGGGCTTTTTGCAAATTAGGAAAAGGAAACCCTCAGGCTAACTGTCAAAACATCCCAGGCTCGTTCAAAACATTGTTGAGGGCTTTTTGTGAATTTGAATAAGGGCCACTTGCTCAGGGCAAATGCAGCCCTGCACCAGAGTACACAGCTTGGGGAATAGACCATGGGCTAAAATTAGTCCCCAGGCACTCCTTCGGCCAAGCATCCTGTGCAGTGAAACACCTGGAAAACTCTACCCAGCAACACGGAGGTTTCTTTACTAAATTAAGCAACTGGGCATCAGAAGAACCCACGGAACACTGAGGGAAGAAGGCTTCATCTAAATAGGACCTACAGATAGTTTGAAGCATCTTCATTTTAAAAGATACCCCTGAAATTCTTGAGCTAAATTCTGATCTGTGGGTGGAAGAGATAAGAGTAAAGATCAACCCACTATTAGCTCAGCCCTGCCATATAGATGGGGCAGAATCAGAAGAGATTATGTGGGCTGGGCTGGCAAAGTGACATATAATAAAAATAGCATTTGTCTTGCTAAACACCTACAATGTGCCTACCAGTCTGCCAGACTCCTGGAGAGTAAAAAGTAGAAGTAGAATATAGTCCCTGCTCTCAAGAATTTAAAACCTTGTTGAGATAGAGAAGCAAGGAAGAAGAAAAGAAATTGGAAAGTGAACAAAACTGCATTGCCCTCTTACCTGTCCTATTTACATAAGCCTTCTGCCTATGTGGGTACACTTGGTGAGCTCCGTGAGGTAACAAAGAATCAATTGCTGCAGATGTAAGCTCTTATATATAGGATGGATAAACAACAGGGTCCTACTGTATAGCACAGGGAAGTATATTCAATATCCTGTGATAAAGCACAATGGAAAAGAATATTAAAAAGAAGTATGTGTATATGTATAACTGAATCACTTTGATTTCTGCTGTGCAGAAATCAACACAACATTCTAAATCAACTATACTTCAATTAAAAAAAAAATCATACAACCCATTGCTATATCCTGGGTACATAGTAGGGAATCACAGAATGTTTGACTGAGTTTGTGATGAATCTCATGGGAGTTCTGAAAGGACAGAATTACTCAAGGAATTTCTGGGGGAGCTAAAACATAAGCCAAGCATTGAAGAATATATTCCATGAACATAGGAAATATTGCTTGTCTAGATATATTTGTATATTTACAACTTTATGATTGAAAGATATTCTTGATCCATTAGCCATGCTATTTAATATAAACAAACTCCAGCTCAAATATATATTTGTGTGAAAGTGGCAGAATTTGACACTCTCCTAAGCCCAATGTGCTTTTACAACTGTTATACTGAAAGAGCTTGGTAGCTTTTAAAGAGCGCTCACTGGAAAAGAGCACAGAAGGTGATTTCAAAGTTGTTCTGGTGTAATGACCCCTCTTATTCCATTGTTTTCACAGACCATAAACAAGACCGAACGAAGAATGTCCGTCTGAAACTCTGCCTTGAATGAAGAAACTTCATTGAACAAGAAGTTGGCTTCCAGTTTTGCACAGGCGTCAATGGAATGCTTTTTTTTTTTTTAATTTTCTACTTTACCCAATGAAAACAACATGTTTTTATGTGCTGTGCAAGTGGTTCCTTCATGTGGTCTGACAGTTAATTTTTGCCATCATTCTTTTTAAAGAAAAAAAATATCCCAGAAGAGGACAACAAGAAGCAAACAAAGCAAAACATGGAAGGTTGACATTTATCTGGAAGAACATTTGAATTCAGAATTTATCTGAAGGTGTAGATAGATTTTTTTTTTTTAAACGGAAAATCTGATGTCAAGAGGTGGGCAAGCAGAAATGGAAACAAATTGTCTTCCTCAGTCATTAAGCTACTCTTTCTTTTTCCCTTCTTGTTTAAATCTAGTGGGTTGGTTTTTTTATTTTTTATTTTTTCTTAGAAATATTTAGGTAAGGTTTATCTTGAATCTTAATTGCCTTAATTTTAAGGACGTCAAAGGCTCTCGAGGCAAGCTCTCAACGTCTTGTTTAAAAAAAGAAAGAATTGAAATATTGTGCCAGCTCTCACTGGTACAGAAGTTTAAGACTATGAGTTTTTAGGGTGAAAAAAAACTGTACAGTTTAAAAGAAAATGTTTTTCTTCATTTGAAGAAAATTTGTTGATAAAAGAAACCATGGCAACTGCAAGAATTGGGAAAATGCTGGGACTTCTCATGAACTTTGTCTTAAGTGTTGAATCATTCAAGAAGGCTAAAACATTTTACAGTAAAGTTATTAACGTTGGTTTCAAAACAACTGCATTAGAAATAATGCGTGTTTGGGGGGCAGAATGCAGATTTTTTTTATTTCTGAAGCGTGATGGCTAGCAAAAGCTTTAGTGCTTTTTATCTGCAGTCTTTTTTATGAGCTTTACAAACTTTTTAGTCAGCTTTGCTTGTCACATTGCAAAACCTAGCTTAAGAGCATTTAAAAAAAAAAAAGTAGATAGGAGCTTATGGTCAAAAAGTGAAAAAAAAAAAAGCGCAAAAAAACAAAAAAAGCAATAGATAGAGAAATTGTTGACAATTTCTGTAGTCTTTCCTAGTTGTGATCAAATTCAGCCTATGGATGGCCTATTTTATACCAAAGATGAAGTGGCACCCTATTGCAGTCCAGAAGATAGAGGTTGTTTTTCTTTTCTTCTCTTTTCTTTTTTAAAATTTTATTTGACCTACATGGCCGGACCAGTTCTTACTTTGTTGTTTGTTTAAACTACCTTCCACTGGTGTTTTACATACTGCAAAAAAAAAAAAAAAAAGTTGTTTTTATTTTAAATGTATTTTTGTTGATAGTAGAAGCTTGTTCCTGTGTGGTCAGCAATTTCAGCACCAAGAGTTCTGGATTCCAACCAATACAGCCAAATGGCTTTAAATTCCATGTGCTTTTCTGGTTCCTTCCTAGCTCTCTTGAATTGTGAAGCCTGTATTGATGGCCACCAATGAGCTAAAACACTTGTTTAACAGGTTGAAACTTCTTTATATGAATTTTGAACTCAAGATACTCCCTGAACTGGTCTGAAAGATCACTTGTCAAAAAAGCTCAGTGATGCTCTGTTGAGTGGTGAGTGGTCTCCTGAAAAGGTCTCACTGTACTTGTAACAATAGTCTTCCTTCTAAATACCCGCACTTCTAGATTTTGTCTTCTCGCCTCAGTCTTTGTCATCATCTACCGTGAATAGCCACCTTGACTCCGCAATTGGGGAGGGGATATCTTTTTTTTTTTTTAATCTTTTTTGCCTCTTTTCATTGTATTTTCATATCCTGGTGGTGTCAGAAGAAAGAGAAAACAGACTTTTTAATTTCAGTGTAGCTCCCTGAGGCAAATAGGACCAATAAGATTGAGGATTCTATTAGTGGAATTTAGGTAAGCTTTTAATGCTAGTTGACAATCAAGAAATTGTATGATTTATATGAATAAGAACCCAAATAATTAGATTTGATCAATTATTAAAGCCAAAGGTGATATATTTGCATTGAGAATGATGCAAAACATTGTCTAAAATGAATTAAATTGACTTAACCAAACATCTCTGCATATTTGAGTCATGAAATCCATGTTCAGCCTATACAGTTTTACCTGAAATGAAGGACAGTGGAACTTTGTCAATTGAACCATGTGCTGGAATGGCTTTCTAATGTATCATTAGAATCAATAGGTGAAATTCTTCTCACAAAGTCACAGGAACCTGCCTTAGTCCAGAAGGAAGAGGGTAATGCATACAGTGCACTGTAAAAGAAAACAGGGTAGGTGTTTAAAAACTGAAATATTAAAAAGTAAAGCATATTCCCATTAGGTCAACATGAGTAATGAGTTTGACTCATAAAAAAATAATCAATATTCTACTATTTATGACCTGTAAACAAAGGCCTAGTGTTGAAATAAATCCAATTCTCTTATTTGAAAAACCCCATGAATTGAAAGCTCATTATCTAGAGAGTGATTCCATATCTTTGTGGTCCAATTCGAGGCAAAAATATAGCTAAGGCAATGTAGCATGTGCTACAAAAAAGTTTCAACTGGTCACAGCCATCCTTATGGTTTTCCATACTTTAGAGAGAATCCTAAATTTATACTTTCTTCTATTCCATTTTTCAGCTTTCTTCTGTTCCATTTTTCAGCTTCTCATGTATTTTAAGGGTGGCACTTAAGTTTTCTCTTTGAGAAATGGGCCCCCAAGTTACTGGGGGATGAACAAACCTGTATAGGAACTGTGCTTTTTGTTTCTCTTTTTCAGTCTCTGAACTCTTTGTATAAATAAGGATTATCCTGGGCATAATTCATTTGAATATGAAATCAACATGCTTTCTTTTTCTTCTGTAAAAAAAGAAAACAAAACAAAACAATGTGATACAAAGAAAGTCTCATTTACACAATCAACAATGAGACTAAGAGGTAGCTACCATGTGGCTGATGAATGTGCCTAGGTAACTTCCTGTTTCTATTCAAAACTACTGCTTTATTTATACGTTCAGCAACATTTTTTTCAACTATAAAATTTCAATAATCTCAATTTTTTTAAACCACTTCAGGCAAATTTTATCATTTTGCCTGTGTCATTTTATGTGTCCATGTGTGCTTTGTGTTTGGATTTTTTTATATTAGGCCATTCTATAAAATATTTTAAATCTAAAAGGAAAAAAAAAGAAGGAAAAAGTGGCAAAGTGGCACATGTTCAAATTTACACATCATCTCACCTAAAAATTGTTTTTAAGAATCAAGTCTGGGGAAAAAATAAAAGCATCAACAGGTAAGCATTGTATGAAAAGTAAAACAAACTTTACTTTTCATATTTTACATTGTATGAAAAGTAAAACAAACCAAAACGTGTGTTCAGTACATACAGACATCAGAGTCCTAATTTAATCAGCAATATAGATTATGGTGACTTTAACCCAATTTAGGACTACAATCATTTTTCGTTTCACAATACTTCAAGCATTTATTCAGATGTTTCCATTTTTCCTTTCAATTGTAATTGCCAAGACTTAGCCTAAATGTCAGGAAACAAACTAAAACCACAATCCAAATGGGATAAAAATCATCTCCTCCAAACTCTAGTTCCATGGTCAGTGGAGGAGTAGGTATTCTTAGTAACGAGGAGGTATTGTCAGGAAGGAAGTCTGTATAGTGACCGGGAGCTCCTCAGAGCATGGCCATGTCTTCTGAAGACATCACGGAACCTAGGTGAACTAAAGGTAATACTTGCAGGGTGGGCGCCTGTTTGTCCTTCAACACGGGCATGTCTTGAATATTGCAAGTCACATGCTATTCTAAAAATAATCTACCTGACTGCAGTTTGGTCCGGGTTAGTTTGTTTCCTTGGTAGATTTCAATCATTCAGATGTTGTTGCCATGCTTCACTTGAATCAATTCTCCTGTGACCTTAACATCTGCCACATTTGACAGCATATGAGACTCACTTCCATCCCTACTAATGAAAAACTACATGGTGTTAAAAGCGTCTGTATCAGAGATGGAAAGCCCAGGGCAGGAGAAGGCTAGGTGGAGCAGGAGGTTTGCTGTACCTACAGAGTCCATCAACCCCTTGCAAAACTGTTTTATAATCATTTTCAATCCATGTATGAGAAAATAAAAGTACTAAAAGTACTTAGTTTTTTAAACTTTGAATAATTGGGGTGTCTATTATAGCTATACACACACACACACACACACACACACACATACACACATACCCACGCCCACCTATGAGTCTTTCACAGTGGCCTAAAATTCCAATTAATGAAAGTTGAGATGTGATTACGACCTTTGCAGTCTTCTTTAAGCTTGAGGAAACGTTTCAATGGACTGTCTAGACAGATGATAATCTTAGTAGGAGACTGAAAATACATTTGACAATTCAGTCTCATACTTAATCTGAGTGCAGGAACCACTGCAAGATGAGCTGATCAGCCGAGAGAAATTTTTAAGTGGGTTTCAGTGATAAATGTTTTTATATGATATAAAACCAAATGAAAGTATAATATTTACATAGGTATATAACAACATTCAGCACATTGGAAGAATCACACTTCATAATCAAGTTTAAACATGTCATAGAGCCTTGATCTATATTCTCTTGTCCACACTAGGGAGTAAGGATGAGATTTTGTTTTTCATGTTATTGTGACTGGCATGCTTCAAACTTCTGAGCTTGCTGGGACTGACCTCCCCTCATTCCAATTTGAGGGACTGACGGGCTTGAAACAGGCTCGTTGATTCTGTGTATGATACCCCTTCTGTGACAGAGTAATAATGGGATTTCATTAGTGAATCAATTTGTTTTGCAAATGGCACCTACTGTGGCATTGGAAGACAGCTGAGTCTGACTCACGTTGAACATTTCTTACAAAATATTCTGAAATGTGAAATTGGTCCCTTAATCCAAGTGCTCTTGTTCATGCTCTCCTCTGTGGAGAACATAGAGTTCAGGAAAGTACAAAAGCTAAGAACAAAATCCGTGAGTGCCCCAAATGATCTATGTTGATATAAGGCAGGGTAGCTCAGCCCAGATTGGTGATTTCTTTTATCTCTGGTTTTATACCTCATTACCTATGCTGTCACATAAAAAAGGATGGGTGGCTTCTCCATATTTATTCCTTTATATTTCTGGGAGGGAAAATAAACTTTTCAGAAAAGCATCTTCTACACAGAAGCTCTAAAGTTGAAGCAGGGGTGAGATCGATCTTGGAGTCTGCAGGAAGAACCACTAGGCCACTGGGTCATGCTTTTCTTCCACTGTATTCCCTCCAGTTAATGACTGCCCTGTAGCCCCAGTCCTGCAGAAATACAATACTCCCAAATTTTGAAGGGCTAATCATCTACTTTGTGCACCTGTTTTGTCTTCTCCTTTCCACTATTAGGACTTGGGCTCTATTTCCTCCTATTAGCATTTCACCCTGAGGACGGAAAAAGAAACATTTGGAAATAATATTCAAATCTGTCTATTTTGTTCCTTAGGTATTCATTTATTGAAGCAGTTTGAAATCATGGGTAAAATTAATGTCAGTGCATTATATTCTGTGGGATTTTAATATCCATAATGTCCCTTTCCCATCCACCACAAACAGTTGAGAGTTGGCTGTATTCTTGCAGAATATAAAGGAAAAAACTGTAGCAAAGAATTTGGCTTCCCTCAAAAGAAAGGTATTTTGGATTTGTTCACTATTGAAATTTGAACCAGTAGAACAGGTCAACTCAAAATTGAGTTATGGGAATATAGTAACAGCCCTTGGCTAAATATGCACTCTTATCCCTATCTTAAATCTTGGACCAAAAAATTGCATTGTTTACTTTTTGACTTTGCATTACTGTACTAAGGCTTTAATGACCTTGACACTCCGGTGGATTTTTTTTTTTAAATAATTATTTCAAGTTTAAATAGTATCCAAAGTGTAATTTTAGGATTATACCGTATATTTTAAACTCTCTGGTCTTACATTATTAAGAAAGATGCTCTGTCCTCCTCCCCAAAATATGTTATTTCCTCATATATAAAAAAGGAGTTATTCCATAGTTTTCAAGAACTATAAAAACTATTTCAAAAGAGACACTTGAAAAAGTTTTCACCATTCTGGGAATTATTGCTTCCATTTATTTAAAAAGAAGAATGTAATTGGAATCTTAATTTTAAAAATATATATGTAAAAGTGTACTTGCTATGAAATAGTTTCTAAAAAAGAAAAAGGGACACAGCTTCTTTTAAAACCCTTGTTTCAGGTCATATATGACTTCATACAATTTCCAAAACATCATTCAATTTTGAATTTTATTTAAGAGCATTTTGTACTGCTGTCTCTGTCATGGAAAATTCTGTAATTCTACAGTGTTTCTGGCTTTATTTTTAATTTTTTCATCTGTACCACAGTCAAATTAGCTACCATTTTCCCCATTCCTTGGGCTTTCTGTAGATCAGTGGATGTTAGGTTTAAACTTCTGTTTTCTTTGATGAAGCTTTCAATAAAAAATGAAAATAAAATCAACCAAGTAGGGCCGTTGTGTTTTTCTTCACTGTACCAGAGATGGATTGAGGGAGGGCATAGTGGAAGGAACAGTGTCTGTATTTAATTGACTTCCTACAAAATTTCTCAAAAAAAGAACCATCCCTGATAACAAAACGTGAGAGAGGAGGGACCACTGTATTCATGCAAGGGGGCCTGGAAAAGCCATTGTTTAGGAGCTTTGGGGGTATGGACCACTTAGGTGTCCCTACGACCTCACATACTCTTCCCAATTTTTATGCTTAAGGATTCAGAGATCATCCACCTCCTGTCTAACAAACACGCCCAACATCTACCAATAATGCTGTATTTAAAGGGGTGCTGACAAAGATAACTCTTTTAGCTGCAGTCCAACATTAGTAAAGTGAAAAGTAATATAGCTCAAACTTAATCTCAGAGGGTTTTTATTCTGGATTTTTTATAAAGGAGCGTCATTTACAATAAAGATGAAAAAGTCTCTCAGCTATCAAAAAGGCTGTCTTTTCGTTTAAATCCTTAGAAACGGAGCAGTCTTCTCTCCCAGGTTCTTTCTCCTGCCCTTAGGAAGTTGCAGGTTACTTCTGTTACAAAGTGGTCACCAGGTGGCACTGCTGTATTAGTCTCCAGATGATTCCAAACCCAAATCCCAGGTCTTAAACAGAAGCAGTAGTGTGAGGGATGGCTGTAATAGCAAGAGTCACAACTAACGGAGCTGAGCCTTTGCCAGAAAGTGTGTCAGGTGCCCCCACACTTGAGTTCACACAACCCCCACACACATGCACTCAGGTGGGTCCTGCCGTTGCCCACATTTTCCAGATGAGGCTTGGAAAGTACGGCTACCCACCCATGGACCTACATCTTAGAAGGGCTAGAGTATGCTTCTCAAAACAGATTCAAAATCTCAACCCCTAGATTCTAAGGTTTTTTCTTCTGCCAGGGCTTTGAGAAATGCCAATGTGGAAGGCACCTTTTTTTTTTTTCAATATTTTTTTTTCCAAAAGTTCATTTGGCCTGAGATTTTGTGGTTTCTGTAGAAGAGGGCACTGGACAGTCATTCTGATCACTTGGTCACAATTCACATTTTCCATCCCAGAAATAACTTGCTGTTTCCATCACCTCTGTGATTTGTTCTGGAAGGAAAGGACCTATTTACCAAATAAGCATGACTTTTCATTGACTATTTCATTTAACAGTGCCCAGCACATGGACACTCTGTAAACATTCTAATGATAGAAAGATAGACGCTTCTCATTTACAAGGATGTCATATTCTAGTCAGCACTGGTTTATAACATTTTAGCATGAAATAAGATCAGGAGATTTTGTGAGCAATACACTTAACCCTTCCATGGCTTGATGCAAAGTGGATGGAGAGACTACCTGGTCTGAATGCAATCATGTCTTCTCTCATCCACACACAGGGAGGACCTTCAGACCCTTCAATGCTGCCTTTTCCTAATTCAGAACCTTAGCAGAGCAGCCGGATATTTCACTGTCACCCTTTCCCCAAATAATCTGGGACATTTAACTCTATTGACAGCAAGGAGGGTGGGATTGGCCATTCTGAAATTGTTCTAATTCTAGCAGCAGCTGTTAGTAGTCTAAATCCTGTGTTGCCATTTCAGCAATCTTCACAGCATCTTCACAAGGAATAGATTCCATCTCAAGAAACCACTTTCTTCACGCATCATAAGAAGCAACTCTTGAGATGGCAGAGTAGAAGGACGTGACCTCACCTCTTCTTACAAAAACACCAAAATCACAACTAACTGCTGAACAAACAATGACAAAACAAAAACAAAAATCACACCACTGGAACCTACCAAAAAAGATACCCCACATCCAAAATCAAAGATGCCACAATGAGATGGTAGGAGGGGAGTAATCATGATAAAATCAAATCCCATACCTGCCAGGTGGGCAACCCACAAACTGGAAAATAATTATATCACAGAGGTTCTCCCACAGGAGGGACAGTTCTGAGCCCCACATCAGGCTCCCCAGCCTGGGGGCCTGGCAACAAAAGGAGGAGCCCCCAGAGAATCTAGCTTTGAAGGCCCATGGGGTTTGATCCCAGGAACCCCATATGACTGGGGGAAACAGTAACTCCACTCTACCTGTGTGTACCAGGACCCAGGGGAAAAAAGCAATGGCCTCATGAGAGCATGGGCCAGACCTACCTGCTGGTATTGGAGCATCTCCTGTGGAGGCGGGGGATGGCTGGGGCTCACTGCTGAGCCAAAGACACTGGCAGGAGTAGTTCTGGGGAGTACTCAGGGGCATGTGCCCTTTTGGAGGCCACCATTTTCTCACCAAGACCTGGCCCCTCCCAACAGCCTGTAGGCTCCAGTGCTGGGACGCTTCAGGCCAAACAACCAACAGGGTGGGAACACAGCCCCACCCATCAACAAACAGGCAGCTTAAAGTCTTCCTGAGCACACGGCTCCCCACTAAACACACCCCTTGACATGGCCCTGCCCACCAGAGGGACAAGACCCAGCTCCACCCACCAGTGGGCAGGTACCAGTCCCTCCCACCAGGAAGCCTGCACAAGCCTCTTAGACAGTCTCATCGACCAGGGGGAAGACAGCAGAAGCAAGAAGAACTACAACCCTGCAGCCTGTAGAACGGAAACCACAATCACAGAAAGGTAGACAAAATGAGACAGCAGAGGAATATGTCCCTGATGAAGAAACAAGATAAAACCCTAGAAGAACAACTAAATGAAGTGGAGATAGGCAATCCACCTGAAAAAGAATTCAGAGTAATGATAGTAAAGATGATCCATGATCTTAGAAAAAGGATAGAGGCACAGATCAAGAAGACAGAAGAAATGTTTAACAAAGACCTAGAAGAAAAAAGGAACAAACAGAGATGAACAATACAATAACTGAAATGAAAAATACGTTAGAAGGAATCAATAGCAGAATAAGTGAGGCAGAAGAACAGATAAGTGAGCTGGAACACAGAATGGTGGAAATCACTGCTGTGGAACAGAATAAAGAAAAAAGAATGAAAAGAAATGAGGACAGTCTCAGAGACCTCTGGGGCAACATTAAATGCACCAACGTTCACATTACAGGGGTCTCAGAAGGAGAAGAGAGAGAGAAAGGACCTGAGAAAATATTTGAAGAGATAATAGCTGAAAACTTCCTTAACATGGGAAAGGAAACTGTCACCCAAGTCCAGGAAGCACAAAGAGCCTCAGGCAGGATAAACCCAAGGAGGAACACACAGAGACACACAGTACTTAAATTGACAGAAATTAAAGACAAAGAAAAAATATTAAAAACAACAAGGGAAAAGCAACAAATGAGGTACAAGGGAACTCCCATAAGGTTATCAGCTGATTTCTCAGCAGAAACTCTGCAGGCCAGAAGGGAGTTCCACAATATATTTAAAGTGATGAAAGGGAAGAACCTACAACCAAGAACTTTCTACCCAGCAAGGCTCTCATTCAGATTCAACAGAGAAATCAAAAGCTTTACATACAAGCAAAAGCTAAGAGAATTCAGCACCACCAGACCAGCTTTGCAACAAATGTTAAAGGAATTTCTCTAGGCGGAAAGGAAAAGGCCATAATTAGAAACAAGAAAATTATGAATGGAAAAGCTCACCAGTAAAGGCAAACATACAGTAAAGGTAGCAGCAATCATGAGAAGATAGTACGAATACAGGATATTGGAAATGCATTTGAAAATAAAAGATCAACAACTTAAATCTTTATATATTGACTGCCATATTAAAACCTCATAAGAAGCAACTCCTTATCTGTTAGTTTATCATGAGATTGCAGCAATTCATTCCCATCTTCAGGCTCCACTTCTAATTCTAGTTCTATTTCCACCACATCTGCAGTGACTTCCTCCACTGAAGTATTGAACCCCTCCAAGTCATCCATGAGAGTTGGAATCTGTTTCTTCCCAATTCCTGTTAATGATGATATTTTGACCTCTTCCCATGAATCACAAATATTCTTCATGACATCTAGAATGATGAATCCTTTCCAAAAAGTTTTCAATTGACTTTGCCCGGATCCATCAGAGGAATCACTATCTATGGCAGCTATAGCCTTACAAAAATATATTTCTTAAATAATAAAACTTGAAAGTCAAAATGGCTCCATCCATGGGCTGCAGAATGGATTTTGTATTACCAGGCATGAAAACATCATTCACATTTTTTGTACATCTCTACCACAGCTCTTGGGTAAGAGGTGCCTTGTCAATGAGCAGTAGTATTTTGTAAGGAATCTTTTTTTTTTTTTTTTCCTGAGCAGTAGGTCTCAACAGTGGGCTTAAAATGTTCAGTAAATCATGTTGTCAACAGATGTGCTGTCATTTAGACTTTGTTGTTCCGTTTATAGAGCACAGGCAGGGTACATTTAGCATAGCTCTTAAGGGCCCTAGAATTTTCAGATGTTAAATGAGCATTGGATTCAACTTGAAGTCACCAGCTACATTAGTCCCTAACAAGAGAGCCTTTCGTTTGAAGCTTTGAAGCCAGGCATTGACTTCTCCTCTCTAGCTATGAAAGTCCCAGATGGCATCTTCTTCCAATAGAAGGCTGTTTCGTCTACACTGAAAAATCTGTTGTTTAGTGTAGACATCTTCATGAATTATCTTAGCTAGACCTTCTGGAGAACTTGCTGCAGCTTCTACATCAGCACTTGCTGCTTCACCTTGCACTTTGATGTTATGGAGATGGCTTCTTTCCTTAAATCTCATGAACCAATCTTTGCTAGCTTCAAACTTTTCTTCTACATCTTCTTCAGCTCTCTCAGCCTTCACAGAATTGAAGAGAGTTAGGGACTGGCTCTGGATTACATTTTGGCTAAGGGACTATTGTGGCTGGTTTGATCTTCTATCTATCCAAACCATTAAAACTTTCTCCATATCGTATCAGCAATAAGGCTGTTTGGCTTTCTTATCATTCTTGTGTTCACTGGCTTAGCACTTTTAATTTTCTTCAAGTACTTTTCCTTTGCATTTACAACTTGGCAAACTGTTTGGCCCAAGAGGGCTAGCTTTCAGCCTGTTATGGCTTTTGACCTAGCTTCCTCACTAAGCTTAATCATTTCTAGCTTTTGATTTAAAATGAGAGGCATGCAACTCTTCATTTCACTTGTACACTTAGAGGCCTTGTGGGATTATTAATCAGCCTAATATTTTTATTGTTGTGTCTCAGGGAATAGGGAGGCCCAAGGAGAGTTTGAGAGATGGGGGAATAGCTGGCTGGTGGAGTAGTCAGAGCACACACAACATTTAAATTTTGCCATCTTATATGGGCATGGTTTGTGATGCCCAAAACAATTACAATAGAACTGCAAAGATCATGGATCACAGACCACCATAATAAATATAATAATAATGAAAAAAATAGAAATGCAAAAATTACTACCAAAATGTGACACAGAGACACTGCTGGAAAAGTGGAGCTGATAGACTTGCTCTAATCAAGGTTGCCACAAAGCTTCAGTTTGTAAAAATGCAATAAATGTGAAGCACAAAAAAACAAGGTCAACTTGCACACAGCTCAAAGCTTGAGAAGATATCAAAGCTGAAGGTAGAACAGAGTAACTCATGAGGTGGCAATTGGCAGCTAAGAGCATGGGAGTGGATGAGACGGCTCAGGAGAGGATGAGTAATGAACATAAACCTGGGCAAAGAAAGAACAGTGGTCACTCACACAAAGTCCAGACAGAATGAAAGGAGCAAGTAAGGAAGCAGAGAAGAAATTACGTGTGGCTAGATGGAGAAACATGTATTGAGACAATAAGAGAGAAATGAGTTTCAAGAAGAGACAGAACGATGCTAGTGAATACTGCTGTGGCGGGGAGTGGGGGAGGGCGGGTGGTGTCCAAGCTGGGTTGCAAGCCAGTTGAGTGGTGAATTTGAGAGGAAACTCTTATTTTTGTCAGAAATTTATCCTTAAGCTAATAATTACATTCATGTATCTCAACCACGAGCAGACCTTAATGGAATATGCAGGCCTTAATGCATACTTAATGAAGATTAGTTTCCTAATTAATGGAGTAGCATGTATAATGGAGATTAGTTTCCTCTATTAGAGTCATTTATAATTTTCTTTAAACAAAATCTTATAGATTACTTTAACACCCTATATATGAAATAAAGTCTGTTTTCAGATCCCCTTACATACCTAATATCTCATTCTTAAAACAGTCATGAACATAGAAGCAGATGAATTGGCCTTCAAGCTCCAACTTCAAATTTGGCATCAAATCCTATCATTCCTTTAGCTACGTTACATCATATTGGTAACAGCTACAGAGCAGAATATCAATTATGTGTGAATGTGTTTCCATGCCTCAGTATCAAATGAGCCCATTTGATCTATGAGAATCACTTCAGATGTTATTGAAGGAAAATAAGAGACTCTTGGCAGTAACTCTCTTTTATGGCGTCTGTTAAGCTGAAGTTTAGGTAATTCAGTATTGACGCATGGCAAAACGTGTTTCCAACTCTGTGTGAAGCTTTCTTATGCTTTGCCTAAATGTTGAAAAATGTGATGTTCTGGCAACATTGGATCTAATTGAAAATTCTCTAATAAAATTAATCCAGTCAAAAACAATTTGTAAAAGTTGTTGAGAGACCATGGTGTTTGCATTTAAAAGTGCCGAAATTCTGACAGAGAGTTTGGAGAGCAAAGAGTAGGAAAGTCCAGAGTAGGAAAAGGAATATTTTCACTTCTTTTTCTAATAACTTTCTGGTTATGACATTATTTTCTGGTCATGACCCACCACTCTATGACAACTAATGCTAAAATATTGGTACATGTTGGTGTATGTCCTTTCCATTTTTTTTTTTTAGAATATTCATATATAATAAAAAATTTTAATACAGAAAATTTATTTTCTGAGTTACATTTAAGAGAACATTTTCTACTCTATTTAGTGTTTTTACACAAGTGCTTCTCAAATTATCTGCAGCAAAGAACCAAATTTTTGGTTTTTAAAAAATTTTTAGTCTACTGAAAATCAATACTTTAAAAAACACAAGAAAGACTTATTATAAGAAGAAATAAGATTAAAAGGACACACAAAATGCCAATCCTAATTTTAAATTGTTAATTCAACTGATATTAAATTACCCTCAAATTACTAAAAAAGTTTTAAAATCTGATTCTCACATTTTGTACTTATGATAAGCCAGTAATAAACAGTTCATCAGCTGGTGCATATCCCTAGACCACACTCTGAGTAGCCTGACTTTACAACATCATGTACGACATTTTATATACCTTATTCCACTGTTCATAGTTATCAAAATTTGTTTCACTTGTCACTTTTGCCTTATTTCCTTCTTATTGGCTCTAGGCAGGGACAAGTTTTGTAAAGACCGGAGTCAAGGGAGCAGTTATCATTGGAGATGGACTCTATTACATTGGAGGTGGGCAAGGTATGAGATTTAGTTAGTAGAAATAAAATAAGTAAAATACAGAAATTTGGACAAAGTGTCAAGATCAATGGGTGCTTTTGGAGAGACAGCCAAAACAAGGAGGAGAAGCTGGTAAAAGAGTATAATGGTTTCCATTCTTCAAACTCAGAAATGAGAAGGGCCAAGAACACAGTCTATGACCAGAGAGAGTTGTCTATTTCATAAAACGTTTTCACCCAATCATTGTTTTCCAAACTGGGATACATGTAACACTGAGAGTAAGCAACATGTTATTTGGTGATACTTAGATAAGTATGTTTTTATTTTTATATGTATGAATATTCATGATATTAGAAAAATCAAACTAAGCATCAAAATTCTGAAATCATGACTAGCATCACTTAAGGCTATGTAGTAAATAGAGTTGAAAGAAAATAATTAATAACTGCATAGATGCTTTGCAAATATAGCTCTAGGGACACCACTCAATCTGGGAGAACTCTGGATTCAATATAATTTAATGTAATTTCAATATAATTTATTCTCTGTCAAAATTCTGTATATTTTCAGCAATTGTTTTGGAGCATAATATATATCATAGAAGAATGCTGGGCCATGGGAAAATGAGTAGAAACACAAAAGAGACAGGGCTTGGTTTACTATTGTTGTAAAACAAACCACCTTAAAATTAGTGGCCTAGAGCAACCACTTTATTTTGCTCATGGTCACAGTCACGTGGGTTGGGAATTCAGCAAGCCCAGCAGGAATGGTTTGTCTTGCTCTCTCATTTTCTGGGAACTCAAAGATGTCAAGCACCTGGGCCAAGAGGATTTGAAGACCAGGAACCACCCCAGGAGCTCTTGATAAAATGTACTATCTGTACTTTATTCAGTGGGTCCAGATTAGGGTGTGGGTTGAGGGTGGCCTGAGACTCTGACATCAACACTGCTGGTCCCAGGAGTACACTTTGCAGTGCCAGGACAGGAAGACACAATATATTCATAGGAAGAATTTTTTAAAAAAGTTACTAATTATAATTGGCTTTACATAATGTTTTTCCACACACAAATTTGTTCAGATAACTACTATCAGTCAATTCAAATAAAGTCAATTTATGATCAAGTTAAAACCTTCCAGTCTTTTACTAGAAACACAAAGATTGACAATATTGAGAGAGATTACAAGGAGATGTGGGGTAAGTGAAATTAATGAGAAGTGGCAAACTGAGTATAGTGTTTACCAATATTTGATTCTTTCATTTGAATGCATAGTTACGAGTTGGCAAGTCTAAGTTTCCTGATCTATGTCTTCTCCTTACACACTGGCCGGCATGTTCTTAACCTTAGAATCAGAGACAAACTGAACATTCAGAGCAGCCAACCACACAGAAACACACACACACACACACACACACACACACACACAGAAGTAAATTTACTCTGAGCCAACAGCATCCCCAAACGTGTGTGAAGAAACCATTGTAGACATTTCTATCAGAGTCCCAGCCCTTTGCTAATTTTCAACCTCTTAGGGGAAAGGAAAAGGCAACAGTATGTAATTAGAGAAATCTATGATTTACACATTAACAAACAAGGCAATGCAACCCACAAAGGAGAGAATAAAATTGTGGACCGCTAATAAGTGTCAGTACTTATTAAGGCTAAAGAAACCACCTATGAAACAAATCTAAGCCTTTCCCAAATGGTGCAGGGCAATTATATCTGGCATAAGTTCCACGGGGAAGATGCAGCTTTAGAAACAAAAAGAACTGAGAAATTAGAGGAAGAGAGTCAGCTGAAGATACAAGGAAAACATTTTTCAGATATATCACAGGCAAGGGAAAAGACAATGGTGAGAAAAAGGAGACACTGGAGGCCATGGGGAAAAGGAGAAAAAAGTGAAATATGCCTTTTTAACCTCAGCCTTCATTCTGAAAGGTAACGAAAAAATTTAAATTTCAAAGTCACCCACAAGAACTTGTAGAATAACCTTGATGGAAAATTTCTAGCAGCACTACAGAGACCTTTAATGCCCAAAATCAAAAGGAACAGATGAAGAGTCCCTTGAAGAATATATTCCTCTCCTGATGGTAACTTTGTTAAACACTGACTCTTTCACTAGAAATGATGAAACAAAGATTATTTCTGCCTGTGAGAAGTTTCCATAGAATGGAAAGTCTACACACACATGAGCACACACTCCAGCAGTTGTGTATACAAGTTCAGAAAACCTCTGGGCCTTTTTCTCATCAAGACCTCTGAGTTTTGACTCCAGATGCTCTACTTAGGAGAAAAAAGCATGACCTTTGGCCAGATACTTCACTTCTTTGAACCACTCGTTATTGGCCTTTAAAATGGAAATGATAATATGTATAAGTGGAGGATGTTGGGAGAATTAAATATGAGAATGCCCACCTCATAAATATATAATACTTGTTTTTCTTTCTTTCTACCTGAAATAAGCATGCTGCAGAAGGCCACAGTTAAGGATGATGTCTGAGACATTCAAGGTGGTCCATCTGCTTTGCTAGGTCCCTCCCTCCCTCTTTCCCTTTGCTTGCAACATTATTGAGCAAATCACAATAATGAACATAATTCCTGGGCTTGAAGAGCTCATAGTGGAGAAGAAGAAAAAGAATTGTAAACCATTTCAGTGCAATGTGATAAGTTCTGTGTCAAGGGTAAGTCCAAGTTATTGGAGGAGAATCAATGGTGACTCTTAATTCTGGGCAAGAAAATGCAATGTTAAAGCTAATGGCAATAGAAGTAGTCAAGAAGGGCTCTCTAGAGGCAGGGGCATTCAAGATAAGTTTAGGACCTACAAATGGACCTCATCCTGTTCATTGTCACATCCCCAGTATCTAGCACATTGCCTGGTATGTAGTTCATAGTTAATAAATTTGAGAATAAATGGATAAATGAAGGTGGAGGGCAAGGACAGGAGAGGAAATTGAACTCTTGAGAACAATGTTTTCAATCATGGTTGAGCATTAGAATGACCATAGGAGGGACTTCCCTGGTGGTCCAGTGGTCAAGACTCCATGCTTCCAATGCAGGAGGTGTGGGTTTGATCCCTGGTCTGGGAACTCAGATCCCACATGCCACACAGTGTGGCAAAAAAAAAAAAAAAAATAGAATGACCACAGGAGTTTCTGACACCATACTTTGGGGATGGGGTAAGGGACAATACATTTTTATAAATCTTCACAAACAATTCTGTTATCCATGTTTGAAAGGGGGGATTGTATGTGTTGAGGCCCAGTAACACAAGATGGCTTGTTATCAGCAAATAATTAAGACATAAGTAAGGAGAAGCCAAGATGGAGGAGTAGAAGGATGTGAGCTCATCCCTTCTTACAGAAACACCAAAATCACAACTAACTGCTGAACAACCACTGGCAAAAAAAAAAAAAAAAAAAAAAAAGCAGGAATGTATCAAAAATGAAACCCTACATAGAAAGACAAAGAAGAAGCCACAATGAGATGATAGAAGGGGTGCAACTGCAATAAAATCAAATCCCATACCCGCCAGGTGGGCAAGCTACAAACTGGAGAGCAATTGTACCACAGAAGTTCTCCCACGGGAGTGAGAGTTCTGAGCCTTACATCAAGATCCAGAGCCTGCGGGTCTGGCAACCTGAGGAGGAGCCCCCAGGGAGTATGGCTTTGAAGGTCAGCAGGGTTTGATTGCAGGAATTCTACAGGCCTGGGGTAAACACAAACTCCACTCTTGGAGGGCACACACAGGGTCTCGTGCATACCAGTACTCAGAGAAAAAAGCGGTGACCTCGTAAGAGATTGGGCCGTACTTACCTGCTGGTGTTGGAGGGTCTCCTGTGGAGGTGGGGGGCAGCTGTGGCTCACTGTGGGGACAAGGACACTGGTGGTGGTAGTTCTGGGGAGTGCTCATTGGCATGAGCCCTCTTGGAGGCTGCCATTTTCTCACCAAGACCTGGCCCCACCCAACAGCCTGTAGGTTCCAGTGTTGGGATGCCTCAGGACAAACAAACAACAGGGTGGGAAAACACCTGTTGTTTGTTTGCTCTCTCATTTGCTGATGCCCCACCCATCAGCAAACAGGCTGCTTAAAGTCTGCCTGAGCACACAGCCACTTGTAAATACACTCCTTGACACGGCCCTGCTCACCAGATGGAAATATCCAGCTCCACCCAGCAGTGGTCAGGTACCAGTCCTTCCCACCAGGAAGCCTGCACAAGCCTCTTAGACAGTCTCATCGACCAGGGGGCAGACAGCAGAAACAAGAAGAACTACAACCCTGTAGCCTGCAGAATGGAAACTGCAATCACAGAAAGGTAGACAAAATGAGATGGCAGAGGAATATGTCCCAGATGAAGGAACAAGATAAAACCCCAGAAGAACAACTAAGTGAAGTGGAGATAGGCAATCTACCTGAAAAATAATTCAGAGTCATGATAGTAAAAATGATCCATGATCTCGGAAAAAGAATGGACACACAAGTCAAGAAGATACAAGAAATGTTTAACAAAGACCTAGAAGATCTAAAGAACAAACAAACAGAGTGAACAATACAATAACAGAAATGAAAAATACACTAGAAGGAAACAATAGCAGAATAAGTGAGGCAGAAGAAAGGACAAGTGAGCTGTAAGACAGAATGGCAGAAATCACTGCCATGGAACAGAATAAAGAAAAAAGAATGAAAAGAAATGAGGACATTCTAAGAGACCTCTGGGGCAACCTTGGCACCAATGTTTGCATTGCAGGGCTGCAGAAGCAGAAGAGAAAGAGGAAGGACCTGAGAAAATATTTGAAGAGATTATAGCTGAAATTTCCCTAACATGGGAAAGGAAACAGTTACCCAAGTCCAGGAAGCACAGAGAGTCCCAAGCAGGATAAACCCAAGGTGGAGTACGCCAAAACACATAATAATCAAATTGACAAATATTAAAGATAAAGACAAAATTATTAAAAGCAACAAGGGAAAAGCAAAAAATGAGGTACAAGGGAACTCCCATAAAGTTATCAGCTGATTTCTCAGCAGAACCTCTGCAGGCCAGAAGGGAGTAGCACTATATATTTAAAGTAATGAAAGGGAAGAACCTACAACCAATGATATTTTACCCAGCAAGGCTCTCATTCAGATTTGACAGAGAAATCAAAAGCTTTACAGACAAGCAAAAGCTAAGAGAATTCAGCACCACCAGACCAGCTTTGCAACAAATGCTAAAGGAATTTCTCTAGGTGGAAAAGAAAAGACCACAACTAGAAGCAAGAAAATTACAAATGGAAAGGCTCACCAGGAAAGGCAAACATACAGTAAAAGTAGGAAATCATCTGCACACAAATATGATATCAAAACCAGCAATTGTGAGAAGAGGAGAGCATAAATGCAGGATATTGGAAATGCATTTGAAATTATGAGACCAGCAACTTAAAACAATCTAGTTTATGTATAGACTGCTATATCAAAACCTCATGGTAAGCGCAAACCAAAAATCTACAATAGATACACACACAAAAAAGAAAAAGGAATCCAAACACAACACTAAGTTAATCAACAAATTGCAAGAGAAGAGAACAAAAAAAGGAAGGGAAGAAAAAAGACCTACAAAAACAAATCCAAAACAATAAACAAAATGGCAGTAAGAAAATACATATAGATAATTACCTTAAACATAAATGGATTAAATGCTCCAACTAAAAGACATAGACTGGCTAAATGGATACCAAAAAGAAGAATGGTATATATGCTGTCTACAAGAGACCCACTTCAGACCTAGGGACACATACAGACTGAAAGTGAGGGGATGGAAAAATGTATTCCATGCAAATGGAAATCAAAAAAAGTGGGAGTAGCAATTCTCATCTCAGACAAAATAGACTTCAAAATAAAGTCTGTTACAAGAGACAAGGAAGGACACTACATAATGATAAAGGGATCAATCCAAGAAGAAGATATAACAATTGTATATATATATGCACCCAACACAGGAGCACCTAAATATATAAGGCAAATACTAACAGCCATAAAAGGGGAAATTGACAGTAACACAGCAATAGTGGTGGACTTCTACACCCCACTTGCACTAATGGACAGATCACTGAGACAGAAAATCAATAAGGAAACACAAGCCTTAAATGACACATTAGACCAGACAGACATAATTGATATTAATAGGGCTTTCCATCCAAAAGCAGCAGAATACACATTCTTCTGAAGTGCACATGGAACATTCTCCAGGATCAATCACATGCTGGGCCACAAGGCGAGCCTCAGTAAATTTAAGAAAATTGAACTCAGGTGAAGCATCTTTTCTGACCACTATGCTATGAGATTAGAAATTGACTACAAGGAAAAATGTGTAAAAAAACACAAATACATGGAGACTTAACAATATGCTACTAAACAACCAATGGATCACTAAAAAAATCAAAGATGAAATCAAAAAATACCTAAAATACCTAAAAATGACAATGAAAACACGACAATCCAAGACTTATGGGATGTAGCAAAAGCAGTTCTAAGAGGGAAGTCTATAGCAATAAATCTTACCTCAGGAAACAAGAAAAATCTCAAATAAACAATCTAACCTTAAACCTAACACAACTAGAGAAAGAAGAACAAACAACCCAGTCAGTAGAAGGAAAGAAATCATAAAGATCAGAGCAGAAATAAATGAATTAGACACAAAGAAAACATTAGAAAAGATCAATGAAACTAAAATCTGGTTCTTTGAAAAGATAAACAAAATTGATAAACCTTTAGCCAAACTCATCAAGAAAAAAAGGGAGAGGGCTCAAATCAATAAGATTAGAAATGAAAAAAGAGAAGTTACAACAGACACCACAGAAATACAAAGGATCATAAGAGAGCACAGCAAGCAAACTATATGCTAATAAAATGGACAACCTAGAAAAAAATGGACAAATTCTTAGAAAGGTACAATCTCCCAAGACTGAACCAGGAAGAAATAGAAAATATGAACAGACCAATCACAAGTACTGAAATTGAAACTGTGATTTAAAAACTTCCATCAAACACAAGTCCAGGACCAGCTGGCTTCAGAGGCTAATGCTATCAAACATTTAAGAAGAGTCAACACCCATCCTTCTGAAACTATGCCAAAAAATCACAGAAGAAGGAATACTATCAAACTCATTCTATGAGGCCCCCATCACCCTGATACCAAAACCAGACAAAGATACCACAAAAAAAGAAAATTACAGGCCAATACACACTGATGAATACAGACGCAAAAATCCTCAACAAAATACCAGCAAACCAAATCCAATATTTCCAATCTTGAGTAAGAAAAATGGAGCTGGAGGAATCAGGCTCCCTGACTTCAGACTATACTATAAAGCTACAGTCATCAAAACAGTATGGTACTGGCCCCAAAACAGAAATATAGCTCAATGGAACAGGATAGAAAGCCCAGAAATAAACCCACACATCTATGGTCAATTAATCTACAACAAAAGAAGCAAGAGTATACAATGGAAAAAAGACAGTCTCTTAAATAACTGATGGTGGGAAAACTGGACAGCTACATGTAAAAAAAAAAAGGAATTTGAACATTCTTTAACACCATACACAAAAATAAACTAAAAAGGGCTTAAAGACGTAAATGTAAGACCATATACTGTAAAACTCTTAGAGGAAAATATAGGCAGAACACTCTCTGACATAAATCACAGCAATACCATTTTCAATTTGTCTCCTAGAGTAATGGCAATAAAAATAAAAATAAACAAATGGGCCTCATTAAACTCAAAAGCTTTTGCACAGCAAAGGAAACCATAATCTAAATGAAAAGACAACCCACAGAATGGGAGAAAATATTTGCAAACAATGCAACCAAGAAGGGATTAATCTCCAAAATTTACAAAGAGCTCATGTGGCTCAATATCAAAAAACCAACAACCCAATCAAAAAATGGGCAGAAGAACTAAATAGACATTTCTTCAAAAAAGACATACAGATGGCCAAAAACCACATGAAAAGATGCTCAACACCTCTAATCATTAGAGAAATGCAAATCAAAACTACAATGAGATATCACCTCACACCAGTCAGAATGGCCATCATCAAAAAGATGATGATTTATTACAAATAATAAATGCTGGAGAGGGTGTGGAGAAAAGGGAACCTTCCTACACTGTTGGTAGGAATGTAAATTGGTGCAGCCACTACGGAGGTTCCTTAAGAAACTAAAAATAGAGCTACCATATGATCCAACAATCCCACTCCTGCGCATCCAGAGAAAATCATGGTTCAAAAGGATACATGCACCCCAATATTCATTGCAATGCTGTTTACAATAGCCAAGATATGGAAGCAATCTAAATGTCCATTGACAGATGAATGGATAAAAAGATGTGGTACATGTTATACAATGGAATATTATTCAGTCATTAAATAGAATGAAATAATGCCATTTGCAGCAATATGGATGGACCTGGAGATTATCATGCTAAGTGAAGTAAGTCAGACAGAGAAAGACAATATCATATGATATCGCTTACATGCAAAATCTTTAAAAAAAAAAAAAAGATAGAAATGAACTTAATTACAAAATAGAAATAGACTCACAGACTTAGAGAACAAAATGGTTTCCAGGGGAGAAGATTTGGGGGAGGGACAGACTATACACACTGCTATATTTAAAATAGATAACCAACAAGGACCTACTGTATAGCACAGGGAACTCTCCTCAATACTCTGTAATATCCTAAATGGGAAAAGAATTTGAAAGAGAATAGATACATGTATATATATAACTGAATCACTCTACTGTACACCTGAAACTAATACAACATTGTTAATCAACTATACTCTAATATAAAATAAAAATTTTAAGTAAACAATGAATTTTCCATTGCTTTTACCTTATTCAATAAAGAAACTAATAATAATCTTTAAAAAAAAAAAAAGAATTAAGCAAAAAAAAAAAAACCCTAGGGGTTTTCAGCAGAGATAGCACCAGAGCAAAGCAAAGGAAACTCTTCTCCACCATTGAAAAGGAGGGATGGGACTTTCTGATAGATGACTGTTCTAATCTAGGTTGCCTGCCCCCCACCCCTGAAACAGAATCTGTAGAAAAGCCTTTTGTGCAGGTAGTTTATTTGGAGTTGATTCCAGGAAGCTATGAACCGGGAAAAGTACAAAAGGAAGGAAAGAAAAAGTGTGCAGTTGAGTTGATAACCAGCATGCCAACTCCATCCAACCAGACATCCTGAGGAGCCCCTAAGACAACTTTCATAAATGCCCTCCAGATGACCTCCAAGGAGAAGCATTTCTCAGCTCCTGTATGCCAGCGGTTGAAGTTGGCCCTAGGGCATGTTACCTCCTTTCAGACATGCCAAACAGAGAAATCCTGGGGCAGAAAGTGAAATATGTGTTTACATACTTGGGCTGAGCTAGCGGCAGAACCAAGGTTAGTTGAATTTCATATGGAACTGGGGTAAAGGCCACAACTGGAATCAGAGAGAGGCTGAGAGTGGGCATGGAAGGGATGCAAGAGGAAGCTGGTACATTCGGCAGCAAGATTCCTTTTTAATGAACTATTTAAACTTATTCAACTTATTTGCAGCACACATCGTCACCCTCCTCTCAAAGCAAATCACATATTTCTCTGGTTGGTGCATGTTCCATTTAACCTGTTATTTGCACTGATGTATAGACTTTAGCATGTTTTCCTTTTTTAAGTAATGGGTTAGGTCATCTATAATTTTTTGCTTAAAAAATGATTTATCATGATTTTGTTACTCTCTTTTGCCATCAGAAAGCAACAACAACAAAAATAGACAAATTGGATTTCATGAAATATTTAAAAATATGTGCATCAAAAGACACTAGAAACAAAAGAATAAAAAGGCAACCCACAGAATGAAAAAAATGGATAACCAAAATACAACGGAATGTTTTTTAGTCTTAAAGAGTTAGGAAATTCTGCTATAACATAAAAGAACCTCATGTGGAGTGAAATAAGCCAGACACAGAAAGACAAATACTGTATGATTCGACTTATATGAGGCACTTATATGAGTAGCCAAAATCATAGAGACAGAAAGTGGAATGGTGGTTTCCAGGGCTGGGAGAGGCTGGGGTGGGGGGTTAGCTTTATATGATGAAAAGAATTATGATGGCTGCACAATGCTATGAATGTATTTAATAACACTGAACTATATTCTTAAAATAGTTAAGAGGGTAAATCTTATCTGTATTTTATCACAATATTTTTATTGAGATATGGTTGATTTATGATATTATATAAGTTTCAGATGTACAACATAGTGTTTCACAATCTGGAAAGATTATACTCTGTTTATAGTTATTATAAAATATTGGCTATATTCTCTGTGCTGTACAATATATCCTTGTAGCTAATTTATTTTATACATAGTAGTTTGTACCTCTTAATCCCCCAGCTCTATCTTGCCCCTCCCCCATTCCCTCTTAAAAAAATATTTCTAAAGAATAAAGAAAGGGTTGGGGACAAGGATGAAAGAATAGTGCATAAACGTTATTTGTCACAATGACATAGAAAAAACAAACTAAAAGAAGAAAGAAGGGAAAATTTGAATAAATGTCTTGATTGCTAATGGGTAACATGTGGGAGCCAAAGCACATTATTTAAGTTTTGTAAACCAAAGAGTAGATTCTGTACTTCTCCTTTGTTTCAGTAAGAAAATTTATAAACGTGTTTCCTTGTTTCCCTTCACCATCAAGCTTTCCCTGTCACAGCTCTGCCTTCCAGAAGCAGTACTTCTCAAGACTGATACTTTTGATTACATGCACTCTCAAATCCTTTCCAATTGATCTGCCATATATTTGTTGCTTATTTCTATATAACAAATTGCTCAAAACTTAATGGCTTAAAACAACAAACATGTATTATATTACTGTTCCAGTGCGTCAGGGATTCGAGTGGCTTACTTGGGTTACTCTTGCGCAGGGCCTTTCACAAGGTGGCAGTGGTGTCAGGTAGGGCTGCAGTGGCCTGAAGCCTTGATTGCAGCTCATTATTGTGGCCATTGGCAGGAGGCTTCTGTTCCTCTCCTGGTATTGACTGGAGCCCTCACCTCTTTGCAGAGCTGCTTGAGTATCCTCACAGCATGGCAGCTGGCTTTCTCAGAGTGATCTGAGAGAGAGAAAGAGAGAGACAAGGAAAGGAGGATGTTACCTTGTTCTAAAACCATTGCTTTCCCACTGCATTGACACTTTCTTTGTAATAACTGCTCCTGAAGTACTTATATGTAAATTGAAAGTTGTAATTTCTTTTAATCTCCTTTTGAAGTTATATGGTACTATAGGGATGCATTATAATTTTGCTTTTTCTTTTTTCCTTCCTAGATGATCTATATGGATTTTGGAGGTAAAGTAGAACAATTTGTATTCAGGCAGCATTATCCTAAAGGAAACAGGAAGTTTCCCAATAAATAATTTTTGAATGTGAGAATGAATAAATAAATTGATATGAAACCAGAGGGCTGATTTATTGAATGAAATGACACTGATCATCCATCATGGAGACTGGATTTTCATGACCATATTGTCAGACTATTTTGTTTCTGGAGAAAATAGGGGCTGGTGTTATAACTGAAGTGTTCTTGGGTAAGAACAGAATGTGTAAACGTGGAATCAGTTGTAAAACTGGGAAGTTTAGTGGCATAAGACCTCCTTCTGTGACCTGTGGTTGGCATGATGGCAGCCTGGCAAGGTGGGCTTGTAAGCAAGGTAAAACTATAGCTTGTTGAGTGAGTAAGCCAGTGTCCTCAGCCTTCTCTGCACTGTGTTATACAATCTCAAACACTCATATTAGTTAGAAGTATGATTGTCTTTTCACGCACACACACCAGGAAATAAACAATGGAGATGGAGTGCATGTCTGCCGAGATATATATTCACCCTTGCAGAGAGAGGCTTATGCACCTGCTTATTCAAATATGCTCAGCCTGGGGTCTTATTGAGAGGAATACTGGCAAAGTGAGGAGTACTCAAACATCAGTATCACCCCTGGGTGCTGTATCCCACAGTGGGCTCTCTGCAGAGAGACCTTCCCCAAGATCTTTACTTCTCTGAATCTCAAGTTATTTGTCCAGACCCTTATGACAATTCTGAATTTTTCTTTCAACATTTTCTTATTAACACCTTTGTTTTAGGAGGTGACCGTTTTTTGTATTATTGACTTCAAATATTTCCAAGTGTGTTTGGTCAAACTTCCTTATTCTCATAAACTCTCAAAGACATTTGCATTTCTGAGGTCATTCAGGATGTC
This sequence comes from Balaenoptera borealis, assembly GCF_965194805.1. Taxonomy (NCBI): domain Eukaryota; kingdom Metazoa; phylum Chordata; class Mammalia; order Artiodactyla; family Balaenopteridae; genus Balaenoptera; species Balaenoptera borealis. Next base: position 58,786,080 of record NC_138869.1, on the reverse strand, counting down.
ATATTCTGTTGAATCCTTTCTGATCAGATTGAAAGATTTTAGAAAGTAGACAATTTTCTCTTAAGCTAGGCAGTATAATGGAGTATGTTTTCTTTAACAGTGTTTCAGAGGTGTCATTCCGTAAAGAAAAATGGCTGGTTTGGGGTGAATAAATGAGTATTCTATTTTTCTAAAGCATGTCTTTGCTCCTGAAAATAAAAGTTAGAAAGAAAGAAAGAGAGTAAGAGAGAAAGACAAGAAAGAAAGAAAGAAAGAAAGAAAGGGAGAAAGGGAGAAAGAAGGAAAGGAAGAAAGAAAGGGAGAAAGAAAAAGAAAGTATTATTTATTGATGGACCCCAAACCTACAATTACCGTGAACATGGGAAAACACATTGCAAATCAAGGCTGCAAACACTCATGGGCATGCTTTTGTTGTCACTGTTCTATTTGTTTCCTTGTACACCATCATTTCTTAAGGTTCCATTTAATTAGACATTTCTTTTATTGGTAGTGATTTTAGTTAGCAGGTTAATGTACCAAAAGAAATCATAAGGCTAAATTACCAAAAATCACTTTTCAAACTATGATATTTGAGATTATGGGAATTCTTTTCAATGGAGTAAAAAAGGGGGGAGCATCTCAACAATCTTTCTATGACAGAACAATCAATCTGTCTTGAATTCTACACAAATCAACATAGAAAAAGAAAAGTGTATTCAAAACTAAGGTACTTTCTACATATATACACTAATATGTATAAAACAGATAACTAATGAGAACCTGCTGTATAGCACTGGGAACTCCACTTCACTGTACAGTAGAAACTAACACAACATTGTAAAACAACTATACCCCAATTAAAATTAAAAAAGGGGGGGCTTCCCTGGTGGCTCAGTGGTTGAGAACCTGCCTGCCAATGCAGGGGACACGGGTTCGAGCCCTGGTCTGGGAAGATCCCACATGCCACGGAGCAACTGGGCCCGTGAGCCACAATTACTGAGCCTGCGCGTCTGGAGCCTGTGCTCCGCAACAAGAGAGGCCGCGATAGTGAGAGACCCGCGCACCGCGATGAAGAGTGGCCCCCGCTTGCCGCAACTGGAGAAAGCCCTCGCACAGAAACGAAGACCCAACACAGCCATAAATAAATAAATAAATAAAAATTAAAAAAAAAAGTAAGGGACTTTCTGGCCATTGGAGAAAAAAAGAAAGGAACCAAAAACCGTTTGCTTTCTACCTCCTGGCAGTCTTTCAAATCATGGGGCAGGCATGTGACCTGAATCTAAACTTTCATGAAAACACACTTGATTTTAAGAACTAGGGATCATGATATTGATTTCTTTCCACCAGAGGGAGCCACAGACTATGACTCAGCAACCGTGCCTGTGCTTCTGGGCACACAAACACAATAATCTAAAGCAGCTCCTTTTAAGTCAAGATGGTGGAGGAGTAGGAAGATGTGGAGTTCACCTCCCTCCACAAATCCATCAAGAATACATCTACAAGTGGAACAATTCTCACAGAGCACCTGCTGAACTCTAGCAGAGGATCTTGGACAAGTTAAAGGACAAGAAAAATCCCCTCGCAACTGGGTAGATGAAAGAAAGAAAAAAAAAACGAAAAAAGGAAGTGGGGTGGGATGTGCACCCCTCGGGGGGAGCCGAAGGAGATGAGAGGTTCTCGCACTCAGGGAAGCCCCCTCACCGGTGGGACAGAAGGGGAGTTTCAGGGGCTCAGAGGAGAGCACAGCAACTGGTCTGTGGCAGGTCGGACACAGTGAGACCTACACAGATGGTCTGAGCCACAGCCCTGCACGCCCCAGCCTGAGACGTGTGTCTGCTGGTGCAGACGGGGGCTGGGTGCTGGAATGTGGGGTTTGAAGAGCAGATCCGGGGAAGGGACTGCTGTTGGCTATGAGCAATCAGCCTGAGGGGATGGGAGTGAGGATCTCCACAACCGGGAATGTTTGTAGAACAAGCCTGGGCCACCATAGAAGCAAAGTGCCACTGTTGAGTGACGCATGAGGGGTGGGCCTGCCGTTGCAGCCTCTCTCCCCACACTCTGGCCCCTGCATCCGCAGGCACTAGGAGGGGCTCCTACCTGAGCAAGCTCCTGCACCCTGCCCACCACTGCCTCCACTCCTCCCACTTGGGCTGGTGTGTGTGCTCCAGGGCACCTTCAGGAGCAAACGCCTGTGAGTGGCCCACACATGGAAATGGGGCTGAAAGCACAGTTGAGCCCCAGGGACCGTGGACTAAGGAAGAAGAGCTGAAATCTCTCCTCATGGCTGTGGGAACCACGGATTTACACTCCCGCTGCTGGCTTTGTAAACTCAGTGTCTGTGGAATATCTGAACGGATGAGTGCCCCCACAGCTGGAGTGGGTCTGGCTCCAGCAGTTGTGGGCTTTGTGGGCATGTACACACAGGGACTGGGCTGGGCCAGAATCTGAGCTGCCTGCATAACTCCCACGGCGGGTCCAGGTGCGTGACTACTGCAGTCCTGGAACCTGACTTCAGTGGATCTGTGCTGGTGACCTGGTGAAAACAATGCCTGAGAGACACCAGGGCCAACTGCCAGTATACCCACAGTTTAGGCGGGACTGAGAGAAATTCCAACAACAGTGCACTTTGTGAGCCTGCACAATGGGTGAAAGGGGACACAACTGAGCACATTACCAGGTGAACAACTCCAGAGGAGGAATACTCAGTGGCTTCTCTCCCAGTGGGAATGCTCCAGTCCTGCCTACCTCACACCACAGATCAGAAACACAGCTAAGAAACAGATCTGGGGGCCTGTACTCCAACAACTAGGGAGCAGACCCTATACCTGACAGGGCAGTGACAACCATAGAGCAAAGGGGGGGCCCCCTGTTCAATATCCAGGGCAGGCTCTGGTCATCACAACACCAGTTAAACCTCCTGTCAAGGTGATAATGGCCACCATACACTGAGGAAAGAGGTGGCAGTCTAAAAACAGCCCATGCACCAAGAAAAAAAGAAAATTAAACCCATGCTGGCTACACAGGGAAATTCCCACATAGCACAGCCCTCCAAGATAGTCTGAGGGTCTGGCATCAGAAGGAAGAAATCCCAGAGCATTTAGCTTTGAAGGCCAGTGGGGCTTGAGGGCAGGAGCTCCACAGGATAAGGGAAACAGAGACTTTACTCTTGGAGGATGCACATAAGTTCTCATATGCACTGGGACCCAAAACATAGCAGTACCTCTATAGAAACCTGGGCTAGACCAACCTAAGGGTCTTGGAGGTTCTTGTGGGGAGGCGAGGGGTCAGCTGTAGCTCACTGTGGGGGCAAAGACACTGGTAGCAGAGGCCCTAGGGATCAGCGTGACCCCTGCTGGAGGTCCCCATTTGGGCACCAAGACCTAGCCCCAACCAACAGCCTACAGGCTCCAGAGCTAGAACACCTCAGGCCAAACAACCAGCCGGACAGGAACACAGCCTCACCCATCAGCAGACAGGCTGCCTAAAGTCATACTGAGCTCATAGCCACATCAAAACACACCCTTTGACATAGCCTTGTCCACCAGACCCAATGCCACCTACCAGAGGGCAGGAACCAGTCCATTCCACGAGGAAGCCTTACACAAGCCCCTGGACCAAACTCACACACCAGGGGGCAGACACCAGAAGCAAGAGGGACTACAGTCCTTCAGCCTGAGGAAAGGAGACCACAAACACAGAAAGTTAGACAAATGAGATGACAGAGTAATATGCTGCAAATGAAGGAACAAGATGAGAACAACTAAATGAAGAGGAGATAGGCAATCTACCCAAAAAAGAATTCAGAGTAATAAAAGTAAAGATGATGCAAAATCTCAGAAAAAGAATGGAGGCACAAACTGAGAAAATATAAGAAATATTTAACAAGGAGCTAGAATATTTAGAGAACAAACAACCAGAGAGGAACAATACAATAACTGAAATGAAAAAGACACTCAAAAAAATCAATAGCAGAATAACTGAGGCAGAAGAATGAATAAGTGAGCTGGAAGACAGAGTGAAGGAAATCACTGCCACAGAACAGAATAAAGAAAAAAGAATGAAAAGAAATGAAGACAGTCTCAGAGATCTCTAGGACAGCATTAAATGCACCAATATTTGCATTATAGGGGTCCCAGAAGGAGAAAAGAAAGAGAAAGGGGGGGGGGAACCACGGTGGGGTGGGGATGGTGGTGTGCTGAATTGGGCGATTGGGATTGACATGTATACACTGATGTGTATAAAATTGATGACTGATTAAAAAAGAAAGAGAAAGGGCCTGAGAAAATATTTGAAGAGATTATAGCCGAAAACTTTCCTAAGTTTTGTGAAAGGACACACTCAAGTCCAGGAAGCACAGAGAGTCCCACACAGAATAAACCCAAGGAGGAACACTCAGAGACACATAGTAATCTAACTGATAAAAATTAAAGACAAAGAAAAAATATTAAGAGCAACAAGGGAAAAGCAACAAATAACATACAAGAGAATCCCCATAAGGTTATCAGCTTATTTCTCAGCAGAAACTCTGCAGGCCAGAAGGGAGTGGCATGATATATTTAAAGTAATGAAAGGGAAAAACCTACAACCAAGAATACTCTAACCAGCAAGGCTTCCATTCAGATTTGACAGAGAAATCAAAAGCTTTACAGACAAGCAAAAGCTAAGAGAATTCAGCACCACCAAATGAACTTTACAACAAATACTAAAGGAACTTCTCTAGGTGGGAAAGAGACAAGCAACTTAAAACAACCTTGTGTGTTTGTGTGTGTGTGTGTGTGTGTATGTATGTATAGACTGCTATATCAAAACCTCATGGGAACTGCAAAACCAAAAAACTACAATAGAAACACACACACAAAAGAAAAAGCAACCCAAACACAATGCTAAATATAGTCATCAAATCACAAGAGAAGGGAACAAAAGAGGAAGGGAAGAAAAAGACCTACAAAAACAAATTCAAAACAATTAAGAAAATGACAGTAAGAATATACATATCAATAATTACCTTAAAAATAAATGGATTAAATGCTCCAACCAAAAGACACAGACTGGTTGAATGGATACAAAAACAAGACCCATATATATGCTGTTTACAAGAGACCTACTTCAGACGTAGGGACACATACAGACTGAAAGTGAGGGGATGGAAAAAGTTATTCCATGCAAATGGAAATCAAAAGAAAGCTGGAGTAGCAATTCTCATATCAGACAAAATAGATTTTTTTAAAAATATCTATTTTATTTATTTATTTTTCTATATTTTGGCTGCGTTGGATAGTAGTTGTGGTACATGGGATCTTCATTGTGGCATGCGGGATCTTTCGTTGTGGCGTGCAGGCTTCTCTCTAGTTGTGGAGCGCAGGCTTCTTTCTAGTTGTGGCATGTGGGTTTTCTCTTTCTAGTTGTGGCATGTGGGCTCCAGAGTGTGTGGGTTCTGTAGTTTGTGGCATGTGGCTCTCTAGTTGAGGCACACGGGCTCAGTAGTTGTGGCACGTGGGCTTAGTGGCCCCGCGGCATGTGAGATCTTAGTTCCCCAACCAGGGATCGAACCTACATCCCCTACATTGGAAGGCAGATTCTTTACCACTGGACCACTGGGGAAGTCCCCAAAATAGATTTTAAAATAAAGACTGTTGCAAGAGACAAGGGATGACACTACATGATGATCAAGGGATCAATCCAAGAAGGAGATATAGCAATTGTAAAAAATATATGCACCAAACATAGGAGCACCTCAATATATAAGGCAAATGCTAACAGCTATAAAAGGGGAAATCAACAGTAACACAATAATAGTGGGGGACTTTAACACCCCACTTACACCAATGGACAGATCATCCAGACAGAAAATCAGTAAGGAAACACAGGCCTTAAATTATACGTTAGACCAGATGGACTTAATTGACATTTTTAGAGCATTCCATTCAAAAGCAGCAGAATAAACATTCTTCTCAAGTGCACATGGAACGTTCTCCAGGATAGGTCACATACTGTGCCAAAAATTAAGCCTCGGTAAATTTTTTGAAAATTTATTTATTTTAATTAATTAATTTATTCTTTTTGGCTGCATGGGGTCCTCATTGCTGTGTGTGGGCTTTCTCTAGTTGCGGCGAGCAGGGGCTACTCTTTGTTGTGGTGCACGGGCTTCTCATTGCGGTGGCTTCTCTTGTTGTGGAGCGCAGACTCTAGGCACACGGCTTCAGTAGTTGTGGCACACGGGCTCAGTAGCTGTAGCTCGTGGGCTCTAGAGCGCAGGCTCAGTAGTTGTGGTGCACGGGCTTAGGTGCTCTGCGGCATGTGGGTTCTTCCCAGACCAGGGCTCGAACCCGTGTCCCCTGCATTGGCAGGCAGATTCTTAACCACTAGCGCCACCATGGAAGCCCACCTCAGTAAATTTAAGAAAATTAAAATTATATCAAACATCTTTTCTGAGCACAATGCTATGAGATTATAAATTACTGGGGAAAAAATGCAAAAACCCAATCACTTGGAGACTAAACAGTATGTTACTAAACAATCAATGGATGACTAAAAAATCTCAAATAAACAAATTAACCTTACACTTAAAGCAACTAGAGAAAGGAGAACAAAAAAACCAAAAAGGTAGTAGAAGGAAAGGAATTATAGAGATCAGAACAGTAATAAATGAAATAGAGATGAAGAAAACAATAGCAAAGATCAATGAAACTAAAAGCTGGTTCTTTGAAAAGATAAACAAAATTGACAAACCTTTAGCCAGACTCATCAAGAAAAAAAGGGAAAAGACTAAAATCAGTAACATTAGAAATGAAAAAGGAGAAATTACAATGGACACCACAGAAATACAAAGGATCATAAGAGACTACTACAACCAACTATACACCAATAAAATGGATAACCTAGAAGAAATGGACAAATTCTTTGAAAGGTACAATCTCCCAAGACTGAACCAAAAACAAATAGAAAATATGAGCAGACCAATCACAAGTACTGAAATTGAAACTGTGATTTTAAAACTTCCATCAAACAAAAGTCCAGGACCAGATGGCTTCACAGGCAAATGCTATGAAACATTTAAGAAGAGTCAACACCAATCCTTCTGAAACTATGCCAAAAAATTGCAGAGGAAGGAAAACTCCCAAGCTCATTCTACAAGGCCACCATCACCCTGATACCAAAACCAGACAAAGATACCACAAAAAAAGGAAAATTACAGACCAGTATCACTGATGAATATAGATGCAAAAATCCTCAAAAAAATACTAGCAAACTGAATCCAAAAACACATTAAAAGATCATACATGATGATCAACTGGGATTTACCCAGGGATGCAAGGATTCTTCAATATATGCAAATCAATCAATATGATACACCACATTAATAAGTTGAAGAATAAAAACTCTATGATCATCTCAATAGATTCAGAAATAGCTTTTGACAAAATTCAACACCTATTTATGATAAAAACTCTCCAAAAAGTGGGCATAGAGAGAACCTACCCCAACATAATAAAGGCCATATATGACGAACCCACAGTAAACATCATTCTCAATGGTAAAAAACTGAAAGCATTTCCTCTATGATCAGGAATAAGACAAGGACGTCCACTCTCGCCACTATTATTCAACATAGTTTTGGAAGTCCTAGCCACAGCAATCAGAGAAGAAAAGGAAACAAATGGAATCCAAATTGGAAAAGAAGTAAAATTGTTACTGTTTGTAGATGACATGATACTAGACATAGAAAATCCTAAAGATGCTACCAGAAAACTACTAGAGCTCATCAATGAATTCGGTAAAGTTGCAGAACACAAAATTAATACACATTTAATTAATTAAAATGTCTTGCATCCTTATACACTAACAATAAAAGATCAGAAAGAGTAATTAAGGAAACGATCCCATTTACCATCTCATCAAAAAGAATAAAACACCTAGGAATAAACCTACCTAAGGAGGCAAAAGATCTGCACTCAGAAAACAAAAGATCTGCACTCAGAAAACAATAAGATGCTGATAAGAAATCAAAGATGACACAAACAGATGGAAAGATATACCATGTTCTTGGATTGGAAGAATCAATATTGTCAAAATGACTATACTACCCAAAGCAATCTACAGATTCAATGCAATCCCTATCAAAATACCAACGGCATTTAGAAGTAGAACACAAAATTTTTCAATAAAACAATTTGTATTGAAACACAAAAGACCCAGAATAGCCAAAGTAATCTTGAGAAGAAAAAAAAAAAATGAAGCTGGAGGAATCAGACTCCCTGACCTCAGACTATACTACAAAGCTACAGTAATCAAAACAGTATGGTACTGGCACAAAAACAGACGTATAGATCAGTGGAACAGGATAGAAAGTCCAGAGATAAACCCATGCACCTATGGTCAACTAATCTATGGCAAAGGAGGCAAGGATATACAATGGAGAAAAGACTGTTTCTTCAATTAGTGGTGCTGTGAATATTGAACAGCTACATGTAAAAGAATGAAATTAGAACACTCCGTAACATCATACACAAAAATTAACTCAAAAGGATTAAAGACATACATGTAAGGACGGATACTATAAAACTCTTAGATGAAACACTGTCTGACATAAATTACAGCAATATATTTTTTGATCCACCTCCTAAAGTAATGAAAACAAAAACAAAATTAAACAAATGGGACCTAATTAAACTTAAAAGCTTTTGCAAAGCAAAGGAAACCATAAACAAAACAAATGGGAGAAAATATTTGCAGATAAAGCAACTGACAGGGATTAATCTCCAAAATATACAAACAGCTCATTGAATTCAACATCAAAAACACAAACAAACCAATCAAATAAAGGACAGAAGATCAAATAGACATTTCTCCAAAGAAGACATACAGATGGCCAAAAAGCACATGAAAAGATGCTCCACATCAATAATTATCAGAGAAATGCAAACCAAAACTGCAGTGAGGTATCACCTCACACCAGTCAGAATGGCCATCATCTAAAAATTTACAAACAATAAATGCTGGAGAGGGTGTGGAGAAAAGGGAACCCTCCCACACTGTTGGTGGGAATGTAAATTGGTAAACCATTATGGAGAATCATATGGAGGCTCCTTAAAAAATAGAGCTACCGTATGATCCAGCAATCCCACTCCTGGGCATATATTCAGAGAAAACCATAATTTCTAACAATACATGCACCCCAATGTTGATTGCAGCACTATTTACAATTGCCAAGACATGGGAGCAACCTAAATGTCCATCAACAGATGAATGGATATAGAAGATGTGGTACATATATACAATGGAATACTATTCAGCCATAAATAGTACCAAATAATGCCATTTGTAGCAACATGGATGGACCTGGAGATTATCATACTAAGTGAAGTAAGTCAGATGGAGAAAGACAAATATCATACGATATCACTTATATGTGGAATATAATAAAAATCAACTTGTTTACAAAACAGTAAATGTCTCACAGATCTCGAAATCAAACTTATGGTTACCAAAGGGGAAATGTTGGGGGAAGTGATCTATTAGGAGATTGGGATTAACATATACACACTACTATATACAAGATAGATAATTAATAAGGACCTACTGTATAGCACAGGATGCTCTACTCAGTATTCTGTGATAACCTGTATGGGAAGAGAATCTGAAAAAGAATGTATATATATATATGTGTGTGTGTGTGTCTGTGTGTATAACTATACACCTGAAACTAACACAACATCGTAAATCAACTATACTACAAGAAAAAAAATTTTTTTAATTGGAGAAAAAAATAAAGTAGTTCCTTTTAGATTTCATATTTTATTATCAAAGAAAGGTTTTTTTAAGATCAAATAATCACTATTAATTTTCAATAAGGTAGGATTTATGATTTGACTCTATACCCTTCTGACATTTTTACCCTCCAGAATGAAAAAAAAAAAAAAAGCAAAAAAACAAAAGCAGAGGCTTCATCTTTTATGTACTTCCACAGATTTATTTACCTAGAAATTGGCTGATGGAACACTTTTTGCTTCAGGAACCTAAGGACGAAGTCCACCTACATTTTGCCTGTTGGGATTCATCTGGGACAAGTATTTGGAATTTGTGCATCCTGTGGAATTGTCCTAGGTTCTGATTTCCAAAAAAGCTACAAGGATGCACGGCCCTGGCCTCCAGGTGTTTCTCTAGTTCTTGCAGTTGTGTGCGTCCATTCACTTCCAGCCCAGTAGTGCAATCCCCGCCCTGCTCCACATAGAAGATGCTCCAGCTCTGATTTACCATCTATTGAAAACCCAAGCTTTGCCCTGAGTCTCTGACACTCTCATGCTTGCAAGCTGCCCTCTAGTTGCTTCAAATGCTGGGCCTGTAAAGACAGATTTACTTGTACTCCTTTTGTACTTTGAGGGGCAAATTTTATGAGCTGAAAGCTGACTGGCAGTCTCCTGTGAGTGTTCAATAAGGCAAAGTGCTTGTGAAGTATCACCCCCATGGCTGTGTTCTATCAGCTGATTAGGACTGAAATAGTGCATGTGGAAATGGAGAACCATTGGAAATTCATGGGCCAGCCGAGATCACAGCCCATCATAATTTCTCATGTGAAAATGTGATTTCCCTACCCCTGTTTCCTCTGGTTACTCTGCTGAGAAGCTTTAAATGAGTTTCCCAGCCTGTGACAAGGGACTTCTGCCACGGCATTGCTTGGGGGGCACAATTCAGAGTAACAAAGGCACCAGGTTTCCAGAAACTTAGACTGACCAAGGGAGGGCTTTTAGGCTTATGGAATGATGACTCCTAAATGGGGAAAAAGCAGATGTTTCTGAACAGCTTAAGCCACTTCCCGATTTTAATACAGTTTCCACAATCACTTTGTATCTGACAATTGTACCTGATGGAGATAGCACAGCATGACAGCTGAGTGGGCATTTGAGGCCTAGAGGACATGCCTACCTTCCCAGGACTCTGGATAGTGATTGTAATTGTTTCTATTTTCATATAGGAATTAAGGCATTACTAAACCATTTAAAAACTAAAATTTTTTAAATAAATAATTTCACATAGCATGAATTATTTTGTTAGCAAACGTAACTTTTTTTGTAGCTTCCTTCCCCTACCCCATAATATCATGGTTTCCTTTTTCTAATCCTAGACTATTTTATGTCCCCTGCAAAGCATAAATCGTCCCCCTACAGAATTTAATTAGGAGAATTCATTACAGCCACAGGTTTGAGCAATTTACTGGGGAATGTGGACTTTCAAACTGGGGGCCCCACTTTAACACAGTTTAATATAAATAGTAAGGAGAATGGACAAATTGTAATTAATCGTTTAAAACTCTTGCTAGGGACATTCAGTCTGAGTAAAGCAGTATATTCTTTTTCACTGGAATTACACCAACCCAGTGTGGTTACATGAACCAGAACTTATTTGGCAATTAGGTATTTCTGACTAATAAAAATAGGAAATAAAATGGTTTCTGAATAAAGACGTGGAGTTCTCCATCACCCAGGACCCCTGCTCCAATCACTGCCTCCTTTCTCTCCTTCCCTTCAAAGCACTTAAGGAATCCAAAGAGATATTGTTATTCATTCTTCTCATTTCCCATTTCCTCCACAACCCCCAATTATTGTTTCCTGCCTTCAAACCTTTACAGAAACTGCTTGTGTTAAACTTATTGATGTCTTTCTCTTTGCCTAGTCAACAGAAGCTTTAATGCCCTTAAGTGATTCCCCTTTCTGACTTCCTTCTTTACTCACATGGTCTCCTGTCTGATTTAACTCCATCTCTAGCCATTTCCTCTCTGTCTCTATCCTGTTCTTCTGTCTACCCTTACACACTCTCTCAGCTTTCATTCATCTTCCTTCTTTCTTGGTCTCTACGTTCCCTAAGTCTCCTCATCCTGAATTCAACTACCATTTATACAATGATAATGTTTTAGTCTTTTCTCTGGTTTAGACTTCTAAGATCCAGCCTCTCATTTCTGTCTCCTGAGCTTCCCCACCTGGGTGACTGGCATGGAGACAGTACTACGTGTCCACCCAAACTGTTGCTTTCTTTTTTTTTGTATGTTACCAGCCACATAGTTGCCAGCCTTCTCTGCATTTATGTGGGGCCATGTGATAGGCTTATGGCCAATGGAATATGGGTGAACTTGACACACATCACTTCCATTTCTGGTCCCTGTGATGCCCTGCATGGTCCTCTAAGCTCTTTCTCTTCCCTGACAATGTTGGAGGATGGTAGGGCATGAGGACCACCAGCCAAGAACATTCAATCCATGTTTTGCTGAAATGAAGAATACTGTTGTCTTAGACCCCTGAGAATTGGGGTTGTCAGTTACAGCAGTTAGGTTGTCCTGGTTATTATGGTGTAATGAAGGTACACCGGTATCTCCTTGGTACCTCCAAAAGGAAACTCAGCTTGTTCCACGAAACAAATTCCCCATCTCAGTAAATGGGACCCCATCTTGCCCAAACCAGGAATTTTAAGTCTCCCAGAACTTATCCTCCGACCTTATCCCACATCCAGTCTCTCCCCAGGCCTTGTTCACTTGACCTCTTTCACATATCCATGGACTAGACACTCTGGTTCAGCCCCTCGTGGCTCCCAGTGCACACAATTACAACTGTCTCCTAATTGTTCTCTGTTTGTCTCCTCCCATCCTTTCCAGCTGGTTGCCCACACCCTTTGAAGGATGATCTTGTTCTTCATCATCATCTCTTTTTCATCTTAAAAATGAATGACACCAATTTTCTGCTCATAAGTGAATATATATATTTTTTAGAAATTTTGGAAAACTCAGAAAAGTATTAAATAGAAAATAAATGTCAATTACAATTTCATTACCTCAATACAAACACTGTTAAACATTTGGTTCACAGGCTTCCTATGTCATTTTTTATCTGTGTGTTTATAATTATTATCCATAGTATTTTAAACTTAATTTTTATCTTTATCAAAGCAGTACATATATGCATTTTAAAGGTTGCTTACTAATACTACATGAAGGGGAGCAGAATATATCAACCCAAAATATACCTCTTTGGCATAAAATTATTTTAGGCTAATTATTTTTATGCAACAGAAGACACAGGAGAAGCTCTGAGAACCAAGGAGAAGTTGCCCTTTTGTAAGAGACATTTACATTTATAAGGGGAACTATTATAGGGTGGTCTCAGTCAAGAGCCTAGAAGGGTAAAGAGAAAATTATTTTTCTTCCCGCACATACATATATAGTGAAAAGCAGCAGCTCCCTGTCTCCGTCCTCTCAATTTCCAACTCCACCCCTCAGTAGAAAATGCTTTCAAATAGTTTAGTGATTTAGTCAGGGGTTTTTCTCCATAATCTTAAATGACATTGTTGTACTGCTATTCCTTGATTTCTAAATTATATATGTTATCAACTGACTTTGGTACTATCAAAAATGAAGATTAAGTTTTACATCCACACAAACTTTCTACTTGATAATAAAATTATGCCACCCTTTCGGTTAAACAATAATGGTATTTACATAATTATTACTCTGCAAATATTATTTAAAATTAAACCTCGTATTTCTTTTCCTGTTCAAGTTTCTTTTTTCTGGAGTTTAGAAACTGCCTTTCTTTATTGTCTTCTTAGTTTTCTCTATCTATCACAAATATATCTTCATATTCTCAAAAGAATCCAATATGCTTTTCCCTGCATAAAAACACATTAGACATTCAGTTAAATACATTTGGGGGCACTTTCCCCATGAAAGCTCTCCACATTCATGTTCCAATCTGGACTATATTTTAGTATCCAAAATATATAAATAATGCTTAAAAGTCAAAAAAGTTTTAACAATGAGAAAAAATGGGGAAAAAAGATGCGAAAAGGCTATTCACAAATGAGGAAAACAATGGCCATTAAACATGTGAAAAGTGGTTCCATTTCATGGGTACTGGCAAAATTAAAATGCTTGATGATTTTAAGTTTATTAAAAAGTTAAAGTGGTACCTTTTGGGAAAGTGTGTCATAATCTAATGAAGTTGCAGACATGCATGACATACAACACAGCAGTTCACTAGAAGTCACATACCCTAAAGTAACTTTTACTCACATACATGAGTGGATGTGTACACTTATGCATTTTGCAGCATTGTTCTTAACAGCTCCTGAGGGCAACAGTTCTGATGTACATCAAGAGGACAATGGATACATGAATTATCATGTATTCATGCAGTGGACTGCAGTACTGCAGTGAGATTATCAAAGTGCTTATCTATATGGATGAATCTCATATAACAGATGCCAGGAAATGATAAAACATCAATTTCAATATACTAATTATTCCTGGGAGAAAGTGTTGGGGAAGTGATGGGGTAGGAATACACAGAGGACTATCACCGTATTAGCATTTTCTTCTGAAATGAGCATGGTGACTACTTTATACTATTTATTCCTCTTTATCTGAAATGTTTCATAATACATGAAAAAACTGGAGTCAAATAAATTGTAGGAGAGCATATTTGTTTTGACTTTTGAGTATGTAGAAATTGGATGATTCATAAGTTGTAGGGTCCCCATTGAATGATTTTCCAGAAACAGGATCGTAAAAATAATGTTATTTGACAGAACAGAAAGGAAAGGGCTTGATTTTTTTCCTTCTCTCTAAACTTTTAGAGATTAGAGGTGCTGCGTTTGAGTGGTATTTTGGGACTGCGTCTCCTGGCTAATGGGCAATTTCATTTTGACTCAAGGGAACTTTATGCCTAAAAGTACATGAAACAGCAATTAAATACTTGACTAGAAAAATGAGCTCTGAATATGTTATTCTGTCATTATAACTGGGAAATACCTTCAGAACATTTCAGCCTTCTGTGACAACAAATCTTGCAGACTTGTATGGAAATGTTGAAAGCTTTTCCAGATTTGCACCCACTTTAATGTTGTAGGAGTTTGACTTGCTAATTAAGCTAAGGTACTCTGCCAGTGATGTTTATTAACATAATTTCTAATTCAGTCCTGATTTTTCTGCGTGTGTTTCATTTTGGATTGAACACATCTCTGCCTTGGACTGTCAATATTTCCACTGTGATGACAGAAGAAGGGCAATAGGCACACAAGATTAAAGGGAGTATGTCAAGCTCCAGATCTCATCACAATACTAGGGGTTCCTCTGTCCACCATTAAAAGGGATTCTATGCAGTTCTGCAGTGAAAGCAATGCGCTGAAATTAGAGGTCTTGAATTCACTCCAGGTTTTACTAACTCACTGTCTTGTGGTAAGTAACTCCGAATCTCTTGGCTTTACATACTAAACTGCTAAAAGATTTACAGCACTCACAAAAGTAGAGTAAGTCTTACTAGATGTTTAGAAATTTCTACTAATAAGCTGCCTTTCTTCCAAAGCATTCCAGATTCTAAAACTAATTAGGTGCTGTCTACTTATTAAGTGCTAGATGATGAATGTTTTTACTGAGTTTTGAAATTCTGGGGAAGGAATTGTGAGGCATAATCACTGTTGGCAGTGAACCGTACACACGATGAATAGCATGATAAAACCTTCAAGTCATTACTGTAGCAGATTTTTAGCTATTTCACTGGTGGGACTGGAAACAGGTACTATCTACAACCCACATAAAGAAACATTGATACATCTGAACTTTCAGGATGGATCCCCAGGATGTCATGAGTTGTGACTAAGGAGAATGATAAGTTTCTTTATTAGCTAATTTGTATCTAGAAAAGACAATTTCCAGAACCATAGTTAGTCTGCCCTAGAAGTATTCCAGTGACTCAGGAAGACATATAAAATCTGCCCTTTGGTAAAGAAAAGAATGGTTAAGGACTTGGAAACGAATCAAACACTGCACCCAGATTTCAAAGCATCACTCCCCAACATTTTTAGAGCTATTACCTAAAGTCTGTAGACAGTGCCAGGGCACTGAGGCAACAGTCCTGGGGGCCTCCCTAACCCTGATCATGCTGGTACCCACCGCCCACCCCCCCCAAAACTATGAACTTTGTTTTAGAGCATTTTTCTCTTTCTTATGTCTAGATGGGTTAACTACAGCCTGCCTTACCAATTATAGGAAGCAACTTAAGAGCACTAGAAAAAATAATGCATTTCAGTGATTGATTATAGCTGCTAGGTAAACCAGAAAATGCTTACCCTTTACACTTAGAAATGTTTTCATACTCTGCTGATTCCAAAGTCAGAGACCAAAGACACATTTTTTACAGCAGTTTTTCCAGATAAAGGTATATTTGTGTTTTTTTTTTTTTTTTCAAAGTGACTTCTGTATGCTAAGAACCATCTAGGGCTCTCCAAGTCTTAGGTTCATCTTTTAAAACATTAAGGAGTGGAAAATCTAGAAAATTTGAAGAAGTCTTGTTTGAGACCTGTATTATTTTGATTCCAATGAATGAAAGTCAATTTTATATGGCTTAAGTGCAAAGGGAGGGATATAGTTGGGTTAAAATCAAGCTGCAGGCAGGGAAAAGATGTAACTGAGCTCAGAAACACCTGAAACTAGGAACTTGAAAGCCAACAGGTCTTTCACTCTGC
This sequence comes from Balaenoptera borealis, assembly GCF_965194805.1. Classification (NCBI taxonomy): domain Eukaryota; kingdom Metazoa; phylum Chordata; class Mammalia; order Artiodactyla; family Balaenopteridae; genus Balaenoptera; species Balaenoptera borealis. Next base: position 58,769,595 of record NC_138869.1, on the reverse strand, counting down.
CTCTCATTTTAGCTTTTATTTGAGTTCCAATTTCATTTTCTCTCCTTTTAGGCCACACTGCTACACTGCTGACTTATGTCTAATTCCTAATTTAAAAAAAAAAAAAACCTAATAGATCCAGGGGAGGGGCTTTGATATGGTTAGGGTGAGAAGGAAGATGAGAAGAGTAAGAAAACCCAGCACTCCCATGAGAATCAGATAGTTACCATACAGAGAATGAGTGCTGTTCTCAGAAGAAATAGGGTTTGGAGCAGACAAAACAAGAGGTGTCCACAGTGAAATCTCATTGAATCCTTTAACATTTGCAATGTGTAGGTGATAAAACAGATTTAGAGCAGGGCAGTGATTTGTTCAAGGTCATGCAACTCCTAAGTGGAGGAACTATGACTTGAATCTGGACTTTATCTCCCAACCCCTTCTCTTCTCTAATATATATGATTTAATCTACTGGTTGGAAGCATATGTATGTTGGTGTATGTCAGATGACACTGTGATATTTGTAAGATTTGGGAGCGGGACACAGGGAGGTTCTCTGTGCTCTCAGTTTTGGAATTTGCCTCAAGGAGCCTATGAGCAATGCCAGTGAGTCATTCCTTCTCTAAGATGTGGGCTGTGTTAGGCTTTTGAATTACAGAAAGGAGAAAAAGAAATGGTATGACTAATTAACCAATAATTATAAAACATTAAATGTGCAAAAAGGAAACCTACCTGATGAGGCCATGAGAGAACTGTATAATAGAGGGTTGTGTTTGTTTTAATGAATGGGGATATGTACTTATGGAAGTTTTCCTTGTGGAAGATTCTAAGGTTATTTAAGTCAGAAATTGGTTAATTCTGAGAGTCAGTTCCTAAATGTGTGTACATGCTCTTGGTTTTCTTTCTGGGAGTCATCTAATTTTGGGACTCATACTCTGAAGTGTGAGAAACTTGAATTAATTTCAGAGGAAATATGTTCATTAAAGGCCAATGAATGTCAGTTCACTGTACCAGCTAGCTACTGCTGTGTGACAAATCAATTCAATGATTTAAAGCAGCATGTGCATTCTGATTGGTGGGGTTTTGCTGATTTGCAATGCCCTTGATTGTATAGGGATATTTCAAGCAAAGGATGCAGCTGGGCTTGGCTTCTTACTGCCACTTGGCTCAGACAGCTTTATGTGTATTCATCTTGGGGCCCAAGCTGAGGGGACAGCAGCCACAGAAGGGAACCTCTGCTCATGACACAGGTGGAGATGTGAGAGAACAGGCCCAATCATGTAAGCAAGTTTTAATCTTTTGATTGTGTCATGTTTGCTGGCATCCATTAGCAGAAAAATGACCAAGCCCAAAATCAAAGTGTGAAGAAGAATGTCCCTCTCGTGGAGATGGTGTGGGGTGGAGTGAGTGAATAGTTCTAGACAATAATCCAATCCACCATAGAGTCCAGAGCTAAAAGTTTATTTTTATAAAGTATATTTTAAAAGTGCATTCCCAGGGCTTTCCTGGTGGCGCCGTGGTTAAGAATCCGCCTGCCAATGCAGGGGACACGGGTTTGATTCCTGGCCCAGGAAGATCCCACGTACAACAGAGCAACTAAGCCCTGCATCACAACTACTGAGCCTGCACTCGAGAGCCCGCGAGCCACAACTACTGAAGCCCGTGCGCCTAGAGCCGGTGCTCCGCAACAAGAGAAGCCACCGCAATTAGAAGCCCGTGCACGGCAACGAAGAGTAGCCCCTGCTCGCCGCAACTAGAGAAAGACTGCACACAGCAACGAAGACCCAAGGCAGCCAAAAAAAAAAAAAAAAAAAAAAGTGCGTTCCCAGGTGATTCTAAAGGAGAAGCACCAAATATTGTGAGAAGGTGTTGACTTTTAAGAGTGGTGAGCAGACCGGCCGGAGCAGGTCCGGGGTCAGGCGGCGGCGCCCCCGGGCCCGGCCATGGTGCAGGCCTGGTACACGGACAAGTCGGGCGACGACCCGCAGCGGCCGCACCGCGGGGAGCCTGGGCGCCCGGTCGCCCTGTGGCAGCTGCGCGGGCTTGGGGTCCTTTACTGGAAGCTGGATGCTGACAAATATGAGAACGATCCAGAATTAGAAAAGATCTGCAAAGAGAGAAACTAGTCCTGGATGGACATAATAACCGTATGCCAGGACAAACTACCAAATTACGAAGAAAAGATTAAGATGTTTTATGAGGAGTATTTACACCTGGATGACGAGATTCGCTACATCCTGGACGGCAGTGGGTACTTCGATGTGAGGGATAAAGAGGACAGTTACAATCAAGACTTTGAATTTTAACAGAAAAACTGGTACATTGTTTTTTTTAGTTAACAATTCTGAGATTCAATTATACCTAATTCGTTATAATCATAGAAAAACCCTAAATTAACCTCATATTTGAAGGGCAGTTTATTTCTTTTTTTAAACTGGATTAAAAATCTTTGTGTCAAAAAAAAAAAAAAAAAGTGGAGAGTATATATTTTTGCCACCAGAGGAAATCAATGGTTTTCTTTCTTTCTTAAAGTTAACTTTTCTATATATTGAACTTCTACTCAATCTACTATTATTAATTTCATGTCAGCCAAGTATACAAGTCAGGGTTTTCCAGAGATAGAACCAATAGACCATATATAGATATATAGAAGGAGAGTCATTACAAGGGATTGGCTCACACAATTATGGAGGATGAGAAGTCCCACAGTTGGCTGTCTACAAGCTGGAGGTCCAGGAGACCAAGTGGTGTACATCCAGTCCAAACCAAAAGGCCTGAGGACCTGGGAGAGCCAATGGTAGAACGAGTCAGAGTCCAAAGGCCCAAGGACCAGGAGCCCCAAAGTCCAAGGACAGGAAAAGATGGTGTCCCAGCTCAAGCAGAGAGCAAATTTGCCCTTCCTTTGCCTTTTTGTTCTATCCAGGCCCTCAGTGGATTGGATGATGCCCACCTGCATTGGTGAGGGTGATCTTCCTTAGTCTATGAAATCAAACGCTAATGTCTTCCAAAACACAGACACACCCACAATGTTTTTCCAGCTATATGGGCATCCCTTAGCCCACTCAAGTTAACACCTAAAATTAAGCATCACACCAAGTGATCATCTGATTTTACTGTGTCTTCATTGTATCCACTGTAATTTTTTGTGTGTGTGTTGGGGGGGGGGTGGTGGTTAAGATGGCTGGAATGTGATTTGGCCCACTTTTTTCCTTTTTCAAACCTTGGGTTCAGAGTTGAGTTAGTGATTATCCTCAGTTTGGGCCACATATTTATCATGAGTCCATGTAAGTCCCCTTTTTTCGTATTTTTAAAAAAATTTTTTCTCTTTAATCCTCATAACCTAGTCTCCTTCTGTTCCCCTTCTCTACCTTTGGCAGTGATTCTGAATCTTTAAATGTGTAGTTGTCCTTTGGTATCTGCAGGTTCCAGGAGCCCCCTTCAGATACTAAATTCTGAGGATGCTCAAGTCCCTTATATAAAATGGCACAGTATTTATATATAACCTAGGCACATCCTCCTGCATACTTTAAATCATCTCTAGATTTCCTATAATAGCTAATACAGTGTAAATGCTATGTAAGTAGTTGCCAGTGAATGGCAAATTCAAGTTTTGCTATTTGGAGCTTTCTGAATTTTTTTTTTCCTGAATATTTTTGATTGTCGGTTGAATACTTGGATGTGGAACCCCTGGATACAGAGGGGCAACCGTGTATCTTTCTGTTTGTATGTGTTCTTTCAAAGTGTGTATTGATAGTTTTGTGCTATTGTATTTTTAAATTATGTAAGTAGTACTGTGTTATAGATCTCATTTTATTCCTTATTTTTGCACTCATTAATTCTCTAATTACACTCATTCATGTTACCGTGCATACCTATTATCCATTGCTTCTCATTGCTATATAGTACTTAGAGGTTTGTATCCACCATTGGGTTTGTTTCCTTTCTCCCAAGGATGGAGGCTCAGATTGCTTCCAGTTCTCCATGACTACCAATAATCCTAAAAAGAAAATCTTTATACATACCCCCTTATGTGCCAAATCTTATGCTACCATCCTAGGCAGTCTGTTACCTCAATTTGTCATTAATATGCTATTTAAGGGCTTAAAGCAGGGAAAAGACTTGACCACATTTTGTTTTAGAAAAGTGACTAGATATCATGTGTAAATGATGTTGAGTTTGGATGAAAACACTGAAAGCAAGGTTGTCAGTTAGGGTTCTGTTGATCATTCAGGCAAAGGCTGAGACAGAACCAGACAAAGTGAGAGAGAAGGAAGAGAGCAGGATGGGAGGAACTGAGGGCAGTTCAGGAACTAAAATGATGGATGTGACATCTTCTCTTGGATAGAGAAGGAAGTGAGAGCTTGGAATCTAGAACAATTCCTACATTCCTGGGTTGTATGATTGGGTAAAATGGTTGCATTCCAGGATGGTTTCCCTCCAAGATGAGGAATGCTGGAAAAGCGGTGGGTTAGGGGAGATGGTAAAGAAAACAAGCACACCCATCAAGGACTTAATGTCAAATGAAAGCTCCCAAATGAGCTGTGTGTGTGTGTGTGTGCGTGTGTGCATGTGTGTTTTAATTCCTTTTCTCCAAAAGCAGTGTACATTTTCCCTAATATATTAGATCTGAGCACCTATTTTATTTTGTACTTGACACCTAATATATGTAAGTATATTTGTATTAAATTCTAAATATATCCAGAGGGCTTGCTTATTAATTGAATTTCCTGAGGCATAACTCATTCCCATGAGGTGCTAATAATCTGATAATTTCAGGTCTTTAATGCTAGAAATATTGATGAGAGCAGTTAAATAACTTCTTAAAGACTCTATTAGTCATATGTCTTTTAACTTGGCTAGAATATGTGTTTCTTTCATTATCTCTGTCACACACACACACACACACACACACACACACACACACACACACATCTTCCTGTTTTAGGAAACCTTCAACCATGACCATTTGATGTGTTATCCTTCAAAAGGCAAACTTATCAGATCTAAAAGTATCACCTCAATCACCTTGCTTCTAGTAGGAAGACACTTGCCCCTGGCTTTTGAGAGAAGGTTAAATGAAGTCAGAAGCCTCTTGTGTTCTATCTCATTGACCTCCCCCCAAGGCTGTTCTCTGTGTCTTCCCACTGGGTTGAATCAGTGACCCCCATTATGCAAGCGCTCAGATGTGAAAGAAACAGCAGCCTCTTGCAAGCAGAGGAGCAGGCAGTGTGAGGTCACCATCCAGCATCACGGGGAGCAGACTGCCTGGGAAGCAGTGGTGAGGCTGAGCCTGCTGGGCCCCTGGTACCCAAGGCAGAGCATCACTCCCCAGAAGAAGAGAGGATGTCGAGGAAAATGGTGATAGGGTCAGCATGACAGAAGAGTGACAGCAACTTAAAGAGGGGTGACGGAATGAAGTCACAGAGGAAGCTCTTCTGAGTGCAGTTCTGAGAATTAAAAGCTCTGACAAAAATTCCAGCAGTGCAGCTCTTAGATTTCTGCAACATCTGGGAAAATTTGAACATGGTTTGGTTTGTTTGATTTGAAAATTGGTTAAATGCTATAAGGATGGAAAACCTCCAGCATTTGTATTAATCATGTAATTGTCACAGATCCATTCCAATGGAGTTTTGTGTTATTGTTGCTATTTATAGCATTTATGCTTTCTGGGTGACTTTGCGTGCATCTGATGTTCTAAAACCAACTTGGAAATCTACCACTACGTGAAAATTCTGATGAGAATGATCGTTTCCACTTACAGGGAGTTATTACATGTCAGATTCTAATTAATTCACATAAGAATACTGTAAGTTATGTATGGTTACAACAGTTTTGAAAATTAGAAAATGGAGCTGCTAGAGGATGAGGAAGTTGTCCAAGTGTTCTGTTTCTATCATACAATAAAATACTGGAACTGGGACTTATTGTCTGGCTACACTTGTTCTTTGATTTGTCTTCCTGATTCTTACATTTCTAAAAAAAACAAGTTTGGGTGATTTTAACCTTTGTAATGAGCATAAAACACCTGGGAACATCAAAGTCAAGCCACGCTTAGAACTTCTTCCTGGGATGCTGAGAACCTGCATGAAAGTTTTCAGATATAGCATCACACCTTTAACAACATAGCTTAATCAACTTGGGAAACAAATTCATCTTGGGGTCGGAAATGTATGTCAAGGTTTATATATGAAAGCCAGGGTGTTTTTTTTTTTTGAAAGCCAAGATTTTTCAAGCTTGTAAATAGATCCAAATAGTGTGGCAACTTGAAAAATCATATGATTAATTCTTTAGATAGCCACTGAAAAGTCCAAGTGAATATAAACATGGAAGAGGAAAGGTATTTAATCAGCCCTGGAATCTAGAAAAGTGATCTCAGCCACAGAATAGAAACTTCAAGGAATTTCTACAACATAGAACACAGATCAAGGGCAGACCTGGGCACATGATAACCATGGACAGGCTGGTAATTTGGTGCCCCTTCAAATGCATGTTCTCTACCTTCTGATAAGCATTTATTCATACATGACATGAAGGATTGCCTGAGCTGGGGGCAGGGGGAGCTAATCAGTACCCATGCAGGGTCTTAATGTCCCCTAACTTGTGCTTCCCACTCAGCAATTAATAGGAGCCTCCCCCCAAAGCCTTCCCCTCCCCAAAGCTCTTCAATGATAATCTCTTGTTACACAAGCAGGTTTCTCATGGGTTTAACCCCACCTCAAGCCAAGTATTCCTTCTCACCACATAGAGTTGGTCTTTCCTGCTGTATCCTTCTATTTCTGAGTAGTTAGATTAGTACTGTTTACTACATTTCTGGTGAGCAGTACTGTCTCCCCAAAGGAGCGTGGGTAAATACAGTTTTCTTTTTCATGTTTCCAGTAATATTTTTCTTCCACAGTGATGCACCCCCAGCTCTTTTCTGAGCTTGGTGATTCCCTCAATCCACCTCTGATCCAAATGACACTAATTTGAAAGAAAATACCATCTGTGCCCCATCTCGCTGCTTGCCAACAGCAAGCAATTGGAAAATTACTCATCTAAAAGCTCTTGTCTTTCCTAATTTGAAGCAAACATGTGTGGAAGTGAGGCGGAGCATGAAGGGGAGGACAGTGAGGCACCTTTCAATCGCACCAGGTCCTGGGGACATATTACAGGTGCCTTAGGGCTGGAGGAAGTTGGGACCTGGTGTGTCACACACTGTGCATTTGCATATGGCACCATAGGAGCTGCCTAGACAGCCTCCAGGAAAGGACAGCATGCAGCCGAAAGGGGTTGCCCTGCCTACCTACCTCAAGGCTGCCAACACACAATGGAAAAGTCTTTTACAGACACAAAAAATATCCTACGACCAAACCAAAACAATTCAAGCAAACAAGAACAAAATACCTCTCTTATCCTTTCCTCTGCTTTCTGGCTGCTGAACCAAATCAAAAAGTCCAGTAAAAATAAACTTTCTCTTCTTCCTCCACATTTAGGCAATGATTGAACAAATGGCCCCCATCATTTATCACCTTTCCTAGAATCCATCTCTAATCCCAGTGCTGAAAAAAATCTCTCTCAGTAAAAATGAACAAATAGAAGGAAAGGTCAGACATTTAAAAACTATGTTTAAATTAATAAATACTTTAATTAATGATAATTAATTAAGATAATGAATCAAAGCAAATTTATTACTATCATTAAGAAGTACTGAAGAAGATATAGAGAACAGACTTGTGGTTGCCAAGGGGGAGGGGGTGGGGGAGGGATGGGTTGGGAGTTTGGGATTAGCAGATGCAAACTATTATACATAGGATGGATAAACAACAAGGTCCTACTGTATAGCACAGGGAAGTATATTCAATATCCTATAATAAACCATAATGGAAAAGAATATGTAAAAGGATATATATGTATAACTGAGTTACTTTGCTATACAGCAGAAATAAACACAACATTGTAAATCAACTATAGTTCAATAAAATTTTTTAAAAAGTACTGTAAGAAAAATGAGACAAATTTGAGAAAAATCTCTAATAAGTATTCATAGATATTATATCTATGAAATTTGAACACAAAAAGGAAAAAAAAAGGAGTTAAAAATGTTCATGGTGATAACTGCTACATAAATATGACTGACAAATTAAAAACTATGATGGAGGCAAAGGAAAACATATTGGAATATTTAGAAATTTGAATCAGTGAAGAAGAAAAAAAGCACAACACCTCTTCTCTAAGTCATAAGGAGAAAGGGAGCCTATAGCAGTCATTAGTGCTCTTTTCTAAATATTTAATTCTTTGCTCCAATGGTGCTCGGGTTCCAAGATAAAATCAAGAACAGCCAGTTAAATTTGAATTACAGTTAAATGATGAACTTTTAAAAATATAAATATGTCTGAAATATCGCATGGGGGCATATTTATATTAAAGTTTATCTACTTATATGAAATTCATATTTAACTGGGCATTCTGTTGTTTTATTTGTTAATTTCTGGCAACCCTACTCTGTCTTTGGGGTATGATAGGCTTGTGTTTCCCTACCTACTGAAGAAGCTGGGTGTGACCATGCTGCCTGCTTTGGCTAAGAAAATGACAGTGGCAGGGATCTGAGTCACTTCCAGTGGGAAAGTGCTAAGAGCCAGTGAACAATCTGACAGAGTAGAAACCCCAATGAACCCGCCTAAAACAATTAGTATGAGGAGGAAATAAACTTTTGTGGATTTAAACCACTAAAATCTGGGGATTATTTGTTACTGCAGCATAATCTAGTCTAGCATACCAGATAGATTATGACTGAATACATAAGTAATGATACAGTTAGGAAAATAGACAGACATATAATTAACATTGCAAACACACTTCCACCCACAATTTATTAAGCAGACCTAGTCATAGGCCCCACTCAGGAGTAACAGGAGGTACAATCCTACTATGCCCCTGAAAGTGGGGAGAACCAGTAAGGAGGTGAAAAATACTAATATACCTACACAGAGATAAAAGGATGCAGAGGAAAAGAAAATAAATGTCTAAATGAAAATGTTTATAAATTTGATAGCAATAGTAAAAGTTAAAAAAGTAGAAGCCTAATTATTAATAAATATATTTTAATAAAACTATAAATAACATTTATAAAAGATAAAAGCTAATTATCTTCAATATGCAAAAACATTTTGAAATTATGGCCATTACTGATGGCCATCCTATATCAATTGTTCTTCCTTATAAGAAACTTGGTTTTCTTTATTTGTTTATTTTGGGGGTCCTGGGAAATGTGTACATCTAGTTTTATTTCCCAGCCCCTTTTTCAGGCAAAAGTTGCCATGTGACATAGTTCTGACCAATAGGAAGTGACTGGAAGTCACTGCGGGGGGGAGCCTCAGGAGAATGGCACAAACTCCAGCAGACACAAGCTTTTTGCTTTTTGTCCTTTCCCTTCCTCTTACCTGGAGCATATCTATGATGCTGGAGATGGCACAGCCATTTGTGACAATAGGGAAATAAGCAAGAGGCTAAAAGCTGTGAGTTAAGGATGAATGAGTGGAAAGACAGAAGGAGCCTAGATGTGGACTTCTTTTTAGGTGATTAAAATAAAATCTCTCATTACTAAAGGTGCTGTATGATAAATAGTCTTTCAAAAGAAGCCAAGTTATAACTGTCAAAGGTGCTTCTCTGGTCCTTAAAGGAGCTTAAACTAGAAGTTTATACGAGGACCCCACTATTTATCCTTTATAAGTCATTTCCTATAGTTATGTTTACATAAATTTTGGAGCAAATTATTCCTAGTTCTTATTACAGAATGTTGTGCTATTCATTTTCAACCAATCTTTCTTAATATCTCTATAATGTTTACTTTTGAAAGAATTCTTGTAGATGTTGTAAGTATAATTTCACCCCAAATTAAATAAAATATCAAGTGTGTGTTTGTAATGCTAAAAAAATAAAAATAAAAGAAGCCAAATATAATTCTTAACAGATACACACATCAGAAAGAAAGAAATTTAAAACACTAAGCTAAAGTGGGTGAAGTGTATCAGTAGACACATTTGTCTTCATAAAGACAAATTCAAATTTATAATAAAATGAGAAAATATCCTGTATTGATGTATTGATAGTTGGGGTGTGTCTTGGAGAATTATAGCCATGCCTGTGTTGGGAATATAATTTGGTTTAATGTTGGTGAAAATTGTTTTGGGGAGTACATGGAAGCTTTTTATAATCTGCATAAGTTTCTGACAAGCAATTTCACTTCTAGAAATTTATTCTATGAAAATACTTGGGATAGGTGTGAAGAGAATGTCCTGAAGGTCTTTATTATAATAATGAAAATCTTAAGATAAATTTGCCAAAAATCGAGGTCTGTTAAATCAATCAGAATCATTTTATCAATTTAAATTTATTCTAGAATCTTACATATAAATAATTAAATTAGGAAAAGTTACAACTACTGTGTTTGCATTAACATATAAAAGTCCAGGCTGTAAGTGACATATATCACCAATAACACACACACTTAGGCATGTATGTAATTTTTAGAGTACAATCATACTATAATGTAAATTGTTTTTTAAAATTAAATAGGATACTCTGTCATTTAGTACATTTACATTTACCACATTCTTTCCTAATAGCTTCCTAGAATTCCTTACAGTTTTTCATGAAGAGAAGTTTTACAGTTGTTTATCTTATTTAATCTGCTTTTTAAATTAATTTTTTATTGGAGTATAGTTGATTTACAATGTTGTGTTAATTTCTGCTGTACAGCAAAGTGAAAGCCATATGTATACATTAATCTTTTTCTGTGCTTATTTCTATTGCTTTTAATTTTACTTCCCCATCCCCATCCTGAGGTTAGATACACAACTGTATTTTATTCCTTTAAAACAGTTTCATTTTTGACCCCTAATCCTTTCATACTTCTAGAATGTAGAGCATGGTGCAAGGTAAAAATTAAGATTTAAAAAATTAATTTATCAGCCAACTGTCCTTACTCAATTTTCTGAATGAAATATTTTTTGTACATGTCTTTGTATGGACATATATTAAATTGGCCATACATTTGGAAATCAGAAATCCAAGTAGAGTAATATAACCTTCCAGTGTTTCTCCTAAGGGACTTTAGGCAGGTATATCACTGGTCAGGATCCTCCATTCCACATTTGTAAGATTAAAAACATCCCTTGCTTTTTTATCTGTCAAGGTTACATGAAATAGAACACTAGCTGCATTTGACTAGAACTGTCAAAACAAGATAATGGATGGCTTATTTGGACAGATCAAACTGTGGTAAGATTTCCTGTCTCCCCATTAACTACCTTTCTTTCCTCCATTCTAAAGCCCAAGGGATGCATTAGATTGGTGGATGGGAAATAATCAAGGAAGAAAAATTGAGGGAAGGTAGGCTGAGGGGAAAAATTAAGACATATTCCCAAGGATGCCTTTGATGTTTGAGAAGCTTAAGTGTCCTCTGGATCAGAGAGCTGGAGGGCAAGGCTTCAGAAACAAAGCCCAGACAAACCAGCTGCCACTGGTGTGGGACCAGGTGGACCACTCCAGGTATATTCAGAGCTGCCTCTCCTTGTTAGTCAGAAAATGTTCTCTAAAAAGTGGTGGAATTCTCATTTTCATTTTTCTGTTCATGTCCAGCCTTATGACTCTTAACTTTTGATTCTTGTGTGGCTACAATTCTCCCTCTGGCCACAGAGGTCACTCACATAAGTCTGAGGTGACCTAATGAGACACCATTTGGAAGTCATCCTTCTAACTGAGAGCCCTGCCATAGTCCCAGTAAGTCCTGACATCACAGGGTATGAGGGAGGAGGTGCTCTTGAAGTAGCTGAAAGGTTATTTCTTCCTACACAAGGCTTTCTGAAATTATAGCCTGGGAGGAAAATGGCTTCTCACCAATCCTAATACACGTTGAGACTCAAGGTGCAGCCTCAGAGGGCCAGAAGATAGAAAGAAAAAAAAAGTACTTTTGATGACTGTTCTTCTTTTTCCTTTTTTCCTTATTATTTTATTCTATTTAGGAAATGATTTCTTACAACTAACCACAGAGGAAATGGTGAATATATAGTGTTACCATTTATTTGGGTTTATGGATTTTGCTACTTCAAGTTTCAATGATTAAAGTTTAGACAACCGAAGAAATAACTAGAATAATTACATTTGTAGTATATAGGCAGTGCTTTTAAAGGTACTAAATTTTCGTTAGATTGGTCTTTTTTTCTTTTTTTTTTTTTTTTTTTGAGTACTAACATATGGCCAAATACTATACCTGGAGGAAAGAAGGATAAATGAGACACGGTTCCTGTCCTCTCAAATATTTCAGTCTGGTAGTTAAGGGAAGAATGTTAAATTGAGTATCTTATATGTTAGTTAAATATGAATGTTCCATATATACACTACCAAATGTAAAATAGATAGCTAGTGGGAAGCAGCCTCATAGCACAGGGAGATCAGCTTGGTGCTTTGTGACCACCTAGAGGGGTGGGACAGGAAGGGTGGGAGGGAGACGCAAGAGGGAGGAGATATGGGGATATATGTATATGTATAGCTGATTCACTTTGTTATAAAGCAGAAACTAACACACCATTGTAAAGCAATTATACTCCAATAAAGATGTTAAAAAATAAATAAATAAAATAAAATTTAAAAAAAATATATGAATGTTCCTGTTGTTTCAGAGTATCAGCTAAGAGCCCCCAAAGTAAGAATCATAGGAGCTAAGCAACCCATTATAAAGTAACTTACAAGACCATCTCTGCCAGTGTTTGGAAAATTAGCCATTTCTTTGAAAGTTAAACATACACTTACCCTATGATCCAGAAATTCCTCTCCTAGTTATTTATCCAAAAGAAATGAAAACATATGCCCATATAAAGACTTGTGCCCGAATGTTCATAGAAGGTTTATTCATAATAGCCTGAAAAAATGAAAACAACTCAAATATCCACCACATGTGGATGGATAAACAAATGATAGTATATCCATACATGGAGCACTACTCAGTAATAAAGATGAACAAACCACTGAAAAATGCAACAAAGTATATATAATTTTGTTAAGGTAATGAAGACAGACTCGAAAGAATATATATCCTTGATTCCACATATATAAAATTTTCTAGAATGGGTACCTTCAAATGGGCACATTCTATGGTATGTAAAATATACCTTAATAAAGTTGTATTTTTAAAGATCCAGTTATGCCAAATTAGTTCTCCCAATTATGTAAGAAAAGGACTAAGAATTCAGAGAGACAAACATATTTCTCAGAAGCCCCCATGATGACCACTGCTCAGCTCTCATCCTGAGATCACCCTATAATTGCAAGTAGAAGTGGGAAAGTGAATATCTGGCTTTTTTTTTAAACACAGGTCATAGGCATTGGGTACAGTAGAAAAGGTTGGAAATGGCTGTTGGATTAGCCATACAACAAGGTCTTACCCAGAAGATATTCCCATAGCCTCAGAGGGAGATGATTAAGGCTTGAAATGGGGTTGTGGAAACTGAGCAAGAGAGTAGGAAATATGATAAAGATATATTTGGATGGTAAAATCTGCCAGATTTCATGATTGGAAGACATAGGTGGGCTAGAAGAAAAAGCCAATGATGTTTTTCAAGTTGGGCGATTGTTAGATGATGATGACATAAAATGAATTTAGAAATAGAAGAGTTAAAACATTTTGGAACCATGGGAAATCGGAGGTAAGTTCAAAGTTGAACATGGCAATTTTGTCATGATACAGGCAGAAACAAGCAGACAGCATGGAATTGTGAAATATCTATTATTTTATTATTATTTTTATCATTCATAGTAAAATATATTTGCGTGGATTTTTAAGTTTCTGGGGAAAAAAAACTAGTAGTTACAATACAGTTTAAGGAAATTTTGTGGATTAAATTTCCAGAAAATATAGGAGGGGGTGAGATCAAAAGTTCTGATGGTGAAAGTAGCATTGAACAAGAGGAAAGACAGCGCCCCTTAAACCACAGCTAAAACCAGTAAAACCCCCAGACTGTACGGTTATATGAGTCAATAGTTTTCCTTGTTTACTTAAACCATGGTTTTTTTAATATTTATTTTATTTATTTATTTATTTTAATTTTTTTTTTATGGCTGCATCAGGTCTTAGTTGTGGTACTCGGGATTTTTGTTGAGGCATGGGGGATGTTTCGTTGCAGTGCGTGGGCTCCTCGTTGCAGTGCATGGGTTTCTCTCTAGTTGTGGCATGAGGTTTTTCTCTTCTCTAGTTGTGGCACATGGGCTCCAGAGAGCATGGGCTCTGTAGTTGTGACACACGGACTCTCTATCTGAGGCCCACGAGCTCAGTAGTTGTGGCACATGGGATTAGTTGCCCTGCGGCATGTGGGATCTTAGTTCCCTGACCAGGGACTGAACCTGAGTCCCCTGCATTGGAAGGCGGATTCTTTACCACTGGACCACCAGGGAAGTCCCAAGCCATATGTTTTCATGGTGATAAAAGATTGCCCCCAAAACATGTGCCCTGGTTTCAGAGAGAAGACAAAAATGTTGGCACTGCCAGTTAAGAGGTAAGTGATCCAGAAGTCATTTAAGTTCTCAGAACTACTGTTTCCTCATCTGTGTCATGGTGGTGCTAGTACTTAACTCAGAGAGTTTATGTCCAATTACATGAGATCATAACATCCAACCAGAAGTATGCTCAGTGAAGCTTAATTATCTTTGTTGCTACTCTCTGTCTTCACTCATAATTAGACCTGAAATATTAAATAGAACTCAGTACCTCTCAGTTGCCCTATGTAGAGAAGCTTCATAGTTCCGATCACATAGCTTGACAATGACTGAAGAAAGTAGTATGTGAAAAGCTCTCAGAAAAATGCCTGAAATGTTGTTAAGTATGAGGTAGTCACTATTATTGTTTTCCTAAACTCCTCTCTCCTCTTCTGAAGTCCTGTCCTTCACTCCAGACTTTTAAAGACATATGGAATGAAGCCATTGTCACTACTTAAAATCTTCAATAACTTTTCACTGTATTAGGAGGAATACCTAAAGCCTTAATGTGGCCTAAAGAGGTCTGTAAGGATTCAGAGAAGCAAGTGCAGGAGGAAGCAGGCTGCAATCTTATCTCTGGGACTTCCTGACTCTCTGGGCTCCTGCCTGTTCAATCCCATGAACAGACCTGTTTTCTCCCGCCCTAGTTCCTTTCTTTGTATGTGCTGTTCCAGCGGGGGTTGTGGTGTAGACTAGAGAAGGCCTAGTTATCCTAAATTATCAAAACTTAGAGATTTGTGAAAGGGGTTGGCGTTTCTGGGCAGATGAGTGGTTTGTTCCTAACAGAAGGCATCGCTTTCAGAGCATGTATTCAAACTGGAATGAAGGACTACAGGAACCAAAGCTGAATATTGAGGGGTTTTCCTGAAATCAGATCTAATAATAGAATGAGCAGGGGAGAATTTTGTTATCAGTTTGTTTTATTTTTATCTTTCTCTCATGTATTTCTTCCCCCTAAACATTTCTTGGTATTTCAGTTCTAAGTGTGAGTATCTAGGTGAAATTTTTCTGGTGGGACCAGAGCCATCTGTTTCTTGATGTGTATGCTTTAGAAGACCACTCTTTTTACCTGTTATCCCTTAATTTAAGCAGAGATTATTTCATTTGTGCTAGGTCATGGCTTCTGTTACTGGGTTGACCCACTTTTATGCCAGCTGCCAGAGATGTTTCTCTTTATCCTTTTTCTTTTTCTTTGTTTTTCCTGTAGCAGTGTAGCAATAATCTTAATGTGCTACTGTGTTTTAAAAGCCACTTTAGACTGACTATTAAAATAAAATAGTGTACTATAAAATTGCGGCATAGATGAGCAACTTCCAAAGGATAGATCCCAAGGAAATGGTGTTATTTTCAAGGGACAGCAGAGGGCACAGAGTGTGATAGAGAAGGGAGGGTAGTCTGTCCATCCTGGGTTGTGGCCCTAAAATTCACTCTTTTATTTACCTTTCATGCTGGTTTCTGTTTGTTTGCTGGGATACCTGATTCAAGTGTCAAAGAAAAATCACAGACTCTTGTTAAAGCAGTAAGTAAGACTTTGTCCAAAACTATTGTGATAAGAGTATTGCATTAGAGGAGAGAAACCGAGTTCAACTCTGAATACAACAAAGACAGATGGGTGTTTATAGCCAAGAAGAAGGGTGAGGGGATCAGTGGATGGAAAATTACTAAGAAGAGATGTCAAGTGTTGGTGGTGGTGGTGGGGGGGGGGGGGTCCCTGTTAAACTGACCTCACAGGATTCTGACCTTGTCCTGACAGGTCAAGGACATAGACATCTAATGAGGGAGATCCCATAGCACAGAGGTCCACAACACCCCGGGCCGCGGACCTGTGCTGGTCCTGGCCTGTTAGGAACCAGGCTGCACATCAGGATGTGAGTGGTGGGCGAGGGAGCTAAGCTTCATCTGCCGCTCCCCATCGCTTGTGTTACCGCCTGAACCGTCCCATCCCCTCCACCCCTACTCCCCGGTCCGTGGAAAAATTGTCTTCCATGAAGCCAGTCCCTGGTGCCAAAAAAGTTGGGGACAACTGCCATAGAAGAAGAACTTGATCCAGTGACAAGGGTGGGGAAGACTTAGGGGACTCTTTGCAAAGACTGTGCTGGACAGGCCAAAGGCAGGACAGAGGCAAGGTCGGGCCAAGTTGAAAAGAGGGCCCAGAACCTGACTGAAGTTTGATCAAGGAGAGCCTTTGTCACCAGGCGGCCTCTAAACAAGACACCACTAAATGAGGCAATGTAAGCCTGTTATCTGGTATGGAGTCGTCTGTATCCCAGCTCAGTCCTGCCCAGAAAGGACTGGAGAAACAATTCCATAGGGAATCTCCAAGATTTGTATGCCCTTAGGCAGAACACTAGAACTGCCTTAATGTTAATTTAGACCTAGGAGACCCAGCGGTATCCTTCCCTTGCTGGTTCTAATTAACAACCCAAGTAAGAAGGGACCTTAAGCAAAATTTGAGTAGAGTATGTTTTCAACACCTCTAACCAATTTTTGCATTCCACTTTCACCTAAACCCTGACCAAGTCCCCTTTTGACCTCACGCTGCTTCCTGACTGCTTCCCAAATTTTAGATTTCTCTCTACTTCTCTTTTCAAAAATTTTTAAAGAATTTTTCCACAGTCCCTCATGCCTCCCAAGTGACAATTTGCATATAAGAACTCCCTGGGTGTAATGCTTGGACCACAAGATATGTCCAATGGAGTAGTTTGGTAATATTGTCAGGGAAACAGCTTTGGTCCTGGGAAGAGGGAGGGCTTTGGTCTCCTATAAATCATATCATATAGGTTGTGAATTTACAAAATTGATCTTGACCCTCGACTCCTGAAGTCTTTATATCAGAGAAGATTGGACAGTTGGGAACCTTCAGAAAAGATCATTTTATACCTTCCTCCACGCTCTTTTTCTCTAAAATCCTGGCTCAGGCAATACCGTATCAAGAGTTAATAAAAATAGACAGGAATCGGGGAAGTTCTAGACAAGTTCACACTTGTCAAATCTGAAATTAACTGGCAAGAGGCTTTTTTATTAGAATATTTTTCTGAGTTGTAATCCAGTCTCTCAATTCTAAATTTCATCAAGATGCAAGACTTTGCATTGAGTAAATCTATAAAGCCAGACTTTACAAGAAATCTGATAGAGCTTGTATGTGACCCTATGCTGATTTCTATACAGCCGTGTTTATTTATGCTCAATGAGGAAATGCTAACTACAAATCTTAAAATAGGTCCTCAGAGAGGAGCAGCTTTGGACGTGTTCACAGTCTTCGTCTTAAGAAAATGCCCTCCTTTTAGAGATGAGACATGCTCTGATTTCATATGCCTGCCCCTCTCTGTACAAGTCTGTTTTCTCAACCCACTTTCTATGAATAGTTCTCAGTCTGCTATAGTCCCTTTGAGAGAAGAGAACATGAAAGTTCAACGTAAAGTGAGGAGAAGCTGAAAATGTCAGTGCTAGAGCGAGAGGGAAGAAGAAAACTTAAAAGCGACCCAAGAGGTTTCCACTAGCTAATGGTGATACCTCCAGTGCCCCTAATGGGCTGTGGATAATTCCTATTTGTCTACACAAGGCGTGTTGGTGCTTCTCCAACAGACCACAAATGAGTAAGGGTCGACTCCATATGGAGAGACTTTAAATGCTGACATCCTAATGAGATTTGTAAACTGCAGAGACAGGATATGGCTTCTCCTATGCAAAGTACTAGCCATGCTCTCATGAGAGATTTAGCAGTTAGCAGTTGCCAAATAGGATGCTTCTGGACTGTGCTTTGTTTCCTTTCATCTTAATAAGATGGAAATTGTGGGAAAACAAAGAGCAGAGAGCAGTCTTTCCCATGGCTTTTAGTTCCTATTAAATGCAGTGAAAAGCAATATCCATATATTAGTTGTGCTGCCGGCAGCACTTGGCTTCAAGGGGGTCGCTTCAATCCTCTATGTGACCTAAAGACCAGGGCTGGCACTTCCCATTCTGTGATCAGGAACAGAAATCATGAGACTGTGCCCAAAGCAGACTATGGAACCCCGTAGAGTCATCTTTTCCAGCAAAGGGACAGCCTGTTTCTAGCAGAAATTATAGGAACTACAGTAAAGTAGAATTACAACTTCCTTTTCTCTGTTGAAATATTCGCCCCTAATTTATCAGGAAGTTCAAGCAAATAGGAGTACTATGCAAACAGGTGCTTCCTGGATCTGGGTGTCTGTTGCTTTTCCCAGGTTAGAAATGTTTTCAGCTATTGTATTCAAATATGTTCTCGACCTTTTTCTCTCTTCTCCTTCTGGGACCCGTATAATATGAATATTAATGTTCTTAATATTGTCCTAGAGGCTCTTAAACTAGCCTCATTTTTTAAATTCATTAAAAAAATTTTTTGTTCTGCTTGGGTAATTTCTACTAATTCTTACTCCAGTTTGCTGATCTGTTCCTCGGAATCATCTAATCTACTGTTGATTCCTCCTAGTGTATTTTTTGTTTCAGCTCTGTTTAGTTCTTTATATTTTCCAACTCCTTGTGAAACTTCTGTGTTCATCCATTATTCTCCCAAGTTCATTGAGCTACTGGTTATGATTTGATTTTGATTTATGATTATGATTTTGAACTCTTTATTGGATAGAGGGCTTATCTCCACTTCACTTAGCTCTTCTGGGGTTTTGTTTGTTCCTTCATTTGGAAAATATTCCTCTGTTACTTTGTGCCTAATTCTCTTGTTTATTTCTATGTATTGGGGAGGTCAGTTACATTTCTCAACCTCAGAGAAGGGGCCTAATGGAGGAGATGTTCTGTGGAATTCAGCAGCATGCTCTCCTCTGGTCACCACAGCTACATGCCTTAGGGGAGCCCTCCGTGTAGTCTGTGTGGGCCTTTGTGTTGTGATGAGGCCAACTCCTGTGGGTGTTCTGGTGGGAGGGGCCAGCCCCTGGCCTGGTTAGCTGCCAGCCTGCTGGTGCGTAGGGCCAGGTCCTGGTGCAACTGGCTGTAAGTCCAGGGGAGCTTGAGTTTGTGTTGACTGGTAAGTCCCTCTTGCTAATAGCCTGGAGAAAGGAATGCAAAGTAATGCTTGCCTGCACCAGTGTTCTTGTGGCAGAAAGCTTCCCCAAATGGCTACTGCCAGTGTCTGTGTCCCAGTTGCCTCCTGCCTCTCTGGGAGTCTCTCCAAGATCAGTAAGTGGGTCTGACCCAGGGTTCTTTCAAAGTACTGCCTGCTATGCTGGAACTTGAAATGTGTGAGATTTTGTGTGAGCCCTTTAAGAACAGATACTCTGTGTCCTACAGTTCTCCAGCTCTTCTGTACACAAGCCGTGCTGGTGTTCAAAACCAGATATTCTGGGGGCTTATCTTCCCAGTGCTGGACCCCCAGGCTGGGGATCCTGATGTGGGGCTTGGACCACTTGCTTCTTGGGGAGAACCTCTGCCATTGTGATTATCCTCTCATTTGTGGGTCACCTTCCCAGGGGTGTGGGTCTTGAATCTACTGTGTTGCTGCCTCTCCACCCAACTCGTGTGGTTCCTTCTTTATATATTTAGTTTTGGAAACTCTTCTCTGCTGGTCTTCAGATAGTTCTCATTGATAATTCCTCTGTAGATAGTTGTAATTTTGGTGTGCCCATGGGTGGAGATGAGCTCAGAGTCTTCCTACTCTGCCATCTTGGTTACTGCATTTGCTCTATTTTCCTTCCTGTATTTCACTGTCAATGCCAAACCAGCTCAAAGCTCTCTTCATTGATTCCAACCTAATTTGGCATCATTCTAGATCAAGCTTACTAGATTCTTTTGCTATTCAATCGAGGTAATAGTGGCAAAGCATTTAGTAAATTTTAAAGTGCTATAGAAGCATAAGAAATTATTATTTTCTCTGGGCTAGACTCCTAAGGTTTTTATTTCAATCTTGGTGCTACTGTGAGACAATCACGTACCATGATCACACAATTCTAAACTGGAAGGCACTTCCTTTTCCTGAGAATTAGGAGATAAATAGAATTGAGCACACATATATGATTTAAAATCATCATAACTGAAGTGACTTTTCCTCAGAGCTAATAAAATAATTAAAATTTCTCAAAGACACATGTATATCTTTTCTTAGTAATTCCATAGAGAATCAAGTGCATTATTGACTGTCTCCAACTTGTAGTGAATCTTAAACTCTGTCTCAAATTATTTCCAAGAGATTTGGCCCATAATTCTGGTCTGGAGTTTTAAAAGTCTGCTCATGTCCCTACTGCCAAGTTTTAATTACTTCCTGCAGGGGGTCCTTCTCCTCTTAGTCTCTGAGATTATTCAGAAGAGAGACATCTGCTCGCTGCTAAACCAAAATGAACTTGCAGCCACAAAGATTTTTTTCTCTCTCATTTTATTTTTTCCCTCCAACCAGTGAAGAATAAGGTCTGTTTTCTTTCTAGGGGGAAAAAATTACACTTGCTTTGCCTCTGAAACAATAAAAGCCCCTTACCTATCTTCAAAAACCCCCAAGAGAACTTTTCTTGATATAATCTTAGAAAAGTGGGAGGTTTAATCTGCATATAATGGCTGAGTTTAATTAAATAAAACTTTATGGCCAGATTTCCCTGGAAAGCTGAGAAAATGATATCTTTTGCAACCTGGATCATCAGTTAAAGAAGTAAAGTGATGGACTCTATTGCAACAGAAGAGCTAATTAAACTGGAAATACACTACTTGCACCCCAACATTGTTTGCAGACATGACAAAGTACTAAATAGTTCTGCACAGGCAATTAAGAGACAGGACACTCCATAATGTGTTAATTCTTTCAAAAATATAATCTTTACAAGAAAATTCGTGAAGGCGGGGTGGGCATGGGATAGAGTCATAAAGCTAGAATTCATTGAGCATTGGGCGAGGGAACTGTAAGTGTCAGAAATGACTTTGCCCCTTTCCTGGCTGGGTGACTATGGGCAAGTCATTTAAAACTCTGTGGCTCAGTCTCCTTATTTCTAGATAGGGATGGTATAGTGACCACTTTCAGGTTTATCACAAAAATAAGATATACACAGCTTTTGATAGCACTTTGAAAACTGTCTAGCATTTAGGAGATTTGAGTTCTGGTTTGTTTATAGTTCTCCATCTCTGTTTGCTTTGGATTCTTTATTCTCTGTCAAAGACTTTATTCAAATGGTTGATTGTCATTTCTACTTCAGACCCAGACACCCAAAAGCTGTCTGGAAACACTGTGTGCAAAGCTGGCTTCAGAACACGGTGATAGCTTTGGACCATCTTTTGGCCGAGAGACGCTCAAAGGTCCTGCCTGAATCAGAGTGGGAGGTGGCAGATGCCTAGCAGCTAGTAATGTGGGCTCAGGAGACTTAATCCTCATGTTTTTCATCTTAGGTTCCATGTCCATCCTCCATTTTTCCATATTTCTCAACTTCAGGGCATCTGCTCCAGAGAACAAATTTGGGGTCTCTTTTGGGGGAAAAGAAGAGTGATAACCTGGCTAACTGGGGTCAGAAATGTACCCAAGTTTATAAATAATTTGTATAAAGTCTTAGCTAATGATTTGGTCCAATTTTGATTCAGGCATTCAACTAGCTTGCTTTCACATGTGGGAAATGCTATAATTATTATTTTCCTCATATTTACTATTTTAAGAAAATTCTGGTCTAGATTCTCATAATTGCATATAATTTTTATAATTTTGGTATGGGGGAGGTGAGAGGAAGCATGATTTCCAATATCTATGGAAAAATAAAAAGAATTAGAGATTAGCTCAAAAACATGTGTAGAAATTTGGAAAGTGTTTTTACTTTAGGCCAGGATCTAAGTAGATGCACTCTCAAAATCCATTATTATTATGTTTTTTCATGAAGAGACCTTTTTTTTTTATAAATTTATTTATTTATTTAATTTTGGCTGCGTTGGGTCTTCGTTGCTGCACGCAGGCTTTCTCTAGTCGCGGTGAGCGGGGCCTACTCTTCATTGTGGTGCGCGGGCTTCTCATTGAGGTGGCTTCCCTTGTTGCGGAGCATGGGCTCTAGGCATGCGGGCTTCGGTAGTTGTGGTGCGAGGGCTCAGTAGTTGTGGCACGAGGGCTCTAGAGTGCAGGCTCAGTAGTTGTGGCGCACGGGCTTAGTTGCTCTGCGGCATGTGGGATCTTCCCGGACCAGGGCTCGAACCCGTGTCCCCTGCATTGGCAGACGGATTCTTAACCACTGGGCCACCAGGGAAGTCAGAGACCTCTTTATAGTGGTCCTTTACTTGGGTGAATTTTGTGTTATGGTGGTTTTATTTGTTTGTGAAGTCTTTGACACTCATCCCATTGAGAGGTGGTATATAATTATCCTCCCCTTGAATATAGATTGACATTTCTGACATGCTTCTAACAAATGTAAGATGGAAGAAATGACACAGGGTGACTTCAGAGGCTGGGTTATAAAAGGTGATTCTTGGTCTGCCTGACTCACTTTCTCACTGGGACATGCACATTTGGAGTGTGGAACTATCGTGTAAGAAGTCTGGCTACCCTGAAGAAGCCATGTGTGACAGATCACGAGGGAAGACAAAATAGAGATAAAGAGAGATGCTGAAGGAGCCCCAGCTACTGGGGCTCCATCTCTTTATGACTTCTCAGCTCAGGCACTATGTATGTGTGTACCTCTCTGGTGATATCCAAGTGAGGAAGCCTTCAAGATTACTCCAGCACCAGCAGCTGTGTGACAAACACAAGACTTTAAGTAGATCCTCCTATCTGAGCCAAATCAACCTCCAGAAACCTGAGAAATAATACTAATAATTGAGGCTGTTTTGCGTCACTAAGTTGGGGTTGGTTTGTTACGTAATAGTAGGTAACTAGAACACTTACAGTGTTGGTCCAAGTACTCAACCTGTGAAGACATAGCCATGGAAATCAGTTCTCTGTAAGGAGGTCTTGGCTCTGCCCCCATTAACTTCTCAATCTTAGGGAAGATACTTTAACAAATTCTTCAAATCTCAGATTTCCCATTTGTAAAATGTGAATGACGATACCCTGTAAGCAGGGCTTTCATGTTAAGTGAGAAAAAATCTGGGGGAACTCTAGGTACTGCAAAACACAACATAAAGTTGTGAGTTGTTAGTGAAATTTTCATGATGAGTAGCATTTCCCATGAGTGAGTTTGCTGAGGGGTTTTCAAAAACTTGGCCGAGGCTATCTCTGTTGGGTAGTTGAGGTTTGGGGGAAGGGCAGATACTTCTGTCCATGTAATCAAATTAATATCTTAATATTTTATTGTATTTAAGTGTTTTTTTCTAAATAAATGCAATGGTGTGTAAAATCACAATCTCCATACTAAGGAAAATGTCAGTAACATGTAGGAGTGGAAAGATAGGGGCATGTAACTTCATTTGTATTGGGAGCCCAGCAAAGATTCGTGATTGAAGATTGGATGTGTTTTTCATGGAATATCAGCATGTCACAATGATATTCATTCTTAATGATCAGATCACTTGCCATCACATTCATACATTGCTTTTATTTTTTATTTTTTTTAAGTAGAAGAAGGGATAAGCAACAATTTAAGAACAATTTACAGGGCTCAGCAGCCTTAGTGACCAATAAATAGGAGTTAACAATATAGTGTGGCAGGTTTAATCTCAATCTACAAAATTAGAAGTGCAAGAAGCAGTCTTTTCTTTTTCTCCCACTCAATTTAATTTTTATTTTGAGCCCTCATTCTACCGTGCATGTGATGGTGGAAAGTTAATCACAGTCAGTTTGTGCTTTCCCCCCATTCAGGATTGCATCTAATTTCTGTATTACTTCTGTCATCTTAAAATACTGGGAGAGTAATGTGTTCCTTTATGTCATCTGTGGTTGATAGACCTTGTATCTCACTTTTGGAAAGTGACTTTACTGCCTAAAATGCAGTGATTCTTAAACTTTAGTGGGCATCAGAATCACCTGGAAGCTTGTTAAGACACAGATCCCTGGGGCCCACCCCCAGAATTTCTGATTCAATAGATCTGCATGGCCTGAGGATTTGCCTTTCTAATAAGTTTCCAGAGGATGCTGATGCTGGTGATTCTGGACTACACTTTGATGTCCACTGACCTTAAGATGAAAAAGTCAGATCTGCCTACTTTACTGAGAGCCTAACTTATCTTAGGAAAGCCTTCTCTACAAGAAACCCCATTGCTCTGTATCACACACCAACCAAATGCGAAAGGTGATTCCAGAAGGATTTCAGAGAGAGGGGTAAGTGCATTTCAGGATTTTAGCTTTAATAAACCTTGTCATTTATTCTTTCATTCTTTCAATCATTTGCTATATGTTAGTTTCAGAAGCTATCAAACAAAAAATTAAAATGTGACCTGGATAGAGAAAGAGAGAAACAAAGCTTTTCTCTCTATCTCCCTACTCACAGGATGGATCACACGTCCCATCCCATTAAGAAAAAATATAGGTTTTTCCAATGATTTGAATAAATGAAATCCATCTCATTACCCTTTCCTGAATCTGAAACAACCACCACCAAATGTGTCATCTCATTTTGCTTTGTATATGCAACTGCTGGAGAAATCTTGAACAGTCTAGGAACAAAATCTTTTTTTTTTTTCCAAGGTTTTGTTCTTTTTTTTTTTTAATTTATTTATTTATGGCTGTGCTGGGTCTTCGTTTCTGTGCGAGGGCTTTCTCTAGTTGTGGCGAGCAGGGTCCACTCTTCATCGCGGTGCGTGGGCCTCTCATTATCGCGGCCTCTCTTGTTGCGGAGCACAGGCTCCAGACGCGCAGGCTCAGTACTTGTGGCTCACGGGCCCAGCCGCTCCGCGGCATATGGGATCTTCCCAGACCAGGGCTCAAACCCGTGTCCCCTGCATTGGCAGGCAGATTCTCAACCACTGCGCCACCAGGGAAGCCCCAAAATCATTTTTAATTACATATACTTTTGGAACTTTGCTTCTTTCAAGGTGGGGAATACTGGCCACCCCATTTGGCTATGAGTGCTCTCTCGCTCTCCCTGTCTGTCTCTCTCATTCTCTGCAGTCTACAGGCTGCATATTTTATAATTCCTTTCTGCACATCCAACCCTTTTATTTGGTGAGATTTCTGTGGAATCTGTTAGGTGTGTGTCATGTAGTTTACTGGCTTGAAATAAACTCACTTTTAAGGTATTCTGTTTGGGAGACAAATAAAAGAAAGAGGAACCAATACCATACCTGCTTGATAATGAAAATCGACATAGGGTCTTTCTGCAATAAAGAGCTAGACTCCCCTTAGACCATCACGCACACATGCACAAGCACGCGCGCACGTGCACACACACAAACACACACACACACACACACATCAGAGTTCCTCAGTGCTGACTCCCAGGTCCTCTTCTCACTTTACTTGGTCTTATTGTTAAGCTTGGTGGCTGACAATGTATCATATGACTTGATTTCAAAAAAGATCCCAGAATGTCTGGCATCCATGTGTTCAAGAAGCACATGTATTAAGGGAGGAGAGTGCTGGCTATGGAGTCACACACTTGGGTTAAAATTCTGGCTCTGCCACACTCACTATGTGAGCTTGGTCAAGTCACATAGTTTAGATACGTGACTTAACTTCTCTTTGCTTCAGTAAGATGGGGATGATGGGAATGATCATTCCTGCCTCCCAGGTGTGGGGATTGGCAATGCACGTGAAGCACTTAGCACAGTATCTGCACACTCAACAATTCATAGTTGTTACTCCATGTGTTCTGTTGCCCTTTCTTTCCTGCCATTTTCTGTCTCTGTAGAGATGAAAATCTTCTTTTCTTGGCCACTAGGTGGAGAAAGCAAGCTTTCTACAGTATTTGAATTAAACACAAGGCCAAATCATCCTGACCAAAATACTGCAGACATTTAAGGGAAAGTTTTTGTTTTTCCTTCCTCTTCTTTAGAACTTCAGACAGCATGAACAGGGTATCTGGAGAGATGTCTGGAGAATTCTTGAGCAGTTCACAATGAAATGTTTGAGTTTTGAGTGTGGTCCTGCCTCGAGGCACTAGATTTTACCCAGGGATGGTCCAAGGCCTTAATCTCTTCTCACTTGCATTTCAAGCAGGCACCTGCTCAGTATTTTTTTTTTCTTCTGAGGTATTATATAGCTACTGATTCCCACGGACATTTGCATTTTGACACGAACTCCCTTGATACGTTACCTTTCTTCAGTCTAATATAGTAGTAATGGGAACCCATTGGACTTACTTCACAAAACTGTTGGGAGGATCATTTAGTTAATACATGTGCAATCATGTGTGAACTCTAAGTTCTCTACAAGTAAGTTCTTTTTATATTGAGGATATAAATTTCTGCCTTTAAATAAATAAGTTGAGAAGTCCAAAAGATTCTTGAGAAAGAATCAGGTTTGCAAGGGGATGAGGTTATCTTTCTAGGTGAAGGCACTGTGGTGCCCTGCACATAGGCCAGGTATTACTCCAAGCTCCATATTTCCTGCCTTACACTCCTCATCTCTCCTCACCTTGTTTCCAAAGTCTCTTTTCATTTGCTTTCATACCTATTTTTACCTTCCCAGCACTGACCCTTCAGATGAACAACTATTTGCAATGTTAATCCATGCTATTGATTGGTATCTTCCTAAGAATTATCTCATTGGCTCCAAAAATTGCAGCTACACCTATATCCTTAACCCAGCATTCAATAACCCATACTATTCCAACAAGTACCTCATGATCCCTGTGTATATAAGGATATTCTGGAAAGAATCATCCAAAGAGTTTTCATTTTTACACATACTTTCACTTACAGTGCAAATTTTATTCTTTCCGTGATGGAAAATAACCAAGTTCCATACCAAATTTTTAACCTGTAATTCATGTAATTGTATTGTAAAAAAAAAAAAAATTATCTCATACTTTTAAAAAGTAGTCCCATTTGCCTTTCCACTAGTGTTCCTTGCAGGCATTTTTGTTGTTGTTGTTGTTTTCCTATGTTATTTAAGGAGGGAAAAAACTAGGAAAAATTTTAGTTTATGTTCAGTAAATTTCCGCTCTAGGACTTGAGGTTTCTATAGGCATCCAAGAGCATAGCTGGATCCCTGAAATGTTATTCCATTTAAATGTGGTTTGAAATAGCACACTTATTTCCACTAAATTTACTTTAAATGCATCTCACAGAGTGATCATTTTTGCATAATACACACACACACACACAGGCATCTAGGGCCTAAATGTAAGTGTAAATTCCATACTTTTCCCTTATAAAATTTTCTGATTCTCAATTTATAGTGTCAATTTGCAATCACTACATTCCATAAGCATAAGACATTCATATATATTAAATGTCTTATAAGGGGCTTTCCCCCAAACAGACTCTGAGACGAAGATTTGAGTGCAAGCAGCTTCTCGGGAAGTACAGGTAACATGGGTAGGTGAGGGGCAAAGAAATACAGTGAAGATAAGCAGACAATAAAGTGTATATTATAAAGTAGGCTCCCATATAGACTGGAGCTTAGTCCTGTGCGATCTTAATTCTTAATTCTCAGCCCTTCCCATAAGCCTTGCATGTGAAGCCCTCCAACAAAGATGCAAGTTCTGGCCATTTCTTCTGCCAAGCACAGAAATGGTAAGAAGACCCAAAATGAAAGGGGTGGAGGACTGATCTGCCTGTTATGCCCACCTATTAGCAAAAAATTGCTACTCATATATCACAATCCATGTTCATGCCTACATTTATATCAAGTCCCCAAACTAAAATTCAATAGTCAGTTATAGCTCAATAAAGCTGGAAAAAATTAATTCATAACCCCCTGAAAAATAAGTCTCCAGGCCAGTTGTTTTCACTGGAGAATTCTAGAACACATTTAAAGAAGTACTAAAAACAATTTTACACGATGTCCTCCAGAAAACAGATGAGGAGGAAACGTTTCCCAGTGTTTTTTATGAGGCATAATTGCTAATATCACAAAAAATAATCATTCCATATACTAACGATGAAATGCAGGAGTTGAAATTAAAACACAATTATCATTACAATTATTTTAATACTTAGATATACACTCTAAAAAGTGTATACCTTAAAAAAAGTCCAGGTTTTGTATGTTGAACATTACAAAATGCTGTTAAGTCAAAGAAGAGAACATAACTGTTCATGGATAGAAAGACCCAACGTATCAAAGATGTTAATTCTCCAAGGTGATCTGTAGATTAAGTACAATTCCTCTCAACATCCTAGCGAAATTTTTTTCTAGAGATAGTCAACGTTATTGTACAATTTATACAGAAAGGCACAGGTCTTAGAGTAGCTGAAACAATCTTGACAAAGAAGAGTACAGTGGAAGGAATCCCTTTCCCTGATGTTAAGGCTTACTGTACAGCTATAGTAACCAAGAGTGTGTGGTATTGGTGGAGGAACAGGCATATAGACGTATAGAACCAAAGAGAGAACCCAGAAATGGACCCAAACAAAAATGCCCAGTTGATTTTATACCAAAGTGAAAGAGAAATTAAGTGAAGAAAGAATACCCTTTTCAACAAATGATGCAGGAACAATCAAACATCCATAGGCAAAAAAAAAAAAAAAAAAGATCATGAACTTAAAGGCAAAATGTAAACATATCAGTCCTTGGGAAAAGCAAAATTATTCTTCTATTTTATGTTGTGTAATGTACGTCACTTCCCTGTCTCTTGACAACAGTTTATTTGATTTCATTTCTTTTGAGAAGCAGGATAGAGTCTGAATGGGAATAATAATAACAGCCCCCAACTCAAACGGAAGTTAGAAGGATTAAGTCAATCAACATGGGAGCCTGAGGAACAGCTCCTAATACCTGGTAAGAAGTCTAAACGTACTAGGGGTTTTCTAATATTTAATTCTGAATATTCTCTTACAATTATCATTAGGAAGATGTTTCCCAAATCCACATGTTAAAGGCCTATCGATTAAGAGAAATCAGAACCCGGAATTTCGATCACTTTTATACACAGGGAAGTGATGCAATATAGTTGGATGCTTTTTGTATTTTTTTCCAAGGGAAGCTTGTTTCCAATCTTATTTTGCCCATGAAATACCATTTTTGGCTTATTAGAACGATGTAATAGACACCTATCTGAGATCTCAGCTTGGTACAAAAAGTAGAATTGGTTTGCAATAGAAATCAGAGTGGAGATATAAAGTTAGTAAAAGATTAAATATAGATACTATTATGAGCTAGGATGAGAACAATACCAACAACAATGGTGCCTCAAAATATGGATTTTCCCACTCATATTGGAATTCCTAAAGTTTATAATGCAAGACATGTAGCCCCCAAATTAAATATTTCCCTCCTGGTTCTGAGAAGTTTTGTTTTTAAATTCGGGATTTGTTTCCCCAAAATAAGTTGTTCTTTTCAGTATCCATCAAAAACTATGAAAAAATGTAGTTTATTCTCATCACATGGTTCAGTCAATGAATTTAAAGATTTTATTTTATATTTTCTTTGGCATCTGTCCAGTCAAACGTATGCCCTGATTTCATGCATATTTTGAAAATTAAAGGTAAATTTCTACTTGTATTTTACATAATGAACCTCATGTCTAATCCTTGGTGGTCTTTTTGGTTTTAACATGGCATTTCTTTTTCTAAAATGCTGATCAATTTCAAAATTATCTGTGAATTTTCCCAACTTATAAACTTTATATCCTACTCATCTATACTGCTATCATTGCTAGGTTAGAATACATTTTAGAATTGGCATGATGTTAACAACAATTAACCATTTTGTAGATTCTTGCTCCAATTAGAATTCCAAGACTAAACT
This sequence comes from Balaenoptera borealis, assembly GCF_965194805.1. Taxonomy (NCBI): domain Eukaryota; kingdom Metazoa; phylum Chordata; class Mammalia; order Artiodactyla; family Balaenopteridae; genus Balaenoptera; species Balaenoptera borealis. The sequence continues at coordinate 58,739,402 of NC_138869.1, read as the reverse complement.
AGATTATCTATTGTCAATTTGGTACTGTCACCACTACACTCTAAGGGTAGGAAATATATTTCCTGGAATCCTCTTCAACATACGGTTCCAGGCTGGCATTTGCCAATGAAAGGAACTCCTGTCTGATTTGAAAGATGGAAGCAAAGCAGAAGGCATTGCCTTCTCTGCCTCTGGAGGCTGGTACGGCCAGATGCGCAGAGAGATGAGAGTTTACAGCAGCTTCCTGCTGACTCCAGAATATGACCCACTTTTCAGATAAAGCAAATGGTGGGAGCTTCTCAGTGATTCTCAAAAGTTATAACAGCCTCCAGGAAAATGTTGAAAAATCACCAAGTTCGGTGTTTCATGCTGAAATCTTCAGCATCAATTCCTCTGACTTCTGTTAGTAGCTCCCCTGTCCTTCTATAGTAGCTTTGCTGTCACTCTTCTAACTGCCACATAAATCCCTCATTCTGTATTAAATCTGCTATGCCTGGAATACATAGAGTCATTCTGTTTTCTTGACTGAACCCTAACTGATACAAAGACTTTCAACACCTTGAAAATAGTATCCCAAATATATCCACAAGTCCTCATCAAGTACCCCAACTGAATTCACTGAAAAATATTCTCTGCCGCATGGCACCTGCCATGTTGCTCTTCTCTTAAGATTACTCCATCACGTCCAAGATTGCCAGTGCCCATGAGTATGTCCCTGGACCCCAATGATGCCCATGCAAAGTTGACCATCTCCAGATAGCTCTAAACTGCTGAGAATGACATCCTGAAAATCTGAGGAATGCCCAAGTTAAATCACAATTTGGGGAGAAGTGGGAGAATGCCACGGTTCCCCCATTTAGGGTCAAACTTCAACACAAACATCCAACTCAACATCAAACATCAACTCCTAAACCCTGCCTATGTCCAGTGTTTCTTAGAGTCACTCATGATAATATCAACTTCGACTTCTGTCTGCTGTTCATCACTTTTGTGGGCTCAACATGTATGGAAACCCAACACTGTATTCTCGACCCTCTCTCTTGAGCAGATCTCCCCCCACGCAATTCCTCTACTCTTGGAAGCTACCATGCATGGTGACTGTACTCAGAGGATCTGCATCAGTTGCACTGTGTGGTTAGACACGTCCGTCCCACCCTTGGGCAGAACTTAAGCTAAAGTGGTGATTCCACTAAGTGAATGTAGATTATTATTTTGACTTAGTGTTCAGAAAAGTCAGGGGAAATAGTGAAAAGAAACCTTTCTGGAAACTGCCTCTCAGGAAGAGCATAATGGTTAAGTCTGGAAACTTCAGAGCAGACTGCCAAGGCTTAAATGTTACCTAAAGCACTTACTCATTGTATGTCTTTGTTAAGTTACTTAACCTCTCTGTCTGTAGAAAGCATAGAATAATAGTATGCACATAGTAGGGTTGTTATGAGGACATCTTAATTATGATGATAGTTTTTTGTGTGTTCCCACTAAGTAACTTTGGCAAAATCCCTTTGCATTGACTGTGCTTGCAAATCCCCCAAATGGAAGTTCTATTAACCATTTTAGCTCTACTGTTCTATGGATCTACATGTATTTTCTTCATCAGCATGACTTTAATCCAGTTGGAAAAACAGCAACAATAAGAAACCACACTGATTTTCTCCATGGCCAGGGCAAGTTGCATTGAAACCGCTAACCCTTTCACTGAACTGCATGCTGGGCAGTAAATTCTATGAGTAAATCTTAAATAGTGAAAGGAAAACAAGAATTCTCTCAGTTGAGAATGTCCTCTGACATTAAGCGGTATGTAAAACTGTTATTTTTCTAACTTCTGATGCACTCTATCCCCACTTCCAACTATGAAAATTGCTAAGTGTTGACCTTATATTCCACTTAGACCAGTGCAGCCCTCTTGATAACTGTGGTCAGAATCTGATTTGTTCTAACTGCGGACATACATCATTCCTTGCATTTTAGCTACTTAGAAGACAGCTAGATTATTAGCTCTGTGGGTCAAAAAAAAAAAAAAAAAATAGGGACTTATATGTATTTTTTCCTCTTCAGTATAGTTTACTTATGAATCAGAAACCCAACAAGAAGTTATAAACTGCTGAGTTTAAGTGGTATCCTATAGCTTTGGTTATGTCAGGCTTCAATTACACAAAGCACAAGCCTCTGTAGATATGTTAAGCAGAAAGAAATTTAATACAGAGAATTACGTTGAATCAGAAATTAGTAGAAGGACTTGGATCTTGGGCTGTGCCATTAATCTCTCTCAGAAAAACATTGTGGAATTAGTTCATTAGGGCAGCTGTAACTTCTACCAGGAAGGCACTCATGGGAGTGTGAGCTCCAAAAGCAAATCCCCTGCCATGTCCCTAGAGCCATGTCATGCCTACTAGATATCTACTGGGAAAATAATGGATGCCACCTGGCCTCTTGGCATGCATAACAATGGTGAATTTCAATGCTGTTACAGGAAAAAAATACCTCATTCCAGCTACATCTCAGCCTCACTTTTTGTGTTCCAAATCTCATGGAAGTGAGTCTGATTCATTGAAACTAAAGATTTGGAACTCTAGCTATAAAGGAGCAGAGAAATGTAATTATTGGCTAGTCAGGCTCTGTAGTACACTGGGGCATTCTAGAAGGAGGATAAGATTCTTGTTGAAAGCTAATCCACCATAGCCATCACAAGCATTTATGGAGGACATTTTTTTCCTGATTGCAAAAGTAATACGGTCTTATTTAACAATGATAAACTGAGAAAAGTATAAAGAAGAAAAAATAAATCTCTACTTATACTGAGAACATGTTAATATATATTTTTCCATGTAGAATTTTTCTAAAACTTTGTCATTAAAGGCTCTTATATTTATTTGTTGTTTTTAAGGCCTTTGCCTTTTGGGGATTTCTGTTACGGAGGGAAAAATGATTTTAGCGCCTATTTCCAATCAATCCACATTGTATTTCAAAATGTCACTTAGAAAAAAAACTTCAATTTTCAATTCACCTGGAGTCTCTGATATAAGTCAGAGCAACTATACCCAAATGGTCATCAACTACTTTTATTTCCACAGTGGATTAGATTCATAACCTAACACTTTAAATTTGCTTTGCGAAGTGCTACAAAATACAGAAAAATATTAAATGATCTATATAGTATTGTATATTTTGATTAACATATATAATGAACAGTGTGTGACATATTGAAAAAAATAATAAAAGTCTGTTGCCTAAAGGAGAGGTGATTAAAATAAACTGTAAATAGTAGAATTCAAGAATTTCATCATAACCAAACCCAACCTCCTAAACTTTTGATTGATATTCCAAACTTGCTGCAAATATTTGTGAAAACAAATAAATGTTCCTATTTCACCAGTATGAACTGCAAGAGAAAGAATATTTGTAAAGAACCTAGCATGAAGTAATACCTCTGGATAATCAAGTCTCACAGTGATTCTGCCATAATCAATGAGAAAAATCTGATCTATAATTAAAATGCATTGACACAATGAAACATTCATTAGCTGGCTGTACCACAGGGGCAGAGGGGTAGGGTGGAGGCGGTGGGGTGGGCTGAGAAAGCCGAGCCTGTGATACCAGCTCTCTCAAACTCTCTCAGGATAGGTGTTTTTTGTTTTTTGTTTTTTCCAGGAATGGAACTGCTTGTCACCAGAATCCCCAAACAATACTTGGTTTTTCAGGGTAGGGGAGTGTTAGGGACTGAAACTTGTGCCCCTACACCCTCCAAATTTGTATGTTGAAATTCTAAACCCCAGGACCTTAGAATGTGACTATATTTGGAGATGGAGCCTTTAAAGAGGCAATTAAGTTGAAATGAGGTTGTTAGGCTGGGCCCTAATCCAATATGACTGCTGCCCTTATAAGAAGAGATTAGGAAGATGCAAGAGGGAAGAGATATGGAAACATATGTATATGTATAACTGATTCACTTTGTTATAAAGCAGAAAGTAACACACCATTGTAAAGCAATTATACTCCAATAAAGATGTTAAAAATAAATAAATAAAAATAAAAAATAAAAAAAAAAAGAAGAGATTAGGAAGCAGAGTCAGCCTCCAGGGAGGCTTATGTACAGAGAAGGCCAAGTGAGAACACAGTGGGAATGACACCATCTCCAAACCAAGGAGAGAGCTTTCAGGAGAATCCAAGCCTGCCAACACTGTGATCTTAGATTTGGCCTCCAGAAGTATGAGAAATAAATAAGTAGTTGTTTAAACCACCCCTTCTGTGGTATTTTGTTATGGCAGCCCAAGCAAACTAATACAGGGAGAAAAAAGTGAAATGTGTAATTTAAACAAATAAGTTTGATGCTCCTCTTGGTATAGAAAAGTTGTTCTCAAACAGGAAATTCTTCACCCCCTAAGGGACATTGGGCAATGTCTGGGGACATTTTGATTGTCACATGGGGGGGGTGGGGGCAGGGTCTACTGACATATAGTGAATAGAGGCTATGGATACTGTGAGACATCCTACAGTGCACAGAACGGTCCCCCTCCTCCAGAACAGAGAATGATCCAGCCCAAGAACTGAGGTTGAGAAATTCTACTGACTGTAATGGCATGAATTTGCCTCACAGTTTTGTGATTTGGGAATGAGGAGATGTAACTTTTTTTTTTTTTTTTCTGGTAGGGCCTACAAAGTCATTTCTGCAACAGCTAATTATCTTGTACCAGCTACTCTGAACAGTTAGCTAGAGGATGTTTCACTAATGATCCCATCAGGCCGGTTGGCCCTACCTGTGATGAACATACTAGACCAGGGAACTTTCCACTTTACTATTAGCAGAATGGAAACATTTCTGCTATTCTGTTCTCACAAAATGCAGAAGGCAGAAACTAATTCCATATGTCAAATGTTCCTTCCTTTAAAGATGAAGGACAAATAAGCCCATTCTTTTTGCCCACAAATGTACTGGACATGAATTTATTAAACCAATTAATTATTGAAGTGAATTTTTAAATGCCTTATTTAGTGATAAGGAATATTAAAACTGAGTTAGGACAGGTTTTTTTTTTTTAAGACGATGAGTCACTTGAAGCTTAACTTCTATCATTTATATCCTCTGACATTGTTTTCTTTTTCTCTTTCTCCTTTACCCTCATCTGTATCTAGTCACCAAGAAACAGCAAGAAAGGCAATGATGTTCAAACCTGAGAAGATGGATTAACGCAAGGATGCTCTACTCCTCCCGAGATTAAGTTGGACCTCTTGCTCTTATGGGCTACTGTGATGCTCTTTGGATAGAATAAACATGTAATGTTCTTATGCTTGGGGACAAATAGGGAAGATGAAGGACATCTGGCTCTACTGACCCCTCAGAATTCTGCAGTGTAGGATTTTTTTTAAAAAAGTCTTTGGGGATCACAGGATCACATAACAATGGAAGGCTCAGTGAATTCAGTAGACACAATAACTCCAGCTGGTATCATATGTCTGGCTTTGACATGGTAATGGTTATTTAGGTGATTTCAGTGATGAGAGAATCTGCAGATCACCACCTCTGCTTGTTCCCTGCTTCTTCCCCTCATCCAAGTGCTGGCCTAAATCAAAACTTTAAGATTCACAATTCATCAAGATGACTCTGAGTGCATGATAAATTGGGCAGATTAGATTTTATGTATCTTTAGCTCCACAAATCATCATTTATGAGTCCCACTGTTGGATGCAGAGTGAGGAGAGAAATAGGGAAATATGGGAACCAGGGTGTGATAATCTCATTTGAATTAGACAAATGAGGCCCTGCTGGAAAGGAACACCCAGGGTCTCTGAACAAATTTATGAAGTCAAAACAAAAAATAATTACAGTGCAGAAATGGCTGGTGCTGGATGAACCCACTTCATTCCTAATGTTGGTTGGCAGCTCTTCATCCTGATTATTCCATCTGGAGATAATTGTGTGATATCATGCATAAAATTAAATCATAAATCAACCCAACTAGTGAACAGGCCAGCAAGCTGCTGAGAAAGCCAAGCGTAGGGGAGGTGAGACTTCTCATCTTAGTGAGAGATATAGGAATGAAATTAAGAGAAGACCTGTAGGGGGTGACCCCCAGCAAGTCTGCAGGATCGCTTGCTGACAACTGCCGCCAAAGTCCATGTCTCAACAGAACAAGGACAGCCTACACAATGATGCGTTATCCATTTGCTGATGAGGGAAAAATGTTCTGTTCATGAAAGGAACCACATACTGCTTTTCAAGGATCTCTGTTTTGAGTTTGGGATGTCCAACATGCAATACTTTATTTCCTTTCCTGATGAAATGTTACTAGTGATAGAAAGTTTATAAACACAATGGAAGTCTTAAACAATAGCATAAAATCAAACAGTCTTCAAGGCTTAGTGTTTGGAGAATTAAAGAGTACACCATGGTCTCTGACTTAGTAAGTAAGCTGTGGTTAATTTACAGGTTATATTTGGAAAGGGTTTTTCAGAGGACAAGGTATGGTTTTAAAGCAGTGGCTATGATGCATATAAAAGAGTAAAGTAATTAGAATAAAGACAAATGTATTGTTTAAATGGTGACCACTGATTTCTATAAGTGCTTTTGCTGTGGCCTGTAAGTTGGAGGGGGTCAAAACTCAAAGATGATCCCAGACTCCCTAAGAGCTCAGGCTGGAGCAAATGGCTGAAGGGCATCTAATACTTCTTTCAGCCGAATCATTTGAGATGATAAATCTCATAGCTTTGGATATTACATTTGTGACCATAATAAATGGAAAGTCCAGCTGTACATTGAGCCTCTGAGCTTTCAAGTGGCAACAGTAGCAGATGTTGGGAGGCTGGTGGCTTGTGAGCATCTGCAGGAGGACGGTCACGGGGCCGTTCAGCAGAGATGCCTAGTAGAAGACGATAATGAAGATAAATTCTTTCTTGTCCTTTTTTTCCCCCTCTGAATAATATCGGGAACAGTAGAGCAAGAAAAGCCACCAGTTCTGAAAAATGCTTATTCTTTTGTTTCATTCCCAATTGTACTGTGTCCATATAATGTGTATATACTGAACCCAAATATTTGTAAGTATAGGAATCTGGTTGGTTTTAGACAGTTCTAAAGTGTGGGCAAACCAAAAAAATGAAAAACCTTCATAGGAATAAATACTATTTACCTGTCTTTAATGACTTCCTTTCCCCCATCTCCTACCCCCCAAAAATGTTTGTTTCCTGTTCTTCATTTTGGCCAAACTCAACCAGAAACCAGAAACCACATACATACAACAATGTTATGACAATGAGCAGCATTAGAATTCTATTTTATCAGGTTTATTTAATTGGCCAGAAGTCTTTTAGTTGCAAACCTCAGAAACCCAACTCAAACTAGTCTATGTAAAGAGAAGAAATTTATTGTCTTATGTAAATCTATCTATCTATCTACCTATCTATCTATCTATCCATCCATCCATCTATATATGTATGTATGTATCTATCTATCTATCCTATCTAGTCATCTACCTATTATTATCTACCTATTATCTATCCATCCAGCTATCTATCATCTATTCATCTCTATTCATCTATCCATCCAGCTATCTATCTATCTACCCAGGCATCTGTCTGTCTGTCTGTCTATCTATCTATCTACCTATCTATCTATCTATCTATCTATCTATCTATCTATCTATCTATGCACTGGTTCAGGCAAGACTGCATCCAAGTCTCAAATAGTCCTCTCCTATATTCTCTCTCTCTTTCTCCCTACCTATATCTCTCTTTTTTTTTTAATTAATTAATTTATTTATTTATTTTTATTTTTGGCTGTGTTGGGTCTTCGTTTCTGTGCGAGGGCTTTCTCTAGTTGTGGCAAGTGGGGGCCACTCTTCATCGCGGTGCACGGGCCTCTCACTATCACGGCCTTCCTTACCTATATCTCTTGATTCTACTTTTTTCCTTGGTTTTATTCTCAGTTATGTTCTCTTTCTATAAAAACAAAGCCCCAGTGCCTCCAGACATATATATTCCTTGGGATCCATGATTTCCCAGTAGAGGAGAGTATATCTTTCACAGTGATTTTAGCAAACTTAGTACAAAGTGGTATATGTGGAGGAAATTGTGACTAGGCACTCTGATTGGAGCCAGACTGAATGCCTTGCATTTAGCCTACAACCGGAAGTTTGCTAAAGTTTTAAAGCTGGAAAATAAAAGACCAAATCTTTGTTTTAGAAGGATTACTCTGTCACCAATGTGAGAAATGACTCAGAATTGGAGAAAACTAGATTCTAGAAAAGGAGTGCAGGCAGCAGAAGGTGAGGGGGTACTGGCAGAAGCATTAGAAAGGATAAAAAGCAGATCGCAAAGGCCTCTGAGGAATATAATTGGAATAACTAAGCAACCAATTGAATGTGGACAAATGAAGAAAAAGGAAAAGTGAAAGACAGCACAGATGTTTCCAGTTTGGAAGACAGAGTGGATTTTAAGGTCATTCACTGATATGTTGAGACAGCTCAAAGTAGTGAGTTTGAATGCGTTCTTTCCTTGCAGATATTTTAAAGTAGTTTTTCTATCCCCTAGGTAGAAATACCAACAAATCTAATACCTCTTGCATTCCACTCATAGCAGAGAAATTGTGAACAGATTTTAGGCAACGTTCAAGATTGAAACTAGGGTAATGTTTTTATCAGCAGGGCCATTTAGTCAATTCTTCAGGTTAATTCTACTAAAAGTAATCAAAGTTTAAATATTACTTTTCAGCTTTTAGTAATTCACAGTATTGATGTTATAAATATTTGATTTTTCTCAAAATAATATATACTATGATTTAAAGATTTTTTAATGTTAGTTTATTGAAGGCTGCTTTTAACAATTACCTGGAAGAGGGCACGTAGGAAGTGACAGATAGAGCCCACAGGTGCTGCAGTGCCCACAGGGTAGGCAAGGAAGAATATTGGGACCAATAAAACTTTATTTACAAAAACAGATGGGCAGATGTAGTAATTTTTTAATATTAAATTATAACATCTATCTAGATTCCTGAGTTTTTTGTCACCTTCTTAAGTTTTTTTTTGTTTGGCCCAAGGATAATGCCTCAATTTAGTCCCATTTAGATGGTACTAAGCCAACAGGAGTTTGTTACCAAATACAAGCTCAGAGCATTGGATTCAGGAGGGAAACAATGGGCAGGAAGATTGAGGGGGAAAAAAGAGTTTCTCCATCTGCTGATCAGCCTATAAGCCCAGATTTGGGGGAGTCAGACTCACTTGCAGAGTGTCAGAAGAACCACAGACCTATTTTGGGACATCATCTTTCAAACAAAGCCCACCTAACGACAGTGGCATGTCTATGAAGCTTTCGGTAGGTTTCCCTGGGCCAAAAATGTGCTCTTAAATTTTCTGAAATGTGTTAATAGTTTATAAAATGTGATATTGGATTTTGAGCCTTGCTACTAAAAATGTGGTCTGTGGATCGACATCTTCAACATCTCCTGCTTGCTTGTTAAAAATGCAAGTTCTCAGGCCACATCCCTGGCCCACTGGATCAAAATATGCATTTTAATAATATCCCCAGATAATCTGTGTACACATTAAAGTGTAAGAAATGGCCTCCAAAGTGGAGTACAAAATTAAAATAATAGAACTTTTATTTATTGTTGTTTATCTCATACTCTTACCAATTCAATAATATGTATATATTTTATAACTTATTATATCATTATAGTAGTACATATCTATTATTATTGGGGTTATATTTATAGACTTTTTTTAATAGACAGAAATACATGAACAGAAATTTTTGGAGATCACTTCTTGGAAGGCTGCAACTCTAAGTCCTTGAAGAGAGAAATAAAAGAGGAAAGAACAAAGCTTGGAGTATTCTAATTTTCTGGAGTGACCTTCAAGCTTAGTCTGTTATCCCAAGGTCATGATGACAAATTACTGCATCTATGAATTCATTAAAATGCTCATACAGCCCTCCAGGAAACTTCTTAACCTAAGCCATCCTCAAGTGGTTTATTCTTTTCCTGTAATACTTACTACCTGATCCCGGAACACAAAAGCAAGTTGAATTCACAAATCAATGCTTAGAAAATTATCTAGCGATAAAGAACAAAGCAAATTCAGAATTTGCACAATCCTTTCTTAGTCTGATTGAGGGAGTCTTAGCTATCCATTAAAAATTTTTTTTATTTCAGTATTTTTTTTTTTCTGTTTAAACAATGAAATGCAAATACCATGGTCATTAATGACCTGCTAAATGTTTCATCCCCTTGGAACAGGGAAGTTCATGCTTGGTCTGGCCCATTTCTGAGATGTACCCTCCTATGTAATTAGTGATGCTTTGACTCAACCACCTAGGCCCAAGTCAGTTTCTTGTTTCTTTCTTACTTCCTGTATCTCTATCCTTGCTTTCTCTTTTTTCTGTCCTCTTTGCCGCACATTTCAGGTTATATGTGACTCACATTAATAGAGAAAATAAAGAGAAATCAGTCAAAGGCTTTGAAAAGATGTTAATAGTAAAATTTAACTTGAGAACTACCTGAGGATTGGATAAATAGACATTTTTTTCAAGTAATGTTTAAATTTATTACTTTCATATATCTGAATGAGGCATTTGGGGGAAATTCAAATTGGCCAGGTCCTAGGCCAAACGATTTTCTTTTCAGCCTTTGCATTCAAGCTGCTCAAGAATGTATGTTTATAGTGCAGAGAAACCACATTTAGAAGATTGTCTCTGTTCTCCCTTCCAATGTTCCATATTGTGCTTGACTCTTACAGGCACCTGGGTCCACACATGACTCTTGTTTATGGAAGCTTCCCTTTTTCACTGTTTTCCCTGCATCACTATCCCAATCCATGAACTGAGAATATCCATTCATCCAATCCGCTTTTATTAAGCACTAACTACGTAATCATAGTCAGTGTTAGGCTCCAGCTATACAGAGTAAAAACACTCAATGCCTTTTACTTGAATTTTCCCAGAAACAGTCTGTAAGGAAAGGATTTGGGTGCATGCAATATTTTGAAGGTGATCCCAGGAAGCACAAGCAGAGGGGTGGGGGAAGTGAGGTGAGGAATTTGTACATGCATATTTATGAACGGGTCCTTGCTGTGGGTAGCCAGGACTCTGTCCTACTGGGGACACTTAAAAGAATCATGTAGAACACACCTCAAATTGTCCCAGTGAGGGACAAGGAAGTGGGGTGTGGCTTATTTCCCTTCCAAATATGCCCACAACAATATCCCCCGGGCCATAACCTCTTCTTGCAATGTGACCTTGAGGTTCCTTTATTCAAGGGCTTGGGTGGATTTGTGACTTTGGTGGAGGTGGTTCTGTATGATACCAGAAGCTTGGACTTAAAGGGCGATACAGTTTCTTCCTGTTTCTCTTGGGATACTCATGCTTGTAGGAAGCCCTAAAGAGCCCTCACAGAGAAATTATATGGTGTTCCAGCCATCAGACCCAGCTGAGGACCCAGCTACAGCCAGCACCTACTGCCAGAAATGGGAGTGGGCAGTTCTTCTGATGGTTCCCAACTTCAGTCAAGTCACTCTGAGCCTTTGCATCTTCCCAAATGTGGCCCAAACATCATAGAGCAGATGCTCTATGCTCTTTCCAACCCCTCATGCCCAGACTGGTGAGCTCCCAGGTAAGATCCATGTGGTCCTTTGGCTCTGAGTTTGGGGTGGTGTGCTATGCGGCGGTTGATAACCAGACACTGGGGCACTCATCCATCAACATCCAGCCCTTGTCAGATGTGATGCGCTAGGTTCCCAACACACTCAGGCTGCCCTGCATGGCCAAGCAAGTTCCTGCAGCCGTGTGGAAAGCCCACAGGCAGAGAATGACACTCAAAGTGGGAGCTGCTAGCTGTACTGTCCCTGCCCCTGCAGTTACAGGTGAGTGCTGAGTGGACCCAGGGCTCAGGGGCTGAGCAACACCACCTCTGGTCAAATGGCTCACACAGCAGGTGAAAGATGAACAGGTAAGCTGAAAGGCTGGAATATGCTAAATCCAATGACAGAGTTAGCGCAGGGCGCTCTGCAGCTCCAAGGAGACCCTCTACTCCAGGCCACTGAGGACCAGGAAGGTTTCCCAGAAGAACAGTTAAGTGAGCAGTTTAGCCTCCAAGGCTAAAAATTGGAAACCTCTCCAATATGACAAAACTCTCTGGAGAAAAACATTTACAAAGACATCTGTTTGGGGGGATAGGATTGTGTTGGCCAAAAACTGAAACCCTCGTAGGTTACAATTAAATATATGATCACTGTTGGCTTCCCTTTCTAAGAGAATAAGGTCTCAGGGTGGACAAAACTGATTTAATGACCTGCCTATCCTTAAGACCGGGAGGGATACCTTTGCTGTTTCGGTAAGTGAAGAAAATATGCTCTTTCATGTTGATATTCTGTAAATTCCTACTTAATTCAAGAAGATATCATTTTCCAAAATGAAGATAGAGAAGGGGAAATTTTAAAATATCATTATCCTTTGGCTTTCCATCTGAATATGATGGCTTTGTTAAACACTGCTTTTTTAAACTAAATGTCTGACCCCCTACTCACCCAATTTTTCTGACAATTTCCATGATGCTGAACAAACCCTTCTCTGTGTCATCTCTGTGTGAATACATTTCCTAGTGTTTTTGATTTCTTGACTCTTAGTGAACTTTTCATTTGAGTATAACATACAGAGAAGTACACAAATCATTTTAGCTCGATGACTTTTACAAATGTACACACTCATGTAACCAACACCCAGGTGAGTAAGAATAAACAGAATATAACCCAGCACCTCCAGAAACAATGCCCCCAGAGGTAATCACTCCCCTAATTTCTGACACAGACTAGTTTTCCCTGTTTTAAGCGCTTTATGGAAGGAATCATACTGTGTGTACTGGTCTGGGTCGCCCTTCTTTTTGACTCAGCATTACTTTAGTGAAATTCATCTATCTTTTGTATAGTTGTTTATTTTGATTGTTTGATTTTAACTGCTATTTGTTAAATTTTTCTGTTACTGGAAAAAAAAAACAGGAGGTTCATGGTTATCATCTGACATCCTGACATTCTGCTTCCAACTGAGGAAAGCCTTGATTAGCAAGAAAAAAATAGAAAAAAGAACTTTCTGAAACACACTGCATGAGTTAGTGTTTCCTCTGAAAGTTTGGCAAGGGCGTGGGAAGCGGACTATATTAGTCATTCAGAGGATTTTGTCCTCAGATGTCCTGATTTGGAGGTTGAACAATTCCCATTGTAAGGTAGGATTAATGCTGTTACACGCTCTCTGTGCATGACTCCATATTACAAGTGTAAAAGTTACATTTTAAGTTCAAAGTGTCACCAGTGAAATTTATTTGCTTACATTATCATAGTTTGGGTTCACTGTCTCTTTTAGGGCTGGCAATTTGGAGCCAAAAGAATGGGAAAATTCCTTTCTAGTATGAAATATGTCAGTGCCTAAAAAAGTATATATGTATAAATTATATATATATATATATATAGAAAGATAATCTTAACCTAGTGATTTTATTGCTAAGTTCTACGACACTGCAGTAAAACTGTAGAACTTTCATCTTCCTTGCTCAGAAAGCAGCAGCATGCTGGGTTGCACATGCCTCCAAAGAGGAAATAAACTATTTAAAATGCGCAGACAAGTGAAATTGCAAAAGCAATTCCTCCAGGAAGCGGGTAACCCTCACCCATGAGGTGTGAGCAAGACCTTAGTTTAATAACAAATGGGTAAGAGCACAGGCCAACAGCTCGGGCCGTGTTTCTTGTCTCCCTGCATTCCTGAATTGTTTTTGCAAGGACACCCCAGACAACTGTAGCCTCTGTATGTATCTAGAGTCTGCTATGAGGTTCTGAAAAGCTAGAGCGTGCTGGGGCTAGTTTAACAGCGGGAGCTATAAGGCAAGGAGGGGACTGAACTGCTCCTTTTCGTGTTGGTCAAACTGCCCCTGGTACACTGGGTTTCATTGTTGGTGCCCTTTGTAAGACAGTTAAACTGAGTAGCTTTATGAGTAACCAACCACAACAGTGAGAGGCCTTGAGGCACTCAATAATGGCCATTAGCATTTATCATGCACTCAGCATGCCAGAACTTCCCCACGGATGCGATGGCATCTGAACCTCCCGAGAGCCCCCAGGGTGGTCACTACTACTATGCCTGCATTTTCACACCCAGGAAAATGAGACTCAGAGAGATCTGCCAGAGTCACAGAGCCGGTAGAGCTGGCTTTGAACCTTAAGTGGTCTGACTCCAGGGTCAGTGCTCAGAGCAGCACACCACGTGACTTGTCACTAAAGGACCCTATGGCATGCAGAGGGGATAGGCTCACCCCTGCCTCATAGGGTCCGTGAGTCATTTAAGCGAGATGACCATGTACAGGGCTCACCTGAGGTCTTGACCATAATAAAGCCCTCCATAAATGTTGGCTACTATTACTATGAACAGAATGGTAGTGAAAGAGTGATTAACCTGGAGAATTTAGTGAGGACACGGCAGTGGTCTTAGAAGTAACTTCCTGTGGGTGGTGATGTGTAAGATGGCAGACAGCATGGCATCTTGGGAAGGGCATTCACTGCTTTAGAACCAGGGCACTGCTGTTTCTTTTTATAACTGACTTTTGGCAAATCACTTAACCACCCTGAATCTCTTTCTGCATGTCAGTGATGGAGACAATAATTACTACCTTTCAGAATTCTTATGAAAGACAGGTAAAAAGTGCCCTAAAGATGTCTGGCACATAATGGAAACCTTGCAGAGGTTAATTTTCTTCTCAACAACCTCTGTGACTCAAGACTAGAGGATGGAATTGTGATCTACCAGAGGAAGTTTCAATGTGGTCCAAAAATCATTATCGAAATGGGCTTCCTCAAGAGAAAGTGCTGGCTCGCAGTGGAAGTTGCTAAGTATTTCAGAAGAGGGGTGGGCTAGTGAACTATTTGACCTTTAGTCCTTCAACTATTATGGAACCAAGAAAATGTTCACACAGCCTTTCAGAAAATTCCCTTGAGAACACTCATGCCACAAACAGTTCTTAGTAAATCTTAGGATCCGTTAAGCTTGTTTACGGCCAACAACAGCGATGGGAAGATGCATCAGAGCCTCACAGGTCCTGCTCACTGGTGTGCTTCTGGCAAAGCCTTGTTTCCTCTGCAGTTTGAGGTGGTGGTGGTTTGTGTTGGTTTTCTCCATGACAGCATTGAGGATGATGCTTTATTAAAATAATTTTTAAGACCTTCTGTTCATTCTAAAACTTTCCTTTCTCCTTTACAAACCAGGACCCAGGGCCTTTACCTTTTCTTTCCTTTGACTTTTGCTGAGCAAAGGTAACGTGAAGGAGGGAGGGACCTGGTGGAATGGTTTTGGAGGTAATAAAGGAAAGAAGAACGATGTGTCTCAGTCCAGGAAGGGGTTCGAAGGCCTCCATCCTGTGATCAGGGAAGACATACCAGCCCCTCTGCTGGGAGCAGCCCTGGGGAGACAGTGAGACCTCAGAGGGTACTGCCTGGTGGACGCAGAGAACGTGGGGAGCTGAGGTTTCCTAAATCAGCCGACGTCACCATGAGCAGATGCAGCAGTCAGCAGGCCAGAGGAACCAAGGCAGTGGGCATCTCACTGTGAACTGGGGAGAGCCAGTGACCCAGGACCCAGCCCTGCCTCCCTGGAAATTCCTGAACACTAATGTGGGGAGGGCAGCAGCCAGAAGGGCAGAGAGCAAATCTTCCATCAGCCTCGGGAGTCTGGAGTCTGATTTAGGTTGATCCGTAAAAAGGAAGGAATTGTGATTATTTCTGCCACATCTGATTTTTCAGGGCAAGTTTAACCTTCCACAAAAATAAACCCATTTGAGAGTTTCAATCTAAGGTCATAGCATCTGGGTCTCTCATTATGATTAGAAAGTGTTGCCTCATTAACCCAGTCAAAGGTGAGGACCAAGGGAACCTCAGAGTATTAAGTGATTGATCCAGATGGGTCCAGGTGAGGGAAATCCATAATTCTCGATTTCCTAGCTCCTAATTGCTCCCTCTTCAGGTTTGAGGAATGCTGTCTCAATATGATATCCATTATTTCAAGCAAGATTTTATTTCTGCTTGTGATATTTATGGAAACCAGGTGGAAGATAGAAATGCAAGGGTGCCCCCCGGGTGCCTTTTAGAGCCCGGCCCCCGCCCTTCTGTGCAGAGCTCTCACGTTGTTTCTGCCCAGTGCTGAGAGCAGGGGGCTTAGAGAAAGCGCTTCATGATTGAAAAGGACTTGAGCATCCTGAGATGAAAGCGCTCCGTGAGCCTGAAGTGCCGCTCCTTGAAGGATTACCTCTGTTTATGTTTTGGCTGCCACTTGGTCGTGTTGAAGAGAAAGACTGATTTCAGAAATTGATCCCTTTACCCTTTGAGCAAGCCGAAGTGGGCAGAATTGAAAAGGGATTTCAGGCTGCTGCTGGTGGCTTTGCTGTGGAGGCTGTTATCACCCCCTTGTGGGGACAGTCTCTGGGGCTTGGCTGGCCTCCAGCAGTTAATGAAGGCCCCTGGAGAGTCACCTCAGTCTCTTTGCTTCTGCAGCTGGCACACTTGAAGGTGGGTGAGAGAAGAGCTCCTGAGCAGGAGGAAAGGGGGCACCTGCCCAGCTGCCCACTGTCAGCTCCTCTGCCCCACCTTTGGTCAGGCTGCTTTCCAGACTGAGATAATCAGGCAGTGAGTGCCCGCACCCTGGGGCTCAGATGGGATGGAGACTGGTTTAGCTTGGGTGGGGGCGGGGAGAGGCAACAGGAGGGAGAATGGACTCCAGGAAGATGCTCCCGATCCCCGATCACTGCAGAGGACGCTCATGTCTGCAGTCTCATGAGCTGAGGTGCCTAGGAGGCTGCATCTCCCTGTCTTTCTTCTGCTTTATCATCACCCCTCATCCACACTGGTTTCCTGGTCTTGGACAACCTTTCTCTTCATATAATTTTTACTTCTCCTTCCTAAGATCTCAATAGAAGTAGAGATTGTTAGAGTTTGAAAGGATTTCAGCAACCATCTCTGCCAATTTCTCACTTTATAGACGGGGAAACTGAGGCATGTGAGCGACTAGCGGAGCTGATGACAGAGCCAGGAGCAGCAGTCTGGGCATGCTGTCCCTTCTCCAGGGCTCTTCGTAGGGTGTCCCGCTGCCTTCTCCCCTCTGCTCCCTTCTCTCCCCCAAGCAATGGTGTCACAAAGTGGGAAATCAGAGTTCTTGTCCTGTCACCAAACCACCATATGACTTGCTGAAAACCACCCAGCCCCAGGCCTTCTGTTCGCCCATCTGTGAAATGAAGGATCCGATTAAAGGGCCTCGTGACAATCCCATGTGTTCACCAAATCCAGCTTGTTTTCCTTCTGGGCATAGGGGAAGACTACGTTTTCCGGCCTCTGTTCCATCATTTTGAACAGAGGACTGAGTTCAGGAAGGGGTAGAAGTGGGGTGTCTCACTCCAAGCCTTGGTCAAGATCCCCTTCATCACTCTTCTTCCACTTTGTGGTGACCTTGAGGCCCCCACGTATGTTGATGGGCTTACAAGAAGGAGAATGACCCTGCAGAGCATTACGCTTCCGCCCTCCTCACATCCCCTACCTGAACAAGGACATGAACACACTGAACCTTCATCACGTGACTGAGAATTGGGGATTGTTAGTTACTGCAGTTACCTACCCTGGCTAATAAAATCTCGCAGACCCCTTCAGCCACAATGTGCTAAGATTTTCCTGATCATTGTTAGTTTATTTTATTCTCCTTTATTCAGCATTTATTAAGCACCTGTGATGTACCAGAAATCGTGTTATGATCTAGTTCCTTGTCTCTGTCAGGAGCCTCAGCCCCAAACCTAATTCAAACATGATTGTGGGGGACTCAGTGTGCAAAGCATAACCTGCCTTTGATTTGTCCATCTTTCTTCTCACCACAGTGGTAAAGAGGACCCTGGGAGGAACGGCTTTCAATTGCCATCACCCAGTGCCATTGTAAGGAAGTCTCAAAGCAATGATTAAGTACCAATGGGCCAAGTTACAAAGGAATGAGAGGCAGAGGTGTTTCACATGATGGGGCTGGTGGGGCTGAGTTGAAGTGATTCCACAACATTCACTCCAGGGGACTGGACTGTGTGACCACCATTTAGAAATACCTGTATTGGGCCTTATGGGTTCTTTTGAAAACATCTTTAAATCAGGCCCGCAGACAAGCACCATCTATCCTCATTAGAACTGTCTGTTTCCTGCTGGCCATGGTGTCCACTGTAGCTCTCAGATTCTTTAGGTACATTTTTCTTCTCAGCATTGAAGCTGAGCACACCCATCTGGCTGGTGAAAGAGTATAATAGGGCATATTTTCAGCATGACCAATTAGATGTGCAACTCCCATGAACAATAACAGGACTTGGGCTCCAGATTCTTCCTCAATAAATCCGGCCTTTCCCCTTATGAGCAACAGATGGGTTTTTCACAATGGCTCATTACCTCCTGGCTCGGCTCTGTTGCCAGAAGTGAAGTATAAAGTTATTTATGGATGGAGAAAGATACATAAGTCACCGTGGATTATTTTCTGCCATCCTTTTTCATTTATTTAGTTAGAGTTTTCTACCGCTCGAGATGAGCAAGTTAGAGAAGATGGTGGTGTCCCCACTGGGAATGGAGATGGACGTCCCTTCAGCCTCGTTACTTTTCCTGATGGCTGCGATCTCTGAGGGTGATGCTGTGTTTCCCACAAGAAATGGTAATTGGGATATTTCCACAGAGAACATACCCATTCCTCAAAAGATTCTCTAGCCTCTGACAGGCCATCTCTGTGTGATTTGGCCAGTGGGGGCACAAGTCAGTGCCACTTAACTGCATGTGATACGTTTGAGAAGAGAAAACAAATTGATTCTTTAAGAAATGCCAATATTTTTCAGTGCTTGACATCTCAGCCAGATAGATAGTATTCCTCTGTCAGTTGGGGGAGGACAGGAAAACAGGCCAACAGACTGCCAGGCTAGACATTATATGGGAAATACACAGTAAAAGTATAAACATACATGAAGGGAAAGAGGGGGGAGGTGGGGAAAGGACTGAGAAAGTAGCACTGAGTCCAGTGATCTCAGATTTGTGAGTGTGGAGGAGACTATGCCCTGTGAACATATTTCTATTCTGTCCAGTTCCTCCCTGGGCAATTCCTTAAACGATCTATGCCTCAGTTTCCTCATCTCTAAAATAAAAATAATAAGAGGATGGCCTAGGATTGATATGAGCATTAAATGAATTAATATTTGTGACAGTGCCTACCATATAATAAGTGCTATAAGTTTTTATATAAAGAAACTCAAGCCAGCAGTGGACATGAATTGATTTGTCTTCCCAGGTTGTTCATTGGGGTTGCCAATTATGGGAACTTTCTTCCCCCTCAGGCCACAGGAATGGATGCATATCCAGTCCATATTCTTCCTGAGGATTTTTTTAATGGGTACAAAGGAAAGATGGTCAGTTTCTCTATTAAGGGTAAGGCTCTGAGTTATAAATCTAGATGCTTCCAGAGGCCTTGTGACCTACTCTGTTGACAAAGCTGATTAGCAATAAGAGAGATGAATCCAGCACAGAGGGAAGCAGAGACAAGAGATGGAGAGTCCTAAGCTGTGTCCAGTCCCAGGCTCATTGGTTTCTAAGCCAGCCATACACATGCCTTCCTGCAGTTTGCTTACATGAATCAAGATGTTCCCTTTTCTGGAACAGGAGGAAGGGAATAATCACTTCAAATTGGGCTTCTGTCACAACAACAACAAACCAAAATTTAGTGGATAAAGACCAACATTTACCAGAAAATACAATTCTCTGTGCTTCTACACTTCCCCTCTCCATATATATATATGGAAAGAGAGAGAGAAAGAAAGAGAAAGAGATATCGTGAGGTATGGGGATGATAAAGAGTCATTTTAAAAAGACACCTGAAGAGTCATTTTAAAAAGACAGCTAGGGTTATTTCTATAGCCCAAGCATGCAGATCACAGAATCACAGAGTCCCAGAGCTGAGAATTGCCTCCCAGATTTTATTCAGAAGATATGGTTTCAGACTTTGCCTGTTGAACACTGGGAAGCCATTTCTTCTGAGTTGGGCAATAGCTCTACTGATGAAGACAGTTATTTGAGCAAATCTGACTTAGCAAAGTGTTCCCTCATCATTTCTAGTCCTTCCCTCAGGAAAACTACTAGTCTCCTTCCTATTCAGAGGAGAGGATTAAAATATTTGAACAGTTTTTATTTCCTTGTAAGTCTTTTCTTTCTTGGGACAGACATGTCTACCAGAAACATTCCATTAAACAGTACCGAGAGAGAAACTTTAGGATACTCGAGAGTCAACAGGGTTGGTAGAAAGAATGTTTGCTTAAAGTCAGACTAATGCCGTGTTAAAAAGTGGCAAGGCTTGTTGGAGTCTATCACGTGAATGAAAAAGAAAAGATCACGTGTCTGGGACAGACTTTCAGCAGGAAGGATGTGTAGCTTCACGGCACAGCTGTGATTCCCGGGACTGGTAACCTGACTTCTGCAATTACTAAACCAGAAAAGCATTGGTAGCACATACATCCCATTTCATTTTTTCCTAGGTTGATTTCCTTTAGAATTGATGATAATTAAAACAGACACTATGTTAAATGGTATCCTGTGGTTGGTACTTAGAGTTTTCATTTAAAACAATACATGCAGCAGAGAGGCTACTGAAACACCACCTACCTTACCTGTATGACAGTTTTAGCTGAAAAGAACACATTTCTGAAACCTTTTTTCCCTGGAATGGTGAAGGAGAAATTAATACTGGAACAGAGAAGATGCCTCTCCGCCCCACCTCAGGTTTCATGCCATGGGTCCTGGAGGTCTGAGGACAAATTACTGATATAGGCAACACCATGGATGGATCTCAAATGCTCTGTGCTAAGCAGGGACAGACACAAACTACTATGTACTCTGTGACTCTGTTTATATGACAATCTGGAAATTGCAAAACTACAGAGACAGAACAGACCAGTGATTAACAGGGGCAGGGAGGGTTGGAGGGGGATGACTGCCAAGAGGAATGAAGGAACTTTGGGGGAGATGAAAATGTCTTATGTCTCGACTGTGGTCACGGTTTCATGCCTGTGTGCGTTTTTCAGAATTCACAGAATGCCAGACCTAGAAAGGTTGACTGGCATTGCGTGGAAATTATATCTCAATAAATGTCCATCTTAAAGTGCTATACAGCAAACCACTCTAAAACTCAGTGGCTTAAAAATACAATTCATGGTCAAGTCTCTGTGGGTTGTCTGTGGGGGTGGACAGTTGACCTGGCTGGACACAGCTCTGGCAGAGCTCTGCTTTCTGGAGGCCTATAGGTCTGGGTCTGACCTACAAGCTTCTCATCTCCCTGGAGCCTGCAGGATGGCTGGGCCACATTCTTCTCGTGCTGATAACGGAGGCGCAACAGAGCAAGTCCAAACACAGAAGGACATTCCAAGTATTTGCCTGTGTTCCATCTGCTAAAATGCCTTTGGGAAAAGCAAGTCACGTGACAGCCCAGATTCAAGGGGTCGGGAAGAAAACAACTCAAGTGGGAAGAACTATCTGGAAAATGCAGAAGTGAAGTGTTGGAACAATAATCCAACCTTACAGAAGGCTCTTTACTGAGTTACAATTGAATGCATGCCCCTTGCTTCTTTAAGGGTGGTAAGAAGCAGCGGTCATATGAAGATCATTTTTACTTTTTCTGCATTATTTATGTTGAAGATTTGTTTTTTAATTTAGTGTTTCAATTATGAGGATCCTCACTATAAATTCTTAGAATTTAGACTGGACATTCACACTCTGTTTTCTGGAAAAAAAAAAAAAAGTATAGTTGATTTCATCAGACCATCAGAAATCTGTGATTCACCTTGATGTCTTTTCACATTGGTAACCAGGAAGCTTGATGCCAATGGTATTGCTCGGTGGAGACAACCATGCTATTCCAGGTTCCTTCCATGTTTATCCTCTCTCTGCAGGACTACAGCTTTTTTTACATCTTTATATGTATCCACCTTATTCTCTTCATGCTTTTTGTTGCAAGATTCGCAAATGTCTTCTGAAAATAGGTGGAAGGAGAAGGATCACAAATAATGCAAAGAACAGCGGATGAGGAGGTAGAATAATATACCCTAATCATTTCCCTGGCACTTACTGTGTGAGCTTTGCAAATCTCTTGATCTCTCTAGGCCTTGACTTTTTAATCATCTTATAAGGCTAATTATGTCTCTCTCTACTTACTGTTCAACATAATGGAGAAAACATGTGAAATCACGATGAATTTTTAGGCACCACTGACTCTTTGGTTATAAGCCATTTTCATCAAGCAAGTACCCAGGTGTGACTTTGGCTCTAGAGGAAGCCCATATTGTTCTATAAATGGAACAAAAGCCTCCCCTTGATTTCTTGCAGTGGCTTTGCCTGCCGAGTGGTTTAGGAGATTTGTAATAAGCAGGAGAAGGCACAAATTCAGTTCACTGGCAGTTTCAGATGTGTACAGAGGGATGAGAGTTCTTCAAATGCTGAAATGAGCCGGTGGTCTCAGGGTGATTTTAAATAGAAAAGCTGCCACAGTCCCAGTAAGATCTTATGGGATTTACGGTGTCAGAACCAAGGTTGAATAAAGTGCAGGGATAAAGGAGCTTGACTGGCCACAGAGGGGCAGCTTCTAGGGCAGTGAGTCATTGAAATTGTATAGATGACAGTCCTTTGGTGAGAGGGCAGTGAGGGGATTCCCGGAAAGAGTATAATTAGTTCTCTGACCTATCTGTACTCTCACCCTGACACACAGTGTTACACTGGGCAAATGTCACAACTTCTTGGAGTCATTTTTTCATCATAAAAAGTGAGAAGAAAGTGACTTAAATGGACAATTATTTAGAATTTTTAGAGAAATTTGAGCCATAACATTTGTAATCTACCTGAGCTCAGAGTACATGTTTGATTTCATCAAAGTTTTAAGACCCATGTGTTTCCGAGAAGACTTGAGTCTGTGCAAAATTACTTAAAGCTCAGTGCAAAATTACACCTTGGAGTCTATTTCTCAAAGAGCCCAACATGTACGAAAAAATCATTCAATCTATGCCTGATAATTTGTGTGTTAATTGACTGGGAGTCTCCCTTTGGAGAAAGACACATGTTAAAACATAAACTTATACCAGAATCACCTAAATTGTGTATTGTAAGTACAAATTAAGGGGACCCCTTCAGACATCCTGAATTAGAATGTCAAAGGTGGGGCCCTGCCTGAAACTTTAATTTTAAACAGATGCCTCAGCTGACTTTAAAAGATGATACCATGAGAACCAGGGTATTTAAGCAGGGACTACCCTAAGTCATGTTTCATGAACCCAGGTTCTTGCTTCTCAGGTGCACAAAACCACAGAATAAACACGCAGTGCTGCCCCATTTCTCTTCACTTTTAAAGTAGTTAACTTGGTATCATTAAGCACTGCTATATTTAAAATAGATAACCAACAAGGACCTACTGTATAGCACAGGGAATGCTGCTTAGTATTCTGTAATAACCTAAATGGGAAAAGAATTTGAAAAAGAATAGACACATGTATACGTATAACTGAATCACTTTGCTGTGCACCTCAACTATGCTCCAACATAAAATAAAATTTTTTTAAAAAGAATTTTTACTTTTTGTCCATCAACAGATGAATGGATAAAGAAGATGCGGTAAGATTTAAATGAGGCAGCTCTGCCAACGTGTCTCACACAAGGGGGTGTTATCCTTTTCAAGGATGTCTGGCAACTTGAATCCTCCAATTTCACAGAACCATTTAGAGGTTAACTCATGGCATCATCCCTCCTGTAAAGGCTACACACCTCACTGTATTCCTATATCCTGTTCCCATAAGGATGGGGAGGGACCAGCTCTCAACAGCCAATCCATTGATCCCGAATACCTTTTATTTCACCAATGCAAACCTATTCCCAGCATTTCTCATGGCATCAAGATACCAGTTTCACAAATAAAAACTAACTTGCCATAGTTACACGCAAATTTCAAAACCTTTGGTGTTGGTTGAGGTAAAGATAGCAGAAACATGTGAACTAATGGCTTCTGCTGATAGGCTCTCAGATTAGCCTGCTAGCTGAACAACCCTGGGGTAAGCATTCTTGAGTACTATGCAGTCTGTACCTGGGTTGTAGTTTTATCCAACCAACATTCAGAGAATATCATTCTTTCTATGCTAAACTATTTTCATGAAAACAATACATATCTTGAACCTGGCCCCAGGGACCTTGGTAAATTGGACGTTGTAGCCCTGAACTTTGCACTGTGTCACACAGGGGATGCCCATCCCTTATTTGTTGAATTAACTAATAAGTAACTGTATGACTGAATGTATGAATCAATCAGTGACAGCATTTCATCCTTACCACCACCCTGTGAGATATCATCACCAATTTATAGGTTAGGAAACTGACACTAGAGCAGTGAAGCAAACTTCCCGAACTCCATCCACTTCTAAGTAGTGGAACCATTGTTCTGAGTCTTGCCTCCTCACAGCACAGGCTCACCTCCCTGTGCACAGAGGTATGGAAACCCACAGTATGTTTGAGAAATGCAGGAAGTTTGACTTGGTACAGTGTGAGGCCGTGAGAGTGATGAGGGAGATTATGTGGCAAGATAGGTATGATCTATCTGAGAGCCACATGCTTTATTTTATAGATAGTGGGTGATTCATCAAAGATTTTTTTTTTTGATAGAATAGTGACCTAATTCCAGCTATACTTTAGAAAGATGGATCTTTCTAAATGCAGAGGCGAGTAGTTGCTTTAGAGACCATATGGTCCGTAAGCCTAAAATATTTACTATCTAACCCTTGACAGAAAAACTTTGCCAGCCTACTCTAGAAGAAGATATTCTTAGTTATTTTAGGTTGGCTAGCACTATTAGTGAGAAAAATCTAGATCCCAGACTTGTGAAAGTACAGAGGAAGAAAGGAGGTTTTGCTAGTCTACTCAGTATGAGCAAGCATGACCCAATCATCCTGGTTTGCCCAGATTTTTCTTGGTTTTAGCACTGAATATCCCATGTTCCAGGAAATCCTTTAGTCCTGTGCAAACTGGGACAGTTGATCACCCTAATCTGCATAATGATCAGAGCAAAGTCATGAGAAAGCAAGTCAGAAACTTGACAACAGAGACATAAAGCCCCATTTGGAGATGAAATCAAGTATGAACATTTGAAGAACCATCATGGTCAAAGTTCACAGGGTGAGTTTGGTTTATGAAATATGTAACATGCCCAGTCTATCAGTTAGGATTAAGTTCAGCTGTGAGTGACAGAAAACACAGAAAGACAAAAGAAGATGAGAGGTAAGTAGTTCGGGACTTGTACGACAGCCTCTTGATCATCAGGGACCTAGACTCCTTCTACTCGATTGTATTACCATCCTCAAAATGTTGCTAGAACTTTCTGGACCAAGGTGGCTGCTTGAGCTCCAGCCATCACAGTCACATTAAAGTCAACAGAAAGGAAGAAGAGGTGAAAAGGGGAGCATCCTTATCCCATAATGACTCTTCCTCAAAGTTGCATACCTCAATTCTGCTGGTATGTCGCCATACCTACACACAGGAGAGGCTGGAAAACATAGTCGTTATTCCTGGAAGTCAGATGCCCAGCTAAATATAGGGAAATTTATTACTAATGAAGAAATAAGGAATGGATATTGGGAGACAACTAGAACTCTCTGAAACATTTAGATAAGTATAGTTGTTATAAATTCATAGCTAATATTGTTGGGCTGCCTTTATTTATCAGGCACTGTGCCAAATCCTTCTTATAAATTTTCTCATGTAATCCTTCCAAAAATACGTGAGTTAGATATTATCATTATTCTGTATTTGATATATGGGGAAATGTAGGCAAAAATAGGTAAAATGAATGTTGCTAGATTACACAGCTATGAGGTAGAGATAGGATTTGAACTCAGATTAGAACCATGAGCTTAATGGCCTTGTAATACTGCCCGCCCCGGAGCACTCTATAAGACATGATTTTTACCAAGATTTTGCCAGCCCATAGACCAAAATCTTGAGCATAACATTCACATGAGGTCAACCATTGGACTCCTACAGATTTCTAGAACAGGTAGATCTCATGTCACTAATATGGCTCCTCAGAAAAAAAAGAGAACATATACATAACTATATCTAATCTATATATACATATATTTACAGTAAAATTTACTAATAAAAAGGAAGAGTAGCACACAATTGTCAAATAATAAATATATAGTTCTCTTTATTGTAAATTCTACACAGCCAATTGATTCCCACTGATTGCTTCCTTTGATTTTTACCCCACTCCCGTATTCATAACCAGACTACAGTTGTAACTGACAAACGAGTAGCTCTGACATGAATGCAAGCTGATATTTTCATTTCTGTTAACCACTGAGATGGTAGCAAAACAATAAAAGTGATGGAACCTTATTTACTCATCAATAATGTGACTTCGTTGCCAAACTGGATAATAATTTTCAAATATTAGAAAAATATTTACTCAGTTTCTGTGTTATTGATAACGTAGCAGCTATAGACACAGCACACTTTTAAGTATCGTCTGCATTACCAACATTTTCTTCATTACTTTCTTAAGTTCAGAACAGGGATTGAAAACTATGACCCTTGGGCCAAATCTCCCTCTACCCATTTTTGTAAACAGTTTTTTTGGAACACAGCCAGGCCTATTCACTTACATAGTCTCAATGTCTATATTATTTATATGTATCTATGTCTATAATATTTACAGATTATCTGATTTTATGCTACATCGGAGTTAAATAGCTGTGACTGAGGCCCTATGGCCCACAGACTTGAAAATATTTACTATCTGCCTATTTAGAGAAAGAGTTTGCCAACCCTTGGCCTAAATAAATGGAAGAAATCTGTATTTTCAGGGAAAGAAATCAGGCCTTTCACAAAGATGAGAAGCTGTTTTGAGAAAAGAGATCTTAGGACACCTTCAGAACAACAACAAAGGTGGGTAAAACACGTTGGGTTGATCCAAGTAAGAATCTTGGAATTTAAAGGAATGAGGCAGAACCTTTGGTCCCAGCAGAAGATATTCATTGTATTTTCCCTAGATTCTGATTAAAAAGAAATCACCAATGGAAAGAGATGTTGAAGAGGAACCAAGCCAACCCTGGAAGGGCACCAGTGGTGTCCCTGCCTATAATTTCATTACATCAGCATCTGAGTTTCATAGCATGAATGAATTGAGCAACGGCCAGAAGCAGAAGCATGAAGCAATCACCAAAGAGTGTCCTCTCCAAAACTTCACCTTTTCTCTTCTGAAGCGCAAAGGACTTAGGTTTCAAAGATGGCTGCAAGTCATATTTCTGCAGTTCTTTTTCAAAGTTTATAATGCCCAGACAAGAAAAAAATAAATAAAAGAAGAGTGCAAGAGCAAATGAGGGCATGTGTGAGCAGCAAAAATAGCAGATGTCTTAAAAAGATCAATGATATTATAGGGGAAAACTGACAAGGTTATTCTCAAAATGCAAGGCCTTAATTACTTATTTCTATTCTGGGTATCCAATCTAATTATTGCTGGAATCAGGAATGGAAAATTCTTCATTGCGTATTTAATATCATTACTATGCAGCATATTTAATATGAACCAAACCGTATTTATACAGCTAATAAACTGTTCAAGGGTGGTACACTAAAATGAGAAGCCAACCAAATCTCCTCTCAGGGTGAGTACTGGACACTTTGCTGCAAAGCCAGTTCTTCTGAGGTTAGGATCATATACTTCTGAGGTTAGCACGTCTACCCTGTGTCTCATCACGCGTCAATTCTCTGATCATTTTTCTGTTTTGGAAATGCTGCTGAAACGTAATTTGTTTTGATTCCAGAGTATCATGTAATTTTAGCAGAGGCCTGAATTAATAAACACAAATGGAAACTTCGACACTGGAATACTGTGACACAGTTTCATTATAAGGAGGTCATATACACGATCCAGGAAATGTGAATTTTTTGATGATTATTAAACTAAAAATACAGAAACAGAAACTTTAAAAAGTCTTATAGAGAACTCCCAGAGCACTGAGATTATGTCCAAGGATGCTGAGGAATCCATTTGAAAAGAGTCAATAGGCAATATTTTTCAAATGCATTTGACTTTATTTATTTTATTTTTGGCTGTGCTGCATGTCTTGCGAGATGTTAGTTCCCCGACCAGGGATTGAACCGGCGCCCTTGGCAGTGAAAGTCCTAACCACTGGACCGCCGGGGAATTCCAGAAATGCATTTGACTTTAAAACCATGTATTTGCGGAGCAAATGCAGTAGAAACGCATTTTGTAAAAGATGGGATTCATGGAAGAGTCAAATTCTGTTCACTGGTGTCACCCCCATGATAGAACAGCTAACTGGAGAAGCAGCCTGACCTGGGGGTTGTTTTCTCAAGGTCTGGGGGAAAGCCAGTTCCATACAAAGCTGGACCACCACCTTCACACAGCCCAAAACATTTTTAAGTTTGAAAAGTAAGAAACAGATCACTGCACACTCTGGGTCCTGAGAGGACAAAAGCCAGGTGCCGCCCTCCTGTAGAAGGAGAAGCTCTTCTGGTGATTCTCTGACGTGGCTGGAACTCGGGAGAGAGCCTGTTCTTATGAAACTTCGAGATGAATTGTGCAGTCTTCCTAAGTGTGGATAAAGTCAAGTCCCTTTCAGACCTTTTAGGGCTTTCTCATGGTTATGTCTGTACATTTATAGAGCATTTTTAAAGGGCTTCAGGCATTTTTATCAATTCTGAGAGAAAGAGAGAGAAAATGAGCTTTTGTAAACATAATACATGTATTAGTCCATTAGGACCGCCATAACAAAACACCACAGCCTGGGTGGCTTAAACAACAGGAATTTATTTTAGCACAATTCTGGAGTCTGGAAGTCCATGATCAAGGTGCCGGCAGGGTTGGTTTCTCCTGAGGCCTCTCCTTGGAGACGGCTGCCTTCTTTCTGTGTCTTCATGTGGTCTTTGCCCTGTGCACACGCATCACTGGTGTCTCTTCCTGTTCTCATAGGATTAAGGCCCATTCTTATGACCTCATTTATCCCTAATTACTTCTTTAAAGTCTCTATCTTCAAATACAGCCACATTGGGGGTTAGGGCTTCAACATATAAATTTTGGGAGAACACAGTTCAGTCCATAACAATGCTTGATCATGATAGAGCACTCCAACAAATATCAAAGTATGAAAAAGAGAGTGAATTTTTAAACATCACTCAAAAATAACAACTTTAGCTTTAGGTAAACATTATTACACATATCTCTCCAATCATTTGGATGAATCACTAGCTTGACAGACTGAAAATGAGGTGAATAGATTCCAATCTATGTAAATGGATTCATAGTATATAAATTTGTTTTAATTAAATAATTTGAATTTTTAGTGGTGCGATATTTTACCTTGTAGTTGATTCTAAAACTAGTGCATAAGGTTACTATTTTTCCTATAGATTTTAAAATCACCTATACAGTATACTTTTCATGTATACATGCTGTCTGCTACTTCCTAGAAACATTATACTTGAGATCCTTTTAGCTAGACTAAAGGAAAGAAAAAAAAAAGGAAAACCTATTGTGTATATCTAGTCATTTAAGCCATTCAATAGATGTAAAAGAAAGGGTGAAAAATTATGAAGCGCTCCTACTTGCTTGCAAGGGTCATTTCTGCCTGTTTTAATATGGTCTCTACAAGTTTGTAAGTTGGTTTATTGCTTTGATTATTAAACCAAATAATATATATGACAGCACCTAGCAGAGAACCATAACAGCTACTCAGAGTGGATACTCACTAAATATTTGTTGAAGTAAATCTAAATTTTACTTAATCAGAGCCACAAGTATATTGTTTTTTGAAAAATCACTGAGAAGAATGGCCACCTTTCTTCCCAATTTGGCATTTTGCATTGGAGTCTTATTGAATAACTCTCTCTCTTATGCCCCAAGGCATTGGTCTAATGGAATGGGATTTTACAAAGCTGTGAAGTTTTATAGTCATCCATAAATTAAATGATGCAATTATACTATACTTAACGTAGCAGAAAAAAACTGTAAACACAATAAACCCATTTAAAACTTAGAATCAATATTGCTTAAACTCAACATATATTATTTCCTAAAATATTTCTTAAACTTTATAAAAAATTTAGACTATAAAAACAATTAAAATTTTGGTGTCATTACTGTATTTTTACAATGCATGCTTCTCTTTTAGATTCCTTGCTATAAATGATGATGAGATTAGGCTCTTATAATTCCTCCTAATTCCTGTTCTCAACACTTAATTTTTGTTATGGGCATATGCGTACACAGATTTGTGAGTTCTCGTAGTGAGAATTACATATGTATTCCATTCCGGGACCATAATTCCCACTGTTTCTTAGTTCCATTTTTCTGTGAATTTAATATTCACCAACAGTCTTTTCCCTTCATCTTCTGTATTTCCAAGTTCATTAAATTTTTTTTCTTAGTGATTGGAAACTCATAAAGTACTTTTATTCCATAAAGAATTCATGAGTACTGTGTGGCTATAGTTCTTGCGTGTTTAAGAATGTATTCATATGACCTTTACTGTACAATGACAATGTGATTGGGTATCATATTCATGGCTTGCATTTTTTTCCTCTCAGACTTTGCTCCTGTATTCTAGCTTTGAATGTTGATGTTGAAAAGTTTACAGCCAGAATAACATCTCCCTCCTTGCTGTCTGAATGCCTGAAGAATTTCTTTTTTTCAATGAATTTTCAAAGCTTAGGTGAGTCTGAGTGTCAATCACTCTGAATCTGGTTTTTCTTCTAAAACAAATTGCTTTTTCCCAATTTACAAATCAAGTTCTCCTCACTTTTCAAGGCAGTTCTTTGAATGCCTCACTTTTTCATTTACTATGTTCCTAACTTTATTGAGAACATTCAGGGGTAGCAATTTTCCTTGTGTTGAGTTAGTTTCTCCACTTTTACACAATATTTTCTTTCTAGAATTGGTTTACTCATTCTGTCATTTTTTATGCGATTATCTCAATACTTTTCTTATGTCAGTAATTCTATTGTTGATTACATCTATTGTGTTTCCTGTTATGTTTAATTTATTGTATCTATAGTAGAATCATTTTTCTTCTCAATGAATTGCCTCAATTCTGCAACCTTCATTTTTATTTCATTCTGTTGTTTTGTCATCTAAGTCTTTATTGAATTCATGTTCTTATTATTCTAAACCAGAAAACCTTCATGGAAAATTTACTTCTGTTCTTTGGATTTCTTTTTCCTTCTAGAATAATTTCTTTATCCATTTATTCCTTCTTCCCTTCTGTTTTTTCTCCCTTTCTTCCATATTTCTGCTAAATACTTGTAAGGTTGCTATTAGGCCACTTTTCATCTTTCCAATTTAATGCAGACTCTGTTCTCCAGGTATTTTATTTGTTTTTATGCAGTGTGCTTGGATTTTCTTGGCCCTCCTTTATTCCTTATCAAGACATGTTTATCTTCTCCTCTAATCTATAGCTGGAAGGTTGGGTTTTAGGTTGGGTTTCAGTTCATTGGTCATATTCTGAAGATACAGGAGTAAAAAGAGAAGATCAGCTAGAACTAGTCTGCTTTAATGAAAAGTTAACTAGTTTTCTACCCAACAATAATGGAGGTGAAGTAAAAGGTCTCATTTCCATAGTTGATAGTTATCTGAAGATTCAGATTATTCGACCAACTGAACATGGAATTCCAGAGTCTGTACTTACGTCAGAGCCCTCTGTGGTTGTTTTCCAATTTTATCCCACTTTTATCCAGTAGACATTGCTACTTCCTTTGCCATTCCTCATATCATAATAGAGAGAATGATGGACATCACCTCACCTCACCTTCACTTCCAATCCTGGGACATCAATGATACTGTCGAGGTTTGTCTGGCCCTTAACACTGCTTCCAGTGGAGTTTTACGAACAAGGCTGAATCATTTCAGAATCCTTTTCTTTCCTTGCCAAACTTTTTGATGTTTACAATATGGGGCGGTGACCACGGTTGAATTTTTGCCTTCCTTTCTTTCTTAAAAATTTATTTTTATTTTTATTCATTTCATTAGATAATTTTGGGTGGGGGGAGTCTCAGATCTGACCTCAACTTGCCATAATTACCTACAAGCCCTCATCAATTAGGTTTTAATTCCTCCAGGGCTGCTGAACGATGGGCTTTGCTGTCCTCATCACACTACCAGAGGTACTCGGCTTCCCCAGCTAATCATGAGACTTGTTTGTTTTAAATTATCCACCTAGGCAGGTGAAAACTAACTATGAAAACCAATTATTTGTTAATATTTGTTGTTATAACACCTAGCACAGGACTTTGGGACTCTAAGATGATTCTATTTATTGTGAGAGCAACAAAAATACTGGTGATTTAAGTATAAGAGTTTCAGAGGGCTCCAGGGGCACTGGCAGTGAGCATTGCCATTTTCTGCAGATAGGAAAGCAGATGCACGATTGCAGTATCTTGCTCAAGGTCAACAGCTGTAGAGGAAGCATTTGAGCTCCTGTTAGCACTAGGACTGTGTTTTTTAAATGTTCCTTAGGCAAGAAATATTAAACAATGATCACCACATTGACCTCCTGACGGTACAGAACCTGAGGCATGCAGAGGCCCACCAATTGACCCAGGCTCTGAATTTCCAACATGGAGTAATCAGTTTCCTATGGATGCAGAGAGGTGTGAGCATTTTTTCCCACTCCTGTTGGTTAATACATTTCCTTCTTTCACTGTGGAATTATACTGGCTTAGACACTGCCAAGTTTGTGTCTCTTAAGAAATTCAGCACACACTTTCAGTCATAAAAGCAGAAACCCAACTGATTCCTGCCCTAGTGAATTTTAAGTGCTGATTGAAACTATCCAAAGAAATCACTTTAAAAATTCAGCTTTATTGTATGGGGATGAAGAAACGCAAGGGCACTATCAGGGGCCCCTCCAAGATAGGAGGGAGACAGGAAGAAAAAGGAGTCTCTTCCCTCCTTCATTCTGATCTAGGAAACCCCAGCAAAACAAAACCAATACCTCTAGACATCCCCCCAACTCCACCCTCTCCTCAGAGTCATGACCCCAAACCAGCAGCTTATGAGAATGCAGGACCTTCCCAGTATCACAACAAACTTTCTTTAATCACATGGATTTTTTTTTTTTTTTATTAATGAAACTTTAGGTCCCTTCACTGGGATAAGTAGAATAGGCACTTTAAAAAAATTGAATGGCATGGTAGAAAGACCAATGTCCTCCCCAAAGATGTTCATATCCTAATCTTCAGAACAGGTGAATATTTTACCTATATGGCAAAAGGAACTTAGCAGATGTCATTAAATTAATGATCTTGAGATGGGGAGATTATCCTAGATTATCCACGTGGGTCCAATGTATACAAGGGTCATTATAAGGGAAAGGGGAGGAGGAGGACCAGAGTCAGAGAAGGAAGTGCAAGAAGCAGAGGTCAGAGGAGAGATTTAAGATGCTGGGGCCATGAGCCAAGGGATACAGGCAGCCTCTAGACACTAGAAAAGACAAGGAAATGTTCCCTAGAAACTCCAGAAAAAAATGCAACCTGGCTGACACAGTTCAGAATCCTGACCTCCTGAACTGTAAGATAACAGTGTTGTTTCAAGTAATTCTTTTTGTGTTAATTTGTTACAACAGCAAGAGGATGGAAGAACTATCAGATATTATTAGTTCAGGTGGGTAGTGTGAAAAGAACACAAGTCAGTATATTCAAGTCTTGTCTCGTCCTCTGTTTTCGTGGTGGTGTTTAAATTATTACACCTTTCTGACCTCCAGTTTCCTCTTTATATTTTAGATAAAAATAATAATGAATTGGTCACGATACTTTGGGTTGCAATGCACAGAAATATGATTTACTTTGGATTAAGCAGAAAGGGACTTTTTAATCTCATCTAATTTAAAGAGTAACAAAATAAGTACACCTTCAGGTACAGCTGGATTTGGGTAAACAAATGATATCAATCTCTTGATTTATTGGCTCTAATTTTCCCCTGTGATGCCTTATTCTCAGGTAGAGGTCCCCAGCTGGCAAATATCACAGATGTGATTTACCATAAAGTCTGTTCTTGCCCTCTTATATGTGACTTCAAGGATCAGATAGCTCTAAAAGTGCTTTGTGTACAGAAATGACCATCTGAATATTAGCTATTATTAAAATGCCCTATCAGAAATGATAACTAGTTGCCATCCAACGCATCATTTAACACTACAATCTGATTAGAGTAGTGAAATCACACCTACTGTGGCAAAAATTCCTTGGAACATATTTACTACCATCAGGATTTTCAACTCTCATTATAACCTGGATGTATAGCCTTTTGAATTTAAAAATACTCCTTCCAGCCCTAGAAACTCAATACCCTTAGAGACAGCACATCGCTGAGGGTCTTGCCAATCCCAGTTTAGTAACTGAAGGGTGTTGAGATGAAGCTAATTAGATGATGGCACGCAGACAACCAGAGCCAGGAAG
Source organism: Balaenoptera borealis (assembly GCF_965194805.1). Taxonomy (NCBI): domain Eukaryota; kingdom Metazoa; phylum Chordata; class Mammalia; order Artiodactyla; family Balaenopteridae; genus Balaenoptera; species Balaenoptera borealis. Next base: position 58,704,924 of record NC_138869.1, on the reverse strand, counting down.
GATGAGGAGGAAGTGTTTTCTGCTTTCCAGACCACAGTGGTGAAGGATCACACTTTTCTCCATCTCAGGGCAGTGGGAAGGGCAGTTCATAGAACAAATCAAGTTGATACAGGGCAGAGAAGTTCCTCTTCAGGTCTGTGCGATTTATTTCACCAAGAGGTAGAGCATTCCTTGAGTTTGGTACAAAAATTGTGACCCTGCCATTTTTGGAGGACCAACTTGAACTCCATACAACTTCTGTCTCCATTTTCTCATGCCATTTAATTTTGATGTCTACCTAATAGTAACTAAAGTATACCGTTTACAATAACTAGTGGGATTTTTAGAATCCTCACTTCAGGTATAGCCTTTGTCTGACTTACTGGTCTTCCCCATGACACAGACATGAAGGTACTTACTTGTTCTGGTCAGGGATGATGATGGGGTCTGAGCCGGGTGTTGCTTTAGGGAAGTGTGGAGCGGTGAGATGTTTCCACCTGCTTCATTACCACACAGATTTCTGTTTCTTTGAAGAATGGAAGAATTTCAGGGTTTTCTGAAAAAATGTATCTGGTGTTGCTGTCACTGTGTGGGAACAGATGCAGTAAGAGGCTGGGGAGAGTGTCGAGGAGAATATGGGATTGCTGCTTAGGACAGACCCATCCCCTTGAACTTCAGATAGCCTAAGGCCAATATGAAGCAACTTATTTTAAAGAAAGCCCTGGCTCCTTTCTCCCTCTGAAACGCTGCTATTCCTGCCACTGTGATCCATTTCCCTCCATAACCTTTGGTAAACAATCCACTTCTCAACCCAAGGATTTCTGGAATTCTAAATGTCAAAAATGCCCCCTTCTTCGTGGCTCCTGGGAGCTGGAATCCAGCCAGTTCTTAGAGATTTCCACCCGGTGGGAGAACTGGCATAGTCACATAGATCATGGTGAAAGACATGTCCTTTTGTGGATTTGCACTTGAAAAATTCTTACCAGTATCTATGACCAATAAAGTGCTTGTTTTGAAAGTTAAATACTAGGAAAGCTTTGAGGTTTTCCCAGGCCATTTCTTATCAAATCCATGTTAGTCTTACCTGCTTATAATGGGCATACAGACGCCCAGGGTATTACTAGCATCACTGAAAGTAATCCCTGCTACTAAGCACACACCGCACCTGCCTTCTTCACTTTGCCCATAACAATAGATAATAGCATCACTGTCAGTAACAGCAGCTTCTCACACAAAGAACAACCATTGCAAGCATTTATCTTCGTCATTTACTTGTCATGCATTTCAATCCATTCATTAGTTCTTTCTGTCAGATTAATTATAAAGATCTCTTTCCATTTTTCTGCCCCAGATCTAGGGTTTGATCTCTGAATCCATAGATTCTGTCTTTCTAGTTGTAACCTTCCCTGTTGGGAACATTGGCCAGATGACTCCTAAAACTAGCTGGGAGTGACTATTGCTGGTCTGAAAAGACTGGAAGTCTGTTAAATCCTGCCCTTGCTCAGGACCTTGGTGGCTGTCACATGCCCACCAAACTAGGTGGGCTCAGAGTGAGAGGCTCACTTTTTTCTAAAGAAAGGTTTCTTATCTCTGGCGGAGTATTAGAATCACCTCGGCAGCTAAAAACAAGACAGCAAACAACAATAACAATAAGAACAATAAAATCCTGCCTAGGTGACATCGTAGATCAGTTAAGTCAGAATCTTCGAGACTGAGCCCAGAGCTACCTGAAAACCACTGTTCTACAGTTGGAAATGGTCACAATGCACAGGTCTCACTGCCTTTTCAAATGCTGGACTATCTACTGAGATGAAGAAGCAGAGTGAATCTGCGAAATCCCAGTATGACATAGTAAAGCAGTGGTTTTCCACCAGGGGTGTTTTGGCTGCAGACATTTGATAACGTCTGAAGACATCTTTGATTGTCACAGAAGGGGAAGGGGGTGCTGCTGGCATCTAGTGGGTAGAGGACAAAGATGCTACACAGCCTCCAATGCACAGGACGGCCTCCTGCAACAAAGAGCTTTCTAGCATGAACTGCCAATAGTCCTAAGGTTGAGAAGGCCTGCCTTAAAGGGAGGTGACTTTCTCCTTTTGTCAGGACCCTGTCTATAAGAGCTACTGAACTAAAATTCAAAGCTCCCAAAAGGTCAAAGGAGGCTTTGTTCATTTCTCTTTGGGGTGATTAGTAAGGTAGGCTGCTGATTTCTTTAAATCATCTTCATATTCTCCTTTACTCTAAGAGAAGGAAGGTAATTTTAGTGAAGGTGGGGACGATCCAGATTTCTTTAAATCTATCCTTCAGTTGACTAATGGGAAATCTGTTTCTTTTCCAAACACCAGTACAAAGACAGGGGTAAGCAGAAGGCTGCTGCCATCATTCTGAAAAGTTTTTACTCTACTAATAAAAAGGACAAGCATAAGTCCCTCCACTTCTTCCTGCCCTGAATGCAGACATTAGTCTAGTACGTGGGCAGCCATCTAATGCGCAAATCTGAAGACGAGGCTGAGAGAGTGACAACAGTCAGCATTGGCACCTTCAAGCCACTGAACCCATACCAGCAACTGCCTGCACCTAACCCACATGCCACATGAGAAAAATAAACCCCTTGTAGCTTAAGTTAATCGGAGTTTTCAATCACATGGGGCCATGAACATCCTTGACTGTTACAGAATGTATCTGGTAAGAAAGCAGAGAAAAATCTTGAAACGAAATCACCTAAATGGAAATTCACATCTGAGTTGAAAAATAATCACCATTTTTCTTTTTGCGGTATAAACATTTACAATCCACATCTGCGTGATACTTTCCCCAGGTGCACAAGGCAGGGAAGATGGAAAGTCAGGTTGCTCTGGTTTTTTACTTGTGTTTGGGAACAAATATAGAAAAATGACTCTCCATAGAGAAGAAAAAGCCAGGATTCAAATTTCCAGTGCCGACTTTCCTCTGTACCCAGTGCCCCAAGACTGAAGCTGGACTCCCCACTCAGGTTTCATAAGCCCACATGCCTGATTTTGAAAAGCCGCTTTGTGTTGGAACAATGGAGCTATGCATGCTACTTCTTTAATGTGTTTAAATTGTTATATATGTCTTCAGGAAGAACACAAGAAATTTACCAAAAAAGAAATACATTAATGAAAGAATACATCTTAAGGAGTTATGGCTTAGCCTAAGACAGTTGGGCTTAGCATTAAAAATTTTCATATTCTTCTAGATCATTACGCTTCCAGGCTGTGGTTATATATTTGAGTCAGCTTACAAGCAAAGAACACCAGCACTGGAGTCAAATGAACTTGAAATTGAATCCTAGTTCCACCATCTATAGTGGTAGAGGTACCTGCAGTTAGCACACTATTTACTTATTAAGATTATCACTTTGGACAAGTCATTCAGTCTACCTGAATCTCAGTGTTCTCACCTGGAAAAGAAATTATTACTACCTGTCACCCAGGTTGTGGGAAGAAGTGAAGAAATACACCTGACCTACAGTATCAGCTATTATGATTATTAACCAGCACGTGACGGGTAAAGATCCTCCCTCCCGGCACAACCCTCTGCAGGAACTTCCCACAGAGTCGCTTTGATAACCTGACCCACTACTTAGATGTTCAGTTCATGCTCTGCAACATTCCTGAGCAGCTGCTTAAGCCATGTGGACCAAGTTCACCTTAATAAACAGACAGATTCATCTGAGTGAAGATGGTCTGTGTTACCCTCTCTCCAAGGCCCTCACTGTTGGCAAGGCTGAAAGTCAGAGGTAGATGGGAGGTCAGAACCAGTCCTGTTTGGAAGTCTGGGCTACAGATCCACTGGAGTAAGTAAAAGCCCAGCAGTTCCCTAAAGAGGCCCTATTCGCAATGACACAGAGAGGGAAAGCAGATGTTCATTCATCCTCTCCCTGCACTGCTAGCTCCTCTGTAGATTAAAGGCTTACACAGCCGCACTCTTTGTTAGTTTATTGATCTTGAATAAAGGAATTCTAGACAAGTTCTTTATTCAGTACAACTTGTCCAAGAGGTATACGGTATGTCATAAAAGGGTGTCTGCCAGATTGTTTCACTGAATTGTAAACCAAGCTGATTTCTTATTCTGACAACTATAGAATAAGAGTTTCCAATGCTTGAAACCTATCCCAGTGAATATGAAATGCAAGAGTCAGGTAAATTACAAACAGACAGACACAGATAGACAGACAGAAAGACAGATAGATAGATTTATTTATTTATCTCAATGAGTGGGAAAACTGAGGTTTGGGGATTTGCCTGAGTCCAGAACTTACCCTTGAATGAGCTAATGTTCTCCAGAGATCACATGGACTTGGGCCAGACTTCAATTATAATTTGGGATCTGCTATTAAATAGTCATGGTTCCCTGGAGGTCCCACTGCATTTCTAAGTCTTTGCTACCCCATGTGTCATATTAGTTTATTTGGATTCACACATCACCAAGGACAGTACCAGATCTAAATATCATGATTCTTTGATTAAAAATGGTAGCTTTGCCAGATGCAAAAAGGGATGCCATTTGCCAGATGCAAATGGTAGCTTTGATTAAAACTGGTAGCTTTACCGACTATATAGCACAAGGAAGTATATTCAATATTCTATGATAAACCATAATGGAAAAGAATATTTTAAAAAGAGTGTATACTAAATCCTATTAATTCTAAGAGTCTGACATAGATTTAAATTTTTTCTGTGTATTACTCAATGTAATGTGTGTGTTTCATGAGCCAGTGCTAGTTCCTGAACTGTTTGTTACTGGTCTGCAATGAGATAAGAAATTGAGAGTAAGAGGTAAGAAACTTTCATAGTAATTTGATAGGGTAATTATATATCTGCAGAATCTAACAATAAAAATTTTGGTTTGTTAAAAAAAAAAACAGTGTATATACATGTATAACTGAATCACTTTTCTGTACAGCAGAAATTAACACAACATTGTAAATCAACTATATTGCAATAAAAAAAATTTTTTTTAATGGTAGCTTTGCAAAGTTGGTGAATGGTGATGATTAAATAGTCGTAACACCTTTCCTGATCCCCATCATGCCATGTATGGAATCATGCTCTATGTTCTGGGGTTGGGATGCTGCCTTTTCAGGTACACAAATTTTGCCTTTCAATACACACATGATGCATATAAGTCAAACTTGCTGTAGAACTTCTTGTGAGTGTGGGGTAGTGGGAAACATCTTCTCCACCACAGTCAGATTCATGTGCAAGCAGTTAACACATATTATTGATCCTTAGGGTTTATAAAGATTGGAGCCTATTAGGCTATTTCACTGGGCACTTCGTATTTCAAATTGAAAATATGCAGAGGTGCAGATATTCTATTATCATAAAAAGAGCAGGAAAGTCAGCGACTGGAGTTAAATTGCACAGGCCTGCAGCCCCACCTGTTGGCTGCTGTGTTAAAATCACCACAGAGTCCTAAACTTTCAGAAGAGAAACAGAACTGATCTCCAAAATACAAAACAAGGGGGCAGGTTATGTGAAGGTCAAATACTAGTTAAACTCACTTACAGTTGAAAAGAAAAAACATGTCCCTAGAAAATGGGTGGCGCATCTTAATTCTAGATGGCCATGTGGTAACTGCTGATTTTCATTCACTTTATTTTTGATGAAGCACTAGAGAAAAATGGATAGAATGATAGGATTTCAGAACTGGATAAGCCTTTAAATAATAGTGTAACCTATTCATTGTGGAGATGAGAAAATGAAGCTTCTAGGACATTATATATTTCAGAGCCACAGAGCTCAGGAGTGTGGGTACCAGGACCAGAACTCACTCTTCAGATGTTTAGTTCTTTATGGTTGACTTTCTTTAAGAAAATTCATTTTCATAATCCAAGTCCACTTTCAAATAACACTATGTTACTTCATGGGTAGTACTTTATAATAACAAAATAATCCTAATTTCTCCCTCCAGTCTCTTTTATCATTGCTGTCATTTATTTCACTTACACATAAGCATACATAAATACATTGTGGACAAATTATTATTTTTATATCAACTAAAGAAAAATGTTTTAATTTTACCTTTAAAAAAAGAAAATTCATTTTTAGAGATCTTTATATTCTCTATTTTTAATAGCATGCTATTGAGAACCAGAGGCAGTTCTCACAATATTACTTACTTAAATTTACACCATTCAGGAAGCAATCTCAATAATAACCCCTATTTCAAGCTCCTGGTCAAAAACATCCACTATGTGTTGTGGTGCTTACAGAATCAAAACTTACCACGGAACAACTTCTTTCCTTCTCCTTCTTCATCCTTCTCAGCAATACATTCATTTTCTTCCCACTGAGTTTATGGTGCCTGATGAGGGGCTGTGTTTCCCATGAGACTTATGACTCCTAGGTTGTGTTTCCCTGGGATGCTAATGACTCACTTGAGACAACCAAGTCCATTGACGAGACAATTCTCTCCTTACTCTCCTATCGTGACCACATCTTCAGGTCCATCCAAAGGGAATGGAAACTCAATTGGGAAATGGGTCATCAAAGCACAGACAGGATGCATCAGGGAGAAAGGTTAGTGAATGCCACCCTCGGTGATCAAAGACCAGTAAGGTCTCATAAGCACCATCTTGGACAGAAGTCAGGAAATATCTACCAGGATCTCTAATTTTTAGGACTTTGTAGTCTTCCAAATGTAAAGAAAGTTACCTCTATTCCTTATTCAAAAAAAAATAATTAGTAATTAACAGCACATTCCTTAAAGAGAAATAATGCTTACACTCCCTTCCTGAGAGCAGCAGGGAGGAAGAGACCTTGCGAGACGAGGTCTTGCTTCCTGGTCGGTTTTGAGGGTACATGGTGATGAGGAGGGAGGCTTTAGGGAGGAGAGGAAAGCAGATTGCATCAAACTGGATCAGCTGAATGCTGCTTTAGGGCCTGCAAAGTGGCCCTAAGGACTTGATATTGGAAACATGTATGGATCCCCAAGCTAATTCCCCATTCGGTCCATTGCCCAAACCAGAAGGCTGAGGGTTGTCAATAATCTTCCCTCCCCTTGAACCTTTATCATTCGCACCACTTCCAAAATATCTGAATCTGCCCCTCCCCCTCCATTCGCACCATCACTCCTTGGCACCTGTGACATATTGCCCTGCAGCTCCCTCCAAACTAATCCCCTTCCCCTCAACTCCATTTTCCACACTGTCACCAGCTAATCCATCTGAAATTCAAATTGAATCTAGTCTCTCCTTACTTGAAGCCATTGAGCAGGGACAAAATTCAAGCTTCTTCTTCTTCTTTTTTCTTTTTTAATATTTATTTATTTATTTGGCTGTGCCAGGTCTTAGTTGCGGCATGCAGGATCTTCGATCTTTAGTTGCGGCATGCAGAATCTTTAGTTGCAGCATGCAAACTCTTAGTTGCAGCATGTGGGATCTAGTTACTTGACCAGGGATCGAACCCGGACCCCCTGCATTGGGAGGGCAGAGTCTTAGCCGCTGGACTACCAGGGTAGTCCCAAAATTCAAGCTTCTTAACACGGCATATAAGACTTCCCAGTCTGGCTCAAACTTTCTGTTCAATCTTATTTTCTGGCTCAACACCTCCAATTTTCCCTAAAAAATTCAGCTCCCTTTTGCCACACAATTGTCTGACTCCAGCATCTCTGTCTGTATTGACAGTCCACTCCTCCAGCCTGTCATGTCTTTCACTCTCATCACTGGGCAAATTCCTACTCATCCTTCAAGGTCCATTTCTATTATCACTGCCACTGAAGAGCCTTCTCTAAAGTTTTCAGGCAGGGTGCTTCTCTGCCCTGTGTCCTCGTACTCTGTTTCCTTATTACTTATATGTATTATAGCCTGAAGTTCACTGTGTTATAACCCCACTAGCACATTAGTCTTCCTTACATAGACAGTGAGTTTCTAATAGAAAGATCCTGATAGATTTTTTTTAGCAGTTCAAATTCTTATCAGGTACAGTTCCACAAATGTTCACTGAAGGTTAACCATGAATCTACCACTGCACTAAATACTAGAGATGCAAAGATTAGCCATAAATGGTGTCCACTGTAATTTCACTCAAGGCCTGTCTCCTTTGCATCCTAAGTATACAAACAGTTGGAAAGCAGAGAAAAATTTTGCGTGCTCTACACTGGCTAAACTCCTCTGCAATGTGGTGATTCTCTGGTACACCAAAATCAGTGGTGAGACATATCACACGTAATACATGCAATTTTAGCTCTTACCAGTGCTCTGGTCCCTGGATAGAACAGATGACATCATTGTTACCCCTGTGCCGTATACCAGGGCTTGACAACCACTGAATTCTCATGACATGTTTGTGGTATGAGTAAAGATTGGTTGGATGGATGCATGGACAGATGAGTTAACGGATGAGCTACTGGGATGATGGGCATATGTGTAAATTTGAGTTCCTGATCTTCCTCCCATGAGTATCCATTGCACTTGGCAGTTAATACTGTGGACTTTCTTGTGGTTGCCAAGGGGAAGGGGGTTGGGGGAAGGATGGAGTGGGAGTATCTGTATGTATAACTGAATCACTTTGCTGTATAGCAGAAATTAATACAACATTGTAAATCAACTATACTTCAATTAAAAAAAAAACTGTTGACTTTAAGGTTATACTATTTGCTGATTCTTAAAACCATCACTGTTTTTCTGGGCTGCCCCTGTTGTGTGTAGGTATAAAGAATGGAAACTACATTTTTCAGATGTCCCCTGCCAGCGTGAGTCTGGTTAGATTCCACCAGTGAGAGGCACTTACATGAGATGCAAAAACAGAAGGGGATTTGCCTGTGGCTTTCACACGTCTTACAAGAAATTACCCACTAGTGCCATAGGCAAATGAGTAATTGAGGGTGGCTTTGTTGAAATTCCTAAACTTCTGAATTCCCCGCCTGTTACCCCCAACTGGAGTATAGAATTCATAGTTAATGAAGCATTGGGTAGAATACCAAGAAAAGTTTTGCCTCTAATTTTGCCTACCAAGGCTTGAAAGCAAGACCTAAATAGATCAAACTGTTTTTAAGTAACTTAATTGCATCCAAGAACAAGTCCTGAAATATTTATACGAATACAAAAATATCCAACACCTATAAAGGTAAAACTCACAATGTCTGCATCTAACAAAAACTTACCATGTATGTAAAGAAACAATAATGCAACTGTAATGAGGGGAAAAATAAATCAATTAAAACTAACAGAGATGACACAGATGATAATCAACAAGAACATTAAAACAGTCATTATAACTATAATCCATATGTTCAAGAACTAGAGGAAGAATTTAATACGTTAAGTAGAGACATTAGAATATGTATTTTTTAAAAGACCCAAAATCAAACTTCTAAAGATGAAAGTTGCATTAAAGGCAGATTAGAAATTATGAAAGAATATATTAGTGAACATGAGAACCTAGACTCAGAAACTATCCACAATGAAACTCTAAGAAAAAAGTACTGAAAAAAGAATGAATAGAGTATCAGTGAGCTGTGGGAAAACCTCAGTGGCCTAACATACATGTAATTTGTGTTCACAATGGGAGAGGGAAAGAAAAAACAGTTGATGACATAGAGACTGAAAACATTCTAAATTTGAAAACAATTATAAATCCACAGACCCAAGAAGCTCAATGAACTACCAGGACAAGAAATCTGAAGAAAACTTCATCAAGGCATATCATGATTTATTTGCTTACGACCAGTGCTAAAGAGAAAACTCTTAAAAGTTGCTGTAGAATAAAGAAACACTATATACAGAGGGAAAAATAAAGATAAGAATGACAGCAACTTTCCTGTTGAAGACAATGCAAGATAGAAGACTTTGTTTTAGCAACATTTTTAAAGTACTGAAAGAAAAAAACGCCAATTTTGAAATCTTTTCCCACCAAAAATACGTTTCAAAAATGAAAGTGAAATTAAGGACTTTTTCAAACATATCAAAGCTGAAAAAATTTATTTCTAGCAGACCTAAACTATAAAAAATGCTAAAGGAAGCCCTTCAAGCAGAAGAAAAGTGATACCAGACAGAAATCTGGATCTGTATAAAAGAATACAGAGCACCATAAATGTCAACTATGTGGGTAAATACAAATATTTTTTGTTGTTATTTAATTTTCTGTAAAAGATAATCAACTGTTGAAGCAAAATAATAATGTATTGTAGGGTTTATAATATTTGTAAAAGTAAAATGTCTGACAACAATAGCACAAAATCCAGGAAAGGAAAAATAGGTATAAAAGGTTCTAGTACAAAAGAAGATGTGTTGTAATATTACATAAAGACAGACCCTGAGGGGCTTCCCTGGTGGCGCAGTGGTCGAGAATCTGCCTGCCAATGCAGGGGACACGGGTTCGAGCCCTGGTCTGGGAAGATCCCACATGCCGCGGAGCAACTAGGCCCGTGAGCCACAATTACTGAGCCTGCGCGTCTGGAGCCTGTGCTCCGCAACAAGAGAGGCCGCGATAATGAGAGGCCTGCGCACCTCGATGAAGAGTGGACCCCACTTGCCACAACTAGAGAAAGCCCTTGCACAGAAACGAAGACCCAACACAGCCATAAATAAATAAATTAATTAATTAATTAAACTTTAAAAAAAAAAAAAAGACAGACCCTGATAAGTTAAGGATGGATATTGTAAACCCTAAAGCAAACACTATAATAACATAAACTGAAATAATAAGCCAGAGATGAAATAGAAACATAATTAATCAAAAAGAAGTCAGAACATTTTTAAAAAATTGACAAAGAATAGGTTGGACCAAAAGAAAATGAATAAAAAGTTGATATATTTTAATGCATTCACATCAATGATAACATTACATACAAATGGTCTAAGTATCTCAATTAAAGGTGGAAATTGTCAGATTGGATAAAAAGCAAGATTCAACTCTATGCTGCCACATGAACCTCACATTAAATAAAAAGACACAGCAATTCTCCAATAAAATGATGGAAAAAAGATAGACCGCACTTTCAGAAGAAACCAGGAGTAGCTTCTACATTAATATCGATGAATATTTCAGAACAAAGGATATTATAAGGATAAAGAGATTCATTTCACATGTTAAAGGTATCAATTCATGAATAGAACATAAAAATCTTAGATGTTTATGCAATTAATATCAGAGCTATTTCTACATACATGAAACAGAAACTGACAAAACTGCAGATATATAGATAAATCCATAATTGTAGTTGGCAATTTCAAAAACACTTTCTCGACTACTGATAGAAAAAGTAGTCAGAAAATCAGCAAGAGTAGAGATGTTAATAAAATTACCAACCATCATGACCTATTTGATATTATAGATCACTCCACCCTGAAACCACAAAATACACATTTTTTGCAACTGTACATCAAATATTTACCATGACAGACCATATTCTAGGTCATAAAAAGAGTCTCAATAAATGTAAAAGTATTCTAACCATACAAAGTATACTCTTTACTGCAGTAGATTTAAATTAGAATAAATAATAGCCCACACACCTATGGTCACCTAATCTATGACAAAGGAGGCAAAAATATACATGGAGAAAAGACAGCCTCTTCAATAAGCAGTGCTGGGAAAACTGGACAGCTACATGTAAAAGAATGAAATTAGAACACTCCCTAACACCATACACAAAAATAAACTCCACATGGATTAAAGACCTAAATGTAAGGCCAGACACTATAAAACTCTTAGAGGAAAATGTAGGCAGAACAATCTTTGACATAAATCACAGCAACATCTTTTTTGACCCTCCTCCTAGAGTAATGTAAATTAAAACAAAAATAAACAAATGGGACCCAATTAAACTTAAAACCTTCTGCACAGCAAAGGAAACCATAAACAAGACGAAAAGACATCCCTCAGAATGGGAGAAAATATTTGCAAATGAAGCAACTACCAAAGGATTAATCTCCAAAATATATAAACAGCTCATACAGCTCAATATCAAAAAAACAAACCACCCAATCAAAAAATGGGTGGAAGACCTAAATAGACATTTCTCCAAAGAAGACATACAGATGGCCAAGAGGCACATGAAAAGATGCTCAACATCACTACTTATTAGAGAAATGCAAATCAAAACCACAGTGAGGTACCACCTCATACCAGTCAAAATGGCCATCATAAAAAATCTACAAACAATAAATGCTGGAGAGGGTGTGGAGAAAAGGGAACCCTCATACACTGTTGGTGGGAATGTAATTTGATACAGCCACTGTGGAGAACAGTATGGATGTTCCTTAGAAAACTAAAAACAGAATTACCATATGACCCAACAATCCCACTACTGGGCATATACCCAGAGAAGACCATAATTCAAAAAAACACATGCACCCCAATATTCATTGCAGCACTATTTACAATAGCCAGGACATGGAAGCAACCTAGATGTCCATCAACAGAGGAATGGATAAAGAAGATGTGGTACACATATACAATGGAATATTACTCAGCGATAAAAAGGAATGAAATTGGGTCATTTGTAGAGACGTGAATGGACCTAGAGAGTGTCATACAGAGTGAAGTTAGAAAGAGAAAAGCAAATATTGACACAATAATGCATATATGTGGAATCTAGAAAAATGGTATAGATAACCTTATTTGCAAAGCAGAAATAGAGACACAGACGTAGAAAACAAATATATGGATATCAAGGGGAAAATGGGTTGGGTGGGAGGAATTGGGAGACTGGGATTGACACATATACATTATTGATACTATGTATAAAATAGACAACTGATGGGAACATTCTGTATAGCACAGGGAACTCTACCCAAAGCACTGTGGTAACCTAAATGGGAGGAAAGTCCAAAAGGGAGGGGATATCTGTATGTGTATGGCTGATTAATTTTGTTGTGCAGTGGAGGCTAACACAACATTGTAAAGCAACCATACTCCAATAAAAATTAATAAAAAAAATTTATAGGTTAAAAAAAGTAAATTGCAAACATCATAACATTTTACTCTTAAAGACTTTGGCATGCCTCTCCCAAGAATGAAGACATTTTCTTGCATAACCATAAAAATAAAAGAAATAAATAATGGAGGATCTTGGAAAAATCGTCAAATATTTTGAAACAAAACAACAAAATACTAATTAACTCACAGGTCAAATAAGAAGTCAAAAAAGAAATTAGAAGATAAATGAACTGAATGCAAATAAAAACAAGACATTTCCAAATATGTGGGCTGTAGTAAAGGCAGTAATAGAAAGAAATTGATAGCACTAAATTCCTATATTTGAAAATAAGAAAGCCTCAAATCAATGACCTATTTTCTACCTTAAGAACAAGGAATAAGAAAAACAAATTAAACCCAAAGTAAGGAAAAGAAAGGAAGTAAGAAAGAGCAGAGAATATATCACTGAAATAGAAAACAGAAAAATAGTAGAGTAAATCAATGAAAAGAACAGCAGTTTCTCTGAGAGCATCAATAAAATTGATTTTAAAAAATTCTAGGCAGGGCTTCCCTGCTGGCACAGTGGTTAAGAGTCTGCCTGCCAGAGCAGGGAACACAGGTTCAAGCCCTGGTCCAGGAGGATCCCTCATGCCACGGAGCAACTAGGCCTGTGCACCACAACTACTGAAGCCCGTGTGCCTAGAGCCCATGCTCTGCAACAAGAAAAGCCACCTCAATGAGAAGCCTGCGCACCACAACAAAGAGTAGCCTCCACTAGCCATGACTAGAGAAAGCCCACACACGGCAACGAAGACCCAACACAGCCAAAAATAAATAAATAAATAAATTTATTTTTTTTTTTTAAATTCTAGGCAAATTGATTAGGAAAAAAGACAGCAAACACAACTTATAAGCATCAGGAATGAGAGAGGTAAAATTACTAGATAGATTCTACAACTATTAAAAAGGATAATAAAGAAATATTGTGAGCACCTTTATGCCAATACACTCAACATCTTTGGTGAAATGGGTGGATTCCATAAAAGGCAAAAACTACCAAGCACACTTAATAAAAAACAGATACCTGGAATGTACTATATAAAGAATTGAATTTGTACATTAAAAACTTCTCACAAAGAAAACTTCAGGCCCAGATGGCTTCCCTGGGAATTCTTTCAAATATTTAATGAAGAAATGATATCAATCGTGCACAAATTCCTCCCAGAAAATTGGGGAGTTGAGCATTCTTCCCAACTCATTTTACTGAGAATAAAAATATTACTCTGATATCCAAACTAGGCAAAGATATTACAGGAAAAGAAAAATATAGACAAATAGCACTTACTACCATAAATACAAAAATTGTTAAAAACGATTTAGCAAATCAAACTGAAAAATATGAAAAGTGTAATAAATCATGACTGTGTAGGAAAGAATTTCCCCTAGCCAAAGAGAGGTCTAGCCTTTACCCTTGACCCTTGTTTTCATTGTCATTTGTCTCTAGGTATTTCTTGATTTCCTCTTTGATTTCTTCAGTCATCCATTGGTTGTTTAGTAACATATTGTTTAGCATCCATGTGTTTGTGGTTTTTTATAGTTTATTTTTTCCTGTAATTTATTTCTAATCTCATAGCATTGTGGTCAGAAAAGATGCTTGATATGATTTCAATTTTCTTAAATTTATTGAGGTTTGATTTGTGACCCAAGATGTGATCTATCCTGGAGAATGTTCCACGTGCACCTTAGAAGAAAGTGCATTCTGCTGCTTTTGGATGGAATGCCCTATAAATGTCAATTAAGTCCATCTGGTCTAATGTGTCATTTTAGACCTGCATTTCCTTATTGATTTTCTGTCTGTATGATCTGTCCATTGGTGTAAATCGGGTGTTAAAGTAACCCACTATTATTGTGTTACTGTTGATTTCCCCTTTTATGGCTGTTAGCATTTGCCTTATATATTGAGGTGCTCCTATGTTGGGTGCATGTATATTTATAATTGTTATATCTTCTTCTTGGATTAATGCCTTGATCATTATGTAGTGTCCTTCCTCGTCTCTTGTAACAGTCTTTGTTTTAAAGTCTACTTTGTCTGATATGAGTATTGTTACTCCAGCTTTCTTTTGATTTCCACTTGCATGGAATATGTTTTTCCATCCCCTTACATTCAGTCTGTATGTGTCCCTAGGTCTGAGTGAGTCTCTTGTAGACAGCATATATATGGGTCTTATTTTTGTATCCATTCAGCCAGTCTACATCTTTTGGTTGGAGCACTTAATCCATTTACATTTAACGTAATTATCTATATGTATGTTTCTATTGCCATTTTCTTAATTGTTTTAGATTTGTTTCTGTAGGTCTTTTTTCTTCCCTTCCTCTTTTGTTCTTTTCTCTTATGGTTTGATGACTGTCTTTAGTGTTGTGTTTGGGTTGCTTTTTCTTTTGTGTGTGTGTTTCTATTGTAGTTTTTTGGTTTGTAGTTCCCATGAGGTTTTGATATAGCCGTCTCTATAATATACAAGGTTGTTTTAAGTTGCTGGTCTCTTAGATCAGCTCAGTGCTTTGTGACCACCTAGAGGGGTGGCATAGGGAGGGTGGGGGGGAGACGCAAGAGGGAGGAGGTAATGGGGATATATGTATATGTATAGCTGATTCACTTTGTTATAAAGCAGAAACTAACACACCATTGTAAAGCAATTATATTCTAATAAAGGTGTTAAAAAGTTGCTGGTCTCTTAATTTCAAAAGCAATTTCCATTTCCTGCTTTTGTACTCTCCTCATGATTGCTGGTTTTGATATCATATTTGTGTGTGGATTATTTCCTACTTTTACGGTATGTTTGCCTTTCCCAGTGAGATTTCCCATTTGAGATTTTCTTGTTTCTAGCTGTGGCCTCTTTTTCCCCACCCCCAACACCTAGAGACGTTCCTTTAGGATTTGTTGTAGAGCTGGTTTGGTGGTGCTGAATTCTCTTAACTTTTGCTTGTCTGTAAAGCTTTTGATTTCTCTGTCAAATCTGAATGAGAGCCTTGCTGGGTAGAGTATTCTTGGTTGTAGGTTTTTCCCTTTTATCACTTTGAATATATTGTGCCACTCCCTTCTGGCCTGCAGAGTTTCTACTGAAAAATCAGCTGATAACCTTATGGGGATTCCCTTGTATGTTATTTGTTGCTTTCCCCTTGTTGTTTTTAATATTTTTCTTTGTATTTAATTTTTGTCAGTTTAATTACCGTGTGTCTCTGCACGTTCCTCTATGGGTTTGTCCTATATGGGACTCTCTGTGTTTCCTGGATTTGGGTGACTGTTTCCTTTCACATGTTAGGGAAGTTTTCAGCTATAATCAATTTAGGAGTGCCTGGGTAAGGGTACCTGTTTTCAACAATTAAAATGATTCATCCATGCCTTCTCCTCTCATCCAGTGGCCAGATCCTTAGTAACTCAAATCTCTTTTACCACAGCCTCAATCCAAGCATCATGTCCTGCCACCCTGCAGGTGGGCCCAAGGTCCTCTACACTATATTCTCCGATTGGGGCAGAACGCTGCTAAAATCTTTCATGGTTCTCCATGGCCTGCAGTTAAAGACCCTCCCTTAATGGAGCATCTAAAACCCCTGGTAATCTGGCCTTTCTCATCATGTCTTCCTCTCTCAGCTCAAACTGCTCACATTTCCCCAGGTGCCCTGTGTCCTTATGATCATTTATACCTTTGCCCAGACTATTCCCTTTGCCTGGAATGTTGCCCACCCCCCTCATCTGCTTAAAATTCAAATCTCTGTGTTAAGAGATTCTTGGTAAAAAGGCTTGGCTCTTTTTGTAAAGGAAAATTGTGTTTTTTCCCTCATGTTCAGGTCTTGTTCAAAACATCCCTGTAACTCTTATCACGGTGCTACGTGGGCTTTCCCTGTCTATGGGACCCCTCCTCTAAACCCTAAGCCACTGAAGCACCTGGATTGGGTTCTATTCAGCTCATTCCCAGATTCTAGCACAGTGCCTGGAACATAGGAGGCACCTCTCAACGTCCCTTAAGTGGCTGATTGATATTTTAATTTATTTTCTCTCTTTTTTAACTAACTGAAAAAGATGGCTTAGAATAGAATGCGACAATGTTGGCATGCCCACAGCTACATGATATAAAGATCTGTATCATTATTAACATAATGAAAATGTGTGAAAGTATGTGCCTGTACAAGGACATCTGAGCAGTGATTTTTCATTCTCTGCCTGACATTGCTAGATAAAAAAATTTCACTGGACCCTCAAACATGATTTATTTTCCCCAAAGATGGCTGGGCTCCATGTGTAGATAGGCATGGAGAATTTTGGAGACAAAAACATGATCAGATTATTATTACCTGGATGGTTTTGCTTATTATTTTTCTCTGTAGTCATAGATAAGAGTCCCATAGATGAGGGACGAACTTACTTGAGACAAAGAAACTAAAGCACCCATTTTGGATTTACAGTGTCCTGTGTTTGTCACAAATTTATCTCCTAGTGGGGACAGTTCATGGAATTTCCATATTTGAAGCCCCTGGTTTAACTCTTGTTAACCCAGAGTTCACAGAAAGAAGAAAAGAAAATTGAGTAAGGGGTGTCCCTTCCTATTTTATCTTCATCTCAGTAAGAAAGCTTGGAAATTTTATAATCACGTGTTGTGATATGAGTACTCCATCCTGTTGACTAATCTACAGACATCACATGGTTACGTGACCCACACCAAACCTACCTCTACACATACGACATTCTGGGATCTTCCTGTGTTGCTATTTCTTTCCTTCTCCGCTCCTATTCATTTATTTCCACAAACCAACTCTGTAAAGTATGTCACTTAACTGTCAGAATCAAATTACTGGGTGGCAGGAAAAAAAGCCACCCATACAACAAGAGAAACATGCTATAAAGTCAGTTATCTTAAGGAGTTTTCTCTGTAGGTGATTTTGCAAATGCCCTAAAGAGTCTGAACCTCTATGAACACTGTGCTAGTTTTGTTACTCAATATATTTTTTAAACGATGGTGATTACATGCATATTTCTCCCACAGTTTCTCCTCAGAGTTGAAATATTTTCTGGTTGGAGGACAAGAGTGGTAATTAAATTGTTACTTAATCATCTCCTCAGGAAGGTAACATTTAAATTTATTGGCATTGAATAATCCTCCATGAGAGAGACCAACATCAGATTTTAAAATTGGTTAGATATTCAGAACAGAAATACTAGAGTGGGTTCAGGAGGGAGGCAATGGTGACCATGAAAGTGCTAGAAAGCAGAAAGTAGAAAGGAAGATCAAAGCAACTGCAGTTCCTTTATCTGATTGGGAGACATGGGAGAGCAGGAAGACCTTTCAAAGTAGCTAAAAGACTTCTTGGGATTTTAGAACCATGGTAGAGGGGAAATTAGGTAACTTATCTAGAATACACTGAAGAAAAACAGAGACTTGACAGATAATATTTCATTTACTTAAATGGGGTGTTATGTTAGAGAGGCATGGGGACCAGAGGAGATGCTAGGTCAGAGAGGCGTGGGGACCAGAGGGGGTGCCGGGTCAGAGAGGCGTGGGAACCAGAGGAGCTGCACTGTTAGAAAGGCATGGAGACTAGAGGGAATGCCAGGTCAGAGAGGTGTGGGGACCAGGGGGGTGCCAGATTAGAGAGGCGTGGTGGGCCAGCTAGTCTCTGTTTTCACGAAAGATCAGATGAGAAGAATCTCACTTGTGCTGCAGTAGAAGGATTTAGATCACCTCCCTGGTCATTTAAGGGCACTGAGGCTTTTTAGCATTGGATGAAGAGTGGTGAACAACTGTGTCTTTAGAATATACTATCATTTGCAGAGAACTATGCAGAAAAAAGATGAAAACATTATCTGAAGTTTGGGGGAAAAGTAATGTTCTCTTTAGTCTGAATTGATAAAATGTGTCCTATTCATTGATAACAGGTAGGAAGAAAAGGTATGACAGGTGCCTTCTGGAGTTTCTACCATGACTTCCTGCCCATCTAGCTCAGCACTGCTCAGGCTTGTAGAGGAGGCGGAGAGTGAGTTTGCTGCCCGCTCTAATTTGTCTTCCCAGCTTCCCATGTGACATGGGAATATCTCATTTCCTTTGAACCAATGGAAAAGTCCATCACTGCCATTCTAAAAACACATTCTACATAAGTGCCTATCAAAATCAAGGAAGCCTCTTTGATTTTAATACTTCTTTAAGTGTCTCAAAGGCTACAAGAAGGACATTTTGCTAAAGAACTACAGAGCTTCAAAAACTATCAGAAGAATGTTCTCTGTGGTTGCCATTTTAGATTCCTTAAATATTCATCATTGTACTTGAATCTCCTCTTTCCTCTTGAGCACTGATAATTTGCCAAGACATGTCTAAGAGCTGAAAGAGAAAGAGATGGAAAATATGGCACCGGTGATAGGGTGTGTATCAAAGAGCAATGAAGCATATTCCAAAATCCGGTCGGCACTGAATTAAGGACACTGTACCCGCACCTCCACCTTTCCAAGATTATTAGCATCCCAGGGCTAAGCTTCCTGGCACAGTCCAATACCCAGGAGAATGAGGCTTCCATTTAGTGTGTGGTGCCATAAACACTCTGGCCATGAAATAAAATATTGACAGTCTGTCAAAAGAATCAAAATTTCCTATTTTTTAACTGTCAGGCTATATGTGGCATTTTAGCTGAGTCAAGAAAAAGTACACTGATATTGTAAAATGAGCACGAGAGGACTTTGGACTCCAAAAGAAATCTGTTTTCACTCACTGATAACGATATGACCTTGGCCATATCATTTAGCATCTCTGAGGATCAGTTTCCTCAGTCGACAAATGGAAATGCTTATGTACATTCACATAAGAATTGTAAGAATTAAGTAATATAAATAAATAAAAATATATCCATTTTTACATAATATTGATAAGAACACAGTACAACTTATTTTACTTTCCCCTAAATACTTTCCCCAAAACACTTTCCCTGCCCTAAAAGTTTGACAGTTTATTCATTCATTCATTCATTCATTTATTCATTATTCATTCACTCATTCCTTGGATATTTATTAAAGACCAATTCTTGCCAGGTTCGAGGCTAATTTCTGGCTATCCCACTACAAGTAACACATAGTTGGTGTATCTAAGGTCTTTTGGGGTAGTCAGGATAAGTAAAGCAGGGGTTGCAAGCTGGCAACTGAATTAACAGACTTATTTGTCTTTGCCTATGTTTTGGGGTTTTTTTTGGCATACACACTGTTTTGTAATTTAGATTTGAGTGCTTTTGGAAGGACATTTGATCTTCAATTAGCCAAAAGTCTACTGTTTTCTACAATTTTTACCCTGGTTTATCTCTCATTTCTTTTACTTTTCTGAACCCTAAAAAGCTTTTTGTGTGTGACCTGCATGTAAACGATAACTATAGAGTAGAAAGAGTATTAATGCACACAGGTTCAATGTGTTAAAAGAAAAACAGGATAACGATGTTAACTTTAAAGTGAATAAAATAGAGGAAATGGTCCCTAATGTGTCTCACTGATGGAATCTACTTTGGCTTCCTGTCATCTAGATCCAAATCCCACGAGAGAAGAAAGCAATCACGCTCCACTATATCTCTGAGAAACATCTGCCTCTCGTACACAGATACAAGAAAACTTGGCTTGAACTCAAATTTCAAGATGAATAATTCAAGTGTAGTACATTTTGAATTATTTTAACTCAAAAATTCATTAACTGGAAAACAATCTTAAAACCATGTTAATAAAGGACATTCAATCATCTAACAGCATTTGTTTGCATTTTAATTTCATTTTCTTTCATCTGTCATACATCTTATTTGGACTACGGAATCATTTTGCTTTAAGTAGTAAAAAAAAAAAGACAGAATTTGCCTAGGTGTGGGCAGAGTTGGAATAGCAGTCCTAGTGTGAGGCCGGGATCCATCCTGGGCCTGGGTGCCTGTGAGTATAGCTGTAGGTTCCGGCCTAAATCTCAATGGGGAAAATTCTGGGTCATACAGCAGACTGGCACATCCAGGACAGTTAACAGCAGTACTACAAATTTCCAATTAATAGCTCCCAGTTATCACCTGGAAGAATACCTGGGATGCAGGAGTTACCAGCACTTCCATACCCGCCTGACCATTTCCTTGCCCAGACTTACCTGCCCCTCTATGTCCACTTTTGCCCATCCCCAGGTGTGAGAATAGGTGCTACTTGGAGAAAAGAGGCCAATCATCAGTTATATTGTATACAAATTTTGTTATTATGGGGCATTCTCACAGGACTTTGCTATATATATATCATGTTCCTTTAGAAGTTAAGTTGCCCTTGTGCTGTCTTTCTGAGACTATGAAGTGTCTGAGGTCAGGGATTCTACCTGGCCTCTTCTTCCCAATGCATTAAATATAGCATTAATTATAGTAGATACTCAATAAGTGTCCGTTTATAAATAAATACAGTTGATGAATGATCAATATAGAATTAACATCAGCAATCCTCCATCCATGACCATGTTTATGACCTGGGGAAGTCACTCAATGCCCAGATTCTTCCTTTAAGAAGTAGGGATCAAAAGGAAAAAAAGTAGGAATCCTAATACCCTAACCACCACACAGGGCTGTTGTGAGGACCAAATCAGACAGCTGGTGTGAAAGCACAATTGCAGTGATAACCCTATAGAAGTGACATGTGGACTAACAATTTTAATACTTATTGACAAAAACAAATTCTTGTGAGACTTGGCAGGCAATGTCCTCGTTCACTGGGGCCACCTCACAGGCATGATGTTTATGCAGTGTCTTCCGCCGTGATTTGTACTCTTTAGGGATAAATAATACCGATGGTCTTTACGGTGGAGTTAGTCCTTCAATGTATGTTTTATTCTAGTTTAAAAGTTAAAAGCTAAGATTATTCCTGGAGGGATTACCCATAATAATACACAAATACTGTCTGTGGTGCAGAGCAGAGATAGGTCATAGACATACAGAGGTGATATGCCTCAAGCCAGGATTGCTTTGAGGATGAAAGAGTGTCTTTCTCTCATTTCCACTCTTACCCTCTCCTAATCTTTAGAGAAGGTATTCTTACAGTATCTTGCCTCTTCCTCTTTGCTTTCAGATCATTAACAAGCTACCAGGTGAAATCTGTATACACTAGGTATATCAGTTTCTAGGACTGCCATAGCAAATTACCACAGATGGGTGGCTTCAAACAACAGAGATTTATGAAGTCCAAAATTAAGGTGTCAATAAGGCTGCACTCTCTCTAGGACCCTAGGGGAGAATCTGTCCTCTGCCTCTTCCAGCTTCTGGTGGCTCTAGGCATTCCTTGGCTTGTGGCCACATCACTCCAGACTCTGCCTCTGTCTTCACATGTCTATTCTCTCTGTATTTCTTTTTTTAATTTGGGCTTTTATTAGGACACTTGTCATCAGATTCAGGGCCCACTCAGTAATCCAGGGTGATCTCATCTCAAAAACCCTTAACTATATCTGCAAAGATCCTTTTTCCAAATAAGATCACATTCACAGGTTTAATAAACCCAAACCCTCTTCCCCCTTCCCCCCCTACACTTGAAGTTTTACTAATTAACCCAAGGCTGAAGTCTCAAGCAAAGTGGGCTGTGTTTGTATTTCACGGACATGATAAGTTAACTTCAAGCTTTCTCCTAGGTGTTTTTTTGTTCTCTCAGGGTCAGAATTCTGAAAACAGTATTTTATCAAGCTAGCTTTCTCTAACTGTATATGTAAAAAGAACTAGTTTTGGAGTTTCAAAAGAGTTTCATCTTAACCAATTTTCTCTGGGGTGTGAAGAATATTATTGGTGGCCACACAGTGTTTTTGGTTTTGTTTTTTTAAAATCATCTTTCTTTTTCTTTAGTCATAGTTTTAAAGCTAAAAGTTTTCTTAATGAATTGAACCTGAATTTCCCATTTTACAAAAGGCAACAAGAATACCAATCACACAAATGGAATACACACTCACACACCAGAAGACAGAACTGTTACAAACCCTCCAGAGGATGACTGATATGGAGCCCCAAACGAACGAAGGATCCTCAACGTCAGACACATGTCAGAACCAATTGGCAAAATGGCCAAATGCACTCAGTACTCACAAAGTGTCCTGAACATCAGACACACATCAGAACCAATTGGCAAAATGTCCAAACAGAACTTCGTGCTCAAAAGAGAAATTTGCCGGGCGCACACCGGTGGACTTACTTGGTCTTGGAGCTCGTCAGCTCTTCCAGAGGCAACTTTCCGTTCCACCAAGGAAAGCATACGCTGGCAGCCAGTGTCGAGCCGGGAAGAAACAGGGAGGAGCCCCGAAACAAATGGTTTCGGCAGCTCTAGGAACATCTCCCTAAATCCCCCTCTCGGGGCCAGCAAGCCACTGCAGCAAGCTTCTCGCAGCCATCCCGGCGGTGTGTCGTCAAGACAGCGGCTCTGCTTGGAAAACCCCGGGGAGCCAGATATCGCGAGAGCCCAGCCTCACGTTGGGAGCCTAAATCTGTTAGCGAAAGTGGGTCCAGCTGCTCGCCGCTCAAAAGCCAATAAAGAGGCAAGTTTGGTGGAAAGGAAAGCTTGCTTTATTTCAAAGGCCAGCAACCTGGAGGGGAGGGCAGACTCCTGTCCAAAGGCCGACTCCCACACACACACACTGACAATCAGTGGGCAAGAGCTTTTATAGACGGAGAGGGGGGGCTACATGCAGAAACAGCACAGTCAGCTCTGACGCTCATCCTGAAACTGGTCATCCACCAATGGTCTGACCACCATCATCTTGATTGTTTTAAGTACAGTTAATCTTCAGTTCCAGGGTTGGTTTGTTCCCATTTCTCTGAGGCCAGTTCTTGGAATTGTGGCAGCTTATGTCATGGCTACAGTCTGGTCATCATGTAGTTAACGTCTTCCACCTGGTGTGGGTTTCAATATCTACAAGACAGCTCACAGGATATGGCTCAGAATATCTATAGCCCATGAAGAGGAACTAAAAGTCCTTGACTTTGCTTACTGACTAAACTGTTATTGTTGTGTCCTGTTTGACCATTTTGTTTCTGCATTTTCTCACTTCTCTGTAAACTTAGTATTTGGCTAAAGTTTTTCTACAGACAAAAAGTCAGGCTGAGGACACGGGGGGCAAGGACCATAGGGTCCTGCTCCGTTTCAAAAGTGTACCTGAGAAACTGCTAGAAACCTCCCTCTTAGAAAGAAGGAATTGTTTGCATAAATCTAAGTGTTGTAACCTCCCCACAATTCTACTGTTTTCTAGAAAAAAGGGTGCCTCCCCCAGAAAGCCCCCAAATTCTCCAGCAGTATACAGCTGTGGGATGTGAGTCAGTCTACGCAGATGAACTACCTGGGCTTTAGCGTGTGTGCTAATTAGCATGTTAGATCATGGGGCACAAGGATGAGCCATTCACAGGTTCAAATCCCAATTCTACAACCTACCATTATATATGGTTGCCTCATTTATATAGAGATAATATATTTTAGGGTTGCCCTGAGAATTCACACATGTTAAACACTTGTTTCTGTCTTGTCCAATTAACGGTAGCTGCTAAGATTATGAATATCAATATCTACTGAACCCAGGCATCTACAAGATCCTAGAAATCACTTCTATAAACTCTTGGACCAGAAAATGTGTCCTACTAGATGGTAGGTAATACTGTGATGTCAGTAGGTTAGCATGGAGACAATAATAGTAAGAATTATTAGGGTTTTTAGAGCATTTACTAAGTACCAAGTCCTGTGCTAAACATTACACATGTGCAATATCTTTTTTCATTGAAGTATAGTTGATTGACGATATTGTGTTAGTTTCAGGTGTACAGCAAAGGGATTCAGTTACATACACACATTTTTTCACATTATTTTCCACTGTAGGTTATTACAGGATGTTGAATATAGTTCCCTGTTCTGTACAGTAAATACTTGTTGCTTATCTATTTTATGTATAGTAGTTTGTTAATCTCAAACTCCTAATTTATCCCTCCCCAACACTTCCCCTTTGGTAACAATGTTTGTTATCTATGTCAGTGAGTTTGTTTCTGTTCTGTATATAGATTCATTTGTACTGTTCTTTAGATTCCACATATAAGTGATATCATCTAATATATGTCTTTCTTTATCTGACTTACTTCACTTAGTATGATAATCTCTAAGTCCATCCATGTTGCTGCAAATGGCAATATTTCGTTCTTTTTTATGGATGAGTATTATTCCATTTTATATATTATACACACAACACACACACACACACACACACACACACACACACACACACACATATATCACATCTTCTTAAGCCAATCATCTGTCGATGGACATTTAGGTTGTTTCCATGTCTTGGCTGTTGTATATAGTGCTGCTCTGAACATCGGGGTGCATGTATCTTTTCAAATTAAAGTTTTCATCTTTTCTGAAGATACGCCTAGGAGCAGGATTGCTGGATCATTTGGTAACTCTATTTTTAGTTTTTTTAAGGAAGCTCCATACTGTTCTCCATAGTGGCTGCACATGTGCCTCCCAATGACTCCAGGAGTGCTAGTGTTATCCCGCTTCACAGGTAATGAGACTGAGGTATAATAAATTAAGTAAATTGCCCAAGATCACTCTTCACCAATGAGGTATAAGAACAAACACTTGTAAAGCATTTGCTATATGTAATCTCTCGTTACTAATTCAAGAGAGATTATTATTCTTGCTTTTAGTCTTAATGTAGTTCTATAAAATAAACACTGAGTATTATCTCATATCACTGAGATATTATCATATGAGTGAAAAACTATTACCTGGATACTCAGAATAAAGTATGGCCCTATTTCCATTAGTTATATGGATTGTTGGAAGCTGTTATTATGAAATCATCCCCACTCCATTTAAATAGGACAGACTGTAAATTTGAGTGATCTCACTGTCTCTACTTAGACAATATCCCAGTGTTTAGTGGGGGTTGAGTGATAGGGTGGGGAAGGAAGAGGGAGAGAAAGGGAGCCATAGTCTAACAGATAAATCTATCCCTTATTTTCGCAACGCTGGCGGCTGAAAGCACTGCAGGAAAGCCATCTAGGTTGGACTAGGTTTGGACAGAAGACTTTTTACAATTCTGCTGTTTACCTAAGAGAAGCATCTTGTGGTCATCCCGGAGGAATTCACTTTCCTGCTCAGTTTGCCATGGAAGAGAAGGAGGGCCTTACAAACAGAGCCCTTGGGTTTGCTCAGCTGTGAGATTTCCATTAACCACCCAAAAGTTCATCTGGGCACACCGTGTATTTGCTCAGCCCATGGTGGCATCTTCTCAAGACCCACTGTTGTCTGGAGAGCCTTCCAAAGTCCTGAGTCTGTAATAAAGCAAACAGCTTGCACAGTCATTACTGTCAGGCTCTGGTTTTATTGCACAGCCTCTGAATATCACTGGTTGAACTAAATCTCAAGACCAAACACCATGCATGATAGGTAAATATGTTCTCATACCTGTGGGCACCTTAGCTACTTCCTGCAAAATATTTCCTCTCCACCAAGCTACTGGAAATTTGATTATAAACTGCAGATAGGGAGAAATTCACTCTCTGAGCTTTATTGAGGAACTTTTCCCTAACTAGTAACCGTAAAATATTTTCCCATAAGAATTCAGATTAGGGTACATAGTAACCCTATGTATGTGTGTGTGTGTACATGTATACAATATAGCCTATGTATATATCCTGTGTATGTGTATATATATCCTACATACATGTGTGTGTATATATATATATATATATATATCTTATATCCATAGCTAGCAATTATTTACACGGCCTGGCTTTTCAAAATCACTTGCCCATGTATTTTTTCATTTGCTTGGAACAAGTCTCATTATTATCTCATTTTATTTATTAGAAAACTACTGCTCAACGTGGTTCGAGGATTTTGCTAAGATTTGTCATCTAGTGAGTGGGGGAATCAGGGTGTCTGTAGTTCTGCCTCCATCTTTCCACTCCTCATCTCCATATACAAACCCACTAGACCTTTGCTACTCAAAGTGTGGTCTGTGGACCAGCAGCATCCCCATCACCTGGGCACTTGTTAGAAAGGCAGAGTCCCAGGCCCCATCCAGACCTACTGAATCTGAACCTGAATTTCGAACAAGGTCTCCAGTTGACATTAAGGTTCAACTGGAGACCTTGTTAGGTCTAATCATCCTACAAGTGCCTAATCATCCTACAAGTGACTCACAAGTACAGCATGTCCTGTCTCCAACTGAACAATATATTACCACGTGATGGCATTTGAAATCATGTGTATTGAATACCAACAGGGAAGCTGACATTATGCCATTTCTTAAGATATTATACAGGCTTAAGGGCTATAATTTTATCTTCACTTCTTGAAAATCCCAGTTTTGGTACACATACAACTGTATCAACAATTGCCTGTGTACCCATGTAAGCAAGGGAATGATGCAGTGTGTCTCTCCCTGCTTGGGTAACAGCGCCCCTTGGCATTAGCCTGGTATAATATGGGGGTAAGCCACATGAAGATTGAACCAGATATTCCATTATGGGCTTTCTACTTGATCCACACTTTTAAATTAAAAGATCAATGCCAAGTAAAGGCTTGTGAAATTGTAGTCCTCCTGACATAAATTGTGCTGCTTCATAATGGATTATATTTGATGTTCCTAAGACAAATTATCTATTGGAAATCAATGCCATGTCCAATAACTTTGCTGATAACCAGTTAAAGGAGCTCAGATAAGTTATTTAAATTCCTTGGTGCTTATTTTTCTTGCCTGCAATGTTAGATCAAGTAATCTCTATGCATCTCATCCAAGCACAGACTTGGAATTTTAAATGGTACTGAAGATTTATAGAGTCTGGAAGAACAAAGTGAATTCACAGCCAAATAATATCTTTCCCCTCCTGCATTCTTTCGTGAATGGAATCTCCTAGGCCCTTCATTAATTACACTTAAGGCAACCATTTCCTTTCTTTTCCCTAGCAGGAGAGAGCTTCTAAAATCTCAGCAATGTAGAGCTTGGACCTCAAATGAAGTCTCGTGATTGAATGCTGAGGAGTTGCTGAAGCACTCCAAGGAATTCGTAGTATAATCACAGGGCCGGATGCTGGAAAGCTACGGTAAGTGGCCCAGGGGAGGAGATTTTTGGTGAAAAATTGCACAACAGCAGAACCTGGATCCTGAGAAGTAGATAATACTCCTTTTTGTAATAGGAATATTCTTTTAAAATAACCTCCGGAAGAATGGCTCATTTTCAATGTTCAAAGTGATCTAGGCCCTTTTGTTCTTAATCAAGGATTTCCCTCTCAGTTTCCTGTGCAAACATGGCTAGTCCATGAGCAGACATTTTAGATGAGACACAGATTCCTGGGATGAGGGGATGCTGCCCAGCTGGGGCTGGTGTCTGAGGTCACCAGCCTCCTAACCTCAGACCCCGGTCACCTGGGATTGTAATTAAGGGTGTGTGTGTGTGTGTGTGTGTGTGTGTGTGTGTGTGTGTGGTTAGTAGGGATAGAGAGAATTTTAGAAAGAGAAAACTAATCCCCGAAGTCCAGGAAACATTGCATTGAGTCAAGTCCTAAAATAATTAACAAAGGGCCTAATACATTTTAATGACATGTTTCTAAGTTGAAAAGCTGGTATAATTTTGCTTCAAGTGAGGTGGTAGATTCTGACCCCACATGCATTTTAGTGAGCAGGGAGGGATGAAGGCATGAGTGTTCCAATGTAGAGCAAGAATGGGAGAGAACAGTAAAGCCGGCAACGCCTGTAACAGACGGCAGGCAGGGTTCAGGGGGCCGCTGCCTGGTCATGGGTGCTCACACCTTCCTGGACCCTCCATTTCTCAGGTTTGAGGGAGCCCTAGGATTTCCTACTGGGAGCCCTTTCCATGAATGAAGAGCCCTTAAGACTGAGTAATTGTATAGACGTTTGCCCAGATCAATCTTCTTGGAATTAAAAAACACACACGTCTCATGGTTTTACGTGAATCCCTAATGGCAGCCTCCCTTTTCCTGCTCTTTTCTTTTATTCCAGACCCACATTTTGAAAAAGCATTTTATACCAGTACACACACACACACACACACACACAAAAGTTTCACATATAATAAGGCAATGTCCAGAGATATTTTTCACCATCACAGTGGAGGACAGGTGATATTGGCCTCTAGAGCAGAGGCCAGGGGTGATGTTAGACATCCCACAATGCACCCACAGGCCCAAACAACAAGGAATTATTCAGCCCAAATGTCATTAATGTTGAGGTCTAGATACATCATAGAATCGACTCCACAAATGACACCAGGGTTTTATGTTATTTCACAGAAGGAGCTGGGCCTTACAGCATAGCCACACCAATCCTCTCTAAAGAAATGTTCCCCCAGCACTTCCCTGGTGGTGCAGTGGTTAAGAATCCACCTGCCAATGCAGGGACATGGGTTCGAGCCCTGGTCTGGGAAGATCCCACATGCCACGGAGCAACTAAGCCCGTACGCCGCAATTACTGAGCCTGTGCTCTGGAGCCCACGAACCACAACTACTGAGCCCATGTGCCTAAAGCCCGTGCTCTGCAATAAGAGAAGCCACTGCAATGAGAAGGCCACGCACCACAACGAAGAGTAGCCCCTGCCCGCTGCAACTAGAGAAAGCCCACATGCAGCAACGAAGATCCAATGCAGCCAAAAACAAACAAACAAATAAATAAATAAATTTATTAAAAAAAACAGAAACGTTTCCCATCATGCTAACCTCATTCTTGCCATGACTGATCCCGTTTATAGGGTGAGAGTCTTGAGATTCTGTCTCAAGACTGGATCAGAGGTAACTTGGTTGCAGTTCTGCTTTGGTGTCTAACCCTACTCTTGGAACATGGGCGTTATCTGACAGGTTCATACTCTGATGCTTTACAGTCTTCAAAATGATGCGTGGTCCATCTCTGGAAATGTTCAAGAGACCCCAGGAGCATCTGTCAGGGAAGAAAGTGAGGGGAGCTCTTTGCAGCCTAGAGGGTTCCCTCCAAACCCCAGGGATATCTGACTGCACTCAGAAGAGGTCTCTGGAACAAAATGTGAGTCAGTCCATGAGCTGGAAAACCAGTGGTTGCCAGCAGTATTTTTTTACTGAGACCAGAGTGTTGGTGGCTCTTGCTGGGGCCATAGAGCCTCTCACTCCCTCAGACCTGCCCTCACCATGTGGGCTGTTCCCCTAGGGCCCCCTAGTCCTGGGAGGGTTTCTGGGCTCCTGGGTCTAAAGCTGCAGCACTGTGCCCCCGTGAGCACATGTAAGGCTTGGCAGGACTAAAGGAACAGTTGTCTGCTAACCCTACCCACCCCGACATTCCTGTACATTCCACCCTCACTCCTGGCCAATATCGCTTGGGTATTAAATCAAGAATGTTTGAGACATAGCTTTGAAACCAGCCCCGAAGAAACCCAAAGTAATGTCGACGTGTCTCTGAGTGTGACAGTCACACGAAGAAACTCTCTCCTGAAGGTCTCTACCTGCCTCCAGCACAGGGGCTATTGGAATGAAAGCCTTTGGCAGTTAGAAATCAGGAGAGTCTGGCTGTTGGGAGGAGCCCGTGGCTTAATTTCAGCCCTCTGCCACTTTCCTCTAGCTCATTTCTCTGGAAAATAGTTGAGGTTGGGGTGTGTTTTGTATAGATCATGTGGAATTCAGCAAAGAAGGGAAAAAGGCAGTGTTTTAATATGTTCCTTACACAAAGGAATAAATTCTGCTTTCTCTGTTTACGAGGTGGGCAACCTGTCAACACAGTGCAGGCTGCATGATCTTTGGCTTAAAGCATCTGAAGGCCATAAAACATCCAGGCTTCATCAGGTGACTCATAGGAAAAGCACAACCCCCTTCCCTTTACCCCCACTAGTTCCTGAGTGATCATCTTAATCACCTGGAGGGTGGATTACACGGACGCTGTGTTTCTCACTTCATAGGTCTGGGTGGAGCCCCGGAATCTGCATTTCACACGTGTTCCCAGGTGATGCTGACGCCGCTGGTCTGGGATGATCCCTCTTTAAGAACCATTATACTACATATAAAATAGATAATCAACAAGGGCCCACTGTATAGCACAGGGAACTATATTCAATATCTTGCAATAATCTATAATGGAAAAGAATCTGAAAAAGAATATATGTATATATAAAGAACATAGATATATACATCTATGTATATATCTGAATCACTTTGCTGTACACCTGAAACTAACACAACATTATAAACCAAATCTACTTCAATTAAAAATAAATAAATAAGGGGAAATGTAAAAGAACCTTTATCCTAAACAGTATGATCAGAGTTAATGGTTTAATTGGTTTAAAAAGATTATTATTCATGTGACCCCCCCCCACCTTAGGAACCTTCCCTGGACCCCATTTACCTGTTGAATAAAGTTCATAATCTCAGTCCTTCAAGACTGAGACTCCTCAAAATAGACCCATTTCCCACCACTTCTTTCCAAGCTTCACTCACACTCAGTTACAAGGCTACTCTCTGTCCCCCAGAACATTGGGACCTTTCATGCAGCATCTTCTTCCACCACCTTTGTCTGAGCTGAGTCCTACAAATGCATTTACAAAGAGATTCAGCATCCCACCTCTTTCCCTACCCAGCAGAAACCCTGGTTTTGTCACCCTCGTGACCCTACTCTCTTAGCAGTTGGCTCCTACCTATAGCAAAGCTCTTCTCATTTGAGTAACAAAACCGCACCACCTGCATGGATGCCTACTTTATGTGGGACAATGTGTCAGGCCATGTGGCGGTGAAAAAGCCATGGAGGGAAAAGAGCAAGGAGTCTGCTCTGCCGTTGGCATGGTCTCTGTTGAATAATTCAGGTGTGCAGGAAATATCACATTTCTGCTTTTACATGTTAATTGAAGTCTAACGCCAGGCCTTTACTGAATTAGGCTGGTAGGAAATGTAAATGAAGTCACTTGAGAGCTGTCCCCTCGTCTCAGGCTCACACCAGAATCCAGGAGGTTCAGGTAGCGACTGGAAAGCAAGGCAGGGCTTGTAATGGACAGTTCCCAAGTGCGCTGACAGTCTCATCCTCCAAGCGCACAGTGGTGGATCTCTGCTTCCACCACAGGCTGGAACCAAAGGAATCATTGCTTAGTCTGGAAACTTCACACCCAGGGTCTCGCCCCCTGCAGCCAGCCTTCATGAGCCACTGTTGCTCTTGGAGCCCCTCGATTTCTTTCTGTTGAAAAACTACCATAAATAACTACAGACAGAAAGGATCTGAATCTATGGGGCTCTGCTTTCCTGCGTGTTTAACTTACTGTTTACTTTATTCTCCACTAACTCTCCCCAAGTGATGGCAAAGAGAGCCATTCTGCAAATCCAGACTGACTTTCTACCAGTTTGCAGCCTGAGTGGAAAGAGACTTTTTCCCAAACAGGGTTCTCATTGGCTGCCTTGAGTCACATGTCAACCCTGAACCAATCAATGTGATCAAAGGGATTTGGTGTTCTGATTGGCCAGTCCTGGTTGACACACCCAGCCCTGGGACTAGAAGTGGGACAGCCCCACACACGTTGCCTGGTGGACAGTGAGAAAGGTGTAGTTTCCTCAAAAGGAAGAGATGGGCTGTATGGGCAGAGAGAAAGCACGCATGCCCATTGCAGGGTGCCAGAACTCATAGATGGGTCACCTATAAGATCTTTTTTTTTTTTTTTCTTAATAAATGTATTTGTTTTATTTATTTATTTTTGGCTGTGTTGGGTCTTCGTTGCTACACGCGGGCTTTCTCTAGTTGTGGCAAGCCGGGGCTACTCTTCCTAGTGGTGCACGGGCTGCTCATTGCAGTGGCTTCTCTTGTTGTGGAGCATGGGCTGTAGGCATGCAGGCTCACTAGTTGTGACTTGCGGGCTCTGGAGTGCAGGCTCAGTAGTTGTGGTGCACGGGCTTAGTTGCTCTGGAGCATGTGGGATCTTCCTGGACCAGGGCTCAAACCCGTGTCCCCTGCATTGGCAGGCGGATTCTTAACCACTGCGCCTCCAGAGAAGCCCACCTATAAGATCTTGACAAGCAAAATGATCCTGAAGAAGACACAGCCTCTTCTAGGTGCAGTGAATGAAACTAATGCACAGAGAACTTAAGAAACTTGCCCAGGTTTGCACAGTAAGTTAGAGGAAGAATGCTCCCACGTTTGTATTTTTCATGCTCTGTAACTGTTCTAGGTCCTCCACTTTAGGGGACCTACCTGAGCCTGTCTTACTAAGACAAACCTCAAAGTTCAGAACTAGTTTGTTTCATCTCTCTGCAATCTTCCTCTGTTCTTCCGAGTAGATGCATTAGAGAATTAATTTAATACACCTTTCGGGGTACTATTTGCATAAACATCCATGGATATTCTCCTTCTCCAAAAAGGTAGCAACTAAAAATAATTAATACCATAGTGGACATTTCAGATGCTGTTGGCAGAAGATGCTACTTTAAAGCAGGAGGTACTTTTGATCAGTATAATACACTGAACATCTACCCAACCTCTGCACAGCATCTGCTCTAGTCAAGGAAGATGCTGGTGTTTTGAATAAGAGAAGGCAATATGGAAAATATATTCATGAAGCATTACCATGTAAAAATAGTAGCTTATAAAACAAAATGTATTATATGATCTTATTTATGCCAATATGTATATGAGTATACAGAGAAAGAGATGTTTGGAAACGTGTTAAAATATTAATAGTACTTGTATTTGAATGTTAGGATTATGGTTGATTTTTTCTTTATACTTTTTTGATTTTTTTAAAAGGAAACTTTATAATAAGCACATCTTGCTAGTATAATGATGCACGCATTTCCTTAGTTTTAAAACAATTGATTATAAAAGTACCATAGAATTAACAGCTTTTCAGTTTAAAAATTCACTATTACCTTATTACTATACATTATTTTTTATCTCAACGAAATGTCTGACTTGTTCATGGAGGGAAATAATAAAAACTTAGCTTTTTTTTCAATAAAAGGGAAAAGTAATAATATTAGATCATACCTTGGTTACCCTTTATATTATACACAACATGGATGTGTCAACATTTAAAAATTTTAACACTGAGATGGACATCTGCCATTAAAAGTAAACACAAATCCCTTGCCATAGTTGTAACTTCACAGACACTGAAATAAATAACCAAAAAATGAGTATGGTTTAAGCACTGAAGTTTCTCAGCAATGTTACAAACCAAACCAAATGTCGAGTACAAATAATGAAACAACCGAAGAATGACCTGCTAAGCTACTTTCCACTGTACTGCTTCAAAACGTGGCTGTTGGGTATTGTACATGGGTATTGCAAAAACTAATAACAAATCACTTTTAGCAGCCAAAACCATCGACAAAGGATCTCAATAATGATAATGTTCATGTGTGCTTTTTTTTTTTTTTTTTTTAAAGAGTATTTTATGGACAGAGATGAAAATTTGCAAAGTCTGGTGGTGGGTGCCCTAGTTTGGCTCCTCAGAAGCAGACTTGAGACAATGATTTGGGGCAAGCAATTACCTGGGAGTTGCAAGGAATGTTAGTGGGAGGGGGGCAGTGAGAGAGGAAGGGGTGTGTATTGAGACACCTCTCCTGTGGGCGGGTGGAGCTCAAGTCCATGGGGAAATATTGAGGAGCAGAGAGCACATACCTTGGAATGAGCCCATCCGATGGGTGAGGGTGAGAGAGCTTGTGTATTTGTCCATTTACTCAGCTACTGGTTGAGCCCTGCTCCCAGGCCTTGTTAATTTCCTGGCATTTCAGGCTTGCTCCTCAGGCTTCTGGAGAGAGCAGCAGTCTTCTGTGGTTTTGAGGCACAATGTGCAGAGACCAGCTGATGGCTAATGGCAGGAGCAGACTGAACGGTCTGAGGGATGTGGCCACAGCCCTGAGAGCCTTTCCCGTGGCAGGTCCATAAGGTCAGTTCCTTCACCCTCAGCTCATAGAATATAGTCAAGTTTCTCGTCACAGTGTATACATTTCTTACAGCCTTCATCTCTAGGCCTTCCATCTCCTTACTCCAAACAGTCACATCACCACTAGTCAGTATCCTGGAAGCCACTTCTGGAAATAAAGATTCAAATTCTCCTTGCAGCAGCTCTGACAGATTCGGATTTGTTGGTGTACAAACTGGCCCCATACACAGAGGGCAAAGAGAAAGCGGAGAAAGCGGCAGACCACTCCAGATGGGTAGGTGGCAGGCGTCACAAGCAAGGGAACTCACATACCAGGCTGGTCTGGAGTGCCGCAAGCCGAGCGGATCCCCACGCCTGCTTGCCAGAATCTCAAACAGTTATATGGATGCCTTAATGGGATTCAGTCACATAAGCTGTCCACGAGGTCTCAACACCGCATTACTCTCTCAAGGCTGCGCCCTTGAGACTGGCTCCCTTGGTGGGAACAATGGATGAAATGTACATTCCAAGGTCAGGGCAGGTGGTGAGGAGCATCCAGGTGTCCTGGGTCAGCTCTCAAGTCAACCAGTGGTCATGTTCTCTCCACGACCTGCCCCAAAAGAATTGCGCGTTCCACTTCGGCATTTTCAACATGAGTTTCTGCAACACTGATTTCTGGTTGTTTCACAGAAGCTTCACGGCCCTAAAGTTCATCCACATGTGGATTGACTTTTCTTCTCTGAAACTGCCACGTTGAGGTGAGTGTCAAAACCTGTGTTATCAGGCAGCTGGAACGCTTCAGCAGTGGTGCCATATTTTCATCGAGCTGTAGTGTCTGGGAGCGTATGTGCAGATGCAATGCCGCGTAAGACTCAGAACTACAAACCCAGCAGTTGACAAGACGGTCATTGAGAACCCTCCCAAACCAGAGGTAACTACCCTTCTGTATAGGAGGAAACTAGCCTGGCTACCTTCCAGCCCCAGACCCATATTTGTTTGATTGTCAAAATAGTTCACTATTACTGTATATACACACTCAGTTGGGTTTCAGGAATGCTAAAATACGAGGAGAGATGTACATCTTAGAATAAAAAGGGGGGGGGGGAAGCTACGCAGAGAGATAAATAATTTTTTAATAGTGCACAACAGAAGTCTTTTGGGAGAGAATTATCTTCATCTGGGAAATGCTTTGATAACCCTGAGTGAAGTAGGAGACTGGGTGTGGGTGTGGATTATATCCAGATACCAAGACCACAGCGGTGGGCTGGGGCTGGGGATGCTGTGTGTAACGGCAGGTGAAATGTGATCTCCTTAGCAACACAGAAAGGAGGGGCTGAGGAGCAAAGCCAAGAGGAGCAGAAAGAAAGAGAGGAAGCAAAGGGATGAACAGACGCTAGGATTGGGTGTGGCCAGTAAAATTCCACTACGGAGGAGCAATGCCTACTTGTTCCTTGAAAAGTTGTTTTTGTCACTGAAAAGCAAATTCCTACTCTTCTGTTCTACACTTTCTTCTTCTTTCCCGGTTTAGGAAAGTCCATTACTCTCACGAATAAATTGATGTGTATAATTTTTTCAAGACGGAAAAAAAATGAACTGAACTGGGATTTGAGTCAAGATGCATGTGGCGGGGGCAGAGACTCCATAAGAGGTCCAAGGACCTGAAGGCTCTCTGTTGCTCTGAGAACATAAGCCCACCCTAGGAGCCTGCAGCAACAATGCCGTGAGGACTCTACCTTCTCAACCAAGGCAACGGGATGGGGTTAAGCTAGTCACACCTACTAATTAAAGGTCCAAGTGACCCTCAACTGAAATCTGACATGCGTGTTTGTACGTGTGTGTGCTGCTTACCAGACATCTTAGAACATCATGGCCAGTCTTCCTTTATCTTTAAGAAACCTCTGCAAAAATTCATACCATATATTGATTGCATTTAAATGCATATGTATTTTATACACTCCTGTATAGTCAAGGTTGTATTTTTGTCTCTTTTCTTGAATTATCATGCATCTACCTTTGGCTTTTAGTATTTGATGTGAGGCAAACTCATTTGTCGATCAACAGCACTGGGGTAACACTGGATAAGAGGAGGAAGAGAGGAGATGGCCCCTGGTCTGCTTTAACTTTTTAAACTGTTGTGGGTTCCTTATTCCCATAAAGAATGAAGACACCATGACCCTGTCAACATTAAGAGTCTAGAGAGAAACCTAGATGCCAGTATGATGCCAATTTTCATGAAGATGTTGTATTGCTTACAGGTAATACTTACCTGTTTCATCTTATAAAAATATGAGTGCTATGATTGCATATTTACTAGCTTATATATGAAGTCCTATTATGTCTGAGCACTAAGTATAACTGCTCATTAAACTATTAATAAGTTATTAAGTTTTTAAAATTAAGTGGATTATCTGTGATAAAAACAGCATATTAATGGGAACAGGGTGAATGAGTGTACATTTTATTTATCATTTATATTGATTGTTTTTTACAAAAGACCACTGTCCATGTAGAAGTACAGAATATCTCTGAAATGCTACCTTGTTACCAGTAGTTATCTTAGGAGGTGAACATCTGCATGAGAATTCTTCTTTTTTGTATTTTCTTAATTTCATTCCAGTTTACAGTAGGAGAAAATTAACATTGGAGTTTTATTTTGGTTGTGTTTGTGTTAAGTGTGGTGTATGGGAAAATGCCCTTGCATAAGATTGGGAAGAGGAATCCAGTCACTGCTCAGCAACTCAGGGGCAAGTCATATAAACGCTCTGTGCTGGAGTTTAATCATTTTCCAAATGGAGAAATGACATTTTATTTTATTATAGCTTCCCATGGAAGAAAGGAAAGGACCATGTCTCTCTATTCCTCCCCCTCCCCCTCCCCCCCCCCCCTCCTTCTTCTTCTTCTTCTTCTTCTTCTTCTTCTTCTTTCTTCCTCTTCTTCTTCTTCTTCTTCTTCCCCCTTGTAACCCTGTTGCATACCACAGAGCCACACTTGTGTTTAATAAATGCTAGGTGTTTCATATATAATAATAGAATAATAATTAGAACATACTATTAATGTATAATATATAATTATTAATAGTAAGTAAAATATATGCTTGGTGTTTAATAATATTTGTTGGCTGGTTCAGGGAATGAGGCATGAATGAGTATTTTGAATTATTCAACAAGACATCAAGCTAAGAGATAATTAGTATATAAGCCAGTATGGAATGGCTCTAATAACTAGACTGCCAGGAGATTCCCTAAGTCAAACCTGTTGGCAAAAAGGGAGAATCATCTATTTTCTGTTAGGGGTGCAAGTTGTGACCTAGAAAACTCTAAAGATCTCTTAAGTTTCAAAGCTTAAGTGCAGAGCAATTGACTCCTTTAATTATTTAATTGATTATTATTTAAATATTAGTGCATAAATGATAATGTTTATTACATAAAAGTCTTAAAATAAGCATAGGCATAAGGAAGATTATTAAAATCACCCATAATCCTACCACCCAAAGATAACTGCTATAAAGATTTTGGTGTATCTGTATAGATGTGTATGTGTGCCCATGTGTACACACAAGGGGGAGGGGTGGAGAGAGAGAGAGAAGAGAGAAAGGAAATACATCTGCTTGTATTCATATATCATCTATTTTACTATGAAGACTGGATCATGTCAGCTATACTCATTAACATTAATTTTCATCTGATATGTCATAGGCATCTTTCCACATAAACACATTTATTTCTACCACATCATTTTAATAGTCACCTAATATGAATGGATCTTATTATCACGTTGTATTTAACTAATTCTTTTCAATAGGTTATTTAGTTTATTTCCTGTTTCAAATCCTTTCTGGATTGAAAACCTTTGCACACCCACCTGGGCCTTTGATTAAATATCAGCCTTTTGGGGCTCTTCTTTGCACGTATTTCTGCCCTCAGACAGAGGCTGTTGCCTGGCACTGCTGGCAATCAGGGAATCCAGCAGACAGAGCAGATGTCTTTTACGTGTCCACACGTGCGGTCACATGGTATTTGACTAAACCAAATGGCCAATTAAATTCAGAATTAGATTGCCTTTTTCCTCTCATCTGTTTGATTTACTATCAATCAATGTGGATTAAACAGTCGATTCTCATTTTTAGGCAGACTTTGCTTTCTTTATGTATTCTCTCTCAACCTTTCTCCACATAAAAATCCAACAAAAGTAAATATCTATGTAAAATAAATATATTGAGTATAAATTATAAATATATTGAATTATAACGTCTTAAATATATGACATATGCAATATAAATTATAAATATCTTTATTCTGGGATGATTCCCGAGGCAACAACTCACTATGTAAACCCAGAGTTAACCTTGCTGCCAGGAGGGATTAAAGAAGTTACGGGTCATAAAAAAGGTATCCTAAAATAGGTGACAAAGAAGTAATGTGATTTTTTAATTGAAACCAGTGGTTGAATGGACTCCTCTGGAGGGAAGTGGGAGGAGCTGGTGACTTGCATTCTGTCACTCCCCTTTCAGGAAACTCCGTGGACCTAGGATGCCATGAACTCATTAATTTCTTTCTCTAATTGAAAATCTGGTTGACCTTCTCATTTCCTTTTTTAATCTTTACTATTTAAGTACCAATTGATAGAATTCTACAATATCTGGAACATAAGAGGTGTTCAATAAATATTTCTGTGATTGAAGAATGAATGAATAAATGAATTATTGAGTACCAAGTGTTTGCAGACATTGTCTTAGGCACTGGGAACACAACAGTGAAAAGAACAAACAACAATCCCTGCTCTTAGTAAGCTGACATCCTAGTAAAGAAAAAAGGGCTATACATGAATAAAAAGTAAAATGTATAGCAAAATGTATATGGATAAGGGCTTTAAAGAAAAGCCTGGGAAGGGGAAGACGTGTATGGAAGGTGGTGATGAAGTTGAAATTTTATTTATTTATTTTAAAAAATTTAATCTTTTCTTTTAATTGAGGTATAGTTGATTTACAATATTATATACGTTTCAGGTGTACAACATAGTGATTCACAATTTGTAAAGGTTATACTCCATTTATAGTATCATAAAATATTGGTTATATTCCCTGTGGTATACAATATATCCCTGTGGCTTATTCATTTTATACATAGTAGTTTATACATCCCCTACCCCTATATTACCCCTCTACTCTCCTCACTGGTAACCACTAGTTTTTTCTCTATATCTGTGAATCTTCTTCTTTTTTGTTATATTTGCTTGTTTGTTGTATTTTTTAGATTCCACATATAGGTGATATCATACAGTATTCGTCTTTCTCTGTCTGACTTATTTCACTAGGCATAATACCCCCCCGAGTCCATCCATGTTGCTGCAAATGGCAAAATTTCATTCTTTTTATGTCTGAGTAGTATTCTATTGTACATATATACCGCATCTTCTTTATCCATTCATCTACTGATGGACACTTAGGTTGCTTCCACGTCTTGGCTACTGGAAATAATGCTGCTGTGAACATTGGGGTACATATATCTTTTCAAATTAATGTTTTTGTTTTCTTCGGATATATACCCAAGAGTGGAAATGCTGGATCATTTGGTAGTTCTATTTTTAGTTTTTTGAGGAACCTCCATACTGTTTTCCACAGTGGCTGCA
Source organism: Balaenoptera borealis (assembly GCF_965194805.1). Classification (NCBI taxonomy): domain Eukaryota; kingdom Metazoa; phylum Chordata; class Mammalia; order Artiodactyla; family Balaenopteridae; genus Balaenoptera; species Balaenoptera borealis. The sequence continues at coordinate 58,664,558 of NC_138869.1, read as the reverse complement.
CCAATTTACATTCCCACCAACAGTGTAGGAGGTTCCCTTTTCTCCACATCCTCGCCAACATTTATTATTTGTGATCTTTTTGATGATAACCATTCTGACAGGTGTGAGGTGATATCTCATTGTAGTTTTAACTTGCATTTCTCTGATGATTAACGATGTTGAGCATCTTTTCATGTGCCTGTTGGCCATCTGTATGTCTTCTTTGGAAAAATGTCTATTCAGATTTTCTGCCCTTTTTTAATTGAGTTGTTTGGTTTTTGTGATGTTGAGTTGTATGAGCTGTTTTGGATATCAACCCCTTATCAGTCATATCATTTGCAAATATTTTCCCCCATTCAGTAGGTTGTCTTTTCATGTACAAATAATTTTAAAATTTGTATGGAAACATGAAAGACCCCAAATAGCTAAAACAATTTTGAGAAAGAAGAATAAAGCTGGACATATCAAGCTCCCTGACTTCATACTATACTAAAAAGCTACCGTAATCAAAACAGTATAGTACTGGCACAAAAACAGATATATAGATCAATGGAACAGAATAGAGAGCCCAGAAATAAACCTACACACTTATGGTTAATTAATATACGACAAAAGAGACAAGAATATACAGTGGGAAAAAGATAGTCTCTTCAATAAGTGGTTTTGGGAAGACTGGACATGTTAAAAATGAAATTAGAACATGTTCTATCACCATACACAAAAATAAACTCAAAATGGAATAAAGACCTAAATGTAAAATGGCCTATGGAAACAATAAGACTCTTAGAAGAAAACAGGCAGAACATTCTTTTACGTACTGGTAGCAATATTTTTTTGGGTCTGTCTCCTAAGGCAAAGGAAATAAAAGCGAAAATAAACAAATGGGACAGTTTAAAGCCTCTGCACAGCAAAGGAAACCATTGACAAAACAATGATGTTGAAATTTTAAATAGGGTTATCAGAAAAGGCACAATTGCCCCTAATATTTGCAGGACCTGGATCAAGAATACCAGTGGGGTCCACATACTAAATATTCTAAAATTATAAATAAAAAATACTGCTAATTAGAATACATTCTGTTCTCTTAGCTTGACATATATCTTCATAATGACAAACTTGAAAATTATGTATAAAGTTATGGCTTTTATATGACAGAAAATACCAAACATTACTGATTTAATTATTATAGTGTATTTCTGGGTGTTGTGTTGATGGGCTAGCCATATTTAAGTGAATGATCAAATAGAGACATATATAATTCATACTATTGCATATACTTATATAGTTTAGAAAAGTTTTTTTCCTGCTTTATAAAATTTTATTGGGAACCTCATAACATTTTAGGATGTCAAATTTGAGAAAATGTCCATGGAGGTTCTTTCTTGTATGAGCTGTAAAATTTGTAGGACTTTTCTTTATAAGGACTAATTTCTGTCTCTGGATATTTTGAGCCTGTTTCTCCTCCACTACTTATGTACTCCTTGTGTCAGATGCTGTGAGATACCTTTATTTTGTAATACAACCTCTGGATCCCAGGCACCTGTGTGCCCCATCTCTGGGGGAGTTGGCACAGTTGAAGTAGGAGTATTTCTAGAAGCTATTCCTACAAGGAGACAACAATCAGTAAACACACAGCAGTGTCAGCAAATTATATAAATATGCTTTACTAAACTACCTTTCTGCTGAAACCCCAAAATATATGTGGCCACTTGATATAAGGGACAGTATGATGGAGGGGACCTCAGAGTGGAAAGAGACCATGGTCTAGCTCTAGGGAAAATAGAGTACTTTCAGAGCCATGTGACAAAACCCCAACTATGATGAATACATGGCTTCTCCAAAGCCTTTTCCATTGTTTTGAACAAAGTCTTTTTAAAAAGTCTTCATCGGTTTCTTCATAAATCCACCTCATTTATCGACAAAAACAAGCCAAAGGGGGGAAAAGCCCACATGTAGTATATGTAGTTCTATACAGAGCAGATCTTTCCATTTTCAGATTTCAATAGATATTGAAATTATTCTTGATTAAAAATGTCGTCACTGGGTGGCCTTATCTTTTCTGAGGGAAAGAACTAGGATCTGGATCAGCCTGTTCTCCAGTCTCCTCCAGTTCCCGAGATTCTGTGACTGTCTTTGAAAGTATCTTTGGTGCATTCAGTGTCTCAGAAAGGCTAGTGGAGACAGATTGCCCACTTGAGCCAGAACTGGAGGAAGGTTCCCACTGTTAAAAGATCATTGATAGAGAAAGGGAAGTTGGCTCCAGTGCTGATAACAAAGCAAGGATAGTGGTGGGGGCTGGGGAGGGGGCGCCTGGGAGGGGAAAGCTGGGGTGCCCACCCAGAGGGGGCCTCCCACACAGGAAACTTGTGCATCACAAACTATAGCGGACTTAGTTTCTGCTCTGAATCATAGCTGGACTCAGTTCTTCCTGCTTAATTTGATTTGGATTATTTATCTCTGTTTAACATGGTGTGCACGGATCATTTTCACTCAGATGGTACCATGCTCCCCAAACGAAGCCTTAACTGTAAAGGACAAAGAATTCAGCAATGACATCTTTCATACTATAATTAATGAGAATGCCCCTAATAAGACCCAGAAGACCACATATCACATCTGAGCACAATAACATCTGCACAATGCCTGCACTTAGCAGTCCTGGGCTTCCTGTTTCTCCATACAGTATAGAGATAGAGTCACAACCCCAATCCATGTTAGATTATAGGAACCAAACCTAAAGGCAGGCTTTGGAATTCAATTCTGCAAATATTCAGTGGAGAGATTTTTTTCTGTTCACGGAGGTTAAAAAAATAGCTCAGTGGAAACCAACAAAATTAGGTGTAGGTCAGGGAATTACTTCAATATTTTGTAGCACGATTGGTTTTACTAAGTCCCACGTTAGCCTAAAATGTGGTGACTTTATGTCCAGAAGTTTTTTCAACAGTCTTGGTTTCAAATTTACTGTGTTATTTCCCCACTAGGGAGGCTCATGATTGCCACTTCATGGTGACCGTATCTTTGGTTTAGAAAATATTAGGCAAAAGAGAATCTTGCTTTACTTCACTTTCTTAATTGCTAATGCTGCAAAGGTGAAAGACAGAAAAGTTGACATCAATACTGCAAACTTATAGGCATCCCAGTATCTCTCTTATGGCACTTAAACTGTGTGCATACAAGAACTTCAGTACAAAAAGAGAAGTAGCCATTATGTTGGATAGCTTGCTTCTGTTATTCATTTTCAAGGAAATCTATACTTGGTCTATCACAATATTTATTAACCTTTATTAGTTTTGTTGCTTAAATGTCTGATTTTCCTACTAAACCATAAGTTTCAAGGAGGTAAGAATTACATATATCATTGTAATGTATGCCTTATTCTATTCATAATTCTAATTGGGGAACACATACTTTTATCAGTAACAACTAAAAAATAGAATTCCAAGTATGTACAAAGGCATTCTTGTTAATAGTGAAATTCAGGAAGAATCTTTAAATTGGCTTTTAATAAATTCACCATAAGATGAGTCAAATGTGAGTAACAATCAGTACAGGTTGGTTTCTGCTGCTGTTTTTACTGGCAAAGAGTGGCCAACTGCCAAAAAGCAGGGTCAATCCACGCAGCTGTTTTCAGTGATTCATTTCCCCTGATTTCCCAGCTGACCCATTCGGGAGAATAGCAGGCTTTAAGCCCTAGTTACCAGCCTCATGGTTGCAAGGACCTCCCTCCCCTTCAACTGTGGGAGCATTTTAAAGGCTACAGTTGAGGGTCGGTCGTCCTGGGAAACAAAGTCGTTTCCATGCCGAGAGTGTAACCAGGCAAGAAAGGTCCAGAAGAAAGTGAAATGTTGATTTTAGGGTGAGATGCTCCCCCATGGCTCTGAATCATAACCTGCCCCCCTCCCAGCTTTCTCTCCCACCACACCCAGACGTGAGCCCCACGTTCCAAACACTCTGCCAGTTTCCAAAATACGGAAGTTTCTTTCACCCACTTGTCCCACTGCTATTGCCACTGGCTGGAATGCTCTTCCCTCTTCTTTGTTTGAGAACCTCCTCTTTTCTCCAAGGTGCAACCCAAGTATTACAGTCTCTAGAAGCTTCTCATAAACCCTCCAAGGTGGATTAGATCCTCATTCTTAATGGGGGGATATTGCCCACAAGGGGATGAAAATTGGCTCTTGGAAGGCAAAAAAATTCTTACTCTTTTTATGTATAAAACACAGACGTTAATATAGTACATATATAGACATACAATGTATCTGTAATATGAAATTTTCACTTCAGGGGCAGTGATTAGAAGAAAATATTTTAAAAGTCTCCTTAAGTGGGTATTAGTGAAAATAATTTTGAGAAACCCCAGGCTACATGCTCCTTTGACTACCCCTATGCCTACTATTTAGCTTGTTTCAAATCACTGATTTAGAATAGTTTGCTGCCCAGCATTATTGCAGCAAGAGCTGACTCATCCCCCTTTGTAAACCCTTCTCCCACTCCAGTCGTGGCTAAAAGCATCTTAAGAGCTGGGACAACTGTCTTGCTCTCTATCGCCCCCTTAGGACCAGGCGCAGTACTGCAACGCAGTGGACGCTAAGAAGTTTGTTCAACAGCTTTGAGGAGATCATGGCCTCTCAGCCCTACTCACAACTTTTACACCCGTTGTGCCGTACAAAGAAGCTTTGATTCCTTCCCACTCTTTCAGCACCTATATTTGATGAGATGGTGTTTCATGAATTTTGATTCCATCTGCAACAACCAAAGAAGGGATGGCTCCAATCTAGTATCTACAAGGGTGTATTCTAGTTTCTATTGAAACAATTTTTCTCTCCAAAATCACCCTTATTTCTACCAAAATAGCCAAATAAAGACTAATTTGTTTGCAAAAAAAAAAGGAAATAAAAATTTCTTGTAATCTTAAAAAAAAAAAAGGATGATTCCAAGTTGAACTTACAGTGTGGATGTGTCCTGTTCAAATGTCCAAGGAATGTTTTGGCTCAGCCGTTGTTTGACATGCTCTATTTCCAAAGGTTTCCATCAAGGAGGGCATTTTCACTGTGACGTCAGTTGAATCAGAAGTACTGGGTGACAGTTTGCAGACATGTTTGCAGCTTTTTGTAGTGGCACAGATCCCTGGGATGACTTCAAATTCCTTGAAAAGTCAATATCAGAAAACTGTCCTTAAAATGAATTGTACCTGTCATTCTTCTATTTTATCTGGCTCTTGTATTAATATCCCACCTTATAATGAAGAAGGAGAAGATGACAGGGGATAGCTAACTTTAATGAGTGTGTACGATGTTCTATTTGTTTTGCTAAGTATTTTCCATACATTGAACTCTCCCAATAGTCCTATGAGATAAGTATTATTGTTTTTCTGATTTACAGATGAGGAAACTGATGATTAAAGCAGTTAAGAAATTAGCTCGAGGACTCACAGCTAGAAGAGGGAAAGCTAGGATTTAAACCCAGGAAAATCTAACTCTAGAGCCAAAGCTTTTAAAGTACTATGCCAGTTAAAAAAAAAATCTGTTTCAAAAGTACATAAACAAAATAGGAAAAAAAAGATCATTGATTTAACTATTCTTTTTATTGGTAGGCACTTTACCAAATATATCATATGCATTCTAAAAGCATCTAAATGGTGACGATCACGATTGCTGTTAACAAGATTAAATAAATGGACTGGGCATTTAAGTTTGCAAATCAAGATGCAATTTCCACTTGGGATACATGCATAGCAATCCCAGCTATGGGTCTATATATGGAAAATGGACTGTCTCCAGATAGTACAAAGTTGAAAAATAGATTCCAAGGAAAATATTGAGACATGTTGGAGAATTTGCATACCACACTTGTTGTTAGAAGTTATCATTGATAGAAAAGTGTGAGTATGTGTTGGGGGGTAATGGGGGTGGTGAAAGGAGACAAAAAAGGGAGAAACTGGAAAGACTAAAAGAGAAAATTCAGGTTCTGTGTTGTAAGCATCTCCACTTCCCTCCTCCATTCCAACTGACAGCATGAAGGAATTCTTTTCATAGAAAGTTGGCATTACAATAGGACATCAGCAACTAAAACAGAAAAAGAGAAGAAAAGAAACTCCTGAATGTGGAAAGCAAGTCCATGGTTCAGAAAGCATGAACTTAGCACAGATCTTTTCCATTTCTAGGAGACGTGACATTCCCTGTGTGGCAACATTTCACTTGGCACCCTTGAAAGATCCAGACACATTTTAAGGTCTTTACAAGAATACTGAGAGAGTAGTATTCTTTAAACTTAAGTGGATTTTTTTTTTTAAAGTATAGCCTTAAAACAGAGGGGAAATTGTAACAAGGGCAAAATAGAATTCAATTCTTTAGCTAAGAAATTTATCCCAAATGAAATTTCAGATTTTATTCTTGCCCTGAAAACTTCCCAAGAAGCCCTTTTTTGTGAGCAAAAATTTTTTTTCCTAAGACTTACCACTGATGCTGATTTACTCCTACTCATCAGCTATTTTGTTATTGGAAAAGCACATAGTCTAGTTGAAGGTATGGTCTCTGGAGCAAGATATACTACTGTGTTCTCAGGCAGGTCACTCACCTTCTCTGACCCTCAGTTTCCACACCTACCAAATCAGGTCATAATATTTACTTCTAAAGGCAGCAATGAGTTGAGTGAGGAAGCATATATATGTTCAGCTTAATTTTTCCCCCCTTCATTCTTGTCCTTTCTTCTTTGGTTGTCAATGTTTTCTCTAAGTTTTCTTCCAACCTTTAGTTCTGTGGTAGTTAATTCCCCTTGTAAGAAATATTTTTGTAATACTCAGTTGGTTTTCCTGTAAAATTTTCACAGGTAATCAGAGAGTAGAGGCAAACAGGAAAAATGGCGTGGAGGAAATACCATGGTGTGGTTTCATGTGTACAGCTCACTACTGCTGCTTGTGGTCTGAATTAAGGAAAGCAACCCAGTACCACTGGAACAGAAACTTTTAAAGTCACTCAAGGCAAGGTCTAGCTGAACAGACATTTCTCAAGAGTGCCAGCTGACAATGATTATAGAAGGCTCTGAGGGATACAGAAAAAAAGACACAGTAACAAAGAAAAAAAAAAGAGATCATTGATTTAAGTATTCTTTTTTTTGCTAGGCATTTTACCAAATATATCATGAGTATTACACTGTGTGATCTTTTCAATAACATAGGACAGAAACATTTTAACCCTGCTAGCAGAGGAGAAAACTGAGGTTCTCAGAATCTAAGTTAACTTCCCCAAGTTTAATCAGCTAGTAAGCATCTAGGCCAGAATTCTAACCCAGTCTGGGGGCTCCAAAGGCTGTCCATATTACCTGCTGATTCCCAATGATATATGAGCCAGGATGTATAATTCAAATTAGTTTAAGCAAAAATAGGGAATGTATTAATTCCCATAAGCAAGTCATGGGGAAGAGCAGAAAGAACTAGTCCCAGAAACAACTAGTTCCAATTTTTATATATATATATATATATATATATATATATATATATATATATATATATATATATATATATGCTGTTGGGTTGCCTGTACTTCTTTCTTACCTCCATCCTCCTAATATTAATATAACTTTGATCTTTAACATTTTCCTTACCAGGGCTTGTGATTTTAGAACTCCACACCCCCCAACACACACACACACACACACAAACACTGTGGCCACTTTCCCCAGGCACTGGTTTCAAATGGAATGTAAGCTCCTGGAAAAGAAGAACAGTATTTTCTGCATCTTTTGTGTTCTCAGGGCACCTAGCAAAGGGCTGGGCATAGTCCTGTGTCAACAGCACGTGTTTAAAAAGTACCTGTAAAAAAAATAAAATAAAAAATAAAAAGTACTTGTTAACGTATATCATTGAAAAGATTTACAGACTAATCACATTTGGAGCCCATACTCAGATTTAGCACTGCTTGTGTTAGTGTTCTAAGTCCTGTGCAGATGAGTATTTCTGAGAATAGGTATTCACTTTTATTTAAAATGTGCAAATGATGACATTTTCTCAGTTTTTTTCATCTAAAGCTGCAAGGTTATATTAAATCGTTTTCATATTTAATGATATTGTTGCCTTGAAAATGAGGAATATTATGAATGTTAAGCTCTTGCAACCTGCCTTGCATGAGTTTCCATTATTTAATTCTATTCTTCTCATAATCATTTCTCATACATTTCCATGTATTAATTATGTTCAAACTGATGTCTGAAATAACCTCAGTCAAGGTCATTATATATTTTGATGGAAAATCACTTCAATCTCAATGCCAATTTACATTTCCCTATCTAGAGGAGATTCGTAATGACTGTTGAAGACTTTTCTGTAAATAGAGTCTGATTTTGAAATTCTAACTGAATTTTATATTTTGCCCCACAAAAAATAAGCACATCATTATTTTGGCTGAAATTACGGGGTGTCTCACCCAATTATTCATGGCTTGGAACCTGAGTTTCTGTTTCTTGTCCTTTTGCCGGTGGGTTGAAAACTGTCTTCCAGGAATGCCATGAATTGTGGATGAGTAATGAGGACACATAGGTGATTTAAAGATACCCAGGGTTTATCTGTACGTGAGTGTAGGAAGTTCAAGGGCTAAATGTGCTGAAACATTCATTGGGATGTCAGAATTTCTTTTGTATGAAATGGGAGGCCTGACTCTCCTGTCATGCATTGCAAATCATGCTCTAATTAGTCTGTTGCTTTTCTTCTGATTACTTTTTTAGTAAAGCCTTTGTAGAGCTTCCAGTTACTCTAGAATATAGTCCAATCTGCTTAAGGTCGCCCTCAAGGACCTGCAGATTCCAGCCTCTGCCTAACTCCAGGGACACATCTGCATCCCTCTCCCCCATCCCTGCCACGCTGCGGCCACACCTGCCAGTTTCTCTAATGAACACACCCTGCTTCCCACTATTTAGCACACAGTATGTTCACGCATCTATTCCTCCTGCCTGGAATTCTTTCCCCTCCCCTCCTTCACCTGGCTGATGCCCACCAGCTCATAAGTTTCTACTTAAGTAGCATTTCATCCCGACCTCCCAGAACACATGTGTATTTTCCAAAGGGCCATGTATTTTAGGTTTAAATTCTGAAAGTCTAATTAAGGTTTCTAATTTTTCCCTTAGCCATGGACAGTTCTGTCCCCAGGCTGGTGGGAACCAAGAATAAAGAGCAGAAGAGCAGAAACATTTGGATTCCTTAGATGTTTTTTGTGTCCTTTTCCCAATTCTGGGTCCCCAGAGAATGAACTCAAAGAAACAAGTACTGAAAGAGCCAAAGCCTCCAAGGATGGAGCCGGCCACAGACGAGTCAGCAAATCCAACAATTTTCCTGGGCTTGTCTGCGGATGACTGAGGTGCTCTCCATGAACCACAGCAGGGAAGTGGTCCACGAGACTCCTCCATTCAGGCAACACCAGCCCCTGCTGCCCGCAAGGTCTCCCCGCAGGGCTCTGTGTGCTGGGCTCCTTCTGTGAGCAGTGACACCCGGGGCACATATGCCCAGCATTCTGAGTCAATGCCCTCCTGTCATTACTCTAAATAGTTTACAGAAATGATTGTGTGTGCGTGTGTGTGTCTTCTGAGGACTACACACATACTTCAGCTTTCTAATTTTCATGCACAATATTCCATACGCACAAATGACATTTTCACTTCATTTCTGAACTTTCTGAAATATAGCTGGGTATACTCCAAACACCTGTGCGGAAGCCACTGCTGTGTGGAAGACTGACCTCAAACTGAATGCAATTTCCTACCTACCACACAACTCGTACTTTCCTTAGTAGCAGCATCACGATCATTAATTATTTTAATTATTTAGTTTTCTAATTATTTGTTTGATGTTGTTTCCTCCTAGTAGTCTGTACATTTCATGAGGTTTGGTACTGTCTTGCATATATATATATATGTATGTATGTATATATATATGTATATATGTATTGTGTGTGTATATTTATATATGTATATTCCTTTTCAGATTCTTTTCTCTTATAAGTTATTACAAACTATTGAGTATAGTTCCCTGTGCTATACAGTAGGTCTTTGTTGGTTATCTATTTGTGTATATGTTAATCCCAAACTCCTTATTTATCCTCCCCCCTCCCCTTTCTGCTTTGGTAACCATAAATTTGTTTTCTGAGTCTGTAAGTCTGTTTCTGTTTTGTAAAGAAGTTCATTTGTATCATTTTTTAGATTCCACACGTAAGCAATATCATATGATATTGGTCTTTCCCTGTCTGACTTACTTCACTTAGTATGATCATCTCTAGGTCCATCCACGTTGCTGCCAATGGCATTATTTCATTCTTTTTATGGCTGAGCACTATACCATTGTGTGTGTGTGTGTGTGTGTGTGTGTGTGTATGTCACATCTTCTTTATCCATTCATCTCTCAATGGACATTTAGGTTGCTTCCATGTCTTGGCTATTGTAAACAGTGCTGCAATGAACATTGGGGTGCATGTATCTTTCTGAATTATGGTTTTGTCTGGATATATGCCCAGGAGTGGGATTGTTACATAATATGGTAGGTCTATTTTTAGTTTTTTAGGGAATCTCTATACTATTCTCCATAGTGGCTGCACCAATTTGCATTCCCACCAACAGTGTAGGAGGGTCAACAAGGAGGCTTTTTAAAAGGAAGGATGCTTATCTCAATCTGAGTAAAACCACACAGATCAAGCCATGCCCCACACAACTCTAACAATTGGTGGCAGTACATCAACTTTTCAAATAATTAAGTTAAAACACTTTCTTGAATACTTAATTATGAACAAATAATCTTGACACAATGAATGGCAGCTCTTTACTGAACTTTGACAACACCAAAAGATATAACAAATTGTCCCTATTCATGAAGTGACCTGGACTGGTCATAAAAAATGCAAAATATACTCAATCCAGAAGTTGATATAGACCATGCACATAGAAATGTCCACCCATCTTTTTACACTTCAGCAAATACTACAACTGCTTTTATTTAAAAATATATTTCCTCACGTCTCCATTCTTTCCATGAAATGAAGAAGTTTGTTTCACACACACACATACACACACACAAACACACGCTTGTCTAAACGTATCAGAACACACAAAACACAAAGGTGGCAGGGTGTGGGGCTGGGACTTCATATTTTAGCCCTAGCTTCACAAGAGGTTATTTTGCAAATGGATTTCAAAAAATAATTACATTAATCAAAACAATATTTATTCTCCTACACCGTTATTGATTTCACCTACACTTATCAAATTTATCTTCTGCCTCTATACTTGCCTGCCTCTCACTTCCTTGGGCTAAGAGAGCGTGTGTACCTGTATGCTCAGGGCTCCCCTTTGAAATAAAATGTCTGTGAAACCCAAACACAAAGCAGCAGGAAATAGGCTCATTTTTCTTGTCCCTGTTTCTCATTAGACCTGCTCCTGAAATTCTTGGATCTACCCTAGTTCTTAATTTACCTTTGTGGTATAAGCAAATGATGATTGCATTATATTTAGTTCTCTGAACATAGATAAATTACATCATTCTTGTCATGACACTTTAGACCATGAAAATTAAATGGCAACTAAGATTTTTAGAAGCAGTTTAAAAAGCTAATATTAATGTGTCATGAGAGATCAACAATGTGTCTATAATTCAAAGAAAGAGGGAAAATAAGTAGTAAATGTGAAAAAGGTTGACATTTGGGAGCCTGATTAAAGAGGAAACAGTAATTCTTTGTGCGATTATTGAAATTTTGTTGCTAGTCTGAAATTATTTTAAAATATAAAAAGTTTTTTTTAAAAACAGGTAAGATTTTAAATGACGATGATCCCAGGCCATTTAAGATGGTGACTACGTGGTGTGATTTTTGAGGAACAGGGGGTGATTAATGAGACCCCCAGATAAAGTGTCCAATACAAACCCATTAGACAACATCCCAGACCAAAGCTCAGCCAACTTTAAAACACACTTATCTCTGAGGAGTAAATCCTGGTTAAGATCCAAATAACTCCAAAATCCAACACCCATCTTCCAAGTCATCACCAGCAAAATAAAAGAAAATGCAAAAGAAAATAAAATAGGTAGGCTTTCAAATGAATTTTGCTTTGAACACAATTCCAGCCAGTATCAAATATTCTTGCTTACCATTATCAAAAGAGCAAATCAAAGAAAAGCAACCCAATTTGCAAGCCACAAATTGGCAGTCTCATCCATGTCATACTCGTGATCAATGATTTTTTCCTAGTTACTGGGCATTTTCGTGAGGTCAGCTGTAGAGGGGAAACCCATCAGGCATCCACCACCCACCAGCAGCACAGCCGTCCACTCACAACTCTCCCTGGTCACCAGGGTCATTTGCAACTGTGAACATGGCATCACACAGGGACGTGCAGGGGATATGAGTGTGACCTCTGCTAAGTCTCTTGGTCCTTCACTCATTTCAACATCATGGCGCTTTATGACTTCCCTCGAGAGACAATCCCAATTATTCTCACAGTTTATCTAAGTTTCTGGAAAAATCTGTTTGCAAGTTGCTTTCCTCCCCCATGTCCCCTGGCAATAGGCTTACTGAGGAATATATTTTACCTTTACATTTTTATTTCTGAGGAGACACTACTAACTAGACATTTGTTTTCCACGTATTTTCCACACACAAACAGGAAGACTGTAAAATAGCATAGGATAAATTGGGATGCTGAGATAAACATGTACTTCAATTCTGATATCCTGACCTATTTTCAAAAGCTAAGGAAAGAACAAATTCTGTTTCTCCTCCTAAGTAGCTCCATGGGAATTCTCTCAGTGCAGTGGTAATGTAGAGCAACTCTCTCTATTCCTGGAAGGGAAGTTCAGCTTTTTAAATTTCCAAAAGAAAAGATTAAAATTGTTCTTTACCTCTCAAAAAATATTCTCTTTCATTAGCTCAGTGTTGACAGCAGCTGTCATACCTTGGACTGGAATACTATTGGTAGAATCACTATATTTCTGAGATTCCTTAATTTTCTGAAAGTTTTGAAAATAAAAAAGACAGGATATATGACCTTTCAAACTCTCTTCATTGCCTGACTGTATGGAAGGGACGCCTTTTGAGGAGGGAAGCTGGTATCATTTGGAATACAATTTTAGTGTCATGAAGAGAATGCAATTTATTCCAAAGAATACATTCACCCAAAAACCTATCAATTGCAGTCAATTCCAAATTATCCATGAACATCAGGGACAGAGAGGACAGAGCCAGTGAAATTCCAAGGTTAATCTGAATCCTCCTTTTACTCCTTTCTTCTTGCTCCTTTCTGCCACAGGACCTTTGCATATGTTGTTCTCTGTTGCACACAATAATGCTTTATTCATTTTTTCCTAATTTCTTTTACTGTACCTGTATTTAAGTCTTACTGACGATTCAAAAAATTGAATCAACAAAAAGGGCATTTATTAATTCAACAACTCCTTATGTGGCCAATAAGGGGCAGTATTTTGTTGGCATTTGGAATATAGGAATTAGCAGGATAAAGGCTTTGCAGATAGCAAAGGAGATAGCCACAGACCTGAACTATAATCTAGCAGATTCAGCACTCTGGTAGAGGCACATGTTGGAATGGGAAGCAGCATAACATGGTGGTTAAGAACAGGTGTTCTGGGGCCACAATTCCTGGGTTTGGTCCTATTCTATCACTTACTAGTTGTGTGACCTTGGACAAGTGACTTACCCTCTCTGGGCCTCAGTTTCCTCATCTGAAAAATAAGAATGATGATAATACTGTATCTACCTCAAAGGACTGCTTTGATGATTAAATGAGGTAATACATGTAAAATGCTTAGAAGAACATCTGCATCAAGTAGGGTTTGTTCTTACTATCAGGGCTCCAGAAGTCCATAGGAGTACATGACAAATTCTACTGGAGACTTTTCAGGAGACCCGGCACTCGAATTGCATTTTTGAGGGCACAAAGAAAGCATGGACTTCTCTTTCAAACATCTTGGCAACAGCAGACGGCGTTTCCAGATTTCAAATTCCTACCCCATGGTAACTGTACAGGTTCTAAGTTTCAACCCTATACTCCGCCTCGAGTTTTTTTTTTTTTTCCTTACTCTTTAAAGAAATCATTACTTCCTATTTTAACAAAGGGCATGAAATCATCTCAGAACTTCCTCATGAACGATCCTAGTTTTGGAGAACACGTTCTCAAGTGACATGTTTGTTATTTCAGTGTAAAAACAACCGAATTGTATGTCCTGAATGTCCCTGGACCACACCTGGGCTTCAGAATGCAGGAAGGTGGCGATCTAACTGTGCCTGGGACATTCTGAGACAGGCCACATCCTCAAACTGGCTTGAGGCACTTGCTGAGAGTAAAATATGTCTTGGCTGGATTTATTCACTATGAATTATCACTCTCACTGTCTACTCAAAAATTTTAGACCATGAACAAATTACTGTAAGTGATTTCTGGTCAACTCCAACCAACAAAAACTGTGTCTTATGTATCAAGAGAAAGGCAAATCTCAAGTTTGGTGAGTTATATTTTCTTGGACATTCCATGTTCTATGATACCTGAAAGATCAAAATGAGATTGCATTGAAGATTGAAGCTACCCTATATTTCTGTAAATTGTAAACATGACAAAAAAAAAAAACCCTGAAAATCCCCCATATTTAAAATCTTAAGTTTACATTGGAATTTAAAGAACTAAAAATTATCTGTTATGATGGACATAAAAGGCTGCCTTGTTCAGAGAAGGAACAGTATAAAGTGATCAGGTGAGGACAATAGGATGAGTATGAATGCAATCTATTTCCCCATAGAAATGTTCGAAATCGAAGCAGTACCATAAACCTTTTATTTTTCCATAAACTGATAGCCTTTGAAATTATTTCTGGACATTTATGAACTCTCTCAAAATATCACTTAAAATATTTTTTAAAAATTAAAATGTGGCTTGGGGAGAGGGCACCAAAGACATGGATTCATCATTTTGTGATGAAGAAAAGGGAGTTTGAGTTCGAAGAGCTTTGACAAGGTAGGAAGTGGTCATCCCAGGGATCTAGTCATCATTTCTTCATTCACTGAGCACACTAATTCAGGGCCCACTATGCGGTAGGATTTTATATACAAGGTTGATTTATTTCCGTCCTTAGGGAGTGCGCCAGGAAACAGATGGCTAAATATTTGGAGAGGACACAGCTTAGGAAATAGTGAGATAGAAATGTGTCTCAGGTGCTGGGGAACCTTAGAGGGATCTAACTCAGCTCATGGGGGGAAGAAAAGTGGTCAGGAAATAAGCACTAGAGAATGCAATGCTGCACTCCTGCTCCTCTAGAAGGGAAAATAGGATCAGCAGATGGAGGGTACTGGGAAGGGTCTCCAGGCATGAAGAGAAGCAGCACAGCCCCAGAGCGGTGAATCCAGGAGGCACTGAGGGAAGGAACGTATTCCTGCTGGAAGTGCAGCGTGGGGATGCATTACATATGTTGCTTGTTTGCAGGGCTCATTTTGTGTTCATTGGTATAAGAAGGTTCAAATGTCCAAATATCCTGTCTACAATCTTAATTTTGAATTACCGTCCTAAGCAATTAAATATGCAAAACACACCTGAAGAATTCAGAAGAAAGGATGAAACAACTGTCTCTGGTACTTTGCTGAGTTGACAGCAGGACCATCTCAGCAACTGATTTTATCACGTAATTAAAGAGGGATCCTCTAATTAAATTGAGAGGCAAATTCTTTTAAACTGCTGATGAGATTGCAATATTTTGCTTGAGCCAAAATAAAGTTGACTTTTTGTTGACAAATCTTCAGTACTTACAGATTTATTCAGACCTATTAAAGGCCTGAAAGCAACCAGGAATTGGAATGAATATTTGAACAGAGAGCTGGATGTTTCAAATGCTGAGTAAATCATTAGAATCAGAGCTAGGGCACCAGCTGTGTTCATCCTTTGTCCCTTGCTCAATCTGTTGACACTTGCCCTTATGACCCGGCCATGGTAAACCCTTCACTGGGTGAGGAAAGCTCTATTTTAATTTTGAAGCATTTCTTCTCATCCAGAAAAGTAACAACTAGGAGAAATTATGAGATTAGTAAATTAAAAAATTTCCCTAATAATCAGAGTTATATCACCCATCATTACTACTTCTGTGTAATCAGTCAGCTTGGCATTGCAGGTAGAATGGTTTAGTCATCTAAAGCCACAGGGAATAAACTGTTGGTTCCAATAGCCCTTCTTCTAAGGGTTTCAAGATGTCAGGACACACCTGTAAGCCACTGAAACCTGTCCCTTTCCACAGCCAGGCCCCTTTTTCATTTCTCACGTGCTGAAGGGCTCACACACGCTGCCCCTGAATGGACAGGATGTAGAAGATTTCCTTTCTCTGACTGTCCACCACCACCCAGAATCAGGTTCCCCACAGCATTTTGTTTCTAGGTGTTGCTAACGATTTTTAACCTAAGCTTTCAGATCATAAATGGCCATCGAGATCTGTTTACCATTTGTATTACCTGTGCTTTGGGTTTCTATTCCCAAGACTTTGACCTGCCCCTATAAAGGGACTCTCCTCTGCCTTGTTAAATACAATTATGGGCAAGAAAATAAAGGTCCGTAAAATAAGTCTTCAAGGGATATGATGGAGAGAGGAAGGGTCTGTTTGGCATTAAAAGATAAACCTGGGCATGTCCCTTACGTGTGTGTGACCAGAGGTTAAAGATAAGCCTGCTTTGGGCTTGGCTGGTAGAAGACTGCAATATTTCTCTTCATTTATAACGACTGACATGTTTGTAATGAATTTTCCTAGCCCAAATTTTGGTCCCTGTTTCCCTTTTCCTGAAATAACTCTTCCATTTTTTCAATTCCACTCCACTGCCCTCTGGCCTTTTCAGTAGCTCCCATTGGTAGCTTATGAGGTGTTTTAAAACTAAATCATACCCATTACATTCAGTAATGCTTCTCTCTTTTCCTCTGCAATTTTTCGAACTTACTATCAATCTTCATGTAAGGTTTCCAGCAAAGTGTGAATAAAAAATATCCCCTTTCTAAGTGGCTTCTTCTATGAACCTGGCTCATCCCACCTTGTCAAAACACTTAGTAACTCCTGCAAAGTCCTGGCTCAGATTCCAATTTACCAGTGACCTTGGGTGGATGAATTGCTTTGCCACTGTGACAAAGAAGGCTCCTCAGGGAATATGGGAATATTCATTCTCTGCTCAGCTGCAAAGTGAGAATTTGATGATTTCTTGATATATGAACAATGCCCTGTAGTTGAAGAGAATGATAAAAACAACCTCTTTGGTGACCTTAGTTGGTTAGAGACACAGGGGACGCCAGTGTTCAGCACCCCCTCAGAGCTCAGAGCATCCCCTAAAAGATCAGGACCCCATCATGTGTCCTCAACTGCCCCCTCATTCCAAAGTCAGCATCCCACGGACCACTCCAAAGTGGTCCTCTCCAAAGTCAGCATCCCACGGGCCACTCCAAAGTGGTCCTCTCCAAAGTCAGCATCCCACGGACCACTCCCCTCTCCCCCATCCCTCCAGCCTACTCCACGATAAAAATACGGGTCATCTCTTATTGAATGCTTACCACGTGCATTGTTGGTCCATGGTAGTCCATTGTTGGTCCACTGTTGACCCATTGTTGGTCCATGGTGGTAGGTTGCATAAACAGTCACAGCTGTTCACACCTCCAGGTTTCCATGATCCTTGCCATGTGACTTTGCAGTTCCTCTCATGGAGGCAGACCTTCCTACTTCCTACTTCCTGCTCCATTGATATTGAGCTTGGTCATGTTATTTGCTTCAGCTACAAGTATATGGTATAAGTAATGACGGGCCATTTTCAAGCCTAGGCTTCAAGAAGGCTTGAATATATTCACTTTGCCTCTTGGACCTCTGTCTCTGCTCTGAGTGCAAGCCTGAATTAGACACCTGGAAAGTGAGAGAATGTGGCCCCGTTACCTGAGTTACCTTAACACCAGCCAACATCTGGTAAATCCCCAGGCCTGTGGGGGAGACCGTCCTAGACCAGCCAGCCCACATCTGACTGCAGAGATGTGAGTGAACCAAGTGACAGGCACAGCAATGTCGAGCCACCCACAGACACTGGAGAAATAATAGTTGGTTTTCATTTTAAGCCATGAGTATTGGGGTGTGTGTCATGCAATAATAACTAACTGGACAAACATTTTGTAAAGAATAGTTTATTTAATCCTCATAATAATCTTAGTAGATTCTATTACTATTACCATTTTATAGAAGAGAAAACTGAGGTTTAGAGAGTTTTAAGGTCACACAGCCCTGAAGTAGCAGAGCTAGGATTCCAAACCCAAATGTCTAAGAATTCAAAATCTGACATGTTTCACCATATATCCCTGTGGACACCCCATTCCTTGCTTTTCTGTTCTTGCTCATTCTGAAAGGGAAGGGTTCAACTGTAACCAGTTGAAATTTGCTAAAATTCAGGATGTTTAAGAAGAAGAAATTCTTTTCATTTGACTAAAAATGAGAACTTCAGGTAACTGACTTTCCTTGGGGTCTCTGTTGTCTTGTGAAGCTTCTCGGAAGCAGTGTCAGTGAAGAAATAGGTGCAGGGCATTTCTGGACACTTGTGGAAACATCTTTTATGGTAAGAACCTATTTATGCAAATAACACTGTTGCCTGCTCTAAAATTTCCCAGTGTCCCTTCCTAATGAGCTAAAATAATTACTGTTGCTCAATCAGAAGTAAGTTTATTCCCATGCAGAATAACTAATTGGACAGGTCAATACATAGATGATGATAAGGGGTAGCTTTGTGAGGCTGGAGGGATGAAAGCTGGCCGGAAGCTGCTGTGCTTTCAGGGAGGTGATGGAGTCAAGCCCACCATATTGCTTGGTAAAAACTACACTTGTTCTCCATGAAGTCGTTCTTTCAACAGAAAAATGGAGTGACTTTTCTTTATTCTTATGTGATACACGTAAGAAATGCTTCCACTCTGAGGAAACACGAGTTGGTTTTATTCTTTAGTAGATTCCAATCAATAAACTACGCTCTTGTCAAGCAGTCATCTGTTGTTAATTTGTTTTTTTATTTCCCAAGTTCAGTATTAAGGTTTTCTTTATTTCAAGCAGTTTTTGTTTTAAACATGCAGTAGTTGTTATTCCGTCTTGTTTGAGCAGTTTATAAAAGTGCAGACAAGAAGTTTCAACATTTCTAGCATGTCATGGAGCTTTTCTATGGCTTAAAGAGAATAAGGAAAATGGTGACTATTTTTCTGCTCACAGCCAGTAAATCTGCTATATTTCCCATTGCTATAATTACTTTCCAAACAACACAGCTGAGAGTGTGAAGAAATTGAATGCTGTGATGCCTGAATCATTCAGAGCCGTCCTGTTTGTTCCATTGACAAGGACAATTGCCTGACATTTTTTCTGATTTTCCATTCTATACAAAGTTGGGAAAGTTGACATTCTTCTTTTGACTCATTCTCACAAAATGGGAAGAATTCCTTAATGGGACCTTTCCTTGACAGATTCATGGCTTCACTGGAATTAAATAAGTGAAAATTAAACATAGTTCTTAAAAGCTATCTTGTTTTATGTTGAGAATACTAGTATGCCAAATAATCCTATAAGGATTAGAAGTATGACATAATTTAAACTGTATTTTTCTGCCTTGTATTATTATTTAACTTTTGTAAATATATGTTGATACAAGAATATAATATTCTTTCTATGTTATCTTGCTAAAACATTCTCTCGTATTTTCTGTCAATCGCTTCCCCTTCATTTAATTATTTAAAGGTTCTTAATATTTGTTATACAACATTAACAATTTCAAAAACCATTGTTAATTACTGTAGTATTTTATGCTTGAAATAATAAATGTACTTTCATATTCAAATGACCTATATCTTAGTTTCCTTATTTGTAGAATGAGGAAATAATGTCTATGTCTCAGGATTCTTGAAAGAGCTCCATGAGATCATGCTGGTGAAAGCACATTGTTATACTGTAATTCACTGCCTTCATTTAAAATAATCATCACCACCGCATGCATGCATGTATGCATGTATGTAGAGTCTAGTGCACTGGAAAGCACGTTGCTCTAGGGACCAATATACTGCCAGCTCTACTCCTTGTAAGCAGCTTGCCATGGACACAAATAAGCCCTTTTTCATCTGCGGATCTCGGTTTCCTCATCCATAATACAACATGGTTGGTAAGCTTAATATATGGTTCCTTCATGACCTAAAAACCTTTTTTAATGTTTTTTATAAATGCAAATGTTGATTTCTTCCCAGTTCTATCCTTCATCTCAAAATAAACAACTCGATGACATGTATACCTGAGTAAAATCTCCGCATGCTTGTTCTATGGCCAAACACCATTAAAAAAATATACAAACATATATAGATAGATAGATAGACAGATACAGATATGTATACATATATATTGACATTCCTCCTAAATGACCAGAAACAATCCAGAGTGAGTGATTCCAAAGTCTTAAGATCTTGGCAGTGTTTTAAAGGTAGCAGACACTACATAAAAACTTTAAAGCAACTCAACAGAGACAGATTTAACTAAGAAGCATCATTGTCACTGGTGACATCTCATTACCAATTCAAGGAAGCAGTCTCACCTAGACATAAACATATTTAGCATTAGCTACAGCATTATACTATTATGAATTTTGGGTCAGAAGATGTGCACTTGTTATGTGTATGCCCAAGGCAAGAAATAATTCACAGCCTGCCAGATAAATGTTTATTATACATTTTTATTTCCTTTATTGTCTACACTCTATTTTAAGTTCCTTGAGGGCCAGTGCCATGTCTCTGATATCTATAATAAAAAACCACAACATTTATTTAGTGCCTACTAAGGCTTCATATATATAGCAACTTATTTTATCTGTACAACTCAAAGAAGAAATACCAAGAAAGCAGTTAGGCTTGTATGGAGGCTTTACTGCAGCCAGGAATCTGGGAACATTCTGTCTTTCTGCTTTGCCATCCTAGTGTGTGACTTCCATTCTTAAGATCACCTCATGGTTCAGGATGCCTGCTAGGGTTCCATCTATCACGTTCATACTCCAGGCTAAAACAGAACAGAAGAAAAGAAAGGGATATAACGCCCAACTGTATCTGAAACTTTAATAATCCTTTCCAGAAGTTAGAAAGAACACTTAGTCTAACCTCTCACTGCTGAGAACTTAATCACAAGAAGACTGAGCATCACATGTATTTCTGGAGACAATGTCCTCACCTAAACGTTCGGAGTCTGTAACCAAGGAAGGGAAGAATATTTAATAGGCAGTTTATACAGCTGTCAACTCCATGTTACAGATGCAGACATTAAGGGCTGATTTTGGTCAAGGATGTGCGCAATCATAAGATATTACAGTTAGTCACCTACCTCATCCCAAAGTGTGAACTCTTCACGATGTAGTACTGCCATCAGTGTTACCTCACAGAGGGCTGCCACGTAACAGGCATCCGTACCAGTTTCCTGCAGTGAGACAGCAAATGGGCACCCTGGACCAGCAGCAGTAAAATGGTGAAGAACATGGGCTCTTGAGCAGTGCTTCTCAAATTTTAATGTGCACGTGATTCCCCTATGCATCTAGTTAAAATGAAGATTCTGATTCAGTAGAAATGGGGTGGGTCTGAGAGCCTGAATTTCTAACAAACTTGCAGGAAATAGTTATGCTGCTGGACCATGGACCACTCTTTGAGAAGCATGCCATCCAATAAAATAGGCAATTACCATGTATGGCTCTTGGGCACTTGAAATGTAGCTTTCCTGAACTGAGATGTACTGTGTAGTACGTATAAAATACATAGTGGATTTCAGTGATTTAGTAAGAAGAAAAATACAAAATATCTCATTAATATTTTACATAGATTTCATATTGAAATTATAGTATTTCGGTTATACTGCATTAAATAAGATATACTATTAAAATTAAATTAATTTCACCTATTTCTTTTTAATTTTAAAATATGGTTAGTAGAAAATTTTAAACTGCTCACATTATTTTTTTTAACATCTTTATTGGAGTATAATTGCTTTACAATGGTGTGTTAGTTTCTGCTGTATAACAAAGTGACTCAGCTATACATATACATACAACTCCATATCTCCTCCCTCTTGCGTCTCCCACCCACACTCCCTATCCAACCACACTAAGTGGACACAAAGCACCGAGCTGATCTGCCTGTGCTATGCGGCTGCTTCCCAGTAGCTATCTGTTTTACGTTTGGTACAGTATATATCTCCATGCCAATCTCACTTCGTCCCACTTATCCTTCCCCCTCCCTGTGTCCTCAAGTCCATTCTCTACATCTATGTCTTTATTCCTGTCCTGCCCCTAGGTTCTTCAGAACCATTTCTTTTTTTTTTTTTACTTCCATATATGTTAGCATACAGTATTTGTTTTTCTCTTTCTGACTTACTTCACTCTGTATGACAGTCTCTAGGTCCATCCACCTCACTACAAATAACTCCAATTCGTTTCTTTCTATGGCTGAGTAATATTCCATTGCATATATGTGCCACATCTTCTTTATCCATTCATCTGTCGATGGACACTAAAGTTGCTTCCATGTCCTGGCTATTGTAAATAGACCTGCAGTGAACATTGTGGTACATGACTCTTTTTGAATGATGGTTTTCTCAGGGTATATGCCCAAGAGTGGGATTGCTGAGTCATATGGTAGTTCTATTCTTCATTTTTTAAGGAACCTCCATACTGTTCTCCACAGTGGCTGTATCAATTTACATTCCCACCAACAGTGCAAGAGGGTTCCCTTTTCTCCACACCCTCTCCAGCATTTATTGTTTATAGATTTTTTGATTCTAACCAGTGTGAGGTGATACCTCACTGTAGTTTTGATTTGCATTTCTCTAATGATTAGTGATGTTGAGCATCCTTTAATGTGTTTGTTGCCAATCTGTATATCTTCTTTGGAGAAATCTCTATTTAGGTCTTCTGCCCAATTTGGATTAGGTGGTTTGTTTTTTTGATATTGAGCTGCATGAGCTGCTTGTATATTTTGGAGATTAATCCTTTGTCAGTTGCTTCATTTGCAAATATTTTCTCCCATTCTGAGGGTTGCCTTTTCGTCTTGTTTATGGTTTCCTTTGCTGTGTAAAAGCTTTTAAGTTTCATTAGGTCCCATTTGTTTATTTTGGTTTTTATTTCCATTTCTCTAGGAGGTGGGTCAAAAAGGATTTTGCTGTGGTTTATGTCATAGAGTGTTCTGCCTAGGTTTTCCTCTAAGAGTTTTGTAGTGTCTGGCCTTACATTTAGATCTTTAATTCATTTTGAGCTTATTTTTGTGCATGGTGTTAGGGAGTGTTCTAATTTCATCCTTTACATGTAGCTGTCCAGTTTTCGCAGCACCACTTATTGAAGAGGCTGTCTTTTCTCCATTGTGTATAGTCTTGCCTCCTTTATCAGTGATAAGGTGACCATATGTGCGTGTGTTTATCTCTGGGCTTTATATCCGGTTCCATTGATCTATATTTCTCTTTTTGTGCCAGTACCATACTGTCTTCATTACTTAGCTTTGTAGTATAGTCTGAAGTTAGGGAGCCTGATTTCTCCAGCTCCCTTTTTTCTTTCTCAAGATTACTTTGGCTATTCAGGGTCTTTTGTGTTTCCATACAAATTTTTTGTTCTAGTTCTGTGAAAAATGCCATTGGTAGTTTTATAGGGATTTCACTGATTCTGTAGATTGCTTTGGGTAGTATAGTCACTTTCACAATGTAGATTCTTCCAATCGAAGAACCTGGTATATCTCTCCATCTGTTTGTATCATCTTTAATTTCCTTCATCAGTGTCTTATAGTTTTCTGCATACAGGTCTTTTGCCTCCTTAGGTAGGTTTATTCCAAGGTATTGTATTTTTTTTGTTGTGGTGGTAAATGGGAGTGTTTCCTTAATTTCTCTTTCAGATTTTTCATCATTAGTGTATAGGAATGCAAGAGATTTCTGTGCATTAATTTTGTATCCTACTACCGTACCAAATTCATTGACTAGCTCTAGTAGTTTTCTGGTAGCGTCTTCAGGATTCTCTATGTATAGCATCATGTCATCTGCAAACAGTGACAGCTTTACTTCTTCTTTTCAATTTGGATTCCTTTTATTTCTTTTTCTTCTCTGAATGCTGTGGCTAAAACTTCCAAAAATATGTTGAATAATAGTGGTGAGACTGGGCGATCTTGTCTTGTTCCTGATGTTAGTGGCAACATTTTCAGTATTTCACCATTGAGAATGATGTTGGCTGTGGGTATGTCATATATGGCCTTTATTATGTCGAGGTAAGTTCCTTCTATGCCTACTTTCTGGAGGGCTTTTATCATAAATGGGTGTTGAATTTGTCAAAAGCTTTTTCTGCATCTACTGAGATGATCACATGGATTTTCTCCTTCAGTTTGTAAATATGGTTTATCACATTGATTGATTTGTGTATATTGAAGAATCCTTGCATTCCTGGGATAAACCCCACTTGATCATGGCATATGATCCTTTTAATGTGCTGTTGGATTCTGTTTGCTGGTATATTGTTGAGGATTTTTGCATCTATGCTCATCAGTGATATTAGCCTGTAGTTTTCTTTTTCATGGCATCTTTCTCTGGCTTTGGTAGCAGGGTGATGGTGGTCTCGTAGAATGACTTTGGGAGTGTTCCTCCCTCTGCTATATTTTGGAAGAGTTTGAGAAGGATAGACGTTAGCTCTTCTCTAAATGTTTGATAGAATTCACCTGTGAAGCCATCTGGTCCTGGGCCTTTGTTTGTTGGAAGATTTTAAATTACAGTTTCAATTTCAGTGCTTGTGATTGGTCTGTTTATATTTTCTATTTCTTCCTGGTTCAGTCTCGGAAGGTTGTGCTTTTCTAAGAATTTGTCCATTTCTTCCAGGTTGTCCATTTTATTAGCATATAGTTGCTTGTAGTAATCTCTCCTGATCCTTTGTATTTCTGCAGTGTCAGTTGTTACTTCTCCTTTTTCATTTCTAATTCTATTGATTTGAGTCTTCTCACTTTTTTTCTTGATGAGTCTGGTTAATGGTTTATGAACTTTGTTTATCTTCTCAAAGAACCAGCTTTTAGTTTTATTGATCTTTGCTATTGTTTCTTCCATTTTTTTCCATTTATTTCTGATCTGATCTTTATGATTTCTTTCCTTCTGCTGACTTTGGGGTTTTTTTTGTTGTTGTTGTTCTTCTTTCTTTAATTGCTTTAGGTGTAAGGTTAGGTTGTTTATTTGAGATTTTTCTTGTGTCTTGAGGTAGGACTGTATTGCTATAAACTTCCCTCTTAGAATTGCTTTTGCTGCATCCCATAGGTTTTGGGTTGTCGTGTTTTCATTGTCATTTGTTTGTAGGTATTTTTTGATTTCCACTTTGATTTCTTCAGTGATCTCTCGGTTATTTAGTAGTATATTGTTTAACCTCAATGTGTTTGTATTTTTTACAGATTTTTTTCCTGTAATTGATATCTAGTCTCATAGCGTTGTGGTCGGAAAGGATACTTGATACGATTTCAATTTTCTTAAATTTACCAAGGCTTGATTTGTGACCCAAAATATGATCTATCCTGGAGAATGTTCCATGAGCACTTGAGAAGAAAGTGTAATCTGCTGTTTTTGGATGGAATGTCCTATAAATATCAATTAGGTCCATCTTTTTTAATGTATCATTTAAAGCTTGTGTTTCCTTATTTATTTTCATTTGGAAGATCTGTCCATTGCTGAAAGTGGGGTGTTAAAGTCCCCTACTATTACTGTGTTACTGTTGATTTCCCCTTTCATGGCTGTTAGCATTTGCCTTATGTATTGAGGTGCTCCTATGTTGGGTGCCAAAATACTTACAATTGTTATGTCTTCTTCTTGGATTGATCCCTTGATCATTATGTAGTGTCCTTCTTTGTCTCTTGTAATAGTCTTTATTGTAAAGTCTATTTTGTCTGAAATGAGGATTGATACTCCAGCTTTCTTTTGATTTCCATTTGCATGGAATATCTTTTTCCAGCCCCTCACTTTCAGTCTGTATGTGTCCTTAGGTCTGAAGTGGGTCTCTTGTAGATAGCATATGTATGGGTCTTGTTTTTGTATCCATTCAGCCAGTCTATGTCTTTTGGTTGGAGCATTTAATCCATTTACATTTAAGGTAGTTATCAACATGTATATTCCTGTTACCATTTTCTTAATTGTTTTGGGTTTGTAATTGTTAAGTGTTTTCCTTCTCTTGTGTTTCCTGCCTAGAGAAGTTCCTTTAGCATTTGTTGTAAAGCTGGTTTGGTGGTGCTGAATTTTCTTAGCTTCTGCTTATCTGTAAAGTTTTTAATTTCTCCATTGAATCTGAATGAGATCATTGCTGGATAGAGTAATCTTGGTTGTCGGTTTTTCTCTTTCATCACTTTAAATAGGTCCTGCCACTCCCTTCTGGCTTGCAGAGTTTCTGCTGAAAGGTCAGCTGTTAACTTTATGGGGATTCCCTTGTTTGTTAATTGTTGATTTTCCCCTGCTGCTTTTTTTTTTTTTAATTAATTAATTTATTTATGGCTGTGTTGGGTCTTTGTCTCTGCACGAGGGCCTTCTCTAGCTGTGGCAAGCGGAGGCCACTCTTCATCGCGGTGTGTGGGCCTCTCACTATCGCAGCCTCTCCCATTGCGGAGCACAGGCTCCAGATGCGCAGGCTCAGCAATTGTGGCTCACGGGCCCAGCTGCTCTGCGGCATGTGGGATCTTCCCAGACCAGGGCTCGAACCCGTGTCCCCTGCATTAGCAGGAAGATTCTCAACAACTGCGCCACCAGGGAAGCCCCTCCCCTGCTGCTTTTAATATTTTTTCTTTGTCTTTAATTTTTGATAGTTTGATTAATATGTGTCTTGGCATGTCTCTCCTTGGATTTATCCTGTATGGGACTCTCTGTGCTTCCTGGAGTTGACTGACTATTTCCTTACCCATATTAGGGAAGTTTTCAACTATAATCTCTTCAAATATTTTCTCAGTCCCATTTTTTTTTTTTTCTCTTCTTCTTCTGGGACTCTTATAATTCTAATATTGGTGCATTTAATGTTGTCTCAGAGGTCTCTGAGACTGTCCTCAGTTCTTTTCATTCTTTTTTCTTTATTCTGCTCTGCAGTAGTTATTTCCACTATTTCATCTTCCAGGTCACTTATCCGTTCTTCTGCCTCAGTTATTCTGCTATTGATTCCTTCTAGAGAATTTTTAATTTCATTTATTGTGTTGTTCATCATTGTTTATTTGCTCTTTCGTTCTTCTAGGTCCTTGTTAAACCTTTCTTTTATTTTCTCCATTCTATTTCCAAGATTTGGGGTCATCTTTACTATCATTACTCTGAATTCTTTTTCAGGTAGACTGCCTATTTCCTCTTCTTGGTCTGGTGGGTTTTCAACTTGCTCCTTCATCTCTGTATTCTCATTTTGCTTAACTTACTGTGTTTGGGGTCTCCATTTCGCAGGCTGCAGGTTCATAGTTGCTGTTGTTTTCGGTGTCTGCTCCCAGTGGGTAAAGTTGGTTCAGTGGGTTGTGTAGGCTTCCTGGTGGAGGGGACTGGTCCCTGTGTTCTGGTGGATGAGGCTGGATCTTGTCTTTCTGGTGGGCAGGACCACGTCCGGTGATGTGTTTTGGGGTGTCTGTGAACTTATTATTTTTTCAGGCAGCCTCTCTGCTAATGGGTGGGGTTGTGTTCCTGTCTTGCTAGTTGTCTGGCATAGTGTGTCCAGCACTGTAGCTTGCTGGTCGTTGAGTGGAGCTTGGTCTTAGCGTTGTGAAGGAGATTTCTGGGAGAGCTTTTGCCATTAGATATTATGTGGGGCTGGGAGGTCTCTGGTGGACCAATGTCCTGAGCTTGGCTCTCCCACCTCAGAAGCTCAAACCTGACACCCGGCCAGAGCACCAAGACCCTGTCAGCCACACGGCTCAGAAGACAAGGGAGGAAAAAAAGAAAGAAAGAAAGAAAGAGAGAAAGAAAGGAAGAAGGAAGGAAGGAAAATTTTAAAGTTATTAAAATATAAAAAATTATTAAAAATTGAAAAATTTAAAAGTACTAAACAAAAAAAGGAAGAGAAATAAAGAAGAGAGCAACCAAACCAAAAAACAAATCCACCCATGATAAGAAGTGCTAAAAATTATACTAAAAAAAAAGAAAAAAAAAATGACGGTCAACACCCTACGACAAATGGCAAAAGCAAAGTTATACAGAAAAAAATCACACAAAGAGGCATACACATGAATACTCACAAAAAGAGAAAAGGGGAAAAAAAAAATATATATATATATATATATTTTAAAAATTTAAAAGAAGAGAGTAACCAAATCAATAAACAAATCTACCAATGAGCTTAAGCTCTAAATACTAAACTAAGATAAACATTAAATCAGAAACAAATTAGATGCAGAAAGCAAACCTCAATTCTACATTTGCTCCCAAAGTCCACCACCTCAATTTTGGGATGATTCGTTGACTATTCAGGTATTCCACAGATACAGGGTGCATCAAGTTGATTGTGGAGATTTAATCCGCTGCTCCTGAGGCGGCTCAGAGAAATTTCCCTTTCTCTTCTTTGTTCTCACAGCTCCTGGGGTTCAGCTTTGGATTTGGCCTCACCTCTGTGTTTAGGTCACCTGAGGGCGTCTGTTCTTCCCTCAGACAGGAGGGGGTTAAAGTAACAGCTGATTCGAGGGCTCTGGCTCACTTAGACTGGGAGGGAGGGAGGGGTACGGAATGTGGGGCAAGCCTGCGGCGGCAGAGGCCACTGTGACGTTGCAACAGCCTGAGGCGCACCGTGTGTTCTCCCGGGGAAGCTGTCGCTGGATCATGGCACCCTGGCAGTGGTGGGCTGCACAGGCTACCAGGAGGGGCGGTGTGGGTAGTGACCTGTGCTTTCAGACAGGCTTCTTGGTGGCTGCAGTAGCAGCCTTAGTGTTTTATGCTGTCTCTGGTGTCTGCGCTGATCGCCGCGGCTCGCACCCGTCTCTGGAACTCATTTAGGCGGTGCTCTGAATCCCCTCTCCTCACGCACCCTGAAACAATGGTCTCTTGCTACTTAGGCAGGTCCAGAGTTTTTCCCGGACTCCCTCTTGGCTATCCGTGGTGCACTAGCCCCATTCAGGCTGTGTTCACACAGGCAACCCCAGTCCTCTCCCTGTGATCTGACTTCCGAAGCCGGAGCCTCAGTTCACAGCCCCAACCCACCCAGGTGGGTGAGCATACAAGCCTCTTAGGCTGGTGAGTGCTGGTTGGCATTGATCCTCTGTGAGGGAATCTCTCCACTTTGCCCTCTGCACCCCTGATGCTGTGCTCTCCTCCATGGCTCTGAAGCTTCCCCACCGCTCACCCCCCATCTCCACTAGTGAAGGTGCTTCCTAGTGTGTGGAAACTTTCCTCCTTCACAGCTTCCTCCTAGAGGTGCAAGTCCTATCGCTATACTTTTGTCTCTGATTTTCCATTTTTCTTTTACCCTACTCAGGTACATGCAGAGTTTTTTGTCTTTTGGGAAGTCTGCGGTCTTCTGCCAGCATTCAGTAGGTGTTCTGTAGGAGTTGTTCCACATGAAGATGTAGTTTTGATGTATTTGTGGGGAGGAAGGTGATCTCTGTGTCTTACTCCTCTGCCATCTTGAAGGCGCCCTCTCTCAACTCAGAAGAAAAGGGAGTGTCCAGTCCACTCTTCACTAGTGGAGATGGGGGGTGAGCAGTGGGGGAGCTTCAGAGCCATGGAGGAGAGCACAGCATCAGGGGTGCAGAGGGCAAAGTGGAGAGATTCCCTCACAGAGGATCAATGCCAACCAGCACTCACCAGCCTAAAAGGCTTGTCTGCTCACCCACCTGGGTGGGTTGGGGCTGTGAACTGAGGCTCCAGCTTCGGAAGTCAGATCACAGGGAGAGGACTGGGGTTGACTGTGTGAACACAGCCTGAATGGGGCTAGTGCACCACGGATAGCCAAGAGGGAGTCCGGGAAAAACTCTGGACCTGCCTAAGTAGCAAGAGACCATTGTTTCAGGGTGCGTGAGGAGAGGGGATTCAGAGCACCGCCTAAACGAGTTCCAGAGACGGGTGCGAGCCGCGGCGATCAGCGCAGACACCAGAGACAGCATAAAACACTAAGGCTGCTACTGCAGCCACCAAGAAGCCTGTCTGAAAGCACAGGTCACTACCCACACCGCCCCTCCTGGTAGCCTGTGCAGCCCACCACTGCCAGGGTGCCATGATCCAGGGACAGCTTCCCCGGGAGAACACACGGTGCGCCTCAGGCTGTTGCAACGTCACAGTGGCCTCTGCCGCCGCAGGCTTGCCCCACATTCCGTACCCCTCCCTCCCTCCCAGTCTAAGTGAGCCAGAGCCCTCGAATCAGCTGTTACTTTAACCCCCTCCTGTCTGAGGGAAGAACAGACGCCCTCAAGTGACCTAAACGCAGAGGTGAGGCCAAATCCAAAGCTGAACCCCAGGAGCTGTGAGAACAAAGAAGAGAAAGGGAAATTTCTCTGAGCCGCCTCAGGAGCAGCGGATTAAATCTCCACAATCAACTTGATGCACCCTGTATCTGTGGAATACCTGAATAGTCAACGAATCATCCCAAAATTGAGGTGGTGGACTTTGGGAGCAAATGTAGAATTGAGGTTTGCTTTCTGCATCTAATTTGTTTCTGATTTAATGTTTATCTTAGTTTAGTATTTAGAGCTTAAGATCATTGGTAGATTTGTTTATTGATTTGGTTACTCTCTTCTTTTAAATTTTTAAAATATATATATATATATATATATTTTTTCCCCCTTTTCTCTTTTTGTGAGTATTCATGTGTATGCCTCTTTGTGTGATTTTTTTCTGTATAACTTTGCTTTTGCCATTTGTCGTAGGGTGTTGACCGTCATTTTTTTTTTCTTTTTTTTTAGTATAATTTTTAGCACTTCTTATCATGGGTGGATTTGTTTTTTGGTTTGGTTGCTCTCTTCTTTATTTCTCTTCCTTTTTTTGTTTAGTACTTTTAAATTTTTCAATTTTTAATAATTTTTTATATTTTAATAACTTTAAAATTTTCCTTCCTTCCTTCTTCCTTTCTTTCTCTCTTTCTTTCTTTCTTTCTTTTTTTCCTCCCTTGTCTTCTGAGCCGTGTGGCTGACAGGGTCTTGGTGCTCTGGCCGGGTGTCAGGTTTGAGCTTCTGAGGTGGGAGAGCCAAGCTCAGGACATTGGTCCACCAGAGACCTCCCAGCCCCACATAATATCTAATGGCAAAAGCTCTCCCAGAAATCTCCTTCACAACGCTAAGACCAAGCTCCACTCAACGACCAGCAAGCTACAGTGCTGGACACACTATGCCAGACAACTAGCAAGACAGGAACACAACCCCACCCATTAGCAGAGAGGCTGCCTGAAAAAATAATAAGTTCACAGACACCCCAAAACACATCACCGGACGTGGTCCTGCCCACCAGAAAGACAAGATCCAGCCTCATCCACCAGAACACAGGGACCAGTCCCCTCCACCAGGAAGCCTACACAACCCACTGAACCAACTTTACCCACTGGGAGCAGACACCGAAAACAACAGCAACTATGAACCTGCAGCCTGCGAAATGGAGACCCCAAACACAGTAAGTTAAGCAAAATGAGAATACAGAGATGAAGGAGCAAGTTGAAAACCCACCAGACCAAGAAGAGGAAATAGGCAGTCTACCTGAAAAAGAATTCAGAGTAATGATAGTAAAGATGACCCCAAATCTTGGAAATAGAATGGAGAAAATAAAAGAAAGGTTTAACAAGGACCTAGAAGAACGAAAGAGCAAATAAACAATGATGAACAACACAATAAATGAAATTAAAAATTCTCTAGAAGGAATCAATAGCAGAATAACTGAGGCAGAAGAACGGATAAGTGACCTGGAAGATGAAATAGTGGAAATAACTACTGCAGAGCAGAATAAAGAAAAAAGAATGAAAAGAACTGAGGACAGTCTCAGAGACCTCTGAGACAACATTAAATGCACCAATATTAGAATTATAAGAGTCCCAGAAGAAGAAGAGAAAAAAAAAAAAATGGGACTGAGAAAATATTTGAAGAGATTATAGTTGAAAACTTCCCTAATATGGGTAAGGAAATAGTCAGTCAACTCCAGGAAGCACAGAGAGTCCCATACAGGATAAATCCAAGGAGAGACATGCCAAGACACATATTAATCAAACTATCAAAAATTAAAGACAAAGAAAAAATATTAAAAGCAGCAGGGGAAAAGCAACAATTAACAAACAAGGGAATCCCCATAAAGTTAACAGCTGACCTTTCAGCAGAAACTCTGCAAGCCAGAAGGGAGTGGCAGGACCTATTTAAAGTGATGAAAGAGAAAAACCGACAACCAAGATTACTCTATCCAGCAATGATCTCATTCAGATTCAATGGAGAAATTAAAAACTTTACAGATAAGCAAAAGCTAAGAAAATTCAGCACCACCAAACCAGCTTTACAACAAATGCTAAAGGAACTTCTCTAGGCAGGAAACACAAGAGAAGGAAAACACTTACAATTACAAACCCAAAACAATTAAGAAAATGGTAACAGGAATATACATGTTGATAACTACCTTAAATGTAAATGGATTAAATGCTCCAACCAAAAGACATAGACTGGCTGAATGGATACAAAAACAAGACCCATACATATGCTATCTACAAGAGACCCACTTCAGACCTAAGGACACATACAGACTGAAAGTGAGGGGCTGGAAAAAGATATTCCATGCAAATGGAAATCAAAAGAAAGCTGGAATATCAATCCTCATTTCAGACAAAATAGACTTTACAATAAAGACTATTACAAGAGACAAAGAAGGACACTACATAATGATCAAGGGATCAATCCAAGAAGAAGACATAACAATTGTAAGTATTTTGGCACCCAACATAGGAGCACCTCAATACATAAGGCAAATGCTAACAGCCATGAAAGGGGAAATCGACAGTAACACAATAATAGTAGGGGACTTTAACACCCCACTTTCAGCAATGGACAGATCTTCCAAATGAAAATAAATAAGGAAACACAAGCTTTAAATGATACATTAAAAAAGATGGACCTAATTGATATTTATAGGACATTCCATCCAAAAACAGCAGATTACACTTTCTTCTCAAGTGCTCATGGAACATTCTCCAGGATAGATCATATTTTGGGTCACAAATCAAGCCTTGGTAAATTTAAGAAAATTGAAATCGTATCAAGTATCCTTTCTGACCACAACACTATGAGACTAGATATCAATTACAGGAAAAAATCTGTAAAAATAAAAACACATTGAGGTTAAACAATATACTACTAAATAACCGAGAGATCACTGAAGAAATCAAAGCGGAAATCAAAAAATACCTACAAACAAACGACAATGAAAACACGACAACCCAAAACCTATGGGATGCAGCAAAAGCAATTCTAAGAGGGAAGTTTATAGCAATACAGTCCTACCTCAAGACACAAGAAAAATCTCAAATAAACAACCTAACCTTACACCTAAAGCAATTAGAGAAAGAAGAACAAAAAAACCCCCCAAAGTCAGCAGAAGGAAAGAAATCATAAAGATCAGATCAGAAATAAATGGAAAAAAATGAAAGAAACAATAGCAAAGATCAATAAAACTAAAAGCTGGTTCTTTGAGAAGATAAACAAAGTTGATAAACCATTAGCCAGACTCATCAAGAAAAAAAGTGAGAAGACTCAAATCAATAGAATTAGAAATGAAAAAGGAGAAGTAACAACTGACACTGCAGAAATACAAAGGATCAGGAGAGATTACTACAAGCAACTATATGCCAATAAAATGGACAACCTGGAAGAAATGGACAAATTCTTAGCAAAGCACAACCTTCCGAGACTGAACCAGGAAGAAATAGAAAATATAAACAGACCAATCACAAGCACTGAAATTGAAACTGTGATTTAAAATCTTCCAACAAACAAAGGCCCAGGACCAGATGGCTTCACAGGTGAATTCTATCAAACATTTAGAGAAGAGCTAACATCTATCCTTCTCAAACTCTTCCAAAATATAGCAGAGGGAGGAACACTCCCAAAGTCATTCTACGAGGCCACCATCACCCTGCTACCAAAACCAGAGAAAGATGCCACAAAAAAAGAAAACTACAGGCCAACATCACTGATGTGCATAGATGCAAAAATCCTCAACAATATACCAGCAAACAGAATCCAACAGCACATTAAAAGGATCATACGCCATGATCAAGTGGGGTTTATCCCAGGAATGCAAGGATTTTTCAATATACGCAAATCAATCAATGTGATAAACCATATTTACAAACTGAAGGAGAAAATTCATGTGATCATCTCAATAGATGCAGAAAAAGCTTTTGACAAATTCAACACCCATTTATGATAAAAACCCTCCAGAAAGTAGGCATAGAAGGAACTTACCTCAACATAATAAAGGCCATATATGACATACCCACAGCCAACATCATTCTCAATGGTGAAATACTGAAAACGTTTCCACTAACATCAGGAAGAAGACAAGATTGCCCATTCTCACCACTATTATTCAACATAGTTTTGGAAGTTTTAGGCACAGCATTCAGAGAAGAAAAAGGAATCCAAATTGAAAGGAAGAAGTAAAGCTGTCACTGTTTGCAGATGACATGATGCTATACATAGAGAATCCTGAAGACGCTACCAGAAAACTACTAGAGCTAGTCAATGAATTTGGTACGGTAGTAGGATACAAAATTAATGCACAGAAATCTCTTGCATTCCTATACACTAATGATGAAAAATCTGAAAGAGAAATTAAGGAAACACTCCCATTTACCACCACAACAAAAAAAAATACAATACCTTGGAATAAACCTACCTAAGGAGGCAAAAGACCTGTATGCAGAAAACTATAAGACACTGATGAAGGAAATTAAAGATGATACAAACAGATGGAGAGATATACCAGGTTCTTCGATTGGAAGAATCTACATTGTGAAAGTGACTATACTACCCAAAGCAATCTACAGAATCAGTGAAATCCCTATAAAACTACCAATGGCATTTTTCACAGAACTAGAACAAAAAATTTGTATGGAAACACAAAAGACCCTGAATAGCCAAAGTAATCTTGAGAAAGAAAAAGGGAGCTGGAGAAATCAGGCTCCCTAACTTCAGACTATACTACAAAGCTAAGTAATCAAGACAGTGTGGTACTGGCAGAAAAAGAGAAATATAGATCAATGGAACCGGATATAAAGCCCAGAGATAAACACACGCACATATGGTCACCTTATCACTGATAAAGGAGGCAAGACTATACAATGGAGAAAAGACAGCCTCTTCAATAAGTGGTGCTGCGAAAACTGGACAGCTACATGTAAAGGATGAAATTAGAACACTCCCTAACACCATGCACAAAAATAAGCTCAAAATGAATTAAAGATCTAAATGTAAGGCCAGACACTACAAAACTCTTAGAGGAAAACCTAGGCAGAACACTCTATGACATAAACCACAGCAAAATCCTTTTTGACCCACCTCCTAGAGAAATGGAAATAAAAACCAAAATAAACAAATGGGACCTAATGAAACTTAAAAGCTTTTACACAGCAAAGGAAACCATAAACAAGACGAAAAGGCAACCCTCAGAATGGGAGAAAATATTTGCAAATGAAGCAACTGACAAAGGATTAATCTCCAAAATATACAAGCAGCTCATGCAGCTCAATATCAAAAAAACAAACCACCTAATCCAAATTGGGCAGAAGACCTAAATAGAGATTTCTCCAAAGAAGATATACAGATTGGCAACAAACACATTAAAGGATGCTCAACATCACTAATCATTAGAGAAATGCAAATCAAAACTACAGTGAGGTATCACCTCACACTGGTTAGAATCAAAAAATCTATAAACAATAAATGCTGGAGAGGGTGTGGAGAAAAGGGAACCCTCTTGCACTGTTGGTGGGAATGTAAATTGATACAGCCACTGTGGAGAACAGTATGGAGGTTCCTTAAAAAATGAAGAATAGAACTACCATATGACTCAGCAATCCCACTCTTGGGCATATACCCTGAGAAAACCATCATTCAAAAAGAGTCATGTACCACAATGTTCACTGCAGGTCTATTTACAAGAGCCAGGACATGGAAGCCACCTAAGTGTCCATTGACAGATGAATGGATAAAGAAGATGTGGCACATACATACAATGGAATATTACTCCGCCATAAAAAGAAACAAAATTGAGTTATTTGTAGTGAGGTGGATGGACCTAGAGACTATCATACAGAGTGATGTAAGTCAGAAAGAGAAAAAGAAATACTATATGCTAACACATATATATGGAATC
Organism: Balaenoptera borealis; assembly: GCF_965194805.1. NCBI lineage: Eukaryota > Metazoa > Chordata > Mammalia > Artiodactyla > Balaenopteridae > Balaenoptera > Balaenoptera borealis. Next base: position 58,628,275 of record NC_138869.1, on the reverse strand, counting down.
TAAAAAAAAAAAAAAAGTTTCTGAAGAACCAAGGGGCAAGACAGGAATAAAGACGCAGACAGAGAGAATGGACTTGAGGACATGGGGACAGGAAAGGGTAAGCTGAGACGAAGTGATAGAGTGGCATGTACATATATACACTACCAAATGTAAAATAGATAGGTACTTGGAAGCAGCCGCATAGCACAGTGAGATCAGCTTGGTGCTTTGTGTCCACCTAGAGTGGTGGGCTAGGCAGGGTGGAGGGAGACGTAAGAGGGAGGTGATATGGGGATGTATGTATATGTATAGCTGAGTCACTTTGTTATACAGCAGAAACTAACACACCATTGTAAAGCAATTATACTTCAATAAGGATGTTAAAAAAGAAAAGCAAAGATAGGAAAATGAAGACTTTTTTTTAAAAAAAGTTAAAAGTTGTTGTACAGAAAGAGAAGTTGGACTGATAAGAATGTTAACAACTTTGTGAAAAAAAGAAAAGAACAGGGAGGGAAAGAAAAGAAAGAAAGATAAAAAATAAAATAAAATAAATTTTTTAAAATAAAAAAAATTCAATTATTAAAAATTAAAAATTAAAAAATAATAAAAAAAAAGAAAGAAAAGAGCAACCAAACCAAACCAATAAACAAATCCACTAATGATAACAAGCAGTAAAAACTATACTAAAAAAAGAAAAAGAAAGGACAGACAGAACCCTAGGACAAATGGTAAAAGCAAACCTATACAGATAAAATCACACAAAGCAGCATACACATACACACTCACAAAAAGAGAAAAAGGAAAAAAAATATATATCTTAAAAAAAAAAGGAAGAGAGCAACCAAATCAATAACCAAATCTACCAATGATAATAAGCTCTAGATACTAAACTAAGATAAACATAAAGCCCGGAACAAATTAGATGCAGAAAGCAAACCCCAAGTCTACAGTTGCTCCCAAAGTCCACCACCTCAATTTTGGGATGATTCGTTGTCTACTCAGGTATTCCACAGATGCAGGGTACATCAAGTTGATTGTGGAGATTTAATCTGCTGCCCCTGAGGCTGCTGGGAGAGATTTCCCTTTCTCTTCTTTGTTCGCACAGCTCCTGGTGTTCAGGTTTGGATCTGGCCCCGCCTCTGTACGTAGGTCGCCTGAGGGCGTCTGTTCTTCACGCAGACAGGACGGGGTTAAAGGAGCAGCTGATTTGGGGGCTCTGGCTCACGCAGGCTGGGCCGAGGGAGGGGAACAGAATGCAGGGCAAGCCCGCAGCGGCAGAGCCCAGCGTGACGTTGCACCAGCCTGAGGTGCGCCGTGTGTTCTCCTGGGCAAGTTGTCACTGGATCTCGGGACCCTGGCAGTGGCAGGCTGCACAGGCTCCCAGGAGGGGAGGTGTGGTTAGTGACCTGTGCTTGCACACAGGCTTCTTGGTGGCGGCAGCAGCAGCCTTAGTGTCTCTGGTGTCTACACTGATAGCCACGGCTCGTGCCTGTCTCTGGATCTTGTTTAGGTGGTGCTCTGAATCCCCTCTCCTCACGGACCCTGAAACAATGGTCTCTTGCCTCTTAGGCAGGTCCAGACTTTTTCCCGGACTCCCTCCCGGCTAGCTGTGGTGCACTAGCCCCCTTCAGGCTGTGTCCACGCAACCCACCCCAGTCCTCTCCCTGGGATCTGACCTCCGAAGCCTGAGCCTCAACTCCCAGCCTCCACCCGTCCCGGCGGGTGAGCAGACAAGCCTCTCGGGCTGGTGAGAGCTGGTCAGCACCGATCCTCTGTGAGGGAATCTCTCCGCTTTGCCCTCTGTACCCCCGTTCCTGCGCTCTCCTCCATGGCTCTAAAGCTTCCCCCCCGCCACCCCCCATCTCCGCCAGTGAAGGGGTTTCCTAGTGTGTGGAAACTTTTCCTCCTTCACAGCTTCCTCCCAGAGGTGCAGGTCCCGTCCCTATTCTTTTGTCTCTGTTTATTCTTTTTTCTTTTGCCCTACCCAGGTGTGTGGGGAGTTTCTTGCCTTTTGGGAAGTCTGAGGTCTTCTGCCAGCGTTCAGTAGGTGTTCTGTAGGAGTTGTTCCACATATATATGTATTTTTGATGTATTTGTGGGAAGGAAGGTGATCTCCACATCTTACTCCTCTGCCATCTTGAAGGTCCCCCCTCACATTATATTTTTATTGGACAATGCTGGTCTAGATTAAGTGATGTTACTTAGTTTAAATCCTGAATCCCCACTTACTAGCAGAAAGACAATGGGTAAATTAACTTCACTAAGTTCAGTCTTCCCTTGTAAACTGGGGGTAATAAAAGTGTTCCCTTCCTAGGGTTGTTGTGATGATTAAATAAGAGAAAGAAAATGAAGCACTTAACACATGGTAACTCTTTGAAGCTGAACTATAGCACTGGGATTTCAACAAGGACCACTAAACAAAAATCATTTGATGCCTCATATTTTTAAAATATGCCAGGCATAGTAATCAGGCACTTTAATAATCTTCGTTGCCAACTATCAATACTTTAAAAGGGGTGTTGGTCTTACACATCACATAAACCAACTCATTCTCCTAATTTTCTAAATTCAATAAAATTGATGAGGTTCCCAGTGAGCCTAAAGACATGAAGTCACATTCAGTCATCAGTGTTGGATGGAATTACGGAACCTACACTTGCAGGTCAGCTGATTCATGTCAGTGTTGCTCTCACAGAACTACATTTTACTGCAGGTTCCCAAAATAATGTATATACAAAAAATGTATCTCTTCCGAGCTCCATGTTTTCACTGGTCCACCTCTTCCCAGAACACGCTGGGTCAGGTGAATTCTCCAGAAGTCAATTCGCTGAGTGGGCAATTTGCCTAAAGCCAATTAGTGGAAAGGCCAATTCACCAAACCACTGATTCATCACATTTATTTATTTCGACTATTTCGTTGTGGTTCGTGGGTTGTGATCATGTCCTCATTACAGCATTTTAAGGAACGTTTAATTTGTTTCTGTCAGAGTCCCCTACTGTTCCAGCTGAAGCAAAAGGGCCAAGAGAGGAAGAGGTTGAAGAAAGAGCAGAGAAAGGAGACCTGAAAAGGGGAAGCTGCGGGGTGGAGAGGAGAGAGACACCACAGAGGGTGAGAAGAGTGTGAGGACAAACTATGATCTCAAATAGGGAGCAGTCTTAGCAATGCATTTTTCAAGATGATTATCGGTCATGCAAGCAGACAATTGTAATAGTTCCTGATATTCGAGAAAGTACTCCAGAATGTATATCTATTGACTATGTGAAGAATTCTTATCAATATAATCTCCTCATGCATAATAATACATTCTTATACTCAATTTTCATATTCAATAATTATCCATGGGAAACATCTTCCTTGTGTCCCCATCTCTAGGGTCTCTGCCCCTCATTCTCTCACTCTCCAGCTGGCAGTAACAGGAAGTGGGGGCAGAAACGTACTGAAGAGTCTTAGCATGCTGTTACCCATGCAAAAATGAAAAGAGTTTTTTAAAACGTAAGTTAGGCAAATTGGTCGCTGAACACACTTGCCTTTGGCAAAATGGTCATTTAATAAATCAGCTTCTAGAATATATATATACCTGAATCGCTGTGCTGTACACCTGAGACTTACACGATATTGTAAATCAACTACATGTCAATAAAAAAAAATTTTTTTAAGAACTAATTTAAAAAATCAATCAATCAATCAACCATTCAATCAGTCAGTCAGCTTCTAGGAGCTGGCCTGCTTCTGGACGTGCAAAGAAAGCTGATGATGGATGAGTTAGGAGGGAGGAGCTAAAAACTGGAGAGGTTTCGTATTCTGCTTTCTACTTCCATAAGAAAAAGGTTTAGACAAACATTGATCAGGTATATACAATCCTTTACTTTAAGAGCCCTGGCTATTGTGTAGGGTCTAAAGCAATGTCAACAAATATTTGTCCCTGAGCCCTGCCCCCTCCTCACCCATCCTTCACTTATCAACCATGCTGCTGCTCCCTGCTTCAGTGGATGTGACTAGAACCTTCTCAGTCACCCCAAGGTCAGTGCACTTTTGGGTATGTGAGTAAAGGGAAATCTAATTGCCAACCCGAGTCTCCCAACTATCTTAGCACATACAAGCGAACAGAGCTGTTCGTCCCCAAAAATAGATTGAAAAGAAATATACCACTATCTTAATGAGAGAGCATAATTCAAAGACCAGGAAGACATGCCTAAATGCAGACTGAAGGTCTTAGAGTAATTAAAGACTGTGTCAGGGAGAAGGGGTGCTGAGGGATCTGAAAGGAATTACTAATGATGCTCACCTCAGATCACGGAAGCCTTTCTCCCTAAATCCACCTGCGTGGGCCTGGAGGCAGCTATGTTCATCTCCTGAGACGGGAACATTAGGTTGTCATAACCTGGCTCATTTAAAATTTCCACACTAGATTTGACCGTCTCTCCTCGTCTTCTGGGTTTGCACAAGAAAGTTTCTAAATATAATTTAGAAACTTCTGTGAGCTACAAGTATCTGAGCCTCTTAGCAAATATATCTCTTTCTATAAACTCTGCTTTATAATCATTCTTAGAATAATCATAATTATCATTTTTACTCCATCTTACCTGCTATATGTGTGTGTATATACATGAGACTCTTAGATCTTTACAACAATGTTATGAGGTAGATATTTGGATCCTCATTTATAGAGGAAATAACCAAATCTCAAATATGTAAGGAACACGTTCAGCTCCGGAGACCTCAGCTGGACAAAAACCGAAGAAAGAATATGTTTGACTCCAAAGTCTGTGGTGCTCAACCCTTGCGTGCTAGAGTCTTCTGAGTCTAAAAGCCACTAAAGGGTCACTCGTGAGAGGTGAAAAGACCAGGTATCTGAACCAGATTCTGAATTATGGAAAATCCAGCCTTTTACAGGCAGTCTCTCCTGGGCGTAATGGAATAATACTGTCATAACTGTATCAACTGTTTGCAACTTCCTGGTTTTCTTATCATTTTGAAAGTCAAATTACTATGTAATAATAACCATACACATGTGCGTAATATTTTTCTCATATATGTGGTGTGTGTGTGTGTGTGTGTGTATATATATATATATATATTTAGATTACTGTAGTAGAATACAAGCCATTGTTTTTTGTTCACAGAATATCTATTAACATCTCACAAAGTAAGAGCACCCTTAGTTAAACATATGCAAATAAAGTGACCTAGACTCAGGCTCCAGAGATCAATTCTTTGGGTCAGGATCAGCTTTTGGCTGAAACAAGGCAGTACACCTTGCTCCCCACCAAAAATATAATAATGACAATGAGGCCAACCAAAACCTGATTAGCACAGGAGTCCAGCCAGTAATGAAAACCAGAAATTCTAGAGCTGCCAGAAGTTGACGTCAAGATGAAAGTCAAAAGCAAAAACAAAACAAGACTAGGCTCAATGCAGAAACAGCCCTACGACGAATACACTGGAACAACTTGGAAAATTCTCATTCATGAAAGCTTCCTTCTTTTCCCTTATAATTTAAATCTCCATCTCTCACAATTTGTGAAACATTGAGCCAATACTTGGATCCCTTGGATGAGGACAGTTTAGAAAGCAGTGAGGACAGATGAAGGGTTTACTCCTTTCTCAGTGGAGGGTAGAAGGCTTCACAGTGGGAACCTTGATAGGTACATATGATAATTCTCAGAATATTGAGTTTATCAGAACATCCTGTTCTTTGGTAAAATAAGGCTTTCCTGACACAAATATTCCTGACCTTGGGAAAGTATTTATGAGTGCTATGTACAAAAGGATGTGTTTTTGTGTTTGCCATCTGTGAAATGAGAGCAGTGAATGATGCTCGGAAATGGCCGGGACACAATTCATTGGTTGGGAGTGCTTCCAGTATTTTAAAAGGCTCAAGTTGGCATTCGAAGAGAACATGAGAATTTACCTTCACACCACTTAAGTCTTAACAAAAGAAGAATGACAATTAATATAGGGAAAAGGAGTTTCTTTCAGAACACAGGAAACTGAGTCAGAGAAAACTCCAGGCCTCAGATTCCGACTCCAATTTTGGTCTGAATGAGCTCACAGGGCAGTAAGGGCATAGGAATGGCAAACTTTCATTTGAAGGAAAGGTAGGGAAGGGGTGGGCCAGGGAAGCCCCATATAATTCAACCTACAATCCCCCTGGTTCTTAAATGTTCAAAGAAATGAAACAGTAAAAATAAGCAAGCAAAATACCCACCAAACAAACAAAAAACAAAACAAAACCTTGTAAGGGCATGGTTCTAAACATAGCAGGATCAAATAACCCTCAAGACTTTCTTCAGGCAGGAAATGAAGAAACAAGTACCTGGAAGCAGGAAAGAGGTCTGAGACCTACAAGATCAGGTCTATAAGAGCGTCAGCAAGATGCGAGCCTCGCTGGATACATACTGACCGTGACTCTATCGGATTCCTTTGAATTGGAAAGGGGAAGTTGAATTTCAGTGTACATCCATTAGTATAAACCACAAACCCTTGCTAAAGAATAAAAACTCTCACCTCACACCATTGGAAGATGCTCAGGTCAATGGAAAATTGGCATTTGCTTTATCATTCTGCTTTACAGTTAAATTTCCTGAAATAGATTGTTTTTGTGTTAAGTCAATTGTGTCATTCACAACCATCCTACCTTTTTAGTAAATAAAGTAACTTCCATTTGTTGGTGGTACGTGTGGGCTATTGGCCTCTCTTCCCTACTATCATGACCAGGTTGCAATGAAAACAAGTCTAAAACCAAGTTTTTTTGCACGTACAAACATTTATTACCAAACAGGTATGACAACAGTTTATAAACTAGCAAGTAAACTCAAGAAACACCAGCTCTCTGTTCTTCTAAGTGCTCTGACAGCTCACTCCAGGAAAGGTCTGCTCAGGACAAATGCAATGAGGTTTTACTGGCAGGAATAAGGCAACAAAGAACCCCAGAAATCTGTGTCTGTACATAGACTGTTTTGTTTTCTACCTGTTTGTCTGTCTATCTATCTATCTATCTATCTATCTATCTATCTATCTATCTATCTATCCATCTATCTTTTAGAATCTAAAGTTCCATTCTGAAGCATACAATCTAGATTTATTGGATTCTTATTCCCTGTTCACATAAGGTTGCAAAAGCCTTTAGAATGCCACGTACTCTAAGGTGTAGAATAAACCCCACTAATGTAAATGTATATGTACCATGCCACCTTGATTGAAGTGCTTTAAAGAACAAACAGCAATAGAAATAACTCGTGTCCATCAATAAGGGGGCATATTCTGCCCAGTGTCACAGCCTAGCCATCTGCAGTGTCAGCCACAGACCCAGGGGTTTTTGTTTAATTCCAGCAAGTTCCAGCCTACATGGCAGGTGAAGGAGGTTTCCTTGGACTGTGTTCAGAGTTCTGCAGGACGCCTATCTTGCCAAAAGCAAGAAGACGGAACTGTTAGGTAGCGGAAGGTTATTAAAATGTAAACCAAGAAAGGAAGAAAAGGGCAAAGGTAGAAAAGAATGGTATTGATTTCCTGCGATGAGCCCTTATAAAATGCTTTCTCCTCCCTGGAGACCCAGTAGAATTCAATTACTATCAAACCAAACTAAAATTATGAAACAGACTCTCTCTTTCTCCTTGCATTGTAATAAATAACTTCTCATGCCAATTTCAGGTTGCTAGAGAATTTTTAAAATTATTATTTACAAGTAAGTCAATTCTGATAGGAGATGAGTTTCTATTCTTAGGGTTACAGATCACTTCTAACGTGTTCAGCTAATTGGGTCACCATTATTTCACCCTGCTCATTTATAATTCCAGTTCCGTTCTTTCCCAAGATGTTTTACCCCCCCCAAAAAAACAAACAAAAAACAAAACAAACAAAAAAACTCCTAAAATCTCTAGTTAGTATTACAATTCAGTTCATAAAAATAAAATCAAGGAAGGTTCACTTTTTTCTTTTTTACAAAGTGGGGCAATTTTTTTTAAAAGGTAGAGCACAGGAAGATATCCAAATAAAGGAACAATCTTACCAGTTGCTTTATTTAGTCTCATTTCATATTTACTAAACTAGCTTCATTTTGAATGACTTCCCAAGAAACTAAACAGGCAAGCACACTGCTTAGACCAGCCCTGGCGTGTCCAGGCCTGTGTGAGCCTGCGGCAATCTTTAGCTGTCTAACTTGGTCCAAACTTCTCCAAGGAAGAGATTATAACTAGGATATATAGTGGGAGTGTACATTGGTAATGGCTTTAAAGATATATATTCAAAGGTTTTGAATGTTCTGGCAAGGCTGCGGTAAGGATGATTGCCCTTCTCTGCCTTTCTTTGCCTTCTATTCTTCCCCAATCCCCATCTTGTACATACAAATCAAGTGCTCACACACACCCCTACACATATTTAACATTCTGAACTGAATTGCATGTCCACAGGGACAGATGAGCAGTATCAGAAGCTCTGCTGACCTGCTCCATGTGCAGTGCTGAACTGACAATTTATGCCTACAGGCGGCTGCCTGCAAATGCAATTAGGCCCTGTTCTCCCTGGGAGGGATCAAGTGCACCTCATTAGCTCGTCCAAGATGGTATTAATACTAGTGACTTTTTACCTGCAAGAAAAATGGACAACTTATGCCAAAGGAAGTGAAATGTATGATCAGCCTAGGCCATGCAGCCAATGCTATTTTGTACAGAGAAGTATTCAAGCCTCAGTCCATTACGTTTAGATGGAGTTGGATCATCCTGGACTCATTAACAAAGTTTTTTCTCAACAGAAAGAGAAACCCCTATTCTTCCTTGAAACTTCTGAAAAATACAGTGCATGGTCCTTCCAAAGAAACGTGTTTGCAGTTTAGTGGAAGGAACACAGGCTTTGGAGTAAGACTGACCTACATTCTAATCATATCTTGAAGGTGTTAGCCCACCAATGAGTAGCTGAGTCAGGATTTGGACATGGATTGCTTGATGCTAATCCCTTTCTTTTTTTTTTTTTTAGTGTAACTCAGGATCCAGGACACACAATGAAACGAGTAAATGTCATGTCCCAGGAAATTAATAATTGAGACCTTGGCCAGTTTCAATTAACCTTTTAGAAAACACAGGTTTATAAAGGCAGGTTATGTTATTTTGAAATAGCATCTTAGGAGGTCTTTCTGGGATTAGGATGTACCCTGAGACATCAATCTCAGGTGCCACATGAAGCATGTCCATTATGACTTGTGGCTTGTGAAAGTTCATGCTTCTGTTAGTTGGAAAATCAAACTTGAACTAAAAATCACTGGAATATTAATCTCAGATGATTCCTAATGTGAATCAGGTAAATAAAAAAGCAGGAGGCCTTGAGGTGAAGAGCTGGGGCAAGAATTAAGTTCTTATGGTGTAGTAGCAAGAGGGGAGAAAGGGGGTCTGGTGCTGATGAGGAGCATGGAGGGAGGAGAGACGATAAAGTGAGTCACTCGATTCCACACCCAGGAAACATGAGTGTTCTAGAGGATAAATGAGAAGCCATAGCTTGGCCAGAGCAAATTTCAGATCTACCTGCAATGGGATGGCAGGCATTGCATGCTCTGTTAAGGCAGGAGAGGAGCATATTTAAGAGTTCAGTCTATACATAGCAGCACTATTTACAATAGCCAAGACATAGAAGCAACCTTAGTGTCCGTCGACAGATGAATGGATAAAGAAGATGTGGGATATATAGACAATGGAATATTACTCAGCCATAAAAAAGAATGAAATTTTGCCATTTGCAGCAACATGGATGGACCTAGAGGGCATTATGCTAAGTGAAATAAGTCAGAGAGAGATAAATACTGTATGATATCGCTTACATGCAGAATCTAAAAAATACAACAAGCTAGTGTATATAACATATTGTACAAGATGTGACTCACAGATATAGAGAACAAGTGGTTACCAGTGGTGGGGGGCAGGAGGGGCAGTATAGGGGTGGGGGAGTGGGAGGCACAAACTATTGGATGTAAGACAGGCTCAAGGATGTATTGTACAACACGGGGAATAGAGCCAATATTTTGTACTAACTGTAAATGGAAAGTAACCTTTAAGAATTGTATAAATTTTTTTTTTAATTTTAAAAAGAGTTCAGTCTCCAGACTTAAGACTGCCAGCATTTTAATCCTTGTTGCATCACCTACTGACCATCATGTCTTTTGCAAATTATCTGATCCCTTGAAGCTTCAAGTAGATATAGTAACAGTATCTCCTTTGCAGGTTGGTTGTAAACGTTAGCTCTGTGTAATAGATCGTGGACATCATTATCACCCTACACTCTGATCTATATAACTTGGCTTATAAATACACCCTGAAGCAGTGTTCTAACATGTTCCAATACAAGAAAAAGATGATGGAATGTCTATAAAAAATGAAATGAGAGCTCTCAGTCCAGTCAATGCTAATATGTTTCTCTAAACCAGTTTTTTCATCTCTTATCTCCTTTCTTTTTATCCTTCAAGGCTAAGTTCAACTCAACTTGACCTCTATAAATCTCCAATCCCCAAAATCAGAGCATTAATTCCTCCTTTCTTTAAATTCCCAAAACTCACTGTATTGACTCTTACTTGCTGCAGTTAGTTCTTTCTGTTTGGTACCCTGGTAATTGCATGTCCCTCTCACCAGCTAATTTAGCAAATTCTTGAGGACTCATTTCTGATTCCAAATAGAGCCTCATGCTTTCAGCATAGGAAATAATTCTATTAATGCCAGAAAATATTTTCATGGACAATAAGACACTGAAAACACACACACACAACTGATTGTGGTTCACCAACTTTGTCTTAAAAATGAAAATGTACACATAGCCTCACTGTACAATGCAATTTTTGGAAAGAAACCATACATGATTCTAATCAATGAAAGATGCAGAGCAGCTCCACCCTCTCCACAATTTTGTAGCCTTCATTAGCCTCACAGAAAAGATCAAGGAAGGAAAGAGACCCATAGTCCTGCATATAGAATTGTATTATTGAGAGGAAATGCCCACAGCTCTTTGTTGCCCTCTGTTATGAATGAAAGGGAAGATGGGAAGCCATCTAAAGGCCTGAAAAAGACAGTTGAAACACAGAGTTAATGACAAATTTCCTTGCAATTGCATATATATATATATATATATATATATATATATATATATATGTAAACTTCTTTTCTTTCTCACAAAGGTCATTGCCTGAGCCTAGGGCCCCCTCACACAAATAATTCCTGTGCAGAGATAATTTTTAATTAAATTGCATTTAACTGCCCATTCAAGTTTATCATCAAAACCCTGCACACCTCAACCAATACCTACAAATTCCCAGGCTATTTAAAACAATCAATGTAGGGCAGGTGCTTGGAAAATAGTTCAAATTCTCTCTCTCGCTTTCACACACATACACACACACAAAATATTTTGAATGCACAGAGTGACTCAAAATGTACCACCCGGGCTTCCCTGGTGGCGCAGTGGTTGAGTCTGCCTGCCAATGCAGGGGACGCGGGTTCGAGCCCTGGTCTGGGAAGATCCCACATGCCGCGGAGCAACTGGGCCCGTGAGCCACAATTGCTGAGCCTGCGCGTCTGGAGCCTGTGCTCCACAAGAGAGGCCGCAATAGTGAGAGGCCCGCGCACTGCGATGAAGAGTGGCCACCGCTTGCCACAACTGGAGAAAGCCCTCGCACAGAAACGAAGACCCAACACAGCCATAAATAAATAAATTAAAAAAAAAAAAAAAGTACCACCCATCACCACTAAAATAGCCCTTTCTCCTGCTATGTAGAGGAATTCAGTTGATTTTTTAAGTCAGTGTTCGGGTCCAGAAAGGCTTTCCTTTTTAGTCTCAAGAAACACAATAATCCATCCCTATAAGAGAGAAAAATATGTTTTTCCCAAATATGTTGCACAGAAAAGATAAGAGGACTTCTCCCCAGGGAGATGGGAAGAACAAACAGTGTTGTCAGCACAGGAAGGCTGCCGCAGAGGTGGCTGCATCCCCCTGCCACCCTGATTACAGAAAGCCAGGAAGTAGGCTGTTTATTCGGGAACCACCATGAGAACCGTGCAGCAGCCCCGACCCCGAGGAGGGCGGGGGAGAAACAACCGAACCTGGGAAAGGCCGTGATTCCCACACAGCGTCCTTCTCCAACCCCCAGAGCGTGATCTGCTTCTGAGCCTGAGACCACAAAGCCAGGGGATCGGCCGTCACACCTGCCCTGCCCAGGACACGATGGGGAAGTGGGCCGGAGGTACCTGACAAGGACAGGAAGGAAACCCACAAAACTATTCATTCAGATTGTCTCCAGGGAAAAATGGGTTCGAGTGGATAATCTGTATGGCAGATCGCTGCCGTGTCAATTTAGCCGAGCGGAGCATTGTTTGTCAGGATTCCCTCCATTGCATAATTCCAGCTTATCCTGGGCCATAAGAAACATATATGGTGGGATTTGGAAGTTAGGCTTAAACCATACTCTTCTCAAGCTCTGAAGGCCAGTGCAGGCACCCGGGCGCCATCACGGCTCACCTGTGTGATGGCTGCTCCGGACTCACCTGGTGGGTGTGGGCGGAGCCAGGCACTCGGCTCCTCCTCTCCCCCAGGTGCCCTCCTTCAGGGTCCAGCTCCCACGCCAGGTGCAGGCTCAGCAACCCTGTGAAGCAGCACTTTCTCCTGCAGGCCACTCGCATCACTGAGGCTGGAAGCTTCCAGACAGAGGCTGATGGGGCTTCCAGCCCCTCCTCCTGGATTTGCTTGTCTTTTTTCTCTCCCACTTCACATCTATGTTTCCTTCTTGCCTGCCTGCCCTGCTGACTTCAGACTCCTGTGCCAGAGTTAGAATCAACACCCATACATAACTTCTTACCTCCCTTAACTGTGAATGGTCAAATCTCAGTGAAAAAATAGTTTATTCTATACCATTCCTAGTGATTCTGTTTCACTGGTCAAACCTCGCCTGGTACTATCTAAAGTCCAGAAGACAGTCTGCCCATGTCCTTGGTGCTGGGGTTAACCTTGTTATTAAGCAGATGATTTGATATAGTCAAGCCGGAGCTCTTGAGATTTCTGATAAAATTAAGTCATGAAAATATAATTGTGGAACTGAAAAATGGGACAGGAGCAGATGGCAATAAACGCCCATTCTAAAGCAACGAAAATGACGGTTGGAAATCTTGAGAATTCTGAATTAGAGAATATTTCAATAAATGTATGTTCATTTTATATGTACAGACCTACATATAAATATATACACATATATGTGTGTGTATATATACATACACACACACACACATACAGAGTTAAGACAAACAACATGTTACCCAGCACACATCTCCATGGGACTCATTTCTGTAAACAAATATGAATTGACAGGCTGCCAAAGGAATACTGAAATGTGAATCCTTAATTCAGGCTGGTTTGGAGAAAATAACATTGCTTTCTGTAAGTTTGAGAAATAAAAATGATTGGTTATAGTGTCTTCTATATTACTTCCTTATACTCCATCTCATTTCCAAAAGTATTTGAGGCAGCTTGCGAAATATGTACACTAAAGAAAAATAAGTCGATGATGAAAGTGGAGCAAAGGAAAACTATGGCTATAAATATACAACAGAGCAGGTTTGAAATGAATTCAGAAACATGTACAAATTCAAAAGAATGCATATAATTAATTCCTGTGCAGTTGAGTATAATACGTATCTGCAGTGGGGCCCAGAGACCTGAAAAACGAAGGCAATATTAGACTAAATCAATCAAGATTTAGTATCCTGTGTGTGGAAACTGATCATTTAATTTTACTCTATACTGATCAGGTCTTTCCTATAAGGTTTATTCAATTTATGGTTCCAGGTCCTAAAAGATTTAGGCAATCAGAAACATGTTCAGTCAAGACTAAGAAAATAGTGAAAAGACTTGAAATAATGCCCTGGGAAGAGTGGCTGAAGGAGCTGACAGGTTTAACCTGAAAGAAGGAAGTTTTTATGAGATAGAATAACTGCTTTCAGTGTAAAGGACTCCTCAGTAGAATAGGACAAATGTGAATGTATTACCTGGAGATAAATATAAAGTCAGGCTAAGGGTAAAGGAAATAAACATAAGCTGAATGCAGTATTCACATTTACACAAACGTAAACGTGAAATCAAAGGCTTTGAGGGTTTTGAGCAGAGGTCTTCAAGCAAGTAAGACTCCTCCTTGCCAGGGATGTCACAAAGAAGAGGCAAACCCAGGTGTGAGACTGAAAAAAGCTGTCAGCTGTCATTTCCTGTCTTGATCCCTATCATAAACACTACCCCAGGACTGGTAGTACATGCTTTTCCCAAAAATCATAGGCCAAATCCTTGCAGTTTAAGAAACAGAACAGAGCCCTAAATGTGACAGGTGAGAGCTTTGTCGTTCTTCCTGGGGAACTGACTATTTCCCCAGAAAAGTGGCCACACCTGAGACACACCTGTTACTCAGTGATGCCCTCCCGGTTCTCCTTGGTTGCTCCTCCCACACTTTATAACCCTTCCAATGCAGGCTCTCCCTGGCTAGACTATAAGCCAGAGGTTGCGTGGACCACTTCCAGCCCACAGGCGTAAGCTTACGTGGAGTTTAAAGTTTTAAAATTAGTTTCCACATTTAAAACTAAGGAAAATTCACACAGAATTTGAGATTGGCAACTAGTCTTGAAGAATAGAAAGATCTGGAACTCCTGAGCCCACTTTCCTGCTCGGTACTGTCATTGCCAAAGCTAGATTGAACCCCTCTTTAGATGAAACCTGGTCCCCAGTAGGCACCCCTCCTCATTGGCTCATATGTTTACACGAGCTGACTGGCCCTGGCTGAATGTGGAATCCCTGTATGGTAGACTTTTTACTTTTATTTTGTTGGACTGGGAAAGTTTTAGTATTTATCTTCTTAAGAATGTCTTAGCCGGGTTCCCCAGAGAATAGAGCCTGAGGAAAGGATTAAGTGCATTATGAGGGAAGTCCAAACCTAGGGCAACAAGAGTACAGAAAAAGGAAAGTGAGACAGGAAATCATAGGAAGCAACTGCCGGGATCTGTATAACATTTCTGGGCATTGCATCCCACTTAATAGGTGCAAACATTCAGCCAGGTGGGATGTCTCAGAACAGTTTGTACAGGAAACTTTGTTACCATGGACAGGACGAAGAGAGGGATGTGCTCCCTTCGATCTACCTTTTCCCATTGGTCCAAGTTTGCCTCATTGGAAATTAATCTCTCTATGCTTCTGGATTGTATGACCTGGTCCCCTTGACGGGCTTTATGATGCCAGACTCATGCCCCAAGGTGTGGTGGTTCTACCCTATTTCTAAAAATGGGAGGAGGAGACAGAAATCCCAGGTGTGCGACTGGTGGGGCTGGCTGTGTGCTGGCAGCCAAGGGCAGCAGAATAGGTGCTTGACCCCAGTGGTGGGACTCGCCATGGTCTGAATGGAATGTCAGCCACGGACAAAAAGCAAGTGAATGAGAGTCATTGGAAGTGAGGTTGAGGGGGTCTAATGCAGGGGTTCAGCCAAGCTGCCACCTGTTTTTTGTAGAGCTGTGAGCTAAAAATGACCTCATAATTGTAAATGTAACTGCAGTCTGTGAGCGACTGGAAGAGGCTTCCATGCTTAATGCCCTGTCATCTATTTGTGGAATTACCTACAAAAACACAAAATAGCTTTTTTGGCTTTAACTCCAATAGCAATATAGTAACTCTATTCCCAGATGAAAATAATCCCAGAGCATCATCCTTAAATGCAACAGGGCAAGAAAGAGAGCTAATATTATTTATTATGTTTCTAATTCAAGTCACATGTTTTTTGAATTTTAAAATTCTACATGGGAAAAAACCCCCATGTGCACACACACAGCAACCACAGCCCTGAGCAGCCTTCTGTGTGCCCCACGGGCACGTTTCCTGTGGCTATCATCTGACGTGAGTTAAAGGCTCGCAGTGAGCCAACTCCGGGCCAGGTGAAACCATACACAGCCACGCTAATAATAGGCCAGTTTTGCTGACAGCTAGAGCAGAGAAGTAATCTCTGTGACTGACTATATTAAGAACGCTGTATGAACAAAGATTTTGAGCATTTCGAGGATATCTTTTATTTGGACATTAACTAAGTTCTATTTATTCATTCACTCAAAAAGCATCCACTGAGAGCCTAACCGTACTAGGTGCTCGGTGAGACGCTGAGAATACTTAGATAAATAGGACACAGATCCTGCCCTGGCACTTGCGATCTCGTCAGCCAACACTCTGGCCCCCATTGCCTGGATGCTGTCAGCTATGCATTCCCTCCCAGAATAGCCTTCTCTGGGGACCTGGGCTCCCAGGGGAACAGCATCTAACTATTCTTGGCTCCACTTCCCAGGCCTTTCGTGGCAGCTGAAGAGCATGCCAGCCTGCCCCAGCACATGTGCCTCTGAGCCAAGCATGTGCAGGGCCTGCTTTCCCAAGAGAGGACCCAGCCCAGGCCCCAGGGCATCAGGACACCTCCTCTGCACAGCTATGGAAGCAGCCTCTCTGCCACTCAGCTGCTGACCTACTTTGTGAGAACCAAGCATTCCTCCGATCTGTCTAAAAGTGGATTTTCCTTGGGTGTCTTAGGGGATCTTGGGACACGAAGCTGGAGTTTGATTCCTTTCTGATAGGACTCACTAGGCATGAGGAGTGGTCTCTGAAACAGCCACTGATGACACTCTGTGTATATCACAAATGTTCTCAATAGTGCCTCCTAAGGAATAGTGTTTTAAAAAACAAAGAAAGAAAATAGTAGTTCCATATGAGGCAGCATGGTGTACCAGAACTCACGTAAATGTTTTTTGATTACTTTCCACCATTTTTGGCCATTAAACCTGAAACCTGATTCACATACTCTGCTCTAAAGGTGCAGGAAAGCTGTATTTCTGGTGAACTGGAGTAAGAATTCTGTCACTTGAATATCCTTCAAAATACTGAAAGCATTTTACCTTACTTAAGAATTTTTAAAAAGATGTGGTCGTGACATTTTAGAAAACTATGGAGACAATAAAAAGATCAGTGGTTGCCAGGGTTAGGGAGGAGAGAAGGATGAATAGGCAGAGTACAGAATATTTTTAGGGCAGTGAAAAAATCTGCATGACACTATAATGGTGGAGAGATGTCATTTTACATTTGTTCAGGACCATAGATTGTAAATACAACACCAAGAGTGAATCGTCACGTCGACTGTGGACTCGGGTGATAGTGGTGAGTCAATGTAGGTTCATCAGTGATAACACATGGACCACTCTGGTGGGAGATGTTCCTAGTGGGCGGGGGCCGAGCATGTGTGGGGGCAGGAGGCATATGGGAAATCTCTGTACCTTCCTCTCCATTATGCTGTGAACCTAAAGCTTCTGTTAAAAAAAAAAAAAAAAAAAAGGAAAAGGTAAAAAATGGTGGTAAGGGAGAACACCTGATGATACTGAACTGAAGAAATATAAAAAGATGCTTCCAGATAGAAGTATGAAAAAATCTCTCTAGGAAACAAAGTCTTTGTCTTCAATTGTACACTGGTGTCCTGTGTGTAATTGGGTAAGTTCTGGCCACTTTGGGCTTTAGTGGACAAGTTTCTGGAAGCTAGAAGAGTACCTGGTATACAGGAGGCACTCAACTATTACATTTCATGGACTGTCAATTTAGTTTGTTGAATTTAATCCACCTCTAATTTTCTATGATTGGTCATTTATTTGCACCCAGAATAACTTAGGCTAAACTAGACTTCCTCTTAGCTAACCACCATGCATGGCCTGCTGCAGTCAACTCTCTGCTTCTCTGGCTTACTTGCCCCTCTGTGGTTGGCTTCTGACCCATTCCAGAGGCCACAATCTCGAGCCTAAAGAAAGTGCATTGAGGAAATCACCCCCCCAGCCTCTTACAAGGAACCTACACACACTCCATGCCCTGCTGAGCAGAGCTGCATCACACAAACAACTGGCAACTCAGAGGGTCCTGGGAGGAGGATGGGAGTGTGAGTCTCCGCCCACGTCATGCCTACAACCGTTAGGGGCATGGTCTGCATAAGAACCTTCAGGAAGGATGGGTCAGTAAAAACCTAGAAATATTTACAACAGATTCATGCTTTATACCAAGGAGTAGGCTCTAAACTGTAAGACAAAAAAAATCATATGCAGTCAAAACAACATTAGAAAACACTCCAAACTTCTAGTATGGTATATATTCAACAGATGCCCCTCCCCTGCCATTTTTTTTCCTCAGCTTTGGAAAAAATCATTCTTTCTTTAGTTAAATGCCAGAGGAGATAACTGGCTTACATTTAGTGGACCACATTATATATAAATATGTATATTATTTTTAAAACCAGAATCATAATTAGCACCACAAGATATTCCACTACGGGAAGTGTGCCCACCCTGAGTCTTACGCATAGTCAGTGGAATAGCAAGTGAAAAATAAGCTGTTTTCCTCATTTTTTCTTTTTCATTGCTGACCACTGAGAGTTAGATTTTTGTGGTAAATGTTCACATTACGGCACTCCCCGGCACCTATGGAAAACCAACATCCAGCTTAACCAGGGTCGATACATGGAAGGAGATGTGTGCAGGGGGTGGAACCTTCACAGTGAGGTAGGTTCCAAGAGCAGGACAAAGGAGGTTTCAGGCAGGAGCTAATCAGTGATGGGCGCTCGGCTCAAGCTTCCAGGGAGCACACATTATCTCTCAGAGGATCTGGAACTGGCTATTAGAAGCTGTGACGCAGGGACCAGGGTAGAGTGGGAGGGTCCTTAACCTCAGAGGACAATGGCAGGAGAGGTGAGCAGGCCCCTGTGGGTCCAGAGAGCATGTTTAAGTGAATTAGCAGAAGGCACTCCTTTGACAGACAGCCCTGCACCAAGGGGTGCAGCTTGGCACCAGCTGGTGGATTGGATTTCTGCCCCCGCCCACTCTCCCAGCCTGGAACCTTTGTCCAGCACTCAAGCTGTACAGCCTACACAGTGGCCCCGAGGATGAGAGCTGCACCAGAGGGAGTGTGATGGTCTAGGTCTGCCTTAATCCTCTCACTTTGTGAAACTGAGTTGGCCCCAGGGCTTGGGTCGTCTTAGCAGGTGGGGTCTGCAGAACTTTAAGGCAGGCAGCCAGGGCTCTCATTATGTGTGCTGGGCTCCAGAACAATCCTTTAATCCCACCAACAAGCCCTGCAAGGAGGAACACTGATTCTCCTTTTATTTAATTAGAGGACTGTTGTCTCATGAGCACGCTGCCTGATCCATGAATACCTGTTGTTCAAAAGGTAACTGCACGTTCAGCACTGCTCGATGCAAGGGAGACCATGTGAGCTTGTACTGTTTGCTTTACATTTTGAAAATCCTTTGCTTAAGCGTACAGAATTCATTTCTTTATGCTGCGTACAATCAAGGCATTCCAGGAGGCACTGTATGATTATGTGCTGTTTTTGATCATTGTTGCAACTCACGGAGAAGGCTGTGCCAAGCCAGCCAGCACTCGGCCGGGCTGCCTCTAAAGCCTTGGCATGTGGAGTAATGACCAGGCTAAGGCTGAAGCTCCAGGGCACCCACAACCCATGAAAAGGAGATCCACTTTGAATGAAAATGACTGGACCATGCTTTCAAGCATGTATGACCTCAGGCTTGACCACACAATAGCAATTGGATCCTGCTTTCCCCAGATATATTGATGTTCTCTAGATACTCAGATACATTTTAGAGAAAACTTTGCAGGTTTGGGGAAAACTGTATAGGCACTGCCATGGGGCCAGATCATTTCAACGGCCTTCACTGTGGCCTTATGAAGTGGTACTATGAAACGCAGGCCGGGGGAGCTGATGGAACGCTGTAGTCATAGTTGATGTTCCATATCAACCGTCTGTCTTACCCCAACTCCGTGATTTCTACCCTGGTCCATCATTAACTCCGCCCCCACCCCCTTCAGCCAAGGGAGCCCCTTACTCACTCTTCCCCACACATTCCCAGGCTGTCCCACTCCCTCGCCTTTGGCCGTATTATGTTTCCTGCCTCATCTCAGTTCCCAAGGCAACTAGAGTGACAAAAATACCAAATAGCCTAAGACTTATTTACAATTGTAACGTTGCATTTAATAGACATGAAGTAAGAATGTTGGCCACACCCTAATAAGATCATCACCTTCTCAGAGAGCCAAACATTTCTCCCAGACAGTCACCAACATATATCTACATAGCATCTGTTATGTTCTAGGCATTGTTCTAAGCACTAGAGACAGGGCAGTAAACAAAAACTAAAACCCCTAAGGATGCTAAATAAATTTCTTACTGTTTTACTCTGAGAAAGGCATCAGATTTCCCATTATAACACTAAAAATGTATAAAATTACACAATTAACCTGAAATTACTCAATAGCCAGAAACCAGGGACTTCCCTGGTGGCGCAGTGGTTGGGAGTCTGCCTGCCAATGCAGGGGACGCGGGTTCGAGCCCTGGTCTGGGAGGATCCCACGTGCCGCGGAGCGGCTGGGCCCGTGAGCCACAGCTACTGAGCCTGCGCTTCTGGAGCCTGTGCTCCGCAACAAGAGAGGCCGCGATAGTGAGAGGCCCGCGCACCGCGATGAAGAGTGGCCCCCGCTTGCCGCAACTGGAGAAAGCCCTCGCACAGAAACGAAGATCCAACACAGCCAAAAATAAATAAATAAATAAATATAAATAAATAATTAAAAAAAAAAAAAAAAAAAAGCCAGAAACCATTTGTAGTTGTCATTCTGTTCAGAATGTCTTTTTTAAGGGAAGAAGGTGTAGAACATTCCTCACAGTTCTAGTGGAGCGGTTAATATTGCTTCCCATTGTCTCTAGGATAATTGTACACATTATTTTTAACTAAAAAAAAATGTTTTGATTAAAAAAACTAAGTTTTAGAATATTTTTGACCACTCAATTTTTTAAAGTTTTCTTGTTAGTCTGTTAATAAAATGCACATACAGAAAAGTACACAAAACATAATTATGCCGTTCAATGAATCGCATAGTGAATTTCTCAAAGGAAACAGCTGTGTAACCACCACCCAGATACAGAAAAAGAATATACCGATAACCCCCAAATTACTGCTTATGCATTTATCAGTCAAAACACCTATCTTTCTTCCCACAGAGAGCCATGATCCTAACTTCTAGTACCCTTGTTTAGTTTTACTTATTTTTTGAACTTCATATAAACGGAATTTAAAAATCTGTGTTCTTTCATGTCTGGCTTTCTTTCACTGAACATGGTGTTTGAGATATTTGTCCATATAGTGGTATGTAGCTGTACAGTGTGCCATTGTATTAATATATCACAATTAATTTATTGATCCTACTCTTACTGAAATTTTCTGCTTCACCCCGACACTAATCATATAGAATTAATTCCTCCTTCAAACTCACTATCTACATGAAGACAAGGTTTCATTATTTCACTCATATTCTGGTCTCCTGATTACCTCAATCAAAGAGTGAGCCTCTGGACTCTAGAGTGTCAATTATGCCTCTGTGCTTAGGCTGAATTCATGAAAGCATGGTGTGTTTGTGTGTCTGCGTTTTAACTACCCTAGATAATCAATCATTTTCCCTAAACACAGTAAACCCCCTTCACCACCTCATCCCACACTTCTCAATAGCCTCTTCCTATGCCATAGGGAATAGTTCAGGTTGATTTGAAACATGCTTCCACCTGAAAAGGGGTCGCATCTGTGGTTTCCAAATGTCATCCACTCTTGCCCTCTGTTTTAGAGCCCTGCCGCCCTTGCTGAGTGGCAGATCGCTGTAGCTGGCAGCATGTTAAAACAACAGCACAAGTGAGGAAGGGAGAACACATTCTATTCGTCAAACTTATCATGGTCTTCTGAGTTTAAAAGATGCTATCATTATTTCCTAAATTTATCACAATCTTTCAAGTTTTAAAATTCCATTTTTCCCCTTTTAGGGATGACTTGAATAACTTAGGAGAAAAATGACTGAAAATCATTTTTCCTAGAAACATTTTAATGCTTCTGCCTATCATCCCATATTATTGTCTGATACAGAAAGGTCTCCAAGATATTCTATTTAAAAAGGAAAAATAGGACCCTATATTTTTGTTGCCTTGAATAAACATAAAGTATCTCTAGAAAGTAACAGTGGTTACTTGGTTGGGGGTTGATGGATGGGGATGAATGGCCAGCACATAAGGTAAAGATTTCACTGAATTCCTTTTAAAATGTATCAGGTTTGGCACAGGTTAACATGTCACAAATTCCAAAACTTAAATAAACAAACAAACAAACAAACAAATCACACATTAAAAAGTCCTCAAAATGAAAGAACCTTAACCCCAATAAAACAAAAACAATTACCGTTAAGTGTATTTTTATATAGTAGTATTTTTATATAGTCACACTATGAGAGTTGAGAAATAAACCAGGTAAAATTATGTCAACATGCCAAAAATCTAAAAATAGAGTAAATAAAATAAATAGATTATTTTACCATAATCTTCAAAAGGGAACAAACTTTTGCTGTTGACTGCAATGGAGGAAGTGGGGCTGGACTTGTCTGCTCACCATAAAAACTAGAAAACTGGAAAATATACATAAAACTTCTTTCAAACATTGGGCAACGGGAAAAAACAGGTCATGATTTTTGAGATAAGGGAACTAACGACGGAAGCCCTAGAATCACCCCACTTTCTGCCTAAAAGCACATTCCAGACCACAGTGCAGAGGAGGGAAATACAAGTGTATCATGGCATTTGGGCTGAGCTAAGGAAACTGAGCTCAGAGCTCAGGGAGGCTGAGGCAGCTGGAATTTGGGAGCAGAATTCTAGAAAGGAGGAAGCTATGCAGAGAAATCGCTCCAGATCTACGTTAGGGTCAGGAGTCTGTGGCTGAATTCTAAGCCATATATATATAGGCTGAAATCCATGAGGCCAGGCAAGAAAGATGGGAGGTCTGTCACCTGACCCATTTCCAGAGATCTAACAGAGCTGGGAGAGGTGTGAGCCAGGGGGGAGAGTCCTAAATGAGTGCAGGGCGTTCCATAGATGCCCAAAAAGGGTGAGGGTGATGGTGTAGTAACAAGACCAAACTAGTCCTAGAGTAAAGGCTACTTTAGGTCAGCTCTGTCCAACAGAACTCGCTGCAGTTACGGAAATGCCTTACATTTGTGTCGTGCAATACAGTAGCCACAAGCAACATATGCCTTTCGAGTACTCAAGAGTATGGCTAGTGTGACTGAGGAAGTTAATTTTTCATTGTATTTAATGTTAACTAACTTAAATTGAAATGGCCACATGTTAGCTTCAGACTCACCATAGCAACTTTAAAAAACTTGAAAACAAACTTCAAAAGGATCAAGCTGATTCTAAAGTAACTCAATTACCTTTGAGAATAAAGTCTAACACTCCTTAAACAAACATAATAAATATGAAATCAAGGCTTCCCTATGACCAACAGCAGACTGTGCCAGTGACGGTGTTTGACCTCCAAGGCTGGACCAAAAAGGCATTGGAGCTGCCTCCTTAGTCCCTTGAACTTCTCTAAGAGAAGCCAGATGCAAGGCTGGGTAACTCTCGAGCCACCCTGTGAAGAGGCTGAGCTGGAAAGTAACTGAGGCCTCCCACAAAAGCCAGCCCCAGCTGGTCAGTCCTGAGGGCAAGCTTGTGGGCAATAGATCCTCCAAGCCCAGCTGTGCCATCACGCGACTGCAGCACCAGCCACAACCAACCGCAGCCTGGTGAAACCCTGAACCAGAACCAGCCATGCCACTCCTGAATCCCTGTACCACAGAAGCCACGAGAGGTGTAAATAATATATTATTGCTATTATTTAAAGCCAACGTGTTTTGAGGTAATTTTTTTAATCACAGTATTCATTAACTAACACAATTAGGAATTATTTTACGACAACAAATTTGACAACCTAAATCTAAAAACACAAATTCCTTAAAAAATACAAATAGAGACTTCCCTGGTGGTCCAATGGCTAAGACTCTGCACTCCCAATGCAGGGGGCCTGGGGTTCGATCCCTGGTCAGGGGACTAGATCCCCCATGCCGCAACTAAAAGATCTCACATGCCGCAACTAAAGATCCTGCATGCTGCAACGAAGATCCCACATGCCAACTAAGACCTGACGCAGCCAAATAAATACATAAATATTTTAAAAAATAAAAAATACAAATAATCACAACTGACGCAAGAAAGACTGGATACCTGAAGAGCCTGTGATTTATTAAAGAAATTGAATGTGTAATTAAAATGTTCCCACAAAGAAATTCCAGGCTCTGATGACTTACTTAACTGTTGAATTCTCTCAAAGTTAAAAAATTATACCATTTCCACAAACTCTCTTTCAGAAAAAGAGGAGGAATAAACACTTCCAAACTCACTTGACAAGGTCAGCATAACTCAGATACCACATCCAGGAAAGACAGTAAAAGAAAAGAAAGCCACAAACTTTCCCTCATGAACAGAAATTCAGATACTCTTAAGAAAATATTAATATATTGAATCAATTTATAAATAGAATAATGTATCATGACGGAGGGAATTTTTCTCAGGAATGCAAAGTTGGATTAACATTCCAAAACCAATTAACGGAAAATGTTTTAGAATTAGATTTTGGTAATGGTTGTACCACTGAATTGTATACTTGAAAATGATGAACTTTAATGGTATGTGAATTATACCTCAATAAAGCTATTATAAAAAGTTCAACTGGTGTAAATCATCAAATTAACTGAAAAAGAAAGAAAATTCAAGTGATTATCATAAAAGATGAATAAGAATTATTTAACAAAGTTCATCTCATGAAAAATCTCAGAAAACTACAATTAGAAGTTCAACCTGATAAAGAAAATCTAAGAAAAGAAACTACAGATAATATTGTACTTGACGGTAAAATGCTGAATGCCTTCTTTCTAAGATCAAGAACAAGGCAAGGATATCTTCTCTCGCCATGTCTATTCCTTATTGTACTAGAGATCATAGATAAGGCAAGAAAAAGAAACAAAAGGAATAAGGAAGATTGTCTTTATTCAGAGACAATAAGTGGTCCGGATAGAAAGCCCCCAAAATCTACAAAAAAAAAAAAGCTGCTACAACTAACTGAGTTTAGCAAGTTTTCAAAATAAAAAGTTAATTCACAGATTAATATATTTTATATATTTATGTATTTATATATATTAGAAATAACAACTGGAAATTGACACTGAAAAACAAAGCAAATCCATTTCTAATAGCAGAGGCATTTAGTTTCAGCCAAGATGGAATAACAGGAACCAGATTTGACCTGCCTGAAAAATTTTTTTTAAATGGACAAAATATGAAACAAAAGTTTTCAAGATATTAGACATCAGCTAAATAAGGACGAGGATTCCTGAGAGGTGGAACAAAGGAGGTGAGCCATACAATGGCTTCATCTTACTGCCAAGAGAGAGTTTGCAGGCTGTGGTAAGGGAGAGGAAACCCAGGCGAAGCTTGGTGACTCCCTGAGCTGAGAGGATGGATATAGGCATCTCGGAACACCGAGGCAGACAGACTCTTCGGGACCGCGTACTGGAGAGGAGGTGACCACACAAAGACAGAGCACAGGATTCCTGCAGAGGGCTCCCCTGGGCACACAGTAGAATACTGGTCAGTGTGTGCTTGTGAGGAAACTACCAGAACCCAGGAAAGAACCACAGGAAGAATTAGAGATAAGAGTTCCCAGCTTCCATGCAGGTTTAGGGAGGTGCCAGTCCCCACCCACCAGAGTGGAAAACCTTATGATTCCCAGGGCATTGGGTGGATGCCCAGGGGGTCTGGTCCCAGCTGTGCCTTTAGTCTCCCTGCCCAGCAAAACTTGAAGTCAAGATTCCAAAGGACCAAACTGTTTCCAAGACATTTAACTGCCCCCAATACAAAGCTTAAGAATATTTATAGAGATGCAAAAATATCCAGCTCTAAAAAGGTAAATTTCACAGCAGCTGAAAGTTAAAGAAAAAAATTTGCCAGGTGTGCCATAATGGAGTACTATGCAGCTATGAAAAAGATGTAAGGTAAGGAAGATATCATCGAACTAATATGGGGTTGATTTCCAGGACATACTCTTAAGTGAAAAAATGCAAAGCTCACAGAAATTGTCCATAGTGTGTTAACGTTTTATATAAGAAAAGAATATAATATACCAGTATCTGATCATTTGCCTAATAATGATTCTCTATTTTTCTTTGTTCCTGAAGAAGGAATTCAGCAGAGAGAAACTAGAAACTAAAGAGGTTGATTACCTCCAGGGGTCTGTGGGAAAGGGTTAGGAGTAACGGGATGAGGGGATAGGGCAGCAGGCATGAAAAGCGGGGGCACTTCCTTGAACGTAACTTTCCATATAACTGACTCTTAGAACCATAGTACTGTTCACACATCCTTCCCATAACCCCAATTTCCATATAACTGACTCTCAGAACCATAGTACTGTTCACACATCCTTCCCATAACCCCAAATTAAACAAAGAATTAAACACACCCTGAACATGAGCGTAACTCAAAATGGAATACAAACACTAGCAAAGGAACTTAACTGTATTACAAATAAATAATGACCACACTGAAGGGTATGGGAGGAAAAGAACTATCCATGGAACTCTGGAAAACTGTACCTTGACTGGATACTGTAGGCTAACAACAAAAACTGTAAAAATTATAATCCAGTTAGTAAAAGCTTTTGGGTTTGTTTTTACACAGTGGTTAAGTCTAGCAATCGTGAAACTACTTTCTGTTTATACTAGACTTGAACAAAAAAGTGAATAGATCATTGACAATGAGAGTCAGGGTTTCTTAGTGTTAGAAAAAGAATTTATAAGTAAGGAAAAAGGGAGGCCTAAAATAAACCACATGGTATCACATTAGAACCAGAGAGAGCAGTATGAATTCAAGAGTTTTCCTCTAATCCACGTAGATATGTGCATAAGTGTGGATTAGTATACAGGCATGAAGTAACTAGCTCTGCTTGCTTGGAGGTCAGAGCGATGATGCCCCAGTAACCATGAGAACAGCTAACACCTAGATTCTGTATTCAAATGAAAGGAACCAGGGCTCCTCGGAGAAGTGACTAATTCCAGGGCTGGGCCAACATAAATATAAAATGAGCCACAAACATCATGTGGTGCCAGAAAGTAAGGGGATGCTCAAAAAGTCAGGGGAGTCGTGGTAAAAGAACACAGGAGCCCACCCGATGGAGCACTTCATGGCCA
Organism: Balaenoptera borealis; assembly: GCF_965194805.1. Lineage (NCBI taxonomy): Eukaryota > Metazoa > Chordata > Mammalia > Artiodactyla > Balaenopteridae > Balaenoptera > Balaenoptera borealis. Next base: position 58,601,134 of record NC_138869.1, on the reverse strand, counting down.
AACTGGAAAAGTGTAAGTAACAGAACTGTAACAACAAGATTGGACTTTAACTCGGGAATAAACATCCATGAGTCCAAACTGATGTAGATAAATAATGGAATAAATAAATATATACATACAGGAGAAGAGATAGTCCTTCTGCAGAGCAGTATTCATATTAATAAACGTAGAAGGGAAGAAGGAAAGAATCATCATTAGGGAAATACCATAGAAGTAAAGGATGCGGCAAGATCTTGTAAATATTAGCTGCTGTGAGCCTTAGTGTAATTTGCATACAATAAAATGCCCTATTCTATGTACACAGTTCGATGGCTTTTGACAAATATATACCCCTATGTGGCCATCACAAAACTCATGATCTGGAATATTTCTATCACATGAAAAAGTTCCTGCCTGCCCCTGGGCAGTTAACCTCTCTCATTGATGGCCAAAGATATCCACTGTTGGCTTTCTTTCACTCTGTAAATTAGTGTTGCTTTTTCTAGAATTTTGTATCATATTATTCTAAAAGCTTTCTGACCTGGACTGTACAGTCAATCAACACACTCTAAAGAAAAAACACCAACGTATGAAACCATCACATGTAATATCTAGGTCTCAAGCTGGGCTTCATTTGGAACTAGATCCTCCCTGTATGAATTCAGGGTCCAGGGAGAAAAATGCAGTCTGTGTCATGTTGTTCATTAGATGAAATTTAACATTGGAAATATTAGCTGTTACTAGCCCTAGGGCGGGAAGGACAGCAGGGGGAGAGGCCGTAGCAGAGCTAGATTGAAACTGGATCCAGGGCTAGAGTTGCAGGGGAAGGTCAGGACCAGGCAGGAGATGCTGCTCAAGCACAGACCTGGGGAAGATTCTCCCAGCTGCCACCTCTCCAGTTCCAGGCAGCGGGGCAGGCTCAGCCCCTTAGGGGAAGGCCAGGGAAGGCCAGGAGGTGGACCTCAGGGCAAACAGGTAAATGACCAGTCCCAGTATGAGATGCTTCTTTGCCTTCAGCTGTGGAAAACTGAAGGGCAAATGGGCTGGTGTGGAAGGTCTGAGGTTCTAAATTTTATATCCTGGCCTTCCTGAGCAAGGTGAATGGGGACGAATCATTTGGTTTCAAAACACCTCCCAGGGGTGTTTCGTAAAATAATGAAAATCTGCCAAGAACTTATCACAGAATCCGTGCCAGATAAACATGGAGTAATTTCTGGGCTTCAAATCTTACCTTGGTGGGTCATTCCATTTTGAGTAGAAAATGAAGTCAATCCTAAGTGAAAAGAGAACAAACATGTTAACATCTGAGCATCCCTCTCTGTAAAATTAAATAGAGCAGAGAGATGGATAGAAGCCCAGCCAAGGCATTTATCTTTTAGAAATGCTGAAGTATCACTAAGCAAATAATAAGCCAGAAAAAGCAAACATTCATTTTCCTGCCATTTCGGGGTGTGATCCTAATTCCTTCAATTCAGCATATTTGTGAGCTGCCTTGCCCTCTTTCCTGCATTCTCCCAATTCTTGCGTCCTTGCAGGACTCCATCCTTTCACACGTGTTGTTCGTTCTTAATAAAGTCAGAGCCGACACTGCCCGCCCTCTCCAGGGAGTAATCTTGTTAGCTGTTGTTATTGATTCCGTTGCTAAGGTCTGAGAATCCCTGATGCTCCCCTGTGGGAGTGGAAGGGGGAGGGAGAAGCATGTTCTTATAATTTTCCCATAAACCAGATGTTTTCTTTAACTCTTGTATCTTTAAAATATTTTCTCTTGAGAAAAAAAAAAAAAAAGGATTAGAACAAACTTGGGATGCCAATTCTTATTTTCTCAGCATACCATGAGCGCACGCCCGGATGACTGAGAGGAGAATTCAGGCTGTGGGTGCTCGTGTACCCGCTACTGCTCTGATAAGCGACACGCAGAACTGAAGGAAAGCCTGTTTCTTTAGTAAACTATATTCTTCCCATTTTCCAGTGATTCTGTTTCAATTACCAGTGCTGATTAACATGCCACACCAAACTTAGGTAATACAACAACAGTCTTCTTATTTCACAGAGTTTTGGGCCAAGGGTTTGGGTAGGGCTCAGCCAGCGTGGTCACCTGGGCTCAGCTGGGATTGTCACCTACAATGTATACACGTAGCCTCTCCAGAATGGCAGCTTCAGGGAAGTTGGATTTCCGTTGTGGTTGGTTTCTCCCAGAATGAGTGTCCCAAGAGAACCAGAATTCTTCGTGGCCTTTTATGGCCTGGCTTCAGAAGTCCCATAACCTTATTTCTGCCATTGCAGTGGTTCTCAAACCAGGGCCGCATTTGCCCCCAGAGAACGTTCGGCAATGTCTGAATATACTTCTGGTTTGCAAGACTGGGACTGAGCGGCTCCAGCTCAGGGATGCTGGTAAATATTCAGCAATGCACAGGGCAGCACCCCCGCAGCAAAGACTCTGTGGCCCAAAACATCAACAGTGCCGAGGTTAAGAGACCCAGCCAAGGCTGGCAGATTTAAGGAGAGGGAACATGCAACCTAATTCCTGATGAGAGAAGAGTGAAAAAAATTGCAGACAGTTTAAAACAAACTACCACAAAGTTGTTAGTTTACGTTTTCTCTAAATCAAATACCAAGTCTTCTAGTAACTGAATTCATGGGAGGTAAGTTAGAGAAAATAAAAGCTGTAATGGTTCAAAACCATGAAATGTAAATGTAAATTCCTAGATCCAGTCACACAGTCCAGCAGGCAAGCCGAGGGCCAGATATCAGATGCATAATGTGATGTCCCCAAGCCATTCTGTGCTCTTAAGTCTCAGGTTTCTACTTCCTTTAAGTCATTCCAATATTGCCCAGCTTTAGACGTATTATTTTTAGATGTTAGTGTGGTTATATTTAAACAATTTTCAAACTGACCTGCCTGAAATCTAGAGCATGTTTGTAAGCTCCAGGGGAGGAAAACAGTATCCCTGGAAGACGGGAAGGATATTCTGGGCTCAGAGGAGCCCTGCTGGACCTCAGCATGCCCAGGGGCTGTGGACAGTTTCCTCTGTCCCACCACGCTGAGGAATGGCAGGAGCAAGGACAGAGTGTCTCTCAACATGGTCCCCTGACCCAGGGTGACATGTGTGGCAGCAGCCATTGGCGGCAGCGGTGTCACTGAGCGAGCTGACGGGTTTTGCACAATGCGAAAAGCACTAATGGCACCAACAGGTTATCCTATTAGTTGGTTTCCTTTTACTCTTTTCTCAAAAATGTGTGCTTATGTTCCTTTATCAGCTCCGAGTCTTTCCTACTGTCTTCGGTTAAAGCACTTGACTTCTTATTGCATCTTCTTCAGTTGATAAGAGGGGAATGACCTGGTTTCATTCCCACGTTCATCAGATATTTCTGGAGCAGCTCCTATATTCCAGGTTCTGCACTGAGTGTTAAAGAGTGAGGTAGTGACAGACAGACCCAAACTCACTGCAGAAGCCCCTGGGGCCGCCTGCCTCACATGGTCTAGTGGGAGGGAGGTAAGCCCAACTTATGTTTATATTACATATATATACATTATATATATATCCATAAGTATATAATTACATGGGTTATAAATGACGGAAGAACCCATCAATGCTTAGAGTCCAGAAGCCTCCCTGGAGGAAGAGACATCTAAATGGAGAGCGAGCGCCTGGTGGACACAGTTGGGGTAAAGCGAGGAGGGGGTTTTTCCAAGCCAAGAAAGCAGAGTGGATGAAGTCCCCTTTTCAGGTCCAACATTGTTGTTGTTTCTATTTGTTATTGGATTCTCTACCTGCTTGTGTACAGGTTTAAGATGTAAAGACAAATTCTTAAATCTTTGCATAAAAGTGGCAAGTAATTTGGAATAAGCTACTGGGTATAAGCTCTACAAATCTCTATTTTTCTGCATCTGGATATGTGCCATTTCCATATTGTGTCCTTTTTACTTGTTTTGCACTACTTATATAACCCAGGAAAAATTCATTTTATCCCTCTTTATTTCCAGTGATGCTTTTTATTGGCAATCAACCTGATGCTCACTGATGATCTAAGATGTGCCTTTGGCCACGCCTCCCGAGGCAGATCCCAGGCCCTGAGCACTCTGAGTTATCCATCACTTCCAACCACTTCATATGCATTTGCAGCAGAACAGACACAGAGCTGTTTAATTTTCAGCTGATAATCTACTGAATAACGTACTTGTTGGTAATGTGAACAATGGCAAGTTTGCTAATTGTCTTCACTTTTCAAATGCAGCCTTCATGAACTGGGCTTTGTCTCCCTGCATAGTTCAATCACTTACGTGCAGATGGATTCGCTATTTGCCATACTTAATAAGTTTCTCCAAACTGGCTTGTTTCTAATTCCAGTTATATGGAGAGAGCCCTCCAAACTGCAGGACATTCATGCTCAAGGGATCATTATAAAAGAAGGAAGGTTTAAAATGAGAAGGAAAGATACAATTTGACAATAATCAGCGTTTTCAAAAAAGATCTCTCTTCTCCTTTTATCACCCCAGCAAGTACAGTGAGAACAAGTAAACGCCCAGATAGAACCATAGCTCTGAAGCTCAAAATTTTTCATCAGTTATGTGGGCCCAATGGTCCAGCCCAGGGCTATTCCCTTCCACTCCCTTCCACACTTTCCCTCCATCACAGCCTCTGATCTGAGCCCTTAGCACTCACTCACCCATCCTTCACATCTGACTACCGCCCTATTGTTATTTTTATCCTCCTGACTTCTGATCTCGTCTTTGCTCCTATTTCTGTCCTTACCTCAAGCTTTCAACTTGACATATTATAAAGACATCATAACTCTAGGTTTGGCTTAATCACTATCAAATATACCATTCTCTGTTCCAAAGCATGTGGCCTCAGGCTACTTTGGGTCCTCATTATTTGACCACCAGGACTACTGTTCCTAAAACTAGTTATGTGACATTTACAAGTTTAGTGGCAATCCTTTAGATTTAATTTCCTCATAAAATGTTGATATCGATAGTATATAACTCCTGGGCTTGACAGAACTAAATAAGATAATTTAGATAATGTTTAGAAGATGATTAGTCTACAGGCAAATAGATACCATTATTAATGTTACTGTTATCATTAATGGTAGTACTGTATAAATAATAATGAATTATAATAAAGTGTTTTTTAAATTATCTTGTGTTTCTTTATAATTCCCATAGTGGTTATCACATACCACTTACAGGGTACACATTCAGCAGAAACAAGTAGCTTGATTTGTTATGTTCGCAGAGAGTTAGTGAGGGCGTTTCAAACTGGGAAAATAATCTGCGACACTGACACAAACTGTTGCCATCAACGATTTTACCTGAAGTGGAAACTGTACCATTATTTAACTGCTGTCTTTTGTGTAGGCATTTCACAAATATTTCATTGAAACTACAAGTGAGGAAATCATTTAATGAAAAGTTCAAACTCAGTTGTCCACCTTCACAACTATACACCTTCCCCTAAACCAATGAATCTCAAGCTTCAGTTTGCATCAGGATAACCTAAGATTGCCAGAACCTACCCCCTAGAGGTGTGTCATGAGCCAAGAGTCTGCATTTTTAACAAGTACCCCCATATCGTTGTTATTATGGAGCTGCCCAGACCTCAAACTTCACAACAATTATTCTGAAGAGGAAAGAGCAGAAAAACAAATCTAAAAAATTCAGTTTTTAAAAATTGAGATATAATTGACATATTAGTTTCAGTTATACAATATATAGTTATATATATTTATATATAGTGAAATGATCACCACAATAAGTCTAGTTAATATCTATCACCATCCATAGTTACAAATTTTTTTCTTGTGGTGAGAATTTTTAAGATCGCCTCTCTTAGCAACTTTCAAATACACACTACAGTTTTATTAACTAAAGTCACCGTGCTGTGCATTACATCCAATGACATTTAATTTATAACTGGAGGTTTGTACATTTTTTCCCCCTTCATCTGTTTTGTCCACTCCCCACCCCACCTCTGGCAACCACCAATCTGTTCTCTGTATCTATGCACATTTTTTAGAGTTTTGATCATCAAGTTTTGCAACTGAATTATCTTATTAACTGCTGAAGTCTTTCTATTTTGTTCTTGTCCATGTAGATAAGCTGGTTGGCCTATGGCAGAAGGAGGTATTTTGTTGCTTCCCAGACTTCCTTAGTTAAACAAGCCATTTGTAATTCAAACAATGTACTGCTATGACCTCCCTGGACTTGTTTCATATCTAAGTCATGGGTCAGAAGCACAGTCCCTGTCATGAACAATAATTGCCATTTCTCAATAACTGCCATTTCTTCATGTTCTCTTACATCCCAATCGCATGTCTCAAACTCCAAACCCAGAACCAGGTCACTATCCATAACCTAGCACCATTTCCCACGAGATGGGCTTCTCTGTGTAAGAACCTGAAAAAAAATTGTCTCCACAAATTCAGAGAAAATTTGTATGCTCGGGCAGCAAACAAGTCCAAGGAGAAAAATGGAGCAAGAGGTTACTGTGTGTCCACAGCCCATATTTCAATAATTAATGAATTTGTTGGACACTTTATCTATGATAATACATTCCCTGGAGAGCACCAGATAGCCATCCAGTACCTGGGTCAGGTCAGGGACCTCAGGGATTGTCTGGAGCTTTACTGAATAGTAGGAACCAAGCAGAAGCCTAGTCTTAGATGAAACAGAGATGAATTTAGGAAGGAATTAAATGTATTCTTCTTTTTTGGTGCTGCAGTCAAAAAGATGGTTTAAAATCTGGAAAGGGGCAGACAGCACAAATGGGAAAACGTGGGGAGAAGACCTCACCCTGGTCTCCGAGGGCAGTCAGGTGTCCTGAGTCATGTTCCTAAGAGTTATGATCATATATAGTAAACAGGTTGGAACAAAAAGACACAGGCCCATCTCATGCAGCCCTGGGGACTTGTTCAGGGCTGACTGAAGGAAGATTATAAGAGCAATTATGATGCAATCCTTATATAGATGCATTCCTACATGCTGGCTCTATTACAAATATAATTAGGTGCTTGTTGGTTGATGGCTTATCATCTGGGCATCCTTGGTATTATTCGAGTGGTCGGCACAGCCAGGCCTGGAGCTAACCCACATTCTCCTGATATTTACCTGTCAGAGTGTAGCAGTAGTTAAAATTTTAGTACCTTGCAAGCACTTTATTCACTGGAATACTATCACGGTTTCTGGGTTTTGGTCCTTTGGAAAGCAAATCATTTGCTGTAAATCTAAGACTGTCCTAAGGGACAGGATATAACATAGAGACCGCCTTAGGGAAGTAAAGCAAATTGTCTGGCCACCATAATAGACTGAAGAATGGTCCCCTAAAGATGTCATGTTCTAGTCTCCAAAACCTGTGAATAGGACTTTGCCTACATGATTAAGTTAAAAACATAACATGTGAGAGTACCCTGCATGATTCAGGTGGGGCTAATGTAATCACATGGGTCCTTATAAGAGGGAGTCAAGAGTATCAAGGTCATAGAGAAGAGACTTAATGCCCAAAGTAGAGGTTAGAATGATGAACGTTTGAAGATGAAGGGAAAGATCACAAGCCAAAGAATACAGGATGCCTCTAAAAGCTGGAAAAGGCAAGGAAATAGATTCATCCCAAGAGATTCCAGAAGGAATACACCCCTGCTGACACCTTGATTTTAGGGCCAGCGTACCTAATTTGAACATCTTACCTCCCAAACTATCAGATCATAAATTACATAGTTTTAAGCCATCACGTTTGTGGGAATTTGCTACAGCAGCAACAGGAAACTAATACAGCCAACGTGCCTTAAATTGAGAAGCGCATGGTGTGGCATGTTATTGTTCACAAGACAGATGCTGTTTTGGTTTACAAGTCTTAGAAAGAATCATTGTTCTGAAAAAAAAAAAAAAAAAAGAATCATTGTTCTGCAGGTGATGCTAACTGAGGTATGCTTGTAGAAAGAAGTGAGGTGAACACAGCACTAGGTAAGCAAACAGAGGAAGAGTTATTAACATACAACAACCAGAAAGACAAGAAAGGGCCAACAAGGATAAAAGTAGGTTAGAGAAAAGTTTATTACAAGCATTATTGGATAGAAGTTCTCAAACTGTGCCAGGGGGTGGAGTCAAGATGGCGAACTAGGGGGACGCGGAGTTTGCATCTCCTCACAACTAGGGCAACCACCAGGCACTGGTGGGGGACCACGGACACCTAAGGGGATGGGAGGAACCCGCAAACGACCAGGTAGGACGTGGGGGAGAGGAGGGGGGAGGAGAAGTGGAGGTGGGATGGGACCGGTGCCCCTGGGGGTAGCTGGTGGAGGGGAGGGGTTCCCACACCCGGAGGTGCCCACACACAGTTAGGGGATCAACAGGGACGGGGGGGAGACCCTTGGGAGAACAGAGGATTGGAACGGAATGTAGCCAGTGTTTCCCCTGCCCACTTTGGCCCGGGGAGCCTGCTGAGGTCCTGAGCCTGACCCCCTGCCTACCGAGGCTCCCTCCTGCTGCATGGGTCCTGAGAGAGTGGGAGGCAGGGAGCGGGGAGGAAAAGTAGAGGCCAGACAGATGGGACCAGTGCCCCTGAGGGGCAGCTGGGGTAGGGGAGGGGTTCCCATGCCTGGAGTGGCCCACCCATGGTTAGGGGATCAGCGGGGACCTCGGGAGAGCAGGTGGTTGGAAGGGAACACAGCCAGCATTTCCCCTGCCCACCTGGGAACCCTGGAGAGCCTGCTGAGGTCCCAGGCCTAATCCTCCACCCTGCGAGGCTCCCTACAGCTGCCTACACTGAGCCTAAGCCCTGCGCCCACACCCCCACCCAGGGCCTCACTGCTACACTTTGCACTCCAAGGACCCCTCCACTGCGCTGGGCCTAAACCCCACCCGCACACTCCCACCCAGGGCCTTACCTCCGCACTCTGCACTCCAAGGTCCCCCTCCGGCTGTGCTGCCTTTGCCAGCCACGTCTAAACCCCGCCCCTACCTAGGCCCCATCCCCCAAGGCCTTTTCTGGCCATGCGGGTCCTAAGCCTAGGCTCTGCTTCCCATGCTAAACCCCGCCCCCAGCCTAAGCCCCGCCCCCCACAGCCAAGAGCTTTTTTATTTTTAGGTTGTGGTTCTGTTTCATCTTGTTGTAGTTGTTTCACTTATATTTTTATTTTTCCTAATATATTTTTTACTTTTCTAATTTTATTTTATTCTTTGTTATTGTACTGCTCCTTTTTTTTTTCTTTTCTTTGTTGTACCGTGTGGCTTGAGGGATCTTGGTTCCCAGGCTGGGGGTTGGGCCTGAGCTCCTGTGGTAGGACTGCTGAGTCCAAACCGCTGGACTAACAGAGAACCTCAGACCCTAGAGATTATTAATCAGAGTGAGGCCCTCATCTCGGCACCAACACCTGGCTCTACCCAACTGCCTGCAAACTCCAGTGCTGGACACCTCAGGCCAAATAACCAGTAAGACAGGAATACAGCCCCACCCATGAAAAAAATGAGACCACAAAAATTATGTTACAGACAAAGGAGCAAGGTTAAAACCTACAAGACCAAACAAATGAAGAGGAAATAGGCAAACTAGTCTGAAAAAGAATTCAGAGTAATGATAGTAAAGATGATCCAAAGTCTCAGAAACAGAATGGAGGCACGGATCGAGAAAATACAAGAAGTGTTTAACAAAGACCTAGAAGAACTAAAGAACAAACAGTGATGAACAACACAATAACTGAAATGAAAAATACACTAGGAGGAATCAACAGTAGAATAACTGAGGCAGGAGAGTGAATAAGTGACCTGGAAGATAGAATGGTGGAAATAACTGCTGAGGAGCAGAATAAAGAAAAAAGAATGTAAAGAATTGAGGAGAGTCTCAGAGACCTCTGGGACAACATTAAATGCACCAACATTCGAATTACTGGGGTCCCAGAAGAAGAGAAAGAGAAAGGGTCTGAGAAAATATTTGAAGAGATTATAGTTGAAAACTTCCCTAACGTGGGAAAGGAAATAGCCATCCAAGTCCAGGAAGCGCAGAGCGTCCCACACAGGATAAACCCTAGGAGAAACACACCAAGACACATACTAATCAAACTAACAAAAATTAAATTCAAAGAAAAAATATTGAAAGCAGCAAGGAAAAAGCAACAAATAACATACAAGAGAATCCGCATAAGGTTATCAGCTGATTTTTCAGCAGAAACTTTGCAGGCCAGAAGGGAGTGGCAGGATATATTTAAAGTGATGAAAGGGAAAAACCTACAACCAAGATTACTCTACCCAGCAAGGATCTCATTCAGATTGGACAGAGAAATCAAAAGCTTTACAGACAAGCAAAAGCTAAGAGAATTCAGCACCACCAAACCAGCTTTACAGCAAATGCTAAAGGAACTTCTCTAGGCGGGAAACACAAGAGAAGAAAAAGACTTACAAAGACAAACCCAAATCAATTAAGAAAATGGTAATAGGAACAGACATATCAATAATCACCTTGAATGTAAATGGATTAAATGCTCCAACCAAAAGACACAGACTGGTGAATGGATACAAAAACAAGACCTGTATATATGTGGTCTACAAGAAACTCAGTTCAGACCTAGGGACACATACAGACTGAAAGTGAGGGGATGGAAAAAGATATTCCATGCAAATGGAAATCAAAAGAAAGCTGAAGTAGCAGTACTCATATCAGGTAAAACAGACTTCAAAATAAAGACTGTGACAAGATATAAGGAAGGACACTACATAATGATCAACGGATCAATCCAAGAAGAAAACATAGCAATTATAAATATTTATGCACCCAACATAGGAGCACCTCAATACATAAGGCAAATATTAAAAGCCATAAAAGGGGAAATTGACAGTAACACAATAATAGTGGGGGACTTTAACACACCACTTACCCCAATGGACAGATCATCCAGACAGAAAATAAATAAGGAAACAAAAGCTTTAAATGACACAATAGACAAGACAGATTTAATTGATATTTATAGGACGTTCCACCCGAAAGCAGAATACACTTTCTTCTCAAGTGCACATGTAACACTTTCCAGGATGGATCACATCTTGGGTCACAAATCAAGCCTTGGTAAATTTAAGAAAATTGAAATCATATCAAGCATCTTTCCCAACCACAACGTTCTGTGATTAGAAATCAGTTATGGGGAAAAAACTGTAAAAAACACAAACACATGGAGGCTAAACAGTGCACTGCTAAATAACCAAGAGATCACTGAAGAAATCAAAGAGGAAATTAAAAAATACCTAGAAACAAATGACAACTAAAACACAATGACCCAAAACCTATAGGATACAGCAAAAGCAGTTCTAAGAGGGAAGTTTACAACAATTCAATCTCACCTCAAAAAACAAGAAACATCTCAAATAAACAATGTAACTTTACACCTAAAGCAACTAGAGATAGAAGAACAAAGAAAACCCAAAGTTAGTAGAAGGTAATATATCATAAAGATCAGAGCAGAAATAAATGAAATACAAATGAAGAAAACAATAGCAAAGATCAATAAAACTAAAACTTGGTTCTTTGAGAAGATAAACAAAACTGATAAACCTTTAGCCAGACTCATCAAGGAAAAGAAGGTAGAGGATTCAAATCAATAAAATTAGAAATGAAAAAGGCGGGACTTCCCTGGTGGTGCAGTGGTTAAGAATCCGCCTGCCAACGCAGGGGACACAGGTTCGAATCCTGATCCGGGAAGATCCCACATGCTAAAAAGCAACTAAGCCCATACGCCACAACTACTTAGCCTGTGCTCTAGAGCTCACGAGCCACAACTACTGAGCCTGTGTGCCACGACTGCTGAGGCCCGCGTGCCCTAGAGCCCATGCGCTGCCATTACTGAGCCCACACACCACAACTACTGAAGCCCGTGTGCTCTAGGGCCAGCAGGCTGCAACTACTGAAGCCAGCGCGCAAAGAGCCTGTGCTCCACAACGAGAAGCCACTGCAATGAGAAGCCCGTGCACCGCAACAAAGAGTAGCCCCTGCTCAGCACAACAAGAGAAAGCCCACGTGCAGCAACAAAGACCCAAGAGAGCCAAAAATAAATTAAGAAAAAAAAAAAAGAAATGAAAAAGGAGAAATTACAACAGACAGCGCAGAAATAGAAAGGATCATAAGAGACTACTACAAGCAACAATATGCCAATAAAATGGACAACCTGGAAGAAACTGACAAATTTTTGGAAAGGTACAACTTTCCAAGACTGAACCATGAAGAATCAGAAAATATAAACAGACCAGTTACAAGTAATGAAATTGAAACTGTACTTAAAAATCGTCCAACAAACAAAAGACCAGGACCAGATGGCTTCACAGGGGAATTCTATCAAACATTTAGAGAAGAGTTAACACTACCCTTCTCAAACTTTTCCAAAAAATTGCAGAGGGAGGAACATTCCCAAACTCATTCTATGTGGCCACCGTGACCCTGATACCAAAACGAGACAAAGATATAACAAAAAAAGAAAATCACAGACTAATATCACTGATGAAGATAGATGCAAAAATCCTCAACAAAATACTAGCAAACAGAACCGAACAGCACATTAAAAAGATCATTCACCATGATCAAGTGGGATTTATCCCAGGGATGCAAGAATTCTTCAATACAGGCAAATCAATCAATGTGATACACCATATTAACAAATTGAAGAATAAAAACCATATGATCATCTCAATAGATGCAGAAAAAGCTTCTGACAAAATTCAACATCCATTTATGAAAAAAACTCTCCAGAAAGTGGGCATAAAGAGCATAACGGTAAAAAAAACTGAAGGGATTTCCTCTATGATCAGGAACAAGAAAAGGATGTCCACTCTTGCCACTATTATTCAACATAGTATTGGAAGTCCTAGCCACGGCAATCAGAGAAGGAAAAGAAATAAAAGGAATACAAATTGGAAAAGAAGAAGTAAAACTGTCACTGTTAGCAGATGACATGATACTATACATAGAAAATCCTAAAGATGCCAACAAAAAACTACTATAACTAATCAATGTATTTGGTAAGGTTGCAGGAAACAAAATTAATGCACAGAAATCTCTTGCATTCCTATACACTAACAACGAAAGATCAGAAAGAGAAATTAAGGAAACAATCCCATTTACCACTGCAATGAAAAGAATAAAATACCTAGGAATAAACCTACCTAAGGAGGCAAAAGACCTGTATGCAGAAAACTATAACACACTGATGGAAGAAATCAAAGATGACACAAACAGATAGAGAGACATACCATGCTCCTGCACTGGAAGAATCAATATTGTGAAAATGACTACACTACCCAAAGCAATCTACACATTCAATGCAATCCCTATCAAATTACCAATGGCATTTTTCACAGAACTAGAACAAAAAAATCTTAAAATTTGTATGGAGACAAAAAAGACCCCAAATAGCCAAAGCAATCTTGAGAAAGAAAAACGGAGCTGGAGGAATCAAGCTCCTTGACTTCAGACTATACTACAAAGCTACAGTAATCAAGAGAGTATGGTACTGGCACAAAAACAGAAATATAGATCAATGGTACAGGATAGAAAGCCCAGAGATAAACCCACGCACATATGGTCACCTAATCTATGACAAAGGAGGCAAGAATATACAGTGGAGAAAAGACAGCCTCTTCAATAAGTGGTGCTGAGAAAACTGGACAACTACATGTAAAAGAATGAAGTTAGAGCACTCCCTAACACCATACACAAAAATAAGCTCAGAATAGATTAAAGACCTAAATGTAAGACCAGACGCTATAAAACTCTTAGAGGAAAACATAGGAAAAACACTCTTTGACATAAGTCACAGCAAGATCTTTTATGACCCACCTCCTAGAGTAATGAAAATAAAAACAAAAATAAGCAAATGGGACCTAATTAAACTTAAAAGCTTTTGCACAGCAAAGGAAACCATAAACAAGACGAAAAGACAACCATCAGAATGGGAGGAAATATTTGCAAATGAAGCAATGGACAAAGGATTAATCTCCAAAATATACAAACAGCTCAGGCAGCTCAATATCAAAAAAACAAACAACGCAATCAAAAAATGAGCGGAAGACCTAATGAGACATTTCTCTAAAGAAGACATACAGATGGCCAAGAGGCACATGAAAAGCTGCTCAACATCACTAATTATTAGAGAAATGCAAATCAAAACTACAATGAGGTATCACCTCACACCAGTTAGAATGGGCATCATCAGAAAATCTACAAACAACAAATGTTGGAGAGGGTGTGGAGAAAAGGGAACCCTCTTGCACTGTTGGTAGGAATGTAAATTGATTACAGCCACTGTGGAGAACAGTATGGAGATTCCTTAAAAAACTATAAATAGAACTACCATATGACCCAGCAATCCCACTACTGGGCATATACCCTGAGAAAACCATAATTCAAAAAGACACATGTACACCAATATTCACTGCAACACTATTTACAATAGCCAGGACATGGAAACAACCTAAATGTCCAACAACAGATAAATGGATAAAGAAGATGTGGTACATATATATAATGGAATATTACTCAGCCATAAAAAGAAATGAAATTGGGTCAATTATAGAGATGTGGATGGACCTACAGTCTGTCACACAGAGTGAAGTAAGTCAGAAAGAGGAAAACAAATATCGTATATTAACGCATATATGTGGAATCTAGGGAAATGGTACAGATGAACCTATTTGCAGGGCAGGAATAGAAATGCAGATGTAGAGAACAGATGTGTGGACACAGCAGGGGAAAGGGAGTGTGGGATGAAATGGGAGATTAGGTTTGACATAAATACGCTACCATGTGTAAAATAGATAGCTAGTGGGAACCTGCTGTATAGCACAGGGAGCTCAGCTTGGTGCTCTGTGACGACCTAGATGGGTGGGATGGGGGGGAGGGAGGTCCACACGGGAGGGGATAAATGTATACATATAGCTGATTCACTTCAATGTATGGCAGAAACTAACACAACATTGTAAAGCAATTATACTCCAATTAAAAAAAAAAGTTCTCAGACTGTCCCAATATGAAAATTTGAGGTGCAGAGAAAACGTGCCATTACACAGGTGGTAAATGGCAACCAGAATTTGCACCCAGGAAGTCCAGCGTCCCAGCCTGTGCTCTTAGCCTCTTTGCTCTCCAGTGTCCCGTATGGCTGTGACATGACCCACAATTGTTTGGATGGGCAAGTTCTTCCAACACGTCAAAGACTAAAGAACTGTGTAGGGGACCACTGACTGCACAGGAGTGCTTTAGCTAAAGATGGTAAACACGGGTAGGAGAGACAAGAAGGGCAAGACAATAGCAGGAGTAATCTGGACCCAAGGAATGTCATCAGTCCATCAGAGCCAAGAGGCAGTCTGATGAGAGAGGTCATACGAGTCAGATGACAGAGATGAAGACAGTGAAGAGGGCCTGAGCGGCGGGAGGTGGGGGCGGGGGCTCAGAAGAGCAGGAGCACAGCTGGAGGGAAGGATGCGTGAAGCCCAGGCCAAGCTCTGCCTCAAACAGGATTATCAGGGCAGCCCCTGTGATTGGATCCTTAACTCTAGCATCTGGGGAATCTCTCAGAGTGGACCTTCGGAATACAGGAAACTCAATAGGTATGCAGCATTCAACTGTGCACCAAAAGCAATTCCAAGAATATTTATAGAAATTTAATAAGAGCTCTACACTGGAAACTACCCAAACGTCCATTAACATCAGGATATATAAATAAATGATGGCACTTTTACACAGTGAAGTACTATTCACCAATGTAAACAGAAGACTTCCAACTACACTTGAAAAGATGGTTGAATCTTATAAACATAATGATACGTGAGGGAAACAAGACATAAAAAAGCACATATTTTATGATTCCATATATGACGTTCAAAAACAAGCATAAGCAATCAAAAGTGTTAAAAGTCATGACAGCTGTTACCCTGGCAGGGGGTGGGTGGATGTTGTCTGAAGGGGAACACAGAGGTAGCAGGGCCTTCTAAGACAGTACAAGTAACCTGTCTTTTAATCCAGGTACTGGTTACATGAGTGTATTCGAGAATTCTATATTTATTTGTGCACTTTTCTGAATAACAATAACTTTAATAAAAATATGAAAAAAGTAGAAATATAGATGGATCTCTGGGGTGATAGGAGGTGTTAAAAAAATAACATTTGAATCTAAACTGAGAATTAATCAAACTGGGCTCAGCATCTTTAATTGGCTGCTGGAGAAAAATTTGATAGCTGGTTGAGAAGAATCAGGGCCCCATGCTGTTGTCAGCTGAGCTTTATTTAATGCCACTTGGTCCTCACATGCTCACTCACTGTGTCAGGGATAAATCCTTGTTGCTTGCAATTACTAATCACTGGCCACAGATAAATTGACTTACCATTACTTCTCACACGGATTAAGTATTTCTTCTGATTAATGGTTCATGCATATCTGTGGATGGATCCAAACACCCATGTCCTAAATATTCATCCATGTCCACTGTAAAAGAGACGGTAGTTTCACAGCTCTGTGAAATAAACCAGGATCTGTGTTTAACTGTCCAGTTACTGGGATAAACTTTCTATCATCTAGATACACTAGATATTATCTAGATCCATTTCCTCTCCTTTTTTTGAATAGTCTCTAGTTCCCTGTTGATGAGCACTGAATTTTGATTTGTGCTCAGAATCACTTTGTCTAAGAAAATTTCCTTTAACAAGATGTCACCAAGGTAATCAAGTCAACAAATGTTTTTTTTATAATGGGGATTACAAGTACAAAATCTACTGGGCAGGATGCGTGAAGACAATGGTGATGGTTCAGGATGTGTCTAAGCCGATACTGTTACAGCCAGTTGTAAGTTTTGCAGTAAAAACAGAAAGTCAGAAATCTGAATTGTCCAATTTTTAAATGTTGTCAACAAATTTTGAAAATTTCATTTGGTATAAGCCAAGCAAACCATATCTACGATGGGACTCAGCTCAGGCATAGCCAGTGTGAGCCTTCCACAAGCGTGATTTTATTCGCTCCTCACAAATTCCCCATGACATGGGCATCATACAGAGAAGGCTCACAGAGGTAACTGTTTGAGTCAAGTTCACACAGCTACCAAGGGGCCAAGCCAGGGTAACATTCAAGTCTAATTATCCAAATTACTCTTCTTTTCCCCATGAGAAAAGCCCAATTTTGTAGCACTGATATTTGGGCTACAAATCAAAATGATGCTTTTTTACTTACAGGTACAACGAGTGAAAAGGTAGAAGAACTATTTGCATTATTCGATAAGGAATTTGTTTTTTTTGGAAATTGATTGGAAATCCTGTACTACAAATAGAAAAGCATTACCCAGTATCGGATTTCTCATTATGATTCTGGCAAAAATATTCATCATAAAGATGCAGCAAGTAAGCCAATCACTTTATCTTGGACAATTCAATGACCACAAAGGGACATGATTTTAAATTATTTCTGGATAACAAGTGACAAATGTCATTTAGTGGAATAAACTTGTGGAGAGTCAGGATCCCTCTGTGTTGGTTTGGATTGTACCAAGCTTTCTACATGTTTATCCTCAGTGTGGTTTAGAGAGAAGTCTTTTTTTTTAATTAAAAAAACTTTATTTTATAAAGTTTTTTAAAATAAATTTATTTATTTATTTATTTTTGGCTGCATTGGGTCTTTGTTGCTGCGCACAGGCTTTCTCTAGTTGCGGCGAGCGGGGGCTACTCTTCGTTGCGGTGTGCGCACTTCTCATTGCGGTGGCTTCTCTTGTTGCAGAGCACGGGCTCTAGGCGCGCGGGCTTCAGTAGTTGTGGCTCACGGGCCTAGCTGCTCCGCGGCATGCGGGATCCTCCCGGACCAGGGATTGTACCCGTGTCCCCTGCATTGGCAGGCGGATTCCCAACCACTGCACCACCAGGGAAGTCCCCCAAGAAATATTTTTTAAAAATTATTTGGAGAACAAAAAATGCAGAATTGTTAGGAAATACTTCTCACTTGGTTTGTGATATCCCAAGTTGACATTAAATGCAATTTGTCTTTGAAGAAAAGTGAAACCATTTGCAAATAATATGAAATGAGGTTGATGAATTACATGTGAGGAGAAAAGATGGCCTATTTGTTTTAAATTATATTTTAAGTTTTTGTTTTCTCTAATATGGAAGGGTATAAGCCACATCTAAGGGGTTCCAGCCCTTTCAGATTGCAGGGCTGGAACTAGGCCTTGATTGTCTCTAAAAATCACAAGATTCTTTTAAGATGAGATGCTTGTTTGCTTCACACCTTGGTATGGCTTTAGCTATTTCAGTTATAAATTTGCATTTGTTAGGCTATTTGGTTAATATAGATGGGAAAGTGTTAATATCATTCTTCAGATGTTCACTATTCAGCAAGCCACATGGGGCTGTGCTGACGCAAATTCATTTTCAAACCCTGCTAACCACTGAAATATTGCTTTTTCCTCCTTGTGATATTACTTCTTAGTCTTTTCAACTTTTCAAAAGTACTTGCATAAAGATCTTGCCACATATACCATCTTCCTTCCCAGGACAATGACTCAGACCTTAACCAAGAATGTTAATTATGTTCTCCTCACACTGTTTATCACATGAACTGGCTTAGACTTGAACATAAAAATATTTCCTTTGAGCATGGCTTCACCTTTTACTCTAGACATTCTATAGTTTCATGGGCAGGCACTTAACCTTAAAAAATAAAAATAGGGGCTTCCCTGGTGGCACAGTGGTTGAGAATCTGCCTGCCGATGCAGGGGACACGGGTTCCAGCCCTGGTCTGGGAAGATCCCACATGCCGCGGAGCAACTAGGCCCGTGAGCCACAACTACTGAGCCTGCGTGTCTGGAGCCTGTGCTTCGCAACAAGAGAGGCCACGACAGTGAGAGGCCCGTGCACCGTGATGAAGAGTGACCCCCGCTTGCCGCAACTGGAGAAAGCCCTCGCACAGAAACGAAGACCCAACACAGCCAAAAATGAATAAATAAATAAATAAATAATTTTTAAAAAATAAATAAATAAAATAAAAATAAAAATAAAAGACTTAGGCCATAAAAGGAGATTCTACTTGGTTACTGCTTCCCACCAGAGGAAATCAGTCAATATATTCACCAATTCCAAGATCATTATTACGTTGGGAGCTGAAGGAAGAAAAAGAGAAAAATACATATGTATTTATATATAGTTTACTATTTAGTAATATATATTATTATATATAACAATTCTTATAATTTAATAATTTATATTATATATAATATGTTAACATACATGTACACATACATATTAATGTGACATTCTATCTTCAGGTGGTTTACAATCTACAAAAAAGTTGATGAAATAAAAAAATATAAAACTATTTTAAATGCAGATACATTTTGCTTACATTTTTATTTAAAATAGCCCCTGGTAATATTAACACACTCTTACAAAGCTTTGGACACTAAATAAATATGAGGCAGGTGGTACTGTTAGATTATTTAGAGAATGTGTTACATGCCTATTTCATATAGTTTTTAACCTTGTATATGTCAATTCAAAAAAACAGTGGACTAGGGAATGTTTTGACTTAAGGGCAAATTGCAAAATTATTTCTTTTGTTGATAAGTGGTATAGAATAATCACAGAATCAAAGGGCACTCTAAAGAGGTCCTTTCTTCATCTTTAGCCAATACTGAATTTTGTTGTTTTTCAAATGATTATTACAAACACAAACACAAAGTGCCAAATGCTAAGCCAGGATTTTATGAGAATTATAATGGCAATTGGTAGTCCCCACCCTAATGAAATCCTTCATCCAAATGGGAAGCACAAATGTAAGCAAAATCTAAGTGGACCCCAGGTGGTGAAGAGTGCTGGCTGCTGAGTGCCCGGTCTATGCATTCCAAGTTAGACCCTCCTGTCGTGGTGGGGTTGCTTTCAAATCCTGTCCCAGTAGCACATGCCATGGGGAAACAGCTGCAAACATTCATCATTAAAACATCGACATGTCAGAGTTTCAAGACAAATTACATTTGTCCCTCTAGATCCTACTATCCTTGGCTTTTGCTCCAAATGCAAAGCTCTCTTCCAATACAGCATCCTTATTGACCCTCTGGGCACATGACAATTCTAATTTTTTGCTCAGATGTCTACCAGTATTTCTTTTCTTCCTCCTGTTTATTAGAGACATCCTTGATATATTCTGGCTATTAACTGCCATTTTTTTCAAATATCATCCAGTGTGTCATCTGTCTGTCAACTTTGTTTATGGTGCCCCTCATTGAACATAAACTTTGAATTTTGATGTAGTCAAGTTCACTGACATTTCCCTTCTGGTTTGTGATAGAGGGAACAGAGCTTATTTATAAAATCCTTCCCACACATTGTCACAAAGACAAATCCGTATTCTTTGTTCTTATTTTTCAAATTAGCTAGGCCTCAATTCTTCGGTATGAATGCAAAATAAGCTTGTCATTTTCTTCAAAAAACTCTTCCTGGAATTTTACTGAATTTATAGACTAATTTGGGGAGCACTGACATCTTTAAAGTGTTAGATCATTGCAAATATAAACAATACTTAGCTCTCCATTCATTCAATTCCTCATCAGTATCCTACAATAGAGCTTACAAATGTCCTATCAATGGTTTTTTTTTTTTTTCTTTATTGGCGTATAATTGCTTTACAATGGTGTGTTAGTTTCTGCTTTATAACAAAGTGAATCAGCTATACATATACATATATCCCCATATCTCTTCCTTCTTGCGTCTCCCTCCCTCCCACCCTCCCCATCCTACCCCTCTAGGTGGTCACAAAGCACTGAGCTGATCTCCCTGCGCTATGCGGCTGCTTCCCACTAGCTATCTATTTTACATTTGGTAGTGTATATATGTCCATGCCACTCTCTCACTTTGTCCCAGCTTACCCTTCCCCCTCCCCGTGTCCTCAAGTCCATTCTCTAG
This sequence comes from Balaenoptera borealis, assembly GCF_965194805.1. NCBI lineage: Eukaryota > Metazoa > Chordata > Mammalia > Artiodactyla > Balaenopteridae > Balaenoptera > Balaenoptera borealis. Next base: position 58,580,249 of record NC_138869.1, on the reverse strand, counting down.
TAGGTCTGCGTCTTTATTCCCATCCTGCCCTTAGGTTCTTCATGACGATTTTTTTTGTTTTTGCTTTTGTTTTTAGATTCCATATATATGTTTTAACATTCGGTATTTGTTTTTCTTTTTATGACTTACTTCACTCTCTATGACAGTCTCTAGGTCCATCCACCTCACTACAAATAACTCAATTTCATTTCTTTTTATGGCTGAGTAATATTCCATTATATATATGTGCCACATCTTCTTTATCCATTCATCTGTCGATGGACACTTAGGTTGCTTCCATGTTCTGGCTATTGTAAGTAGAGGTGCAATGAACATTGTGGTACATGACTCTTTTTGAATTATGGTTCTCTCAGGGTATATGCCCACTAGTGGGATTGCTGGGTCGTATGGTAGTTCTATTTTAGTTTTTTAAGGAACCTTCATACTGTTCTTCATAGTGGCTGTATCAATTTACATTCCCACCAACAGTGCAAGAGGGTTCCCTTTCCTCCACACCCTCTCCAGCATTTATTGTTTGTAGATTTTTTGATGATGGCCATTCTGACTGGTGTGAGGTGATATCTCATTGTAGTTTTGATTTTCATTTCTCTAATGATTAGTGATGTTGAGCATTCTTTCATGTGTTCGTTGGCAATCTGTATATCTTCTTCGGAGAAATGTCTGTTTACGTCTTCTGCCCATTTTTGGATTGCTTTGTTTGTTTTTTTGATATTGAGCTGCATGAGCTGCTTGTAAATTTTGGAGATTAATCCTTTGTCAGTTGCTTCATTTGCAAATATTTTTTCTCCCATTCTGAGGGATGTCTTTTTGTCTTGTTTATGGTTTCCTTTGCTGTGCAAAAGCTTTTAAGTTTAATAGGTTCCATTTGTTTATTTTTGTTTTTATTTCCATTTCTCTAGGAAGTGGGTCAAAAATGATCTTGCTGTGATTTATGTCATAGAGTGTTCTGCCTATGTTTTCCTCTAAGAGTTTGATAGTGTCCGGCCTTACATTTAGGTCTTTAATACATTTTGAGTTTATTTTTGTGTATGGTGTTACAGAGTGTTCTAACTTCATTCTTTTACATGTAGCTGTCCAGTTTTCCCAGCACCGCTTATTGAAGAGGCTGTCTTTTCTCCATTGTATATTCTTGCCTCCTTTATCAAAAATAAGGTGACCATATGTGCATGGGTTTATCTCTGGGCTTTCTATACTATTCCATCAATGGTTCTTTTATTGTCTTTGTTATTTCCTGAATATTGTAGCACTTTTGTTAGTACTGAGAATATCTTACTTTTGCTTATAATTTCTTGATTATCATTGTGAAACGAACACTATTAGTTTCTAGTTATCTTCAACCATGCTAACTCTCTTATTAATTCTAATAATTTCTTGATTTTGTACAATTCTATGTAGGTGTTTAAGTCATCTGAAAATAATAATATTTTTGTCTTTCCTTCTCCTATGCTTATAACATTAGTACTTTAATTGGACAGAATCTCCAAACTTATGTTGAACAGTAGCGGCGATGAAAGGGTTTCTTGTCTTTTTCTGGTCTAAAGGAAAATACATCTAAATTTTTTCTCTTACGTTTTATGTTTGTCTAAGTTTGGAAATGTTTTTATGAATGAAAGATACTTCCCTTTTGATCATAATTTTCTGAGAGTTTCTCCTATAAATAGGTGTTGAAGTTTAAGTCTGTTTATAGAGCAGATGAGATATTCATGTGAATTTTTTCTTCAATTCCTAATGGGGTCCTCAGAGCCAGGACTAAGGAAGGCAAGTGAGGCACTTATGGCACAAAATGTAAGGAGGCACTCAGCCCTAACATGCATGCCTCTGAAATATTATACCCTAGATGCCACCCCTAGAAGTGATTAACATAGATAGATCTTCTAATGTTAAACTTTCTTTCCATTCCTTGAAGAAGCCCTAATTGATCATGATGCATTTTTAATACTCTTTTAGATTCAGTTAGTTAATATTATATTTAAAATTTTTGCATCTATTATCATCAGTTAAGTGAGCTGATGATTTTCTTTCTTTTCCAACCCTCATCCAGTTCTGGAATTCTAGCTTCTGAAAAGGAAAGGGATAATTTCCCTTTGGTTCTAACTTTTTGGAAGAATTTGTATAGGATGGGTATCTACCCCTGTAAATCTTTCTAGCTCTGGAACACATTATGTGGGGTGAGTTTGAACAAGTCATTTTAACTCTCTAGACTTCAATTTTCCTCCATTGTGAAATGGGGATAACGAAACCTGTCTGGCAGGTTTGTGGAGAGGATAAATTGTAACGCTGTTAAAGTACAAAGCATTGAGCTTGACCCAACTTCCTTGGGCTTCCTTGCCTTTGTGGACCTGCCCCCCCTCCACCACTACACTCAAGGTTTACATTATGCCGTTGATCCTTCTCCAGCATTTACTTCCATTTCATTTGTGTCACCACACCTGTCGCTCCCTTCCTTGTCAGCCACAGCCCATTCTCGGCTCCTTGTGGCTAACTCCTTTATGTTGGAACGCGGCAGAATGATGTTTCTGAAAAATTAACAATGTCCTCCCCATCTCATTTATCTCTTGTTACCTCATGATCCTTCTCCACTTTGGGCAGATGTTCAGAGAGCTCCATGATCCTGACATCCAGGAAGGAACGGAAATGCTGAAAGAAATAAATGAGTATATTACTTTTTTTATAAATAAAGTGTATTTAAATAAATGAGTATATTACTTTTTTCTTTCAAAAATCTACATTTTCAAGAGGAAAAAATAGTTATCATTAATAAATGAGTATATTACTTTTTTTCTTTCAAAAATCTACATTTTAAAGAGGAAAAAATAGTTATAAGCATAAAATATACACCAGAATTGGGAAAAAAGATAGATTTTGTTAGAATAAGACTCAAGACACACTATCCTCCCCAAACGCAAACCACCTCGATAAGGTGGGAGACAGGGTTGAAACACTGAACAGTGATATGGTTCATAGGTTGATATGGTTCATATCAACCATGATATGGTGGAGAGGCAGTGTAGACACTTCGAGGAGGAATAGGCTGAAATGTGCCCCTCCTCTGGGATACTTTGGGGATATAGATATAACAGGAAACTTAGATAATTCTGGAGATTCCAGTGCAGGGGAAACCTATGCTGTCTTTTGCAGACAGACCCCAGGGAAATGGCAAGATGTCCAATCAGAAGTGCGTGTGTGGTCTGTTCAGGCGGATGGCATTGAGAGAGCCTCTCATTGCCCACTGCCCCAGGGTGGCATCGACGTGGTACAGTGTGCATACAAGATGAGCCTGGAAATGACAAACAGAGGGTCACAAGGGGTCAAGCGAACTTTTCCAGTCACAGTGTGGCCCAGATTTGGAGAATGACTCCAAATCCTAGGAGTTGCCCGAGAGTTAAGTGAGAGAGAACTAGTTGTGGGGTTGGAGCCTGGTTACTGGGACCAACTCAGGAAGGAACAGCCTGGATCACCACCTAAAGACAGAAAGGAATGAGGACACCTCGGTGGGTCCAGCATGGAGAGCTGATGGCCCAGGCTTGCCTGCTTCCCCCAGGGCCCTGACATGACCATAAAGCCCACCAGAACTCAGATGCCACGCCAAGAAATGGGCAAGAAGGAGGAATGTAGAACTGACTGTCTGAAAGTTTTCACCAACTGGCCAGATGGAGGGTTTATAGTGGAAATTGTGTTCTCTATGGAATCCTGAAGTCACGTTTCTTGCATACCCGGGTTTGTGAAATGAACTTTCTACCTACTACACACCTGCATCTCCCAATTGAAAACAATGCTTGTTGAAGATGTGGCAATGTGTTACGTTGGAACATACCAATTGTTATGACCTCTGGCAAATGATTCAAACTCTCTTTGCCTCAGTCTCCATATTTGTAGATGGGAGTGCAGACTTTATTGCAGCTTGTTTGATAATGAAATGAAATACTGTGTGTTTCCCAGCGCCGAGCACCTAATTAGTATTCAGTGTTGATCGTTTCATTTCCTAACACTAACTCCAGGGAGAAAACATGGGGAAGGTGGCTACAGATATTAAAAAGAAAACAAAGAACTGGGGGAAGGTCTGTTGGAAGATTATTAATGCTGTTACTACTAATTATGAGACTGGGTGTGCAGCTCCTGGACAGGGACCACGAACAGCAAAATTTGCAGTTTGGGTCTCACTCCAGTTAGCAAGGCCAGGCCTGTTGATTAGCCAGGAGTCCAAGCTCTTATCAGCCTTTTTCATCCCCATTTGCAGCACCCTGGGCATCAGCTGTGCAAGACCGTACCCTGGTGATCTCCTCCAAAGGACACCCACAATATGTGTTGTTCATCTGAAGGGAAGAAGAAAACCTCCCATGTCTAACCTGTGATAACAGGTATTTCCCACAATGCTCCACCATGTATTAACCCATGTGAAAACAAGAACTGGTTTTGTGTGCTCATTCTTTTAGTCCTTATGAGATTCTGATCAGAAAAATGTATGGGCAGTCAGCCTGACTTTGTTTTCTTCTGCCTACCAAATGGCCTTCCTGATTCAATAATGTGTCTGTAATTAAACATCATGTAATTTTCCCTCACTCTGTGTTCAAAATGTCACCATTAGAGATTTATTCTTCTAAGTCCTATATGGTCTTCCAATATCAAGAGTTCCCTCTTGAAAGGTGGTGGAATAACTATCTGCTCTTCCTTGCCTCACATCTTATGGTGATTTGTGAGTGGCAGCCTGGAAGACTGTTCCAGAACTGCTCAGCACTGGGGCCTTGGGCCACGTCTGAGGGCTTTGTCTTTCTCATTGATAAAAAGAAGTGTGAAGTTAAGTCACCTCTGGTTACATGGAGCATATATCATACATTTTTGAAACATATTCAATTTCAAAGATTCTTTCCCTTTGTTCTCATCAGTAGGTTCATTCCTTTTAGACCCCGAGTTCAAAAAAGCATCTCAATTTACTTTCAAGATTATAGCTGATCAAAGTTTCTATGATTCTGTTAGAGAACAGAAAATAAAATGCCTTGGGAGAAGGAAATAGAGTGAGTAAGGGAAAAAGCTGGAAGGCGAAACATTTCAGGAGGGAAGCAGTGAGCTCAGAATGGGAAGCTGGGAATGTACCAAGGCTACTTCAATTTCCTCACAATTTTGCTCAGACTTTCCTGGCTACCCTGCGGCAGACATGAGCTTGTTGACTTCACGACTGGGGCAACACGTCCTTTCTGTGTAATCATTTCCTTGTTAGTTAGAAACTAAATGTTTTGGTACATGCTTTAAATACAAATGGGGGTACGGAGTGCTCTCAGGATCGCTGGTATATTCAAGCTGCGTGTGACAAAGAATGGACACGATTCATTCAGTGGAACGATGTCTACAAACAACTACGGTGCCTCACGTGCTGTGTCCATCAGTGGGACAACAGAGATTATTGAAGTCCCATCTCTGTTCTCAGAGACCTCAGAGTCTAGAGGAAGGAACAGCTGTATAAGTAAGTACAACAGAAGGAGAAATATGCATCAGCTCAGAGCAAGTGAGTAACTCTTAGAGGGAAATATTGAAGAAGTGATTCCTGCATAAGGGGAGATTTGAGCTGAATTCCAAGGATGAAGAGCACTTCCTCTGGTGATATTACACATTTTCGAGACATAACAGTATGTGTGAATATATTTAGAAGATAGTGTAGACTCTTAGATACTCTAGAGTCTTGATATTTTTAGAGCACAAGATGTACGATGGGGCAGTGCCGTGGGAGGTCAGAAGAAATGTAAGCTCAGGTAGATCGTGAATGGGTAGGAATTGAAGGGCAGGAATACGTTATGGCATTTGAGCTAGACCTACATGCTCGTGAGGAGTCGGTGAAGCCTCTGAAGCAGAGGAAAACAGGACCGGGTTTGCCGGCAGGGTTGGAAGTAGACTGGAAGGCAGTGAACAGTAGCCTCAGGGGGATGTTTTTGAGTGTACAGAAATAGTACAAGTGAGATGTAAAGAGGGCTTTATCTAAGACAGTAGTAATGGGAAGGAAAACAACAGCTTAACTTGGGAGATGGTCATGAAACAATAGAATCTGATGCCTGATGCGAGGGCTGAGAGTGACCTCAATCCTCTAGCGCACATAACTGAGTGGGGTTTGGGGTCATCGATTGAGAAGGAAAATGAGAAGGGGGCATGTGGAATTAATTTGAGGGGCCAAATGTCGATCCAGATATCAGGAGATGATCGGAAAGAGCTGTAAGGAGCTCAAGAGAGAAGGCTGGTGTCAAGCTCTGGAGAACACCACCTGTTATCACTTGTGACCTGATGATGCCTGTCACATAGGAGCCACTAAGCTGGACTCAGTGGGCAAATGGAAAATGCCTCTGGCCCCAAATGCAGTCCCCCTGTCTAGGGGCTTTACAAAGAAGGCGGGTGTAGCAGAGGGTACCCAGCATTGTTAGAGGAAAGACAAGGGTTGATGAGAACATACAGAGGGTTCACAGCAGAGACTTGGCCTTGGGTGCTGTGGGGGGAGGGGAGTGGGACAGGCTGCCTAGGAAAAAAAGAAAATGCAGAAGAAACCCCAAGAGTTACTAGAAATCGAAGAGTCGGTGGAAAGGAGGAAGCAAAGACCTTGCCAAGTGGGGGAGGCTGCAGGCACAATGACCAGGAAGCAAGCATGAAGGTGGCCCTCTTTAGGACAGGGAGCAGTCCCATTGGCTGGAGCATCCAGCCTCAGAGGGGAACGGCCCCGGGGGAGGCTGGGAAAGTTAGCTCAGGCAAGAGGTGGCAAAGCTCCTTTGTAGAGCTGAAACTGCATCCACTGTGCGAGAGAAAGCCACTCGAGGAATTTTAGCAGGGCACTGAGACAATCAGATTTGTATTTTAAAAACTCACTCCACCCACTGTGTGGAGAATGAGGGATTAATTACAGTACAGAGCCTGGATGTGATTACCCAGGGTACGGACAACAGTTCCATTCAACCTGATGATGTGCTTTGGCCTGCAGACTGCTTTTTAAAATTTCATTCTGAATTAATTGCGGGCGTCTAAAAATTGGGAGCTCTCACGTAAAATCAGGGTTACAGGCTTCTTCTGAAAATTAGGAGATGTGGCAATGCTCGGTACATATTCCTGACCCATCAACAATTGGCTAGAGCATGAGCTGTCTGAAAAGTGACTCTTTCTGGACAAGGTGGGTGCTCCCCTGCGTCCCACAGTCTAATGGAAACACTTAGTTTGGTTTTATTGCTCCTGCCTTAACGGGAGATCATGCAGACCGAGAATGAGGGAACATGGTGCGTGCCCGGCTTAAGCCAAACTCGTGTGCCAGATTCCATTCCATGCCCTAGTCGCAGACCTCATGCCAACAATTCTCCCTTTTCTCGTTGGATTTTCCCTCTCTACTGGATCATTCCCATTGGCATAAAAACCTGTTGCCATTTCTTCCATCTTAAAAATAACTCCTCCTCGTCCACTTTCTTAGAGTAAGAGGGATTGCACCAAAACAAAGCTCCCCTTTACGTTGTCAGGCATTGGCTGCTGGCCTCCTAGTGAGTTTTTGTAAACATCTCTGTCCTAGGCTCAGACTGCCTGATGCCTAAGAGATCTGTTTATCCTCTCTGGCAAGATTGTTCTCACTCTTGCCTGTAAAAGGGAGAGCAAGAGGGGACCAAGTCCTTCCCTTAGAGCTAATCCAGCTGCTTCCTGATCCAAGCACATTCCTTCACAGACAACAGGGAACTGCACACCCAATGGCCATCTGTCACTGATGCCACTTGAGCCATATGCACATCACCCTTGGCCCTTTCTTATTCTCATATCTCATATCCTCCTGACCCTTTTTTCAAAGTCGTAGCTGACCACTTCCCATCACCTCCACTGCTACCCCCTGATTTAAGCCATGATCGTCTCTTAGAACATAGCAATAACCTCTGTATTAGTTATCTATTGCTGTATATCACGTTTCTCCCAAACCTTAGTGGCTTGAAACAGCAACATTCATTACCTCACAGCTTCTGTAGATCAGGAGTCCAGGTGTGGCTTAGCAGGCTCCTCTACTTTAGAATCTGTCATGCGTTCTGGGTGTCTGCTGGGTTCCCCAATCTACTCCAGACACACTGGCCTCCTCTCTGTTCTTTAAACATGCTGGTCATGCTGCTGCCCCAGGGCCTTTGAACTGGCTCTTCCTTCCGTCGGGAAAGTTCTTCCTCCAGATTTCTGTATTGTTGATGCACTAACTTCCTTTAAGACTTCACTCAAATATCACGTCCTTAATGCATTCTACCCTGGCAAAACCACCCCTGTCCCCAGAACTCCTGATTTCTTTTATCTTATTTTATTTGTTTTTCTATAACAGTTCTAATATACTAGTTAAATTACTTATTTATTACATAACACATAATGTTGAACCCATAAGGGCAAAAATCTTTATCTGTTGTTTCTTGTTGAATCCCAAGTGCTTGGAAAATAACTGGTGCTCAAGAAATACTTCCTAAATGAATAAATGAATATGTAGAAGATGGCTGAGGACCAGCCTTAGGGAACTCCATATTTAAGTGACTGCTAGAGGAAAAGGATACAGAAAAAAAAAATGGAGTACTTAATATCTCCTGTGCCCTACTTCACATCCTACTGGCCCACTTTCTTAATCTTGCCGTTTTTGGAAGAGCAACCAGCTGAGCTCAACTGTAATTTGAAAGTGTCTTGTCTCAGCTATACCAAGTGACTGGGAATTTTTGCTACAGGGATTTGCTGCCATCGGCAGGAAGGGCACCTGTAGGAACCCAGTGGACTCTTCTCCCGCTCATGCAAAGGTTGGAGTGAAATGCTTTTAACAGCCTGGAGAGCAACCCTTGACCAGTGGGGGATGGGAACTGGTGGGTGAATACTCCCCTCCTCTGAACCTCAGGGGGAACATTCTCAGGTGCATCTTCATACCTCCCTACACAGTGACTAGCAAGACGGAGTCCCGTGGATGCAGTGGTGATGTTCTTAGTTAGCCAAGGGACATGCCCTCAGACCAGCTTGTTCTCCTTCCCTGCTTTACGGTTCCAACTACCTCTGAACTCATGTTTAGACAGAAATCACTTTCAAAAATGAACGCCTGGCACACAGCCTTTGTTTCGTCATCTGCTTTCAGGAGAAAGCTTTGTTGAGACATGTCAAAGTGAGACCATTAATAAAAAATGAACCCACAGATAATCAAAAAGTGTTGATGAAAACACTTTCAAATGCTACACAGAGTCAAGTGAGATTAGGAAATTTGCAGACCATTGCTTCTCGGCCTTTTGGCTAAGATCAAGTGGAATTTGGAGAACACTCTTAGTGCACCAGAGAGCTGGGTGGGGAAGCAGTAGTAAAAGACTACAATGAGGTACCACCTCACACTGGTCCGAATGGCCACCATCAAAAAGTCTACAAACAATAAATGCTGGAGAGGGTGTGGAGAAAAGAGAACCCTCCTACACTGTTGGTGGGAATGTAAGTTGGTGCAGCCACTATGGAGGTTCCTCAAAAAACTAAAAATAGAATTACCATATGATCCAGCAATCCCACTCCTGGTCATATATCCAGAGAAAACTCTAATTCAAAAAGATACACATACCCCAATGTTCATAGCAGCACTATTTACAATAACCAAGACACAGAAGCAACCTAAATGTCCATCGACAGATGAATGGATAAAGAAGATGTGGTACATATATACAATGGAATATTACTCAGCCAACAAAAAGAATGAAATAATGCTATTTGCAGCAACATGGATGGACCTAGAGATGATCATACTAAGTGAAGTCAGACAGAGACAGACAAAACCATATGATATCACTTATGTGTGGAATCTAACATATGACACAAATGAATTTATTTATGAAACAGAAACAGACTCACAGACATAGAAAACAAACTTATGGTTACCAAAGGGGAGGGATAAATTAGGAGTTTGGGATTAACAGATACACACTATTATATATAAAGTAGATAAACAACAAGGACCTACTGTTAGCACAGGGAACTAGATTCAATACCCTGTAATAAACCATAATGGAAAAGATTATGAAAAAGAATATGTATATATGTATAACTGAATCACTCTGCTGTACACCTAAAACTAACACAACATTGTAAGTCAACTATACTTCATTATTTTGAAAAAATAAAATAAAATAGATTACAGAGTAAAGGAAGGTAAGAAAATGGAGTCAGTAAATGGAGACTACTCTATTTTGAAGGAAACAGGCAGACTGGGGTGACAGCTGGAGGGATATACTGGGCACAGTGGGAAAAGACAGATGTTCTAAGAAATAAATACAGTCTAATGAAGTAAGTGTTACAAAAACATGATAACACAGGACTTGTGTGCCACATTTGCTGAAGAAGGGATACAGGCAGGCAGTTTTGAGCTGAGTCTTCCAGGATAGTTTTGCTAGGGGAAGGGTTGAAGGGTTGCGGGCAAACCCCTGGGAACAGCTTCTGAAAGGCACTGAATTCTGAAAGAGGAAAGTGTGTTTGAGGAATTTCAAGTACAGCTGCCTGGCTGGAACATATACTATCATGACGGTTACAGGTGGCACTGGAGTCATGACAGGGCCAGACCGTTGTCTACGGTGGCCGAATATTCTCACTCAACGAGCTTTCTTTTATCAGGAGCACTGAAGTTATGGGAGAAATAATTAGTGCCATCATTACCCTAACAAAATCGACAATTCCCTGGTGTCATCTAATACTTAGTCCATAATTTATTTGACCCAACTGTTTCAAAAATATTTTCCAGTTGGTTTGTTTGAATCAGAATCTAAATAAGAGCAACATTTTATATATTAAGTCACTTAAGTCTTTTTAATCTAAAGAAGTAGATCCCTCACTTTTTTTTCCATGACATTTACTTGTTGCAAAAATTGAATTCAAACATTTTAAAGTCTGACTGCTGAACAGTCAGACAAGCTAGATTTCATAATATCTGCTTTTTGGAATTATTGAGGTTTTCTTTACTAGCCAAACATGGTCATTTTTGGCAAATGATTAATAGGCCCTGGAAAAGGAGGTTTATTTTACATTTGGACAATCATGTTAAGGCTTTTACAGTCCTGGCAGCCCAACAGCTGCAGGCTGTGTTCAGGAAAGGAAAGGTGAAGTCCAGCATCAACAAAGAATCCATACCTGCCCTGGATCAGCCCATCTGTTTGCTGAACATCAGCCCATCTGTTTGCTGAACAAGCATTCCTTTGTTTGTCAAGAACATGAAGCTAATTGTCCCCAAGTTCTTCAGGCCCTGGGGTTCCGGGCTTTCCATCAGAATTCTGTAGAATGCACTCAAGATGACTCCATCCATGTGGGGGAGATCAGGAGGAAGGAGTAGATAATGACAAAAGGGAGCTTTTAGCTCACATTTTGCTGCAGATAATTACAGGGAGGGCTGCTATACAGATAATGAGGAGCATGACCCTTTAGTCCTGAAGGATCTGGCAGACACTTTAGGCTTCCTCTGCCAGAGCCCTACTACGTGACGCTCTCAGGCAACGAACGGCGGACGTGTCAGGCCATCAGCAGCTGAGCTGGCAGCTTACTGTCCCTGCTCCTCCATGCACAACCGTGGTGCCCATTCTCCTCCATCCACAACCCTCATGTGCATGCTCTTCCCCTCTCACCCCAGTGCGGTCCCCAAAGCTAGGCCCTTCCAGGTGACTACACATTGACCAAACCAGATCATGCTCCCCAGAGTCATCAGAGTTTCCTGGAGCAAACACTCCTCTGAGTCTTATGACTATATCACATCAGCTTAAAATTGCATTCACATATTTGTAATCGAGGCCAGAAATTCCAGTGGCTTTAAAAAGATAAAAGTTTGCTTTTCTTTTCGGTGTAAAATAACTCTGAATGAGAGAGTATATTAGGAAGTAACAGTAGCTTCAGCATACCATTGGAGGACCAGGGCCCTCTTGACTTTCTGTCATTATAAACCAAAGTTTTTCAGCACTGCAAGCCCCCAAATTTCTGGACTTTCTCTTTTCCCTTCTATTCCTACTTGCAAAAAGCCCAATGATTTTTCTGAGTTCACCTCTTTAATGTGAAATTCAGCCAATAGCACCAAGTCAGGCTACTGATATTCTGTTTGCAACTCCTAAGACCACAAGCTCATTTAGCTCATTATCTGGCTTCCAAATTAGTGCTGAGAGTTTTATCAAACATTTCACTACAGCATAAATGGGATGCCATCTTTCTGGCCTCATATGTTTCCTTGCCATTCTCTGGCCAGACCCAGAGTCAATACCACATATATTGTTTGTTTTCCCTCAACAACTTACTTTTAGACGCAGGTATTTGTTGAGATGGGCTGGCTGTGCTTCTGTCATAAACAACCTCAAAGATTCTGAGGCGTATAATCACAGATTTTATTTCTTTTTCATTCTCACCTTGCTGAGATTCAGCTACATATTTTCTGCATCTCAAGACTCAGACTAAGTGAGCACTTCTTCCGGATGTTGCTGGGTACAAGGTAAAAGAAAAAAGAGAAGGTGACAGTTCTTAAAGCTTTTGTTAGAAAAAGCTGAACTCATTATTTCTGCTCACATTTCGTTGGCCAAATTCCCATGGCAGTGGAGTAGAGAAACATAATACTCTGATAGAGAAGATGATGCATTACATATTCAAGCTTAAAGCCAATGGGGCAGATGTGCACTCCCTTCCCATGGAGGAGGGTAAGGCAGATGCAGTGAGCCCCCCATGAATATTCCCCTTGGCCTGGCTATTTCGGTACAAATCAGCCTCATGTCCAGCTGCTAGCACGGAGCCTTCCTCGTCCATGTTTAGAACAGGCCCATAATGCCAGGAAATCAATGCCTCTTCCCACTGCCCCCTTGGGCAGCCCTCCACCAATGACCATTCCAGTTCCCTCATCCCTCAGATACATGGGAGTGGGATGGAGTCCAGTTGCCCTCCGTGGTAACCTGCTTTATAACATGCCCTTTGTTGGCGTCTGTCCTGTTTCTGTCTTGCTTTTCATTCCCAAGTTTGTTTTTCCCGTGATTGCTTCCCAAATAAACTACTTGCACTTGAATCCTTGCTTCGAGGTCGCCTTCTGGGAATCCAAACTAGGATAGAAGGACAGAAAATATTTAGAGCAATGATACAATCTGCCCAGAAGAGAAGAATGGCTTTGGGCGGTAGTTAGCTGTCTCTGCCAGAAATTCCAGCCTGACAATGGACCCGCCCGTTGTCTCCACGTGTCTGTCCGCAGATCTGTTCATCTCTTGCTCAACCAGGAACACTGTTTCCCAGAAGTGATAAGGACTCCTGTAATAGACTATTTTCTTCCACTTCTGGACCACAGGAAGCAAGAGCGGTTGTTTACTCTAAACAGATTTTACTACCTGCCTGTCACAGGGCCTCAGGGTGTTTACACGGGAATTCCTTTATAGGCACGTATGCTCCCTGCCTGCAGCTCTGAGGCCATCTGTACCACACGGAGATGCTGAAAGCAGGTGCATCCCCGACCTTCTCTGTGTCTCTCCCTCCCCGCTTCCTCCCGCCCCATATCACAAAGCACTCCCCGTCCCCAAAAATCACCTCACCAGTGCTGTCCTGCATCCAACAGGCCTCATGCATACACAAAAAACTCTCTCCATGCATACAAACTAAAGCAGAGACAAGATAATTTAGTTTTCTTTTTTTGGACCAAAAATTTAAAAAAAAAAAAAACAGAAAAAGACTAAAACAGGATCTTTCTAAATTGCAACCCCCCCCACCCAGGATCCAGTTTGATACCCATCATTCTACCACTGGAAATATTTTTTTTAATATAAATTTATTTATTTAACTTAATTATTTTTGGCTGCGTTGGGTCTTCATTGTTGTGAGCGGGCTTTCTCTAGTTTTGGGGAGCAGGGGCTACTCTTTGTTGTGGTGCGCAGGCTTCTCATTGTGGTGGCTTCTCTTGTTGCGGAGCATGGGCTCTAGGCACATGGGCTTCTGTAGTTGTGGCACGCGGGCTCAGTAGTTGTGGCACACGGGCTTAGTTGCTCTGCAGCATGTGGGATCTTCCCGGACCAGGGCTTGTACCTGTGTCCCCTGCATTGGCAGGCGGATTCTTTAACCACTGAGCCACCAGGGAAGTCCCAACCACTGGAAATATTTTGACACTAGGAAGTGTGAGAGCCCACAATTCGGTAGCATATATTTTATAGGACAATGTAAAATACAACTAAATTCACTCCTTATGGACAAAATGTTTTCTTCCCTTTAGGAAGAAAGTAAATATAAAGAGATTTTAAAAGGAAAACCAGAACAAGAATAAAAGAATTCCTATTCAATCCTGTCCAGAAACCAGAACTCGGTTATAAAATATTTTAAAGCCATTTCATTTAAGAGGATTGATGTGGCTTATTATTGTAAAAGTCAGAAATCAAACCAAACCTTAGATAAGAATGATGCCAGGGGGACTGTGAGAAGGAGAGCAGGGGACCTGTGTTAACTGTCATCACTGCAGAGCAGCCCACAGGCTGTAGTCGTAACACACGCGGGAGAGTGAGAGTGATCTTATTTTCTAGTGAAAAGACACACACATTTACGTCCAAAGGAAAAAAAAGTTCTCAGTTTTTTTGTGTCATATTTTAGTTGTCTTATATTTTCACTTCTTTGTATCCTAAGTGTCCTCACTTCTCTCTGGCCTCCTGTCATTGATGCATTGCTGATCCACTGTCAGTTTTCCAGGTGTGGTCCTGAAGGCAAGGGGAGCAGTACAAGGACTCAGACCCCTCCTGGCAGGACAAGCCCAGGGGTGCAGGGGGGGGGACCTGTACTTCCATCTGTGTGTGACCTTTGACGAAGCCGTGATCATTTCCGTGGAGATGTCCTAAGAGAGGAAAAGTCAATAGAGTGACACACAAGAGACATTTGTGGGTTGGTGCCACAAAGCCAGAATCTAGACACTGAAACAGACACATCCCTGACATGGAGGCTCCCAGACTAGGAATCTAAGAGAGGGAAAGTTAACAATTAAAAACTGGGTGATGTGGCATAAGACTTGCAACCTTTTAATTTCACCTAGTGAACAGATTACGAAAAACCAACCTACAAACAAATACCACTTATTAGTGACTTGTTAGTGTCACTATTTTCAAAAGGAAGGACATTTGAATCTCTCCTTCCAACTGACTATATGTTGGTTTATAAGAACTGATCAACATGGTTCTAATTCTCCTCCAGGTTGACATCTCCAGGCTTGGGAAAGCTCCATGCTGGTCCCACTCTATTCCGAGTATGGATATTAGGGAAAAAACATTTCAGGGATCCCCCTGGAAGAGCTTTTGTCTCCTGGGCAGGAATCTTGACAGGCTTCAGATGTTGCAATTTTGAGCACTGAAGCTTCTGGTTTGTATCTGAATTGCATAAATTTTTTAAGTAGCTAAATAGTTTGGCAATGGTCTCCCCTGATAGATTTATAAGAATTCATGTTCTAATGACACTTTGTGTAATTCTTGAATTATCAGGTTGACAGGTTTGTACACGTGGGTGCACAAGAATGAGCTAAAACACATTTATTGGGCCAAGTGTCTTACTATAAACAATTACAGTAATTCAGATAAATTATTGGCCCATATTTTTAAAAGTGTTTATCTCTCTGCTAAGCAGAACATGTATGTATTTATTTATTTATTTTTATTGCAGTGTTGTTTTGCAATGTTGTGTTAGTTTCTACTGTACGGCGAAGTGGAGTTCCCTGTGCTATACAACAGGTTCTCATTAGTTCTCTATTTTATACATATTAGTGTATATATATTAATTCCAATCTCCCCAATTCATCCCACCTCCCCCTTTCCCTCCTTGGTGTCCATACATTTGTTCTCGACATGTATCTCTATTTCTGCCTTGCAAACTTGTTCATCTGTACCATCTTTCTAGATTCCACAAATATGTGTTAATATACGATATTTGTTTTTTTCTTTCTGACTTACTTCACTCTGTAGGACAGTCTCTAGGTCCATCCACATCTCGACAAATGACCCAGTTTCATTCCTTTTTATGGTTGAGTGATATTCCATTGTATATATGTACCATATCTTCTTTATCCATTCATCTGTCTATAGACATTTAGGTTGTTTCCATGACCTGGCTATTGTAAACAGTGCTGCAATGAAAAATGGGGTACGTGTGTCTTTTTGAATTATGGTTTTCTCTGGGTATATGGCCAGTAGTGGGATTGCTGGGTCATATTGGAATTCTATTTTTAGTTTTTTAAGGAACCTCCATACTGTTCTTCACAGTGGATGTATCAATTTACATTCCCACCAACAGTGCAAGAGGGTTCCCTTTACTCCACACCTTCTCCTGCATTTATTGTTTCTAGACTTTTTGATAATGACCATTCTAACTGGTGTAAGGTGATACCTCATTGTAGTTTTGATTTGCATTTCTCTAATAATTAGTGATGTTGAGCATCTTTTCACGTGCCTCTTGGCCATCTGTATGTCTTCTTTGGTGAAATGTCTATTTGGGTCTTCCACCCATGTTTTAATTGGGTTGCTTGTTTTTTTGACATTGAGCTCCATGAGCTGTTTGTATATTTGGAGATTAATCCTTTGTCTGTCGTTTCATTTGCAAATATTTTCTCCCATTCTGAGGGTTGTCTGATCGTCTTGTTTATGGTTTCCTTTGCTGTGCAAAAGATTTTAAGTTTAATTAGGTCCCATTTGTTTATTTTTGTTTTTATTTTCATTACTCTAGGAGGTGGGTCAAAAAAGATCTTGCTGTGGTTTATGTCAAAGAGTGTTTTTCCTATTTTTTCCTCTAAGAGTTTTATAGTGTCTGGTCTTACATTTATGTCTTTAATCCATTTGAGTTATTTTTGTGTATGGTGTTAGTGTTCTAATTTCATTCTTTTACATGTAGCTGTTCAGTTTTCCCAGCACCACTTACTGAAGAGACTGTCTTTTCTCCATTGTATATCCTTACCTCCTTTGTCATAGATTAGTTGACCATAGGTGCATGGGTTTATCTCTGGGCTTTCTATCCTGTTCTACTGATCTATATTTCTGTTTTGGTGCCAGTACCATACTGTCTTGATTACTGTAGCTTTGTAGTATAGTCTGAAGTCAGGGCGCTTGATTCCTCCAGCTCCATTTTTCTTTCTCAAGATTGCTTCAGCTATTTGGGTTCTTTTGTGTCTCCATACAAACTTTAAGATTTTTTGTTCTAGTTCTGTGAAAAATGTCATTGGTAATTTGACAGGGATTCCATTGAACTTGTAGATTGCTTTGGGTAGTATAGACATTTTCACAATATTGTTTCTTCCAATCCAAGAACATGGTATATCTCTCCATCTGTTTGTGTCATCTTTGATTTCTTTCATCAGTGTCTTATAGTTTTCTGAGTACAGGTTTTTACCTCCTTAGGTAGGTTTATTCCTAGGTATTTTATTCTTTTTGTTGCAATGGTAAATGGGATTGTTTCCTTAATTTCTCTTTCTGATCTTTCGTTGTTAGTGTATAGGAACGCAAGAGATTTCTGTGCATTAATTTTGTTTTCCCTGCAACCTTACCAAATACATTGATTAGCTCTAGTAGTTTTCTGGTGGCATCTAGGATTTTCTATGTATAGTATAATGTCATCTGCAAACAGTGACAGTTTTACTTCTTCTTTTCCAATTTGTATTCCTTTTATTTCTTTTCCTTCTCTGATTGCCATGGCTAGGACTTCCAAAACTATGTTTAATAGTGGCAAGAGTGGACATCTGTGTCTTGTTCCTCATCACAGAGGAAATCCTTTCAGTTTTGCACCATTGAGATTGATGTTTGCTGTGGGTTTGTCATATATGGCCTTTATTATGTTGAGGTAGGTTCCCTCTATGCCCACTTTCTGGAGAGTTTTTATCATAAATCGGTGTTGAATTTTGTCAAAAGCTTTTTCTGCATCTATTGAGATGATCATATGGTTTTTATTCTTCAATTTGTTAATCTGGTGTATCACATTAATTGATTTGCATATATCAAAGAATCCTTGCATCCTTGGAACAAATCCCACTTGATCATGGTGTATCATGGTTTTTAATGTGTTGTTGGATTCTGTTTGTTAGTATTTTGCTGAGGATTTTTGTGTCTATTTTCATCACTGATATTGGTCTGCAATTTTCTTTTTTTGTGATGTCTTTGTCTGGTTTTGGTATCAGGGTGATGGTAGCCTCATAGAATGAGTTTGGGAGTGTTCCTTTGAGACTTTTTGGAAGAGTTTGAGAATGGGTGTTAGCTGTCCTCTAAATGTTTGATAGAATTCACCCGTGAAGCCATCTGGTACTGGACTTCTGTTTGTTGGAAGATTTTTAATCACAGTTTCAATTTCATTACTTGGATGGTCTGTTCATATTTTCTATTTCTTCCTGGTTCAGTCTTGGGAAATTGTACCTTTCCAAGAATTTGTCCATTTTTTTGAGGTTGTCCATTTTATTGGCATATAGTTGCTTGTAGTATTCTCTTTTGATGCTTTGTATTTTTGTGGTGTCCATTGTAACTTCTCCTTTTTCATTTCTAATTTTATTGCTTTGAGCCCTCTCCCTCTTTTTGATGATTCTGGCTAAAGGTTTATAAATTTTGTTTATTTTCTCAAAGAACCAGCTTTTAGTTTTATTGATCTTTGCTATTGTTTTCTTTGTTTCTGTTTCATTTATTTCTGCTCTGATCTTTATGATTTCTCTCCTTCCACTAACTTTGGGTTTTCTTTGTTCTTCTTTCTCTGGTTCCTTTAGGTGTAAGGTTAGATTGTTTACTTGAGATTTTTCTTGTTTCTTTTGGTAGGCTTGTATAGCTATAAACTTCCCTCTTAGAACTGCTTTTGCTGCATCCCATAGGTTTTGGATTGTTGTGTTTTCATTGTTATTTGTCTCTCAGTATTTTTTGATTTCCTCTTTGATTTCTTCAGTGATCTCTTGGTTATTCAGTAGCGTATTGCTTAGCCTCCATTTGTGTTTGTGTTTTTTACAGTTTCTTTCCTGTAATTGATTCCTAATCTCACAGCATTGTGGTCTGAAAAGATGCTTGATACGATTTCAATTTTCTTAAATTTACTGAGGCTTGATTTTTGACCCAAGATGTGATCTATCCTGGAGAAAGTTCCGTGTGCACTTGAGGAGAAAGTGTATTCTCTTGTTTTTGGATGGAATGTCCTATAAATATTGATCAAATCTTTCTGGTCTATTGTGTCATTTAAAGCTTGTGTCTCCTTATTTTCTGTCTAGATGATCTGTCCATTGGTGTAAGTGGGGTGTTAAAGTCCCCTACAATGATTGTGTTACTGTCGATTTCCCTTTTTATGGCTGTTAGCATTTGCCTTATGTATTGAGGTGCTCCTATGTTGGGTGCATAAATATTTACAATTGTTATATCTTCTTCTTGGATTGATCCCTTGATCATTATGTAGTGTCCTTCTTTGTCTCTTGTAATAGTTTTTATTTTAAAGTCGATTTTATCTGATATGAATATTGTTACTCCAGCTTTCTTTTGATTTCCATTTGCATGGAATAACTTTTTCCATCCCCTCACTTTCAGTCTGTATGTGTCCCTAGGTCTGAAGTGGGTCTCTTGTAGACAGCATATATACATGTCTTGTTTTTGTATCCATTCAGCCAGTCTGTGTCTTTTGGTTGGAGCATCTAATCCATTCACATTTAAGGTAATTATCAATATGTATGTCCCTATTACCATTTTCTTAAATTGTTTTGGGTTTGTTATTGTACGTCCTTTTCTTCTCTTGTGTTTCCCGCTTAGAGAAGTTCCTTGAGCATTTGTTGTAGAGCTGGTGTGGTGGTGCTGAATTCTCTTGGCTTTTGCTTGTCTGGAAAGCTTTTGATTTCTCTGTGGAATCTGAATAAGATCCTTGCTGGGCAGAGTAATCCTGGTGTAGGTTTTTCCCTTTCATCACTTTAATTATATCCTGCCACTCCCTTCTGGCCTACAAAGTTTCTGCTGAAAAATAGGCTGATAACCTTATGGGGATTCCCTTGTATGTTATTTATTGCTTTTCCCTTGCTGCTTTTAATATTTTTCTTTGTATTTAATTTTTGATAGTTTGATTAATATGTGTCTTGGCATGTTTCTCCTTGGGTTTATCCTGTGTGGGACTCTCTGCACTTCCTGGACTTGATTGACTATTTCCTTTCCCATGCAGAACATGTGTTTAAAATACAGCTGGTCTTTTCTCCATCAAAAGAACCTGAGCCAAATGTAGGGGGAATGGCTATCTGGTCAAGCACCTTCCTTGGGAGGATGCAATGTGTATCATCTATGCCCAGTTTAATGAGTCTGGTAAAGGAACTCTTGAAAGAGTTTTCATCAGGAAAACAAGGGACTTTGCTCGTTCTTTTCATCAAGGTAATTTTTTGCTTTTCTCCTTTAAGAAAATGTCCATAGTTTTAAGTAATATGTACTAAAGTGTGTAGGAGGGAAAGCGACAGGAGGGCTAGAATTTGCATTAAAGTACTTCAGCCAGATAAAATAAATGAGGCAAATGTGGCAAAATCACAGTAACTGTTGAAGTGAGAGGTAAATGGAGCTCATTGTATTATCCCCTCTAAATTTGAGACTGAAATATGATCCTACTAAAATGTTAAATTAGTACTTAAAAGGAAAGACTACAACGGAAGAAGAATTTATGTCATGTTGGGTTGGAGCAAAGCAATGGAAAGGGTCAGGTTATAAGATTCTTCTGGAAGCAGAGCGAAGGAGACATTGAGGCCTAGACACTGGCCCATGTGTTCCCTTTAATGTGCAGGTTAAAAGTCAGCTTGTGATGACTGTAGTAAAGATTGGTTCCCAGGCAAGAATCATCAATGGATACTAAATCTAGAAGGAAATTTATGATGCAGAAGAAGATATTTGCACGGTCTCACAGTGTCTCCACATAGAGGATTTCTTAGTTGCCAGAAGAAAAAAATCCTAAATATACAGTAGAGAAATTGGACAAGCCCTCAAGCAGGTGACCACAATTAATCTCAGACATCAATGTGCTTGCAGATGTGATGCCCTGAGAAAGACTCATCATCACCTTTGTAGTAATTACGTGGACAAAGGCCAAGTCCAAGGGATGTTGGTGCAAAACCTGAGATGAATCTTGGGACCTTGGACAACCATGGGAGGAACCACCTTACTGACTATGGATCATCTTAGAACTCTTATTATGTGGAATGGAATTACACTTCTACCTTTTTTTTTTTTAATGTTTAAAGACAACTAAAATCCAACTTAGACACTTTAAAGCTTACTGCACTCTTGATTCAGAGAGAATATCAAAAGCAATTGTAGAAAATTCATATGTGAACTTGTGGCCTGTTCTAAAAAGTATTTCATTGTTATAAATGCTATAACTATTAAACAAGAAAAATAGCACACATGAGTAAGAATTCAATTCAAGAAGTTATATGAAGAGAATAAAGCAAATCTAATGAAATGTAGGGAATTAATAAAGTTAAAAGCAGAAAATAAATAGTTAAGAGAAACAGACTGCATAAATCAAAGGACACGTTCTTGAGGAAGACAATGAATTTTTCTGGCAAATGTAATCTCAAAAACAAATTAGAGAATGTAAATTCACAAAATTAAATTGAAAAATATCATATAATCAGAGAAATGGATATTGTTTTCAAAGTTTAAAAAAATTATATCACCAACTCTTACACAAAATAGTACAAAATTGTACACAGATAAAATAGGAAATGAATAGCTATGGAAGAAATGGAAAATGTTAACCAAAGAATAAGGTTCATGAGAAAGACCAATGCTCAGATATGGTTTTATAGATTAGTTATTTCAAAGTATGAAGGGACAGAAAATTCTCATATCATATAAACTTTTCCATCACTGAAAATGATGGAAAGCTTCACAGTTCATTTATGTAATGAGCCTAATGCTAAGGCTGAAATCTAACAGAGAAGACCAAAACATAAAATTTAAAGTTGAAGTAAAATACAAAATAAAAACAAATTTCATGTGATTGTTTCACAATAATTTACGATGTGAACTTTTCTAAATAAATGCTATACTTCAATAAAATATAAAAATATAAATCTCCCTTAATGATATAAACCTTAAGCTTTTAAGTAACAGTTGAATTCAGTAGTTTATTAAAAAGGGATACATCAGGAGCAAGTGGGACATTGCCTAAAAATCTTATCCTCACATTATGATTTCTTAGTAAAAAATATATAATAATATAATTTATCACATCAAATAAAAAAACACGTAGTAAGTTAAAAAGTCACTTAGTAAATATAAATATACACAAAATCTTGAAATAGAAATAGAAAGAACAGTTAACATGGTAAAAAAAAAAATATCTAAGGCTAGTTTAGCATGTAAAAGTAAAATAAGAGACAAAGATTTGAACCATTGCCACTACCTTTTCTTAAACCTTGTTTTGAAAGATTCAATCAATAACATAAAAAAGGTGTAAGTAAGATATTTAACAATTGCAGAGGAGGAGATACAATTACTATTTGTAGTTGCTATCATTTGACTTGAAAACTGAAGAGAATCGGATGGAAAATTTTATATAACTAATAAAATGCCCAAAGAAAAATATGTAAAAACCAATAGCTGCAGTGGAAAAATGATTACTTTCACAATAGAAAATAAAATATTTAATATCTAGGAATATGCTCAATAGAAAAGAATGTGTAAAACGATTCTATAAGAGAAATAAAATATGCTGATTTGTACAATATTCTGGAATGAAAATAAACTCTCACCAAGTAAATTTAAAAATCAATACAACATGTCCTTAAAAAAATCTCAAGGTGTTTGTTTTTTTTAAATCTGGCAAATTGATGATGAAAGTTCATTTTGAAAAATATAGGGATGATACTTGCCAAGAATATTTTGAATAAACATGGAGTATTAAAAAGAAACTTCCCAACCAAATATGAAAATACACATAGACAGTAATTAAGTGAAAGTAATTTAAATCCCAGAAAAAAATGTTTTTTATATATACTAAAAGAAGAATTTCAAAGGTGACATTTTTGTACCAATAAATAGTAATTGGACCATTGGTGAATTGTTTGGGGGGGAAATTTTTGATGCCTACCTTATACAAAACATCTAAATGGATTCCAGATATATTAAGTAGGTAAACATCTTCAATCAAAGCCTACAGATAAGCAGGTTGATCAAAGAGTAGATATTTAAGCCCTTCTCTTACAAATTCTAACTGAAATGGTCAAAAATATATAAAAAGAAAATAAATAGTTAAAAAATAACAGAAATAGATCAGTGCTGGAAACAAGGAAAATGTATAACCATACACCCAAAACTTTAAGTGTACGTGAGAATAGATTACAGGAAGGGCAACAAAATTTTCATTTCCCAGTGAGCAAAGCTAAAGTCACCTAAAGAGTAACTGGGGTACACACCTAAGGAAACACATTCTACAGAATTCTTACTTCCCTAAGCTCGGAGTAAGAGCTGGGTAGAAAGACTGGCTGGGGGGCAGCCCTGAAAGATTTGTGAAAAGGTCCATGGTGGGCACCACTGCCCCATACCCTGGAAGCTGCCCTCAGTGCTGAATGTGGGTCCACGGTGAAGTCGAGGGTTCTGGCTATCACTCTGCCACCTTCCCACACTCTCCACAGACAAAAGTGCTCCAGCAGGGACAGAAAGATGAAACAAGGGCAACAGACAATCCCCTAATGTCTAGTCACCTCTGTCCTGGGGCCCGTGTTCAGTGGAAATCTTCCTTTACATTTGGGATCCGAGGACAGAGCGAACTTGTACCCCTGCTTGTCGGAACTCTAGGTCACTAGACGCCTGGAAAAGAGACTGAGAGGATTAGTTGTCTTCTGAGGGCCTGAGAGCAGCTTTACAGCCCCTCCCCCAGCTTCACAAAGGCACAGGAGAATCCCCAACCCTGTCCTATCCCAGAAGGAGGCCGTGGAACGTTCAAGGGAGGCCAGCTCGGTGGCCTTTGCCTACTGCTGAGAGGGGCAGCCTGCCTGGGCCTGGCAGCTGGAGGTCTGGTGGGGCCAGAGCCACGTCAGTGGGGCCAAAACTGAGGACCCACATCCAGCACAAGACGACTGGACAATTCCCAGGGGTCCACGGGGATGGGGAGTGTGCCTGAGCACTGGCGGCAAAGGCCATAGAAGGAGCAATGGTCCAACCATCCCACCACCATCACAGACGACATCACCCCTGCATACACACCAGGCACATCTCAGCAGGGCGCACCCAAGGCCCTACTTCCTGGAAAAGGAAGGGGTGAAGGGCAGAATGAGATTGAATTATACCTCTGGATTTACTGAAAAATCACTGGATTGAAGCGAGAGAAACGTGCAGTTGGAGAGATTTGAATGTCTGCTGCTGGACAGCTTGAAGCTAAAAATCAGAAATTAAAGAGGGTTATGAAATAGATTCTATTTTTACATGCCTGTGACTGAGACATTCATGCCTGTGATACCTTCATCAAGTCGGGTCTCTCCTGGCTTGGCAATCCTCGACAGCTTCCCAGGTGTGCTGGGAATGAAACCCAAGTTGGTGGCCACCAGACCCCAGTGAGCCCCTCCCTGCTTGGTTCCCCCTCCTGGCTCATCTCACCATCGCCCTCCCTTCCTTCCAGACATCCCAGCAGCACAGACCTTTCCTTCCCTTGAACAGAGCAAGACCTCTCCCATCTGAAGTCTTTTTACCTTCTGGGTCCTTTGTCTGGACTGCTATTCCATTGCTTGGAACGCAATTTTCTTTTAACTTCCTTTTTATTCTTGAATTCTCAATTCCAATGTCACATCCTCAGAATGTTCTGACTTTCCTAAGATAGAGTTTTTTTCTATTATATCCTTAATGTACTTTCTTCATACTTTGTAAATCAAATTCTGTATTTATCATCTTTACTTGTTCACTGTTCATTATGTGCCTCTTCTCACTGAATGAGAACTTCCTGGGCCTGGACATCATTAGTTTTTTTTTTTAATTTTGTGAATCCCTATTTCCTAGCATGGTGCCTGGGACATAAGATGTGTTTGATAAAACTTTTCCAATTGAATGAATTACTCAATTATTTAAAAATCATATTTAAGGAGAGTATGTATAGAAAAAGGGAAATGTTCATGATATATTAAGTGAAAAAAAGCAGATTACAGATAGATGATCTCAATTTTGTTTTATATATATAAACACATAGCTGAATACCAAAAGAAATGTTTAAGTCTTGGAAGGAAATGTACTGAAAACTATCAGAGATTATTTTGGGGTACTGAGATGACAGATCATTTCTAGTTCCTCTTTTATACCTTACTGGATTTTCCAATTTTTTGACCCTATACATACAGACACATTTTTTCAAGTGTTAAGTATCTCAAATATAGTAATTATCTGGTGGAATTTTATTTTTTTAGTCTTTGTTCTCCTTTATCTTTTAATCCTTTTTAATCCTACCCAAGAAACAGGACATTGCCATGGAAACAGCAGACTCGGGTTGAAATCCATCTACCTCCTAAGGAGCATGTGATTTGGGGCAAGTTACTCAAGTTTTCTGAACTTCCGCTTCATTGTATAATAGTGTTACAGGGAATAATGGACAGTATCTCACAGGAGATGGTGCAGAGGACCCCCAGTGTGCCCACCTGCTGTCAGAGAACCAGAGAGGAGAGGGGAGCAGCTGCCCCCAGCTTCCACTCTCCCTTCTCATTGCGCTTTTACTTATAGTTGTTCCCTTTCCTATTTGATCCACGTTCCATCAGTTCTGGAATCATATCAGAAGCATCTTCTGGATTTAGATGTCTGCTTCATTTATTTGAAAAGCCTTATGTGCTCAACGAAAAATGGACTAGGATGGGCAGGGCCAGAGAAACCCAGAGCAAGAGTCTTAAGATGCCCTGGGTTCTGCTTCTAAATCATCACCCTTTTCCTTTCTCGCACTGCTTCCTTTCAAGCTTTGAAACTCTTGACACCAGGGGGGTGGGGGTGGGGTGGGGAATGGCAATCTTTGGACTTAGAGCTGGAAAACCTCAGAGAAAGAAAAATTATCATACAAATCACATTCTACACAGCCAAAGAAGAGGTCAAGAACTGCAAAATTCGACCTGCAAAATATATTTGGCATAGACCTGGGTGGAGCGGGGTGGGGAGTGGCAGGAATGAATCTAATTCCAAACAAGAGAAAAATAAGTTTGAATTTATTTTCTAACTGACTCAGGAGAGATTTCGAAGTTGAAATGTTGCAATTTGGCTGGCTCCTCTCCACACAACCAGGCACTTCCATTCCACATGGGAAGAACAAAATGAGGCAAACAATCTAAGATTAAATGAAAACAGGTGGGATAGGGAGCTGCATTTACATTTTACCACCTGGAGTAAGCATGTTTTCCTCTCATGGTCTTTATAGACTTGGGGGCTGTTGAAGACATCACACTGTCTATAAATTCAATCAACACTCATTAAACTCACTGGGAGAAATTTCTTTAGGAAAACAACCTAGATGGAAAACAAGCCCTTTGTTTTCATTGGATTTTACAATAGGGAGCACTCCAAGCTTGTAGACATTAAGGCAAACAGGAGCTAAGTATAGAAAGTACCCTGGTGTGACTGGACTTTGGAGAGACTCTGCATCTATAGAGAGATGAGCATATTTATCTGAGAAGACTGAGGTTAGACAGATATTTTATTTTATTCAAACCCCCAAATAATAACCTTAATGTGATCTCACCATCACCGCATCCTATCTCCCCACCACTAATAGACTCCATCCCCCACCTGATTCCCCCTCAGTTTCATAGCTCTTCTCTAAAGAGCTGGCTTTTCAAAATATCTCACTCTGCAGCCTGATGATGTTAAGGCTACTGCCGAATGTCCAGAAGCAGCAAATATGGTATAATCATAAGTGTACCCAAGCACTGCAGAATCTTATCTCTAAAAAACAGCACTGAAATGGCCACTTAAAACTCAAGTTAACTCCTTTTGCATACCAGACTTGTCTTTCTGTAAAGCCCTTCCAGGATAAAGAAGTCACTCTTCTGAAGTTCACTGCGAACTGGTTTCAGTGTAAACATGTCCTAGGCGCCAGGAGATATGCTGAGCACTGCACGTAATATAAACAAGGGAAAGGGGAAGGGGAAACTACCAGCCTCTTTCTGGGAGCTGTATATCTTACTTTGTTGGTGTACCATTTACTCTCCGCTAAACTGAGTTACAGGGGACAACTAATTTTTACCAGCTAGTACTTTGGAATTGGAATGCAGATATGTTTAATTCTAAAGCTCATGATTTTTCCACTATCCTAAAGTTTGAGATGACTCAGAGGAAATAAATATTTGGGCTAGGATCAGCCAAAATTCTACTCATCAGAAGTATTCTTGGAAAGAGAGAACACTGTGTTCACATGGGAGAAATTCTTTGATAAGCCCCCCCCCCACCCTGTTTCTAATAGGACCCTTGGTTCATGATGGGATGCCAAGGACATGATGAACAAGAAAAGGGATCTGTCTTGATTCTGGGAGGGAGAATGCAGGGGGGTGAGAAGGAAACGTCTAAAGTCTTCTGCAGACTCCACAGTGTTCATGAGTGGGGTATCTTGAAAACAGTTGGAAAATTGAGCTTTGAGTCATGGCTGACCTAGAGATAAGAGAGACAGCTCGAGTGATCTGAGAATTGAAGGATCGGGAGGATTCTACTGATATGTGAATTCAAGGGACATTGGATGAATTCTTTCTGCTGCCTGGTCTTCCTGACTCTGCTGTTAATGAAGAAATCCCCACCTTCCCATAGAAAACTAGCTATTCAGACCAAAGTTCTGTGGCAGGAGAAGCTGAAAACCAACTCCAAAGGAGCAAAAAATATATTCTGCCTTCTTTAAAAATTTCCCTTTCAGGTCTGGATGTCTTCGAAGAGACACTAGAGTCAGATGGCAGCAGGAAAGCCCATTACCCCCAGATGAACTTGAGCTCACAAGGAAAGCTCAGGACCCCAGATCGGAAGGATATTGGTGTGTCACCAGGGACTGAGGCAAGGATGACTTTATGACTTTCTAGAAGCAGAGTGTCCTTTCAACAGTCTAAGTCTGATGAGAAAACTTCTGCAAAAATCAATTCGATGCTTTAAAAAATTTTGTTTTTTCACAGTGAGTCTCAAACTTGGTCCAACATCCTCTCTGAACAGCACATTGAGAGGCCCCAGACCAACACAACCTAAAATCCCCACCCCAGAGCCAGCATGGACACTTCGAGTTTGTGGTATTCAAGACACTGTTGGTTCTCCCATAAGGCTGGTGCATTTTGTTGTAACCAGTAGTTTCAGGCAATGCCAGGAACTTCTGTTTCATGATCAATCATTGCACGGTGCTAAAAGGAAAATGCATCATTTCTGTTTTCATCCAAGAATCCCTGGCAAAATTGCAGTGTCTTGTTTTTTCAATGTCATGCCTTTGTTTGATGCGTTTTTTTCAGTTAAATAATGAAGCTATAAGCAGGCCAAGAGTGTTCTCCAAGTTAAAATGTTAAGGTTATTCTAATTGTACCTAATCTTTATTGTTTCAGAGACCAAAATTAAAAGTGTGTCACGTGAAACCATTAATCAAAATGCAGTCACTGCTCACTACACCACAGAATTAAACACACCTATAGGATTTCATTTTCTAACCAGGGAATGTACCAATCATTACTTATAACATGGCCCCTTTAAATAACTAAACTATATTTCCAGGTCTTATATACTATTTGAAGAGGTACAATGTGGTCTTTAATCACAGAATTTCATGTTTGAATTTTCACATCTTTGGAGAAAAAGCCAATGATCTGGAGTGGATGGTGGGAATATCAAAGTGTTTCCTGATATAATTGTTGTTTTTAAAGAAAAGAACATATTACCCATTTCCGTCCTCTAGATTCAGCATAGAGTCTTTGCAGAGCCATTTACATCTAACTAAACATTCTGCCCACCTCCTCTTTAGTGCCCTGGTGCGGCCAATCCATGTAGAATATAAATGATGCTCTATCTCACTGTGGAACTGAGCCAGAGACTCACACAACGAGAGGATGGACATGGACGTGCCAGAGATAAACGCAGGTGTTAGGGACTGAATTGCACCTCCCCCGACCCCATTCACAGGTTGCATTCCTAACCCCCACTCGAAGTACAGGCAGGTTTAGTTTCTCCCGAGGCCTCACTCCTGGTAGATGGTGGCCTTCTCACTGTGTCCTCACTTGGTCTTTCCCCTGAGCATGTGCATCCACTGTGTTTGTGTCTCTCTCTCTTCTTGCAAGGACAACAGCCCCTTTGGGATAGGGACCCACCCTTATGATCTTGTTTAACCTTAATTACCTTCATAGAGGCCCTCTCTCCAGATTATGGGGCAATTCATTCTCGTGAGAGTAAGGCAGCAAAGAAAGTAGCAGAGCGGTGACACTTGGGTAAGGCTTTGACAGATAACAGTGACAACCAGAGAGGGAAGCAGGACATTTCTAAAGTGGAAACTGCTTGAAAAGTTAGCTGATGTGAACGTGTGTGGAATTTTCTAAGAACAATGAGTCATATCAGGGATGAGAATGAGCAATTATTTGATATAACCTGATATTGGAGATGATAATATTTGCTTTCCAATTCCACAATTTTATGCTGACACTATAGATCAGAGTTTGCAAAGTGACTAGATCTACTTTAAAGATGTCTTATTTAGTCTGCAGTGGTTTAAAGAATTCTAACTTGATGCCAACATTAAATGTCAGGAGATTTCACATATGAAGGTGAATTTCTGACTTTCCTTGAAAAAAACAGAAGGTGTGTGTCAAGGCTAGCCTTGTTCCCAGATCGTCACCATGGGCTGAGCTGGAGTGACTGGCCCTGGACAGAGCTCCCTGCCCACTTGTTTCTTCATTTTACCAGC
The DNA here is from genome assembly GCF_965194805.1 of Balaenoptera borealis. Lineage (NCBI taxonomy): Eukaryota > Metazoa > Chordata > Mammalia > Artiodactyla > Balaenopteridae > Balaenoptera > Balaenoptera borealis. The sequence goes on along the minus strand of NC_138869.1, from coordinate 58,550,453 downwards.
TTGGCACAGTGCATTCTGAGCTTACTGTCTCTGGACTTAATATATGTACCTTGACAAGAAAAATTATGAGATTTAAGAAGAATGTTCTTAGTCAACATTTTACAGAAGTATAGCACAGATTAAGAGAAGTGCATGAATCAATAGAGCTCAGTGATTTTTCAAAAAATGAACTCACTTGTGCAACCACTGCCCAGAACAGGAAATAGAATATTGCAGCACCCCAAAGCCACCTTCATGGTGCCCTCCCATCATCACCAACCAAAGAACACAACTCTTCTGACTTCTAACACTGTAGCTTAGTTTTGGCTGGTTTTATATATGTGTCAATTAGGTCAATTAATAAATCAACTTTTTAAATTTTACTTTTTATCTGTTTATTAGTCTGTCATTATGATTTGTCTATTTTTTTTTAATTTTCTTAATTTTTGCATTCTGTATTTTGATGTTTTCTTTTTGTGTTATGCAAACTCAGTATAGTTATATTTTTCTGGTGTCAGTTTTTTTAGGGTTTTTTTGCCAGCTTTATTTAGGATATGTACAGATAGTATAATTCACTCATTTAAAATGTAAAATACAATGGACTTAAGTATATTCATATTGTACAATGTCACTACAATCAATTTTTGAAATTTTTAAAAATTTATTTATTTATTTATTTATTTATTTATTTTTGGCTGTGTTGGGTCTTCGTTTCTGCGCGAGGGCTTTCTCTAGTTGCGGCAAGCGGGGGCCACTCTTCATCGCGGTGCGTGGGCCTCTCACTATCGCGGCCTCTCTTGTTGTGGAGCACAGGCTCCAGTCGCGCAGGCTCAGTAGTTGTGGCTCACAGGCCTAGTTGCTCCACGGCATGTGGGATCCTCCCAGACCAGGGCTCGAACCCGTGTCCCCTGCATTGGCAGGCAGATTCTCAACCACTGCGCCACCAGGGAAGCCCCTGAACATTTTTATCACTCCAAGAATAAACTGCATTTATTTTAAATTTCATGACTAATAATTTTGATGCATGGATCACCTATGGGCCTGTTTCTCTTGACTGTTTTTATTTTTTCTTTTTAAGTTACATTTATTTTACCCTGTCTCCTGACATATCTGGTAGCTTTGAATAAATGCTGGGCATTGTGAATGAAATACTACAGAGGCTCTGTGGGAAGTTATTTTTTTCAGAGAAAATTTCTTTTTCTTCTGACAGGCAGGTAGATTAGGGACAGATCACCTGATCCAATCAAGAATTGAAATGTTTCCAGCTTGAGATTTTTTCTTTGTGAGGGCTGGTCTAGTTCTAATTTTTGATTTACTCCTAGGATGTTGCTTCCCAGGCCTCTCCAATGAGATCCCAGCATATATACCAGGAACTCTTTTTGAAGTGCCCTGAAATTCAAATTCTGTCTCACCAGCACCATGGGTTTGCTACAATGCTGTGCTTAATTAACATTTAGCTTTTAGCTGCTGTTCTCTGCTTTCCTTGCATGATTTTACTACGTGCAGTTTACGATTCTGCAAGTGCTTTGAGGGTAAAACCTGAATAAAATTTTAGAACAGCTTCTCTCTATTTCCCTTTCCTCTGAGACAACAGACCCCCAAATTCCAGCTATTTAATAACCTTGAGCACCAATGTTGTCTCCTCAAGCTAGTGAGACTACAGTAGGCTTGAGCTGTCATTTTTCTGCTTGGTTCTTAGCCCTACACCTCTTACAAATTAGTAAATATGTCAAGGAGAAAAGTAACCAGGAGTACTGGGCTCACCATGATGCATTTTTCTTCAAAATCACGGTTGCTTTCCAAGGCCTTCAAGCAGCTGGGGGGGGGGGGGGTGTTGTTTTGTTTTGTTTGTAGTTTACCCAGCTTTTAGAGATTTCTAAGCAGAGTGATTCACCTGTATAAGCTACTTGATCATTACAAAAATCAGAAGTATTATCCATTAAACATTTGCTGATGGAAAATTTTAGATGAGTTTCAGGTCATCATTATTGCCCATCCTGAAATTTTAACTTGACCCCCATAAAACTGAATCTGATTTGATGCTATCTATCTACATCGAAATTTATAGCTGGAAAAGGCCTAAGAACATATCTCTTTATAATTTCCCTGTTTTGCAAGCAACCTATCAACTTAGTGATGAAGTTGGGGCTAGAACACTGGTCCCCAGCCTCTGAGTCCAGTATGGGTTCCTATACCACAGTGCCTCATGAATAATGCCAGCACATTCTCAATAACTACATCCTCATAACTACATCCTTTCAAAATTCCTTCGGCAGGGTTAAGTTACAGTGACTTGAGAATAAATGTATTCTTGAAGTTATACAAGGAGTTTCTACAAATATACTGACAAATTTTAGTCAGACCAGTCTCCCAGTAGGAAATGATCATGCTTTCATCCTTCAGCTTTTAGCCCTAAATAAAAACACCCCCTGTGCCCCAGGTAAATAAATGATGACATCCGTAAGCAGAATCATGCTAGCAACCCAGGGCAGGTAGAATGGTTCCAGGGCTGGAGAAACATCCACTTCTATTGGTGGGGACTTTGGGAATGAAACCAGAGAAGCCCATTAATCTAAAATAAACTGTAGCACCTCAGCCCAGTTTCAGCTAAACAACTCCCCTGCTGCTACTTCTGCTGCTAGCACTAACTGCAGTTAAAAGAAGTTCATGTTCCTCAGGAGGCCCTAGTATAGGAAAGGCATCTTTAATTTTAAAAAGCAGGATAAATCTCTATCTCTCCCTTTCCTTAACAAGTGCTTCCACAAACCTGGTGGTGGGAGTGGAATTCTGTAGGCAGTGTCTGCACATGGCTTTGGTCCCCAAAGTCTAAGCATATTCAGTAACTGTTTGCTGATAAGTCCACACAGGCTCTACCAGGCATTTGGGAGCCTCTCAACAGAACGTTGGTTGAGCGACTTTCAGCCTGGCCATCACATGACCAGGCCACCCCAGGGTGTGAATGATATATTCAGCTCAAAGACTTTTCAAGGGCCAGCTATAAAAGCTCGCAGAATTCTGCCTGGTTACCCATGTGAAACTTTATTTCCCCAGTGCTTTTTCTTCCTGAAATTAAGTTGACTCCTTTGAGAGATACTGGAATTTGCTTAACCAGCAGGAGAGTCATAAAAAGGCACATCCCAATACTTCCTGCCCTACAGCCTGGGAACTCCCCTGGCATTAGAATCCATTCTGTTTAATGGATAGCAACCCATCGCTCCTACAGCAAGCCAAACAAAGGTTTTATGTTGAGAACCTAGGTATTCTGACCATGTCATCTTATTTTCAGAGCTTATATAATATGATCAGTGATAATTACCACCTAGAAATTCACTGAACACTCAATCAGCCAAGGTTACGGAAAGCGCTATGGTTTCTGTACTCTTGACTCTGGTATCTGTCAAAGGAGGCCACAAAACTGTTGTCACGTAATGAAGGAAAGCAAATAAATTATTTTTACAGCCACAATTTATCCCTTAGGAGGCAGGTACAAGAGAATTTTCTGGAAATGGTCTATATTTTAATTGGGGTGTGGGTCAAAACGGCTGCATACATTTGTCCAAGCTCATCAAATTCTATACTTATGATCTGTACATTTCACTGTATATAAATTGTACTTCGAATTTAAAAGGAGGTGAGGGGAGGGAAGGAAAAAAGACTCCAGTTCTGGCATGAACAACAGTTGCCATTTACTGAGATAGAGAATCAGGAACTTTCTTCAGAGTCATCAGAGGGACCAGATGGGAGAGGCAGCCTCAGGCACTGTCAGCCAGGGAGCCTGTCCGCAGAGAACCCTCCACATGAGGTTTAACTTTGTTTCTTGTATGATTCTCTTAATGAATCTGTCTTTTATTACATGTCACCTCACATTCCTTTTGAAAATAGGAAGATCATAAGTCAACAGATTCAATTATTACACCCTAATATCACCAACTCAACTCAGCATGGGTGCCTCTTGACCTCACAGCCGTCTGACCAGCTCTTCCCTACTTGGTAATGACCCCATGGGTCCTTGCAGAGTGCTGGTCACTTTCTGGAGCACAGAGAGTTCAACAAAACTATAAGAAAAAGTTTCACACCACCAATGATGTTCTCTCTTGCAATAAAAAGGAAGCTTCATTTTAGAAACAACTTCCTGTTTCTTTTCCCCCCAGGAATCTCCCTCTGCTTTCCTTTCTTCAATATTCTAGTTGTTGTCACTAAAGAACAATTAAGAAAAAAATGCCAAGAGATCTAGATGTGATTTTAAAATAAAATACTATTGTTATCTTTCTGAATTGGTAGATATTTTAAAACAACACTTTCTGAGTATATCTTGAAGGGAAGTATTTTTTTCTCTGATTTCTTACAGTGACTATAGGATAATAATAAGTCAGGTACTAAAAAATAGTTTTGGCAATTAATAAACATGTCCAAACCTGCTTTTGTTACTTCTTTGTGTAAATGGTTATAACTTAATAGTTAATATGGTCCTCATTTCCAATGGGACGGTTGCCCAATTGTTTTCTTTCAGAAAAAAAAAAAATACTGAAAAATAAATTCCATCAGTGGAATGCCTTGGGAATCTTACTGTAGTTCACCTTGCATCTTACTATTTCCATGAAATATTTCCATTCTACGGCCAGAAATTAGGATGTCATTTTGTAGAATAGCGTCTAGAGGCAAGAAGGTATAATAGCACAATTTTACTTCATACATTTCCTTATTTATTGTTTTAAAAAAAAGTCCAACACAAAGTATGATGGTGGAAGGTGGAAAGACCAGTGGATTAAGAGCCCAAAAATCTGTGTTCTGCAATACGCTGGTCGAAGGACTCCATGTGCGGAATTGAACATCAATGGTGGTGGTGGTGGAAGTGGAGGAAAAGACTTGAGAAGAATACTAAGAACCAAGGGGGAAAAAAAAAAAAAAGAACCAAGGGAAGTGGGTTCAAGTCACAGTAGTGCTACTGGTTAGGAATGTTACCTAAAGCTCTTCTTTTTATCTTTCAAGAGGCCCATTTCCTTGTCCTTTCAGTTAGAACACAGTTCTGGGTAATCTAGCATTCTGTGTGTCCCTAGGATTCTGTGCAGAGTATTGAGGGGGAGAGGTCCCCTCCATATTGATTTGTGGCATTTTAAGCATCTTAAATCACCTAAGCAACTCTCAACATAAAAAGTGAATCCATTTACTTCTTCCTATCATCTGTACCTGTTCACAATGGAGTGTCTCCATTTTCATTTCCCAAGTAATGGCCATTTATAGATCAAGAAGTGAAATGAGCAAAAAAGCAGATAGTTTGGCACACTCTCTCTTTTCCTAATACTCAACTTCCGCTAACGGCAGTGAAAGTCATATTTGCTTAGGGAGTAGGAGATCAGCCTTAAGGATCCCAACTGGCTATCCAGTCAAGGTCATTGAAAGGGCAGAGGCCAGCCAAGGTAAACAATTCAAAACTCCCTAAGCTTATTTTTAGTTTGAAGTATCAGCCTACTTTCTTGTTTTCTTTCCAATGTGCGTCCACATAATCTGATTCTGATTACTAAATTAATGAGGGAGTTTTGAGGTTTGGCCTTTGTTCATCAATCTTGCTCAGGACTGTCCGATCCTCTGGTCCAAGGCATGCCATTTAATGTTCTTGAAATGTTATTCCCTTCTATCTGCAAAATGAGTAGCAATTCTCTATCTGCCAAGAAGGATGAACACATCCTGGTATGTGGACTCTTGCATTATTATTTACCGTCTATATAAATAAAAGTGTCCAAAGAGAAATTACATATTGCACAAATCATAAACTTGCAACGTTAATAAACAAAAAGCAAACAGCTGAGAGCAGCTGTTTACAATTCCCTTTGGGGCCCTGACATTGAACCCAGCAAATAAATAAGAACTCAATGATTTCTCCATAACTTCAACAGTAGGAGGCACTAAAAAATCTATGTTTTCTAAACCTTGTGTATTCTATAGGATTTGTTGCAACGCCACCGCTTGGTCCTGAATCACAGAGCCATCGCCTCCTTATGTGAAATTAACACCATTGACTAAATACAACAAGGGACAGGGGTCTTGGTCCCTTGTCTGTGCAGTTAATGAGGCCAAGCCCTAGGCTTCAGACAGAGCTAATGATACTTCTTAGAATTTTAAAACTCCTGCCTACTTGCAGTTTGTTCTAAACATAGCACTCACCCTAACATGCCTAGGAATCACACAGAGTCCTTGGCAGAACTGGTTTGTGGGAGTCAGAGCAGCAGTGTGGATTATCAGCAGGTTGAGAGAGGGAAAGGTGGAGAGTGTGCCCAGGACATGCCCTGCTTCTCACTCCTTCCACAGGCATGTCTTTGTTATGACCCTGTGGGTCAAATGTAACTTCTATCGTCAGAGGAGAAAGAAAGCGAGGAAGGGAGGGAGCAAGAAGAGAGAGCTATTTAAAGAAATCTTTCATCAGCCAGGCTCCATGTTAGATCCTAGAGACACAAAGATGGATAAAAGGCATGTGTATAACCTTGAGATCTACCCGCCAGTCTAATGGTGGAGGCAATACATGTTCATGACAATTACAAGAGCGTGATCAATTCAGTTAGAGCTACATAGTGACTTCATTCTGTCCTCCCAGTCATATTGGAAACACCATCTATCCATTAAGACCCTGAGTTTCAAGTTCATAAGGCCTCCATCCTGGCCCTGACACTGGATACATGTGTGCCCTTCCTTAATTACCAAATCCCTCTTGATCTTCAGTATCTGTGTCTGTGATATGGGGGTGGAGAAGGGTGTAGCAATAACACCTATGTCATGGAGGTGATTGTAAGAACAAAGCAAAATAGTACCTGCCAATGTTTACATAGGGCTTGCAACAGTAAGGACTCAACAAAATCATTAGCTCTTTCTATTACCATCCCCACTTCACAGATGAGAAAACAGGCCCAGCCTGCGCAGGGGACTATGTGTAGCAAGAACCGGACTTGAGTTCATATGTGATTCTGAGCCCAACGCCCTTCCCTGTGCACGATGAAGAGGAAGATTAAAGTGACTCAATCAATTGCTCTATCCGGAGAGACGCATTGCTGTGCTCCAGAGTTTTCTCTCTGCATTTATCATTGGTGTGGAAGCTTCTCGGGGGCTACAGGAGTTCCCAAATATTACAGACTATGTCTTCATCTGCTCGCAAAAGAGCAAGATTTGAGATTGTGTCTAGGGCAGATCTGGTGAGTCAGAACAGCAAGTGTTTCTTTCCTCCGTCCACATTCCTTAGTCCGTAATGAGATTGGGCATGTGAAATCTCACTGAAAAAGAGTTCTTTCATTCATTCATTAGTCCACACAGCTTTCTTTGAGGACTTAACTTTTGTGACAGGCACTGTTAAAGATCGTGGACTCGGAGTAAGATAAAGCCCTTGCCCTTAGGGAGCTTAGTTCCTATTGAGGTGGTAAAACATGAACATGTAAACAAATCTATTCTGTATTTTTTTAATATAAATTTATTTATGGCTGTGTTGGGTCTTCGTTGCTGTACATGGGCTTTCTCTAGCTGCAGGGAGCTGGGGCTACTCTGAGCACGGGCTTCTCATTGCGGTGGTTTCTCTTGTTGTGGAGCATGGGCTGTAGGCGCACGGGCTTCAGTAGTTGTGGCTCACAGGCTCAATAGTTGTGGCTCATGGGCTATAGAACACAGGCTCAGTAGTTGTGGCACGCGGGCTTAGTTGCTTTGCGGCATGTGGGATCTTCCCGGACTAGGGCTCGAACCTGTGTCCCTTGCATTGGCAGGCGGACTCTTAACCATTGTGCCACCAGGGAAGTCCCTATTCCGTATTTTAAAGTGTGGAATGGTGCTATAAATAACATAAAGCAGGATGACAAGATGCAGAGTGAGAGTGGGGGCGTTACTGAAAAGGTCTCTCAGAGGGGATGACTTTGAACAGAGACTTAAATGAGTCAATGGAACCAGACACTTACATTTGTAGAGAGCAAGCCGTCCTCAAAAAAGGAAATAGCAGATGCACAGAAATACGAACTTGGCTTGTTCAAGGGACAGTGTGCCGCTTGTGGGGTGGGGACATCATGAGCTGGTGAGACAGTGGTACCCAATGAGATTCGCAGGAAGTATGAGCTCCACTGAGAAGGGTCATTCGGGCCCCAGGAGAAAGACTGGAGTTTATCCCAAGTGTAATGCAGCGTCCTGGAAACGTTTAAGCTTGATGAGAATCACATTTTTTAAAGTTGTCTTGACTGCTTTGTGGAGAATGGGCTACAGAAGGGCAAGAGTAGAAAAAGGAAGACCCAGCTGGGAGGTGGCTGAGATAGTCCTGGTTAGACACGCCGGGGACTTGGACCGGAATAGCCGAGTTTTCAAGTTTTCAGTGAATGAAAGCAATTACCTTGCATTAACATTTAACATTTGAGACTTTACTTGAATAATGTATAGAGTGGTATTTCTACATCAAAGATAAAGTGATACTGGAGTCTTCAAGGTTTGAAATGAGGTGATATGTAATCAAGAGTTAAATGCCCTTCGAGATTCTTAAAATTTTACTCCCCAAAAACCTACACCTCGGAGAAGCACCTTTTGCAATCTAAGCTTCTTAGGCACTAAGATTTAGCATTGTTTTTGTCTTACATTGAACATCTAAATGATGCTAATCTCGTCCTGCCTGCCTTTCCTCACTTTGAGAAACACAGAATCTCCTACAAGCCACAAATCAACAATCCTAGTTTGACTCATGTACGTGATATTCTCTCTTTGTCTCTGTCTCTCTCTGGTTTGGAAAACATCCACAAAAGACCCCTTCTCCAGGAGAAAAAAGATCCATCATGAGGAAAGGTCCACTAAAGAACCTCCGTCGGTTACAGTGACAGAACACTTTGCAAGTGTTCAAAGCGCAGGAGTGACTGTCACACACTATCGCACAGCCTGTAAATGCATGTGTGAAAAAGGAAATACCTGGTCACTAAAGAAACTAAATCCTCTAAATTGCTACTGTCTTTGGCTCCATTTTGAAGAATAAACCACAGGAGCTAGCAATATCCAACCACTGATTTATAGCTCCTACCCACTTTCCAAAGCCATTCAGCATTTACTACTGCAGGGATAAATCTGGTCAACAACTTGGTTGGCCTCAGGAAAACCATCATGGGAGCTTCAGAATGAAGCAAGAAGATGATGCCGAGATTACTCTTTACAGGTATAAAATCTTCCTCTTTCTAAAAGGTATTAACATTTTCCTCCACTGAAAGACACCAAGATATTACCCATCCCTGTTTCTCTAAAATAATCTTAAACCAAGAGTCTTCACAGAGGGGGTCCTTGAAAGCTTTGACATAATACATCAGACTTTTAAATTCTATTCTCAATGTTATCTGTGAGTGCACTTCTTGGTCTAAGGCCCAGAGCTTCAAGGTACATAAGGGTGTGTGTCTTCAAAAGCAGCATGCTCAATAATGTAGCATTTTCTTCTTTCTCCCTGCTCCTTCAATCTCTATCCAGTGGAGGCAGCAAAGCTTATTCTGTGGTGAAACCTGACCCAAATAATATTCAGAGGTATAAATGCAAAGTCTTCATCTTGTGTCCAAGGCAAACAACTGGGCATGGAGGAAAAAAATTGAAACTGTTGAAGCTTGTAATACCATTTGATGGATTGCCGAAAGTTTTTGCTTTTGAGGTAGATGAGAAATTTGTCTTTGGGGTATGTGCACCCTCTTTGGAGACCACTCTCCAAGCCTTAATATAGAGTGCTTCTAATTAAATGACCTTTAAATCCAGCAAGAGCTATGAATAAGTGTTTGGGGATACTGCCAGTTTCTGTGATAGATTGTGTCAACTTGGTGTCAAAGAATGTAGTAGTTGGATGAATTTGCTTTTTCTATAATCTTGTAGTTCCTCCTTCACTCACACACACACACACACACACACACACACACTCATAAACACATGCCAGTCCTACTGGATAGGGTAGGATGGGCTTACTAAGCCCATGGAGCAATGCAGATGTCATTTAAATATATACTCATTGTCCTTGGGAAGGCCTAATGCAGCCCAAGCTATTAAATGTTGTTTAGACTTTAGACTTCTCTTTGCAAGAAAACTGACTGTTCTTAATATGTATGTGTGTTTTGAAAAGTATCTTCTTAATAATTGGGATACCAAGGCTCATCAGGAGGAATGAAATGCTGGAGGGTTAGTATCTTCATAGTTTGGTATCTCCCCATGGTGTTATTTTAACTTGAATCAGCCAAACAGGAAATGAAATGCTGAGGACTGCAACTGCCTAATTTAGACACAGAGGCCAATTTACCCCCTTGGGGTAGAGATGGATATTTCCTCTAAAGGAAGTGAACATTCCCATTTTCACAAATCCTGGGGAAGAAAAGCACCCACAAATGTTGATATCTTGAATTGAGGGAGGTAAGAACCTCTTTCCCTCTTGCTGAGCCCAAGGGAAAGCTGGGAGCCTGTCTTCAAGGCAGAGTAGAACTGACCAAAATACCTTTGTAGAGAGAAGTGAGGTTGGCCCCAATACACCAAGGCAAACTGAAACCAAGGAAAGCTCCTCGTGGCAGAAACCAAAAAGTTGTTCAGGATCCAATGATATTTTCTGCACTGTACTTTCCTGCTCTTGTTCCCAAACCTTGACCTTAACTGTCCTTTTGGGAAATTAATAGAGATGCTGCTCCCCATTGTTAAGGCGAAACAGCACTGAGGAAGGAGATATGAAACAGATGGCTGGTGAAATTGACAAGTGAAAACCATGTGGAAATTGTCCAACCTGTAAACAATCCCCTTGCATTCTCAGATATGCTTGGAGAGGGGATAAAATAACAGACCAGACTTTCCGCAGTCTGTCAGGATGACAACTCACATAGCTGATATTTGAGTATTAGAAGGGAAAAGAGCCCATAGAGACACTGGGTTACGTAAGCACAGGCTGCAGAGATGAGGGCAACGAAGATTCTAAGGCTCAGCTACCAAGGATAACATGTAATCTCCCAAGATCCTGCCTGTGGTACAGCACTCGGCCCCTAAACCATCTCACTCCGTCCTCACAAGAGCACAAGGGGTGGCTTCCAATTGACAGGAAGCAGCCTCAACCCGCTTCATCAACTCTCTTGCATTTAACTTTCTAAAACTCAACACTGTTGAAATCAGCCACAAAAGGGAGCCGGACGTTCTTCAGAGTAGAAACACCAGAGTCCAAATTCTTGCTCTGTTATTCATGGAATCCTGACTTGGGTGATAGAATTAAGCTACTTGGGTGTCAGCTTTCCTCTGTGTAGGGACTATCTGCTGAATATTTATTGATACCTTTGAGGAAAGCAGAGTTAAGTGGAATACTTTTCATTCATTTGCCCTGGGCAAGGTTAAACAAAGGCTTACCATACTGTTATTTTCATTTATTTTTCCTTTAATTTTGGTACATGTTTTCTGAGTTGATAGAAGAGCACCCATCTAGAAAAATCTGATCACTAATTTGACTGAAAAAAAATTACTCTTCACAAACGAAACTGATAATCATTCAACATGGGGACCCTGTTAGGAAACGCCACTAAGGAAGCAAATACTAGTCAATATGCTCAGCAGACAGATATTTTGATGGGTGTCCTGTGATTGTGTAAACTCTGGAAATATAAAGTACATTTTCTTGGGAGTTCCTTGGTGGCCTAGTGGTTCAGATTCTGGGCTTTCACTGCCGTGGCCTGGGTTCAATCCCTGGTCGGGGAACTGACAACCCACAAGCCACTCAGTTCAGAAGGAAGGAGGGAAGGAAGGAAGGAAGAAAGAAAGAAAGAACATTTCCTTGATTCGTGAGATTTTTCACCTTTTAACACAGAGGGGTGAAGCCTTGCTATTTCTCCAAATTTATGGGTCCCTGAGCCCCCTCCCAATCCTGAGCAGTAAATCTATCACACAAAAGGAAAAACAAGCAATTTGCAAAAGCCATTATCATTATGCTGCATAAACTGATCAAAATAATGTATGCAGAGTTACCCAGTAGGTTGTACTGCAAATTGCTGGATGATACATATTAATCCAACCCTAGGAGGCCTGTCTACCGTTATGAAATTCTGTGATTTATATTAGCTATTAAGAAGTACTAGAAAATCTCCAGCTAGGGAAAAACTGTACCATAGCTTGAGGGGTCCCCTGGACATCTTGAAAACGGAAGGGCTTCTCCTGGAAGAGAAGTCCTTCATGTTCGACAGCTGCTGGGCACATTCTGTGATAACCTTCCAAATATTTCACGGTTCAAGTTCATTTGATGGCTTAATTACTAAGTGCTGGCTTTTCTAATCATCCATGGTTTGAAGGTCTGAGGAATTTGCTCTCAAGTCCTCTGGTGAATGTTAAGTCTTTGTTGGTGAGTGAAAACTAAGGAATCACTCAGATGTCTGAGAAGCCAAGAAAATCTGAGGGAAACAAAGAGAGAGTTTTTGGCCTCCATGGAGCTACAAATGTTAAAGGGGAAAAGTGCTGATGTGAATGTCCTGCCAACCCAGCTGCCATTTTCTTGACCCCAAGGAAATGCCCTTCAGAAAGCTCGCTTGTTCTGATACTAAAACGTCTTCTTGTCAGTCTCATAAAGCTGTGTTTTCCAAATCTTACGAATGCATTCTCATGACTTATATATAGCTCTAGCTCTTGGAATAAGATGGTTGGGTGACAATAATATCATTGTTGTTCTAATGTATCAAAGCATCCCTTCATGAGAAAAGCCATTTCAATAGACTTACACGTCAAGGAGAATAGGGCCATAAACTGTACTGAAGCCCTCTTTCATCAGGGCTTAATTCTAGCCAAGATCATCAGAAATCTTTCCATGGGAAAAAATGGTCAAAGACACCTTGAATCTGGAGAACTTGTTCTAAATTTCTGAAGCAGAAAGAATATTAAAAGTCAGGTGTGAGGTTAAAAGCCCTATACAACATATGGTGGGTTTTAAGGGCCAAGAGGGCCACATTTTTGAATCTATAAAATGATGATTGACAGAAACATGTGCCTCTATTTTCATTTTCTCCTCTAGTTTTCTAAAGTTTTCAGATTTTTTTTGAAATAATTTTAAAGTTGTAAAAATAGTGCAAATAATTCCCATATATCCTTCACTCATATTCCCCCCCAAAATTAACATTAGCTTTATCTTTCTCTAGAGATAGATATAGATAGATGATAGATAATTAGATAGATACATAGATAAGAGAGATGATAGAGATAAATAGGTGATAGATAGATAGATAAACAGATATTTTTCTGAACTATTTGGGAACACACTGCAGACATTAGGTCCTTTTATCTTTAAAAACTTCCCTGTGAATTTCTTTACAGCAGAAGACATTATCTTACATAACTGCAGCAGAGGTATCAAAATCATGAAATTAATATTGATATAATAATATTAACAAATCTACAGACCTTACCCAAATTTCACTGATTGTCCTAATAATGTCTTTAATAGCAAAAGGAAAAAATAGTTATTTCTATATCAGGGTCCAATCCAAGGTTACACATTGCATTTCATTATTGTGCCTCTTCAGTCTTTTTAAATCTGGAATAGTTTCTCATTCTTCCTTATCACACAGGGTCCTTGATATAGTTGAACACTCTGGGCCACTTATTAGTTTTTAAACAGTCCCTCAATTTGACTTTGATGTGTCTCCATGATTTGGTTCAGTTATGCATCTCTGGTAAAAAGAGCACAGAAACGATGTTGTAGCCTTCCCTCCCTTTGGAAATAACGTTATTCCCCAGGCTTTCGTGACACGACGCTCACCTGAATTTCCTCCTGTCTCACTTGCTGTTCCATCCCTGTCTTCTCTATTAGATCCCAAAATGGCAGAGAAGCCAGAGTGTGCCCTCTGTTCCCCTCCCTCCTCCATCCACACCCTCTCTGGGTTGTCTTCTCTAATCTCATGGAGCTAGGTACCACCCAGACTATGCTCTCTCTTCCCTATGCTCCAGACTCATGTACCCAACCTCCAACTCACATCTTTCTTTGGGTGTCAAAGCATCTAAAATTGAAAGAGGGCTGAAACCAAACTATTGACCCTTTCGCTCCAAAATTTACTACCAGAGACTCTGAGTTGAGACCTGAATAATAAGAAGGAGGAATCCAGGCAAAAATGGATCAATTAACCTTTCTAGGATTATTAGAATCAGACAATGGAGAACTGACAATTGCCTTAGAAGTTCTAGTCTCATATTGCCCATTGTAATCAGCCCTTCCATAGGGGCTGTGACCCTATAGTTGTTAGAGCTGTGATCAAAAGAAATCTCACTTTACTAAAACAAAATCGTGTCACAGAAGTGATTAACTGAGCAAACCACAGTTTCACATATACCTCCATGTCACCTATATTGCATACTATTTTTTAAATGGACATAAATCAAATTAGATTGCAAAAATGCACAAAACTGCAACACAGTTCATGACTGCTGATACTGAACAAAGGAATGGGTGCAAAGTAAGCAAGCAGCCACTTGAAGCATCTGTGTGTTACTATGCTTCCTGCAACATTGTTTTCCCTACGCTCTCATGTTATAACTAATAGTGGTCTGCATAATAAAGATTGTGTTCCTGAATTAATCAATTAAATTACACAGAATTTAGCTTAAGGGAGCACAAACTGTAGAAACAATATCTGTAATTAGCTTCCGCTCCAGTGCTCTTACTGACAAGGAGACTGCTGTCTCACAAAGCGGCCCTTTTCATTTTTAAAACATTACCCAATATTTTTAATGACTTCTTCATATTAAATCAAGGCTACCCCTCAATAAATTTTACCCATTGACTCTAAGATCAGTCCTCTGGAACTACAGAAAAGTCGTGTTTCTTCTGCACATAGCATGGTATGAAAACCGTCAATGGAACCACTTTATTTGCCTTCTCTATCCTGGGCCAATACAACCCTAGTTGGTAAACGCCTTCTTGATAAAAATGAATACAAAGAGGTAGGTATTGCTGTTTGTGGACTGAACCAGAACAAGCTTAGGTATTGGTCCAGGCCGATGAGACTGATCTTCCTGCCTTCCAGGCTCTTACCAGCATCCCGGTCTCATGGTGATAAATGCCAAGTCCACATTCACCCTTTGAAGTATTCACTGTGTAGTCTTTTCCTACCCCTGACTGCAATTCAAGTCTTATTTATTATAACCAAGGACTTGGATGTCCATAGCAAAGCTAATTCATTTCACTCCGACCTCTCATTTGGTCTCACTATGAAGATTCCAAATCCAGTAGTTCTGACACCTTGGAAACTATTGTACCTTTCCCATGGCTATCGCATGGTTGATGTATCACAATGACGTTCTCAGCATCTACATGAAACACATCCTATTCCTCAAGTTGGAAGGCAGTTTTCTTTTCCAGAAGGTCTCAAGGTCAAACTTAATTGTTCTGGCCACTGATTGGGCAGAGTTGTTTTTTTCTGTTTGTTTAACAGTGTCACCAAGGCATAATTGGCACATGATTTTTTTTTTTTTGAACTCTTTTTTTTGAATTTTATTTTATTTTTTTAATACAGCAGCTTATTAGTTATCTATTTTATACATATTAGTGTATATATGTCAATCTCAATCTCCCAATTCATCCCACCACCACCACCCTCCCCGCTTTCCCCCCCTTGGTGTCCATACGTTTGTTCTCTACATCTGTGTCTCTATTTCTGCCTTGCAAACCGGTTCATCTGTACCATTTTTCTGGATTCCACATATATACGTTAATATACAATATTTGTTCTTCTCTTTCTGACTTACTTCACTCTGTCTGACAGTCCATAGGTCCATCCACATCTCTACAAATGACCCAATTTCGTTCCTTTTTATGGCTGAGTAATATTGCATTGTATATATGTACCACATCTTCTTTATCCATTCGTCTGTTGATGGGCATTTAGGTTGCTTCCATGTCCTGGCTATTGTAAATAGTGCTGCAATGAACATTGGGGTGCATGTGTCTTTTTGAATTATGGTTTTCTCTGGGTGTGTGCCCAGGAGTGGGATTGCTGGGTCATATGGTAATTCTATTTTTAGTTTTTTACAAAACCTCCATACTGTTCTCCATAGTGGCTGTATCGATTTACATTCCCACCAACAGTGCAAGAGGGTTCCCTTTTCTCCACACCCACTCCAGCATTTGTTGTTTGTAGATTTTCTGATGATGCCCATTCTAACTGGTGTGAAGTGATACCTCATTGTGGTTTTGATTTGCATTTCTCTAATAATTAGTGATGTTGAGCATCTTTTCATATGCCTCTTGGCCATCTGTATGTCTTCTTTGGAGAACTGTCTATTTAGGTCTTCTGCCCATTTTTTGATTGGGTTGCTTGTTTTTTTAATATTGAGCTGCATGAGCTGTTTATATATTTTGGAGATTAATCCTTTGTCCGTTGATTCATTTGCAAATATTTTCTCCCATTCTGAGGGTTGTCTTTTTGTCTTGCTTATAGTTTCCTTTGCTGTGCAAAAAGGTTTTAAGTTTCATCAGGTCCCATTTGTTTATTTTTGTTTTTATTTCCATTACTCTAGGAGGTTCATCCTGTGAACTCTTTTTTTTCAGCTGAAATACCGTTTATTTTTTTTTTATTTTTATTTTTTTTTAAACATCTTTATTGAAGTATAATTGCTTCACAATGGTGTGTTAGTTTCTGCTTTATAACAAAGTGAATCAGCTACACATATACACACGTTCCCATATCTCCTCTCTCCAGCATCTCCCTCCCTCCCACCCTCCCCATCCCACCCCCCCAGGCGGTCACAAAGCACCAAGCTGATCTCCCTGTGCTATGTGGCTGCTTCCCACTAGCTATCTATTTTACATTTGGTAGTGGCACATGATATTTAAAGTGTACAATTTGATATGTCTGACATATGTATACCTATAAAGCAATCACCACAATCAGGAGAGCAAAAATGTGCATCATCCCCCCAAATTTCCTTGTGTCCATTTTTAATTCCTCCTTCCCATCCTTCCTTGCCCTCCCCAAATACTCAAGCCACTCAATCTGCTTTCTGTCACTATAGTTTTATTTGCATTTGTAGAGCTTTATATAAGTGGAATCATGTAGTATGTACTCTCTTTTTGTCTGCCTTCTTCCACTCAGAATAATTATTCAGAAGTTCATCCATATTGTTATATCTGTCACTATCTCATTTGTTTTGTGGCTGGATAGTATTCCATTAGATGGATATACCATAATTTTTTAACCACGCATCTAGTCTAGACAATTGGGCTGCTCCTACATTTTGAATGTTACCAAAAAAAAAAAAACAAGTGAGCAGAGTTTTTTTTAATCTATCTTAGATGGATAGGCTTATCAATGATTATGGTTCTCTGAGGTCTTCCTAGGGCCCACTGATTCCTTTAAAGATCCTCCTTTCACAAGAACTTATAGTAAGTGCCCCAAAGGCCTGTGCTTATATGAAACATCAGCTATCACAGCACTGAAGTGTTGTTCACTGCATATCTTTAAACCACTCTCTCCTCAGGAAGATTTTCTGCCCACTAAGAAAATGTGAACTTTCTCTTCCCAAAGATTGGAGAAACCATGTTTCCCCTACTAGAGAGTTTTGGGCTCAAATCTTAGAATACTCATTGTTTGTCCTTGAAGGTCTATGGTTCCTTCATGAAGGGATTCCCAATAACTTACCTTGATGTTTCAGAATCTCCAGGTAAATATTTAGCTTAGATCCATACCCTGATTCTCCCTCTAAAAGTAGAAGGATATTAGGGAAGAAGAGATTCTCCAATTATCTTTATTGTGTCAAATTCCCCACTTTGAATGAAGATGATCTAATAGCTCTTCCTCATTTCTGCCACACCTCTTCTTTTTTTCTCTTTTTCATACTCCTTTTTTACATTTAAACCCTACTTTGAGTCGAAGTTTCCTTTAGAATAAGATGAAGAAGGTTAAAAATTGTCAAGATCAATGAGATGGGTATACTGATTCTCTTTTTCCAATCAAGCTCTGTTCTGCTGCAAACCTTCTAACTTGGACGAAATTTGTGGGAATACAGGAAATGCAGGAATCTTTTTTTACCAAGATATATATATAAAAGAGGCTGTCATCTCTGGGAACAGCGCCAGTTTATTTGACAGCAGTTTCTGGGCTATCACGTGTTTGGAAATGTTCTCCCCTGTCAGGTTGCTTGAGTGACTGCTCTGGATACAACTTGGCCTCAGTCGAGGGCCCTGAGATCATGGGGCAGCTATTGGTTCACCTGGAAACCATTCTGCTGTGCCTTCAACAAAATGCTCTCCCCTTGTCTTTGACTTTCAGGCAAATTACCTTTCAACAGCAGGAGGAAAAAGTACCCATCAAAACCAATTCAATTTCTTAAATTGCTACCATTTAAGTTTACAGGACCATATTACAGCTATTCATTCGTCTTTCACGTTGAAATCGTTCAGTTCAAAAAAGGGCAGGTAATACCTTGGGTTTTGTTTAGTATCTTGGCTCACTGTAAAGACTTCATCCAGTCAGGAATTACCTTAAATCTGGGAAGCAAATGCTAAGGCTTCCAAACCTGGATTCTCTCATTAAGAACTCTGCCCATCACTGCCCCTCCCAATCTCTTTAGTTTCACTGTAACTAATATGTTACTGAGAATGAAATGATTAAACCATAACAGCCTGCAGTACACCTGCAAAGGGAATTACACAGGAAGCCTAAGGATGTTCCATAAGAAGTTTTATGGGACTGTGCAAAGGTGGCCTCCATTTCAAGTTCAAGAAGACTTCCTGCACTAATGGAGCTTTCAGATCCCAGATCACCTGGGGTGATGTATCCAGGAACCAGGGTCAAAGACTGGGAAACAGTACATGCAGATTAGATAAAGAACACTGACCTGAGCTTAACACCTAAAGGTTTATTAAGATTTGATCAGCACTCTTTAGACTGTTAAGACACTTAAATACAGCTCAAACTGGTTTAGTCAGGGAGGAGAAGGGACTTACTGGCTTTTATAATAAAAAGTCCAAGTGTGTCTGGGTTGAAGAAATGGCTGGATCCAAGAACCCTAACAATGTTGTCAGCACCTTGCCTCTCTCCATCTGTGAGCCCTGTTTTCTTCTGCGCTGGCTTGATTCTATGGTAGCCTTTCCCCTCCTGTTGGTAAGATAGCCACCATCTCGCTCTGAGAGCTCATCAGTAGATTCCCGAGAGCATCTCTTTCCTAGTATTATAATAAAAATCTCAGATGTGCCGGTTAGCAATTTATTGCCTCTCAGCTACAAGTCCAGCCTCCACTGCTGTTCTTGTGATGTTGGAACACGTTCCTCTTGCCAGCTGGAATGATGTCAAGCTTTGTCAGCAGAAGGTGCTGGGGGACCCCAGAGAGGTAAAGGGCTTCTCTTCCTGGTTCCAGTATGCTTGGCTTTTCCTGGCTGCTGTTGTGTTGGGCTGACACACAGGACACTCAGTGGAGATCACCCCCTCAAGTGGCTTCCCAGCAGTGAGATCCATAGAACAAACCCCTGTGGTCAGCTTCCTGGCAAGCTCTGGGGGTAATACAGCAGGCTTCCTAGGAGTGGGTTCCACAAGGGCCATCGCTCACTTACCACCTGCTTCCTGGTGATAGCTTCCCAGTGTCCCCACCACAGGCTCCAAAACCCCACCCCCACTCAACTCCAACTTGATTCCCAGCAGTTTCCATGGCGACTCCTATAGGCAGCTTTCTGGGGAATCTGATAAGCACCCCAGCAGGTGGTTCTCTGCTTACTGGCCATGTCCCACTGATGTTGGACCAGCTCTGGTCTGAGCATCCCCAGAAACCTCCCCACCATCTATTGGCTACAGTCATACCCTCTCCCATGGGGTCTGAATCATGGCCTGAGGGAGAATGTCCCACCTAAGTTTGGTCCTTCCCTGGGTATTCTCCCTTAGCCCTAGAATATTCTTTAGATTTCTCTTTTATCCATTTTTAGTTAATTCCCTGTAAATCATCAATAATCTTTTATAGTAAATCTTCCTGTTCAAATTACCATGTAGATCTGTTTCCTGATTGGACCCTGATCAATATCCCAGAGATGGTGCTTAGTCACTGACATTGACCAGGCTTGGCCACAGATCAATGGCTAACCTCATACTTATTACCAGAGAAATCCAGGGAGCTCATTAGCCAAGCATGGGTCTGCATCCTCTCCTAGAGCCATGGGCCACAGTCAGAGACTCCTACACCACAGGGGCTGGGAGTAGGAGCAGGATGGTTTCCTTAAGATAAATTGTGAGGAATGGATTTGGGGGAGGCACCAACGGCACAGTCCATCTGAAAGAGTATGTGCTTAAGCAAAAAAAAAAAAAAAGAGAGAGAGAGAGAGAGAGAGCAAGACTTAATAATGAGAGTCCTGAAGCAAAAAGCAGACATTTCAACTCAGAAGAACACAGTTGACAAAAGTAATGTAGGTCCCACAAGGACAACTCTAGACCAAGGAAGAGGCCTTTCTTTAGCCCCCAGAAGTAAGGTTCCCAGCAGCTTCTAAGAGAAGAGGAATGAAGATTGGGACCAAAACCACATACAATCTTGCTGAAACAATAGAGGATACTTTGGCTCACCTAAATAAAAAGGTCAGAATTAGGGCAAAATTTAAGCAAGACTTGATCCCTCAGCTCAATACAGCAAAGATGCATTTCCTGTCATCTTTTTGCCTTGTTTTGCATAGTGCTGGCTTCATCCTGACCTTGCCTTTCCTCTTATTTTTCAAAGGGCTGCCACCAGCTCCTGGGTTTCCTTGTCCAGAAAGAAATTGGGAGCATCCCTGACCCAGATTTCCCTGCAGAAGTCCTGAGACTTCTTTTTGATTGACCTGCCTCATTCACAAATCCATCCCTCAACCACTGATTGAGACCAGGGGCGAGGAAAACAATTATAGTTAGCTTAGCCTATGTCATACCTTTTGTGCCCAAAACCAAGAATGGCACAATCTGGGATTATGGGAAAGTACAGCACACATGCTAAGAAGTCAACCAACAGATATACCCACAGGAATTAATTAACCACTCCTTCACTGAACACATACCATCTCAAATGAACTTCTAACTAACACCTATTATACTTATTGTATTTGTCTTCACACCTACAACTCCTCCACTAGATTCTAGGTAGTTTCCTTCAACGATAGGAAATGGTCCTTGTTTATTATTTTACTGCCAGGGAATAAACAGTAGAAGCTTAATGAAAACTTTGAATGAATAAAGGCCTTAAACATTATGCATGACAAAAGAGTTCAAACTTTACTCTGTAGACCATAATAAAGCACTCATGAAGGATGTTGATAGAACAGAATCATATTCTAAGATGTTTTAAAACCAACAATGTTAAAAAAAAAAAAAGAAAGCCGGAAAACAAGTATGGAGGCAATCATAACTGACCAAGCAGTTGATTACAAGAATAATCTTAGCAAAGGCAGCAGAAATGAAGAACAAGAGATTCTGAGAAATTTCAGAGGTGCAAATAGATAGGCCTTGATGATTAATATAAAGACTAAAATAGAGGGAAAAGTTAAAACAATTCAAATTTCTAACTTGTGTCACTAGATGAATTTACCAAGGAAAAAACAGAAAACAAGGAACAGATTTGTGGGAGAAGATAGTTTATTATATAAACTATAGAACTCAATACTTGTGCATAAATACTTGAATAGGAGAAGACATTTATTTATAAATAGCCCTAATATTTTTTCAGTTTACCTCAAATTAGAGAGATAAAGTATTTGTTAATAATTATTACTGCAGTGTATATTATACTAAGAACAGATGGCTCTAATGTGACTAGCCTACAACATGACTTCTTCCACGTACAATGGTTTAGTGGGTTTCTTATTTTGATATCTACGTGGGCTACTGAATTTCCTTAGACAGCTGGCTCCATCAGTAAGAGAATGCAGTGGTGGACAACAGCCAAATCCCCTGCAGCTACCTGTCAGCTAAGGACTGGGAGTAGGGGTATGAAGGTTTTGTTTTCCTTCTGTTATGCTTTTCATATCTGAGCAGGGTTGAGTTCAAACCCCTGACCACACTCCTGCAGAAAGGACCTTTGCCGTGGGCTTCCTGCCAACGGGCAATGATGGAACCAGGGTATCAAACATGCTGCCTGGTGTCTAGCTTTTCACTCCCTTGTCTCTGCTGATCTCGAAAGAACTGAAGTGTGGGACTCGGAACAGGGCTGGGCTTTAGAGCACAAGCTTTAAATTAGGACAGACTGACCTTGAATTGTGTATCTACCACTGATTATCTGTGTGATCTTGAGTTACTTTTTAACTCCTTTTTATTTTTTTAAATTTTTAAAATATTTTTTAACATCTTTATTGGAGTATAACTGCTTTACAATGGTGTGTTAGTTTCTGCTTTATAACAAAGTGAATCAGCTATACATATACATATATCCCCATATCTCCTCCCTCTTGCATCTCCCTTGCACCCTCCCTATCCCACCCCTCTAGGTGGTCACAAAGCATGGAGCTGATCTCCCTGTGCTATGTGGCTGCTTCCCACTAGCTATCTATTTTACATTCGGTAGCGTATATATTTTACTCCTTTTTAAACCTCAGTCACCTTACCTTTAAAATGAGAATACTAGCTGTTACCTAACAATACCACTATAGTTAGACTCAATATATGAAAAGTACTTAGCACAGTGCCTAGTCAAGAATAAACCTAGGGAATTCCCTGGTGGTCCAGTGGTTAGGACTCTGTGCTTCTACTGCAGGGGGCACGGGTTCGATCCCTGGTCAGGAAACTAAGATCCCGCATGCTACATGGCCAAAACAAACAACAAAGAATAAACCTAATGGCTGTGCGATGATATTGCTATGAATATTACAACTGTGAGACGTGATTTGTCACTCAGTCAGACCGCATTCCCTTAATACACACACAACGACCTTACCGTGAAGGCCACCTCTTCATCTCCTCATTCCATTTCTCCTGGGAACTAGCATGGAATATGGCACAGTGGGAATAGATGAGGATTTGGAATCCCACAGACTTGGGTTCAAACATGTTTTCCATAATTTGGGGGCTCATCTAAAATTAACATTAATGATACATCTTCCCTCCAGGGTTAATGAGTTCAATGAGATTAGAGATTTTGTCTGTGCTGTTCACTGGTATGACCCAAGCACTTCACCCAGTGTCTGGCATGAAGCAGGTAGTCAACCAATATTTGTTAAATAGTATTGAAGTTATTTGCACTCTGTCTGAACCATTTAATCTTATTTCCTTCATTTTGTGTTCCTCCTTCATTAGCTAACTGATGACTTGGAATCCATGGCAAAGTAACAGAATTGTCAGCGATGCTGGGCTTCAATAGTTCCATAAGAAAACTGTAGCTGTTTTGAGTCAATTCTACTTTCCAGATGATCTTTGTTCCACATAGTGCTATTTGAATTTGTGCTAAAGAGATCTGAATAAGTTGCTAGCATTTGGGGTAACTGAAGATGCCGTATCAATATCCAAATTCCAGCTTCTCCAGAAATTTGGAAGATCTGGCAATGCATGGCTATATTCTCACCAGGCAACAATGAACAGAGCATCTGTTCCCTTAGACAGGGCATGCATTCCAATGGGCCGCAATCTCTACATCTCCCTATTGTATCTCTGACACTGCAGCTGACTTACTATGTACCATCAACTTTGCTCTACTGGTTTTCTTATCTCCAAACACCTCTCTCATTTACCTCCCTGATTTCTGTAGGTAGTTGAGTTTATCAGTCCTGTCCCATAGTTTTAAAAGGTTATTGAGAAAGGGGTGGTTTAATGCATACTTTTAAGCCTGTGGTGGGAATGGGGATGTAAACTCAGGCTGAGGAAAAGGTGGAAGAAGGGGTAAGAATCATTTCTCTTGCTAAGTCATATAGATATTCAATAGAGTGCTTTACATTTTATGATACACATTTCCTCAATCTGTGAACATTGGTAACATTATAGCTATCACCACTGATACCATAAAAATGCCAACATGTTTGGAAATTTCATGAACATTTAAATGAATAACCTTGAATGTTTTATATTAGGAACATGTCTGGAAACATCTGCTGGGCTTGTGCTTTGGAACTGAATCTTAAATGATTTCATGGACCAATGGCATCTGAAGCAACAGTCAGCTACCAAGAAGATGACAGAAAACATTTGTTGCTGGGATAACCACGGCCATTAAAACTCCTCCATCATGGTGTGCTTTCCCTAGTCTTTGTTTACGTAAGTTAGTGGTTTGTGGGCTTGAGAATTTCAGGATTTATCGTCCTAGGAAAGGATGATGGGAAACAAGAAAACATAATCTTTTGCAACTAACTTTAAAACATCTGGCTCATGGGGTGTGGAATAAATGAAAGAAAGCTACCCAAAATTCAAAGAGAGAAAGAGGTGGCGGTGGGGGGGGAGGATAAGAGGAGAGGGAAAGAGAGGGAGGGGAAAGGAATGGAAAGAAAGGGAAGAAAATTCAAAAATTCAAAAAGAAAAAGAACCCCTCCCCCAAAAAAAGAAAGAAAGGGAAGAGGAGAGAAGAGGGGAGGGGAGGGAAGAGGAGGGAGAGGAAGAGAAACTCAAGAAGTTTCAGCCTCCCTTTTCTTCTCTGCTAGTCATGAAAGAAGACGACTGCAATCGGAAAAGGGAATGAAAAGCTGGAGGAGGAGAAGGAGAGAAAGATGGAGGAGGAGGAGAGAGTAATTAACTAGTGGAACTGCCAGGATTTCTATCTTTTCTTTCCTCCTCTCCCTTTTGGAGGCTAAATAAAAGTAGAAAAATAAAGAAATCAAGACCACAGAGAGTTTTTACAAGCTTCTCTTATTGGATGGAATATGCTGGCTCATGCCATCCGAGGAAATGATGGCAACTTGAATTCTGAAGGACTCATTCTTTACCTACAATGGCCCCCATAGTGAAAGCTAGTAATAGATAAAATGTATCTTTATTTTCAACCACTCTCCCTCACCACACACCCGGACATAAAACCTGTTTTCCCAGGATTCAGTCCTTTAGAGTCTTAAACTGCCACACAGAGATGTGGTGGGTGTATTCATGAACAAACAGAAAGGAAAGAAGGACATATATATATATATATATATATATATATATACACACACACACATATATATATATATATATATATACATATGTATATACATATATATCTATCTCAGGGAATGTGATTGTGGCCATAGATCTAAGGCGCTTTCTCCTCCACCATAAATAAAGTTGATATTTTGATGTTCATCTAATTAATTCATTTCTCTATTCCTTATTCCTGAACTCAGAAAGGCAAGAGAGAAATGCCATTTATTATTTTATAAAACTCCCAATTAGTGAATCAACTGGGAACTTTGATAGATAGTTTTAAGCACTGATATTCAGAGGCAGAAATAATCCATGAAATCCATGGAGACACAAAGGTTACTGGCTCAATCAGGGCAGGAAGATGAGGCTTCAAGCTTCAGTGTTTCATAAACGGAAGCCTTTCTGGTTTTTGATGGTGGTAATTTGTGGCAGTTTTTATGGTGATTATACAGCTACTTTTTACCAGGCATGGGCTGTGGGGGCCTCTGCAAATTACCTTGAATTGTTCTCATGGGCACAGATTGTCTTTAGCAGGGATTATAACAACATTTGTTCATTCAGGACTTCGCTGGTGGCGCAGTGGTTAACTATCCACCTGCCAATGCAGGGGACATGGGTTTGAGCCCTGGTCCAGGAAGATCCCACATGTCACAGAGAAACTAATCCCATGAGCCACAACTACTGAGCCTGCGCTCGAGAGCCCATGAGCCACAACTACTGAAGCCCGCGCACCTAGAGCCCGTGCTCCGCAACAAGAGAAGCCATTGCAATGAGAAGCCTGCGCGCCACAGTGAAAAGTAGCCCCTGCTCGCTGCGACTAGAGAAAGTCCGCATGCAGCAATGAAGACCCAATGCAAACAAAAATAAAATAAATTAATTAATTAAAAAGAAAAAAAGAAAAGAAATGGTAGTGACCTGCCCAAAAGCCATTCTATGTTTAAAAAGGGAAAAAAAAAAAAAAAAAAAAACCAAACACTAAATTGTTGGAATCCACCAGAGAACAAAGAATAAAGGAAGATGGGGGGATTAGGAATTCCAAGGGTTGGAGGAGGGTTTCCAATGTAAAACGACTTGGTCAGGCTAGGCGACATTAAAAGATTATATTAGAGACTTGAGGGAAGTGATGGATTCAGCCAGGTAGCTATGAGGGAAGGGGAATAGAAGAGCATTTCAGACATAGGAAAGGGCTTAAAAAAAAAATAATGTATTGCAAGGAGGCCAGTGACGCCAGGACAGAGTGAGCAAAGAGGAGAGAGTGTTGGAGAGGTAGGGGAGGTGTGAGGGAGAAAAAATAATATAGAGACCTGTTAAAATTGTGCAGATTTGCCTGAGTGAGAGGGAGATCATCCAAGGGCTTCATAATCTGAATTACGTTTGTAGAAATCTTTGTGTCTGCTGTGTAAGAAGAGAATATAGGGCAAGGGAGGAAGTAGGGGGACCAGTTAGAAGTAGGGGCACAGATGAGAAATGATGGTAATTTGGACCAAGGTCACCCAAAGGGAGGTAGTAAAGGGTATTCAATTTGGGGGTATTTTTTATTGGGTATAGTTGATTTAAAATGTTGTGTTTAATTTCTGCTGTACAGCAAAGTGATTCAGTTATACATATATATATATATATATATATATTCTTTTTCATATTCTTTTCTGGTATGGTTTATTACAGGATATTGAATACAGTTCCCTGTGCTATTCAGTAGGACCTTGTTGTTTATCTCTTTTATATATACTAGTTTGTGTCTGCGAATCCCAAACTCCTAATTTATCCCTCCCCCATGCCCTTTCCGCTTTGGTAAATATGTTTGTTTTCTAAGTCTGTGAGTCTCTTTCTGTTTCCTAGATAGGTTCATTTGTGTCGTATTTTAGATTCCACATATAAGTGATATCAAATAGTATTTGTCTTTCTCTTTCTGACTTACTTCGCTTGCGTGTGTGGGGCCAGTAATGCAGCCCCGCTGCGATAAAACTATGAATCAGGGTGACTGGGTCGCAAGGAAGCGAATGTGATGAGGCAGGAACGTCTCTCCAGGCACATACTTCAGAGAGGCCACAAATGAACCACTTCATTTTTATTTTCTTTTTTCCAAATAATGAGATCATTATAAGGGCAGATTCTTTTACCCTTTTTCATAACTGATGCACTCATCCACCCTCCAACTCATCCCCCTCCCCCAATACAGGTCAGGATGTCCTTTGTCTTCCCACCCAAACCCCTACCCCAGGACAAGCTTTGACTCAAATGCTGATCCTACAGGAAGGCACCAGTCCTTCTTCCCTGGGGAGGTGATGGGAAGGGCTGGCTGAGATTCACAGAGAGACAATTTTGAGGAACTGGCTGCTGCTAAATAATGCATGGGCTCTGTTTGTGAAGCTAATTAACTGAATTCACTTAATCGAAAGATGGTGCTAGGACTTCTTTTGCTTTCAGAAAGGGTTGAGGAACTGAATAGGAAAATCACCCCTCAGCAGAGCAGCCCTGCTCTCTGTCACCAGAAAGTCATGTCAAACCTCTGAAGGCGCAGAATATATTTTTCCAATTGCGTTTTAGCTCTGTAATTACAAGGATCTAAAAACCTTGATTTGACTTTTCAGTAACTGGTAGTGGAAACCCATAAGCAAAGCCATTTCCCCCATGCCTGTGGGATGGAACGGACTGTGAAGGAGCAGGATAGGAAAGTGATATTTTTTCCCCCTATCTTCTGCAGTGGCCTAGTTTGTCACTCATTTCATTTCCTATTTTTAAATTCTAGGTAGGGAGCATCCAATTCCATGTGCAGGGATTGTTTTGCCGATTTCAAAGTCCTGCAGGGCCACATTCAAATAGGAACGGGGACTTATTTCAGTTAAACTCCAGAGAGCACGGCAATGCAAGTGATTTTTGTTTTCCTCCCTGCGTGTGTATTATTCATCATTCTCTGCTATTTCAATGAATTATAAGGACAAGGCAATGTGTTGAGTCTGTCTTTCACCATTACTCAAATGCCATTCAGGGGCTTTCATTTTGTTTCTTTTCTGAGTTCCTTTGTGTAGAATTTGTTTTTGCTCCTGTTATGTTTCATTTGTTTGGTTGTTTCTTTTTTTTTTTTTTTTTTTCAATTTAATCTTCAAGGTGTTTTTTTTCCCTGAATAATACCCAGGGTTTGTATTCATCTAAAAATAACTCACACCTCTCAATAGCTGATTAGTCTACTCAGAGTTGACTTTAAGACACAGCACATATACTCAACTTTTAGTCTTGAAATTCAGAACACTGCTTGATAGCTAATAATGGAACCCACCAGCTCTTCAGGGAGAGGAAAGCTATTGGGTTTGTCCCCAGGTTTTCTTCCCCAGAGTTGTCCCACTTGACTACCTTAAAACTCTCTGGAGGGCAATTCAAATGCTTGGGAGACATTTCTTGTGACCCCAAATGGGGCTTTGAGTTCAACCCATCCCAGCTTAGCCACAAAGAGCCTCCATCTCCAGCAGCTGTGGGTTTCCCCTGCTCTTGTAACCAAAAGCTGTGAGCAATCAGTCAGCTATGCTGGTCCCAGACCCGGGTGGATTCAAGAACAAAAGATGTGTGTCACATGGCCATACCCTCTGCATGCCACAGGCCCAAATTTCCCCAAACTGTGGCCATTACACATTTTTGTTCTCAGGAGAAGGTGATATGAATGGAAGATCACACGAAAATCACTGGAGAGGATACAAAGGTCAGATCAAGGGTGGGAATGCTCATCAGAGCAGTGTTCATGGAGGGTAAAGTGGTCACATCTGAGAATGTCATGTGAGAGGAGAGATGGTATTCTTGTTCTTACCTTGGGCCATGCAAGGGCATCCTAATGGATATCAACCTGATATGATGTCAAAGGCCTGGGAAGATTCCCACACGCAGCAAAACTGAAAAAGAAAGGAAAAACAGAGGAAAAGAGCATTAATTAAAGACCTCTAAAATTTCACTAATGAAAGAGTATTGAGTAAAGACCTCTGAAATTTCACTAATAAAATGTATTCCTTCCAGTTCTCAGCCTCCTTGGAGAGGTAGGCTATGTCCTCTGGTAGATTTGGTTAATGACTGATTTACTCAGTTAGAATCAGGGATAGGAGATTCCTGGTCTTTCGGAGGGAGCAGAGCCAGGGACGGCATGAGGCAAGCCAGGGGCCCACGGGGTAAAATTTAAGGAGGCTGACTGAGGAAGAGAGAATAAACATCCAAAACAGCACTTTTGAGAAAATGAATTGGGATACCAGGTAGGAAAGGAACCATGAGAAAAATAAAGGGATTTATGTGATGCATGCAGCAGACTGAAAGGAGAGATGGTATAAAACACAGATCTCCTGACTTCCAGGCTGGAGGGCTTTACCTGCTTGTTTTTGACTTATTTGGAATCCACAATATTATTTTATGTGGGTTACTGCAGCAGTGTGTTATTATCTCTGCATATTTTTCTGCTTTCTGACTTAGTTGAAATAACTATGGCTTTGGGGTTGGACAGACTGGATTCCAGTTTTACCACGTACAAATGTATGCAACTTTGAAGAAATTATTTACCACCCCTGAGTCATAGATCCTCCTCTGTAAAATCGGGTTGTTTCTGGAATTAAATGAGATAATTTATACGAGTTTACTTGGGCATTCATTCAGCGAAGTGTATTGAGTGCCTATCTATTGCCAGGGCTGCAGAGGAAACCAAGATGGCCCTAGGTTTTAACCTAGTGAAGGAAACAGATAAATAAACATGATCTTTTGAATATATGAGACATTAATGAACACCTGCTCAAGAATTGTTTGTCAAGAGATGAAGTAGATGCTAATATTCGAGGTTCCCTCTTTCTTAGTGTAGGGGTGCTAGAATCAGTTCATATAAGGGACTATTTCTTCTTTATTCACAGGTTTCATTTTTTTTTCCAGTAGATTAATTTAGCTTTACACCTCACCAAGCAGACATTAGAGCCTACCGAATGGATAATGCACATTTCATAAATTCTCTTACACAAAAGACCACAGTGAGTCATGCTTTCAAAAGTGCCTGAAGATGGATTTACGCCCCATGACAGTCATAATGGTTCATTCAGAGCAGTTACACAGTCTGCTGGGTAAATAATGCAAGTTGTATAAATCACATCGACGCTGTGTTTACACAATAGACCGTTACGACTCCAGAGGAGCTCAAACAACCTGATACAAGAGCATGTTATAAATGATGTCAATACAGTGCAAGTTTAAGTTAATCAAGGAAGCAGCCCCAAAGGAGGGCAGGTTTGTCAGGGCGGCCTAAAGGAGATAAGATGAATAAAATGTCTTTGGTAAAAGTTTATATTAGTTAAGCCTCCTGGCTGCCAAATAACTGGAGTTAATTTAAACTCCCTTTATTTAAAAAAAAAAAAAAAATGGAAGAAGGGTAGGATTACCTCTCAAAAATATGCAGGGGTACTTCACAGAACCCCAAAGTCAAACTACAGCTAAGTTTTAAGAAGGAACTGAAATTCTAAGAGAGGGAACACTGCAAAAATCCAGAAAGTTTCTCATTTCTGTCTTTTTTTCCTCTCAAAAACTTCATTCTACTTTCGAATTACAAATTGGCCTTCTCTGCTTTCTTGTCTGTGTGGCCTCTTAGCATCTGAGTTTCCCTGTTAACTGTTCCAGCAGATTCCCTGTCTCTAGGTCTTAGTTTCAATTTCCCAGGTAGGAGATTCTCTTTGGCTCACTTGGGTTCAGATCTCCCCACCCCCTCACCCCCTCACCCCCCCAGGATGTTATAGGAAAAGGCTGGGGGCATATAGTAGGATCATGGCTGCCTGGGGCACAGGCCTGTATGGAAGGAGGTGGTTCTCAGAGAGGAGGATGGCTCGTGGAATGTAGAGAAAGCCAGATAAATGTCCTCCAGAAGTTCTGTCCCCTTGACAAGACCCAGAGGCAGAGAGAAACACACAGAGTAGACTCAGGAGATACTGGGCTGCCCCAGAAACATCCAGGACAGAGAAAGGATAAGAAAGTTACCAGGATGTTGCCTGTTTTTATAACGGCTTGATTTACCTTATATATATTTAATTCTAATGGAGTACTCATGTCTTGGCAGAATGCATTGCAAAATGAACAAATAAAAACAAAAACAAAACCCACAATTTGAAACACTAGAAGGATAGGTTTTTGGTGTTCACGCCCTGTACCTAAGAAAGGAGCTCAGTGAGTGTTTGCAATTTCTATGTTCTATTTATATGGGAT
Organism: Balaenoptera borealis; assembly: GCF_965194805.1. NCBI lineage: Eukaryota > Metazoa > Chordata > Mammalia > Artiodactyla > Balaenopteridae > Balaenoptera > Balaenoptera borealis. The sequence continues at coordinate 58,519,260 of NC_138869.1, read as the reverse complement.
CCAGAGTAGAAACGTGAATAGTCTAGGCACCTGTTAAATATCATGGGCTTGATATGGGGTTATCATTACAGATTAAAGCTCATTATTTACAAAATTCATTAGCATAACCCAAACGCCCCAGTACATTGTGACTTTGGCTAGTTCCTGTTTTGCCAGGAAGAATGATAGCGGATGGTTCTCATCACAGGAGTGTCAGGATAGTTCTTTGAATTTATAGCACGTATGCTCGCCAGCATTCTGCATCCTCCGTGGTAACCCTAGTTCTTGGGATGCCCAGAATCATGACTTTCCTTTCCTTGTCTCTTTCCTTCATTCCCCATTCTTTTCTAGATGGTTCTCATAACCCAAGATAGGAACTTATTTATCAGCTGACTAGCTGAGCTTGGAAAAGACATTTTATTTGCTTATCAATCAGTCCACTATATGTGTAAGTGGACTGTCAGGCATTTGTGGGGTGTTTGGGAGATTCCTGCTTCCTTCCTTACCATTCAGGATATAATTCAGGGTCAGAAAGGCAAATTCATGGGTTATTTTTCTAAAAGTTTGGGTTTTTAGAAAAGGTAAGAAAGTTTAAGGAAGAAAACAAAACCCAGCCAGAATTCCACCAAGTTTAGCATTAGGCATTCTTCCGCAAAGGAAAGAGAAGAGGGAAATAACACCAAATGGATCTTTCACTGAGGAGTACACATGCTTTGTTGGAGGAGTTAATTAACTCACATCAAGATTAGAAAGACAGGGACTTCCCTGGTGGCGCAGAGGTTAAGAATCTGCCTGCCGCGGCGGGTGTGGGTGGTGGTGTGATGAATTGGGAGATTGGGATTGACATGTATACACTGATGTGTATAAAATGGATGACTAATAAGAGCTTGCTGTATAAAAAAATAAATTAAATAAAGTTCAAAAAAAAAAAAGAATCCTCCTGCCAATGCAGGGGACAGGGGTTCGAGCCCTGGTCCGGGAAGATCCAACATGCCACGGAGCAACTAGGCCCGTGAGCCACAACTACTGAGCCTGCGCTCTAGAGCCCGCGAGCCACAACTACTGAGCCTGCACTCTAGAGCCCATGAGCCACAACTACTGAGCCCATGTGCCACAACTACTGAAGCCCGAGCGCTTAGAGCCCGTGCTCCACAACAAGAGAAGCCACCGCAATGAGAAGCCCGCACACCACAACGAAGAGTAGCCCCTGCTCGCCGCAACTAGAGAAAGCCCGTGTGCAGCAACAAAGACCCAGTGCAGCCAAAAATAAAAATTAAAAAAAAAAAAAGTTTAGAAAGATAGAGATTGCTGACAACACTTAGTCAGCACTTACTCTTCACCGAGCACCAAACACAGACATCATCTCAGCTCATGGCGATTCTGTAAAGTAGTTAGGTTCCACATGTTCATTTTAAAAGAGGTATTTTAGACCCACGGAGCTTAAATGCCCTGTCCAAAGTGACACAGTAATACATGGGATCATCTGAACCCAAGTCAGAGTTGCTCCAATGCTGACGCTTATCCCCCTGATAAACTACTCTCCCTCTGTAAAAAGGAGAGCATGTGAACTTCTTAAGGGAAAGAATGTAGCCTTGCTCTTCAGATGCTCCAGTCATGAAGTGTCTCCTAAGACACATTCATACAAAATCAGGTGATTATTCACAATCCTTCCATTTTTAAGTAGCAATCCCTGCCCATCCCCCACTTCATCAGATATGGAAGTTAGACAAGAACCTGCAGCTCCTGATCAAGACACACTGATGCATGCGGTCAGTGGATCACTGATACAATGCATTCCGAGCAAAATATAGTCAAAGGGACCACCTCACTACAGAGTAAATAACTAGGTAAAGTAAGCCATATGCAGAGAAACAGAAAAGCCACATCCAGCTCTGCAACCAGGCAGACACTAGGTCTGTAAGTAATTTCTAGGTCTCTGCTATATTTGACAGATGAACTCCAAGCTCAGTGATTAATGCAGCAACTTACCCAACTTGGAAAGCTAGGACTAAGATTCAAGATGGGTAATAAGTTTAAGGAAGAGGAGAGGACATTGGTAAGAGACTTAGACTGTGGTCAGATTATTTCACTGCATTATCAACTCCTGACTGGGGTTGGAGGGTGGGAGTGGCCATTCGTTAATTCACAGTCATGTTTTTAGTGATGCACAAAGTACAATGCCATGTACTTAATAGGTGCTCGACAAAAAACAGCTGAAAAATATGACAAGGGTCAGGAGTTAAGGGGGAAGATATTTAAAAAAAAAAAAGAACTTAAAACACTTTACTCTCTAGAGAGACAAACTGCAGATAGATTTCCCAATGCCTTACAAAGAAGGATTGTGGCAGAGCTTTGAGAATAACTCACTTCTTAAAGAAGATGTCCCCTAAAGAAGATGAATAACCTGCTATATAAAAAAATTAATTAAATAAAATTCAAAAAAAAAAAGAAGATGAATAAAAGATCAGAAAATGGTCCTTTCACATTGACTTTCAGTTGTACGACAGACTCTGAAGTATACAGAGTTGGTGCCCCACCAGCAGCGGGGTCCAGGCATTGGAGAAAGTCTGGTCCTTCAGTGCTTTCTCCAGTTCGAGGGACCCCTGCAGGCATCCCATTGTTCTGACGCATTAGTGTTCCAGACAAAGGAGGGACTTTTAGGATCCTAAAATAAAGTTGTTGTTTCTGTAGGGGATTTCTTGCCCTCAGTCTAAAGTTTCTTAGTCTTTCTTGCAGCAGATGCACTTGCATACTTTAGGGAAGTCTCTTCTCTTCCCTGGCACTTAAAGCAGAAAGATTTTCTTGAGGACCCAGGGACTGCTCGAAGGTGACATCTCTCATTTTAGGGGGAGCTGAGCTGCCAGTTCAGTGCCGCTACCTACTAGCTATGTGACCTTGAGCATCACTTATCTAGTGTACTCACGCCTCAATTCCATTTGGTGTAAAATGAGAATCATAATGGTACCAACCTTATAATGTTGTTAATGACATTACAGAGATAACGTATGAAAAAGATAAGCCCAGTTCAGGCTCTCAATAAATTACTTATTTCTTCCTTTCTCTGTGGATGAGGATACTTTGTCAAACTCTTTATCACCTGTCAGGAATATATGAGATGGTTCGCAGGATTTATTTAACAGATACGAGTAAAAGGATGAACCATAAGGAGTCAATATGGACTTAGGGCAGTAACGTTTATATAAAACCTACATATGAATACTATCAAAGAGTCAAGGTTGGTGAGAAGTCTCTTGAAAGATTAGAAATAATTACCAGTGAGTTAATAGGAATGGGTTCTGTCTGTTTCTCTTTAGTTTCTTTCTCCTACTCTTCCTCTGTCTTTGCTAGCTCAGGCTGCTTTAACAAAATACCATACACTGGGTGGCGTAAACAACAAACATTTATATCTCACACTTCTAGAGGCTGGGAAGCCCAAGATCAAGGTGCCGACAGATGTGGTTCTTGGTGAGGGCCCTCTTCTTGGCTTGTGGATAGGCCACCTTTGTTTTTTTTTTAATTGAACTATAATTGAGTTATAATATTGCATTAGTTTCAGGCATACACCAAAGTGATTTCAGTTATATATATATATATATGTGTGTGTATATATATATATGTGTGTGTGTGTGTGTGTATATATATATATATATGTGTATGTATGTATGTATTTTCTTTTTCAAATTCTATTCCATTATAGGCTATTACAAGATACTGAGTATAGTTCCCTGTGCTATACAGTAGGTCCTTCTTGATTATCTATTTTATATAGTAGTGTGTATCTGCTAATCCCAAACTCCTAATTTATCCCTCCCTTGCTTTCCCTTTGGTAACCATAAGTTTGTCCTCTATGTCTGTGAGTCCGTTTCTGTTTTGTAAGTTCATTTGTATAATTTTTTAGATTCCACATATAAGTGATATCATATACCATTCGTCTTTCTCTAACTTACTTTGCTTAGTATGATCATCTCTAGGCCACCTTTTTGCTGTATCCTCACATGACAGAGACAGCAAGCTTTGGTCCCCGACTCTTCTTGTAAGGGCACTAATCCCCTCATGGGGCCCCACCTTCATGACCTCTAAACACAACTGCCTCCAAAGGCCCCATCTCCTAATACCACCACATGGGGGTTAGGGCTTCTGAACTGACAGGGGACACAAAACATTCGGTCCATGGCACCCTCTTTCCTCCCCCACCATCCACCCTTGCTTGGTCTTTCTCAACGTTTAAGATCCATTTAGCTAGCGAATACCATTGTTATAGAAAAAAGAAAGATGAGCAAGACTGTATAGACTAACAGGAATTTTCTGTGATATATGAGTAGTAGCCTTAATAAACTACAGGAGTCTGGACCTGCTGTCTAATTGCCCATAGAGAGAAGGCGTGCAGATCAAATATTCTATAATCAAAATCGTTATTGTGCCTATAATGGCTTAAAGCCAGCCAAGCTACAAAGAAGGTGAACTCGGGTGTCTAGGAGTATATTTTGCAACTTATTTGTCCCGAAGATTTTTCCAAAAACCTTGCATTATTTAAAGTTGGATATTTTGAGAGTAGGTATGTCAGTTATTGAACTGTCAGGTTTTATACTACAGAGAACAGGTCAGGAAACTTTCTGTAAAGGGCCAGATAGTAAAAATTTTAGGCTTCTGGGGTCAACGGTCTTCGTTACAACTACTCAACTCCACCATCAGAGCACCTAAAGCAGCTGGAGAAAGTTCATAAACACGTGAGCATAGCTGTATTCCAATAAAACTGTGTGGACACAAGCTTGAATTTCATATAATTTTACATGTCTCAAAATATTATTCCTCTTTTGATATGTTTTCAAGTATATAAATATGTAAAAACTATTTTAGCTCGTGGACCTTATAAAAACAGGCAGCAGGCCAGATCCGGCCCAGGGGCTGATATGGCTTCCCCTGCTGCAAAGAACAGGCCACACTAACTTTAGCCTCAGAAATCATTCACGTGCATGCTGTCAAATGTCATTCACATGTAATCATTCATTTCCCAGCTTCGGTAATGGAGTGGAGACATATATTATTTAGTTAGGTCACAGAAGACCTGGACTCTTGTTCAGTTCTAGTTCTGAGTGACCTTGGTGACGTCACTTAACACCCCAGCAGCCCAGAAGGCACCTACAGAAGCTTCAGACACTAACAGTGAGGGGGGAGATCCACAGGGTCTGGCCCCTGCCTACCTCTCTCATCTGAAGCAATTTCACTCCCCCTACCCCACTCCCATTCTCTTTAGGCACTTGGGGTTCCTGGGCTGTTCCTCAAATATGCCAAACTCATTTTTGCCTCGAGGACTTTTACTTGCTTTTCCCTTAGCAAGTCTCTTTTCCCAGAGACTTAGATAAGTGAATCATATACACTGTCAGCTCTTTACTTAAATATGACTTCCTCCACATGGTCTCCTCAGCCTCCTGATCTAGAACAGCACCTGACACCCACTACACTACCTCTTTGCCTGCTTTATTTTCTACACTGACATTTATTGATAGCAAAATGATCTTGTTCATTAAATGTCTACTTCTTTGGTATCTAGCTTCCTTAATTGTCATGAGGACAAACTGTCCGATCCGCTTCTAGAACAGCACCTGGAATATTGTGTTTGCTTCACAATCATTTGTTGGATGAACAGTGAATAATTAGTATGTGTCTCTGGAAATAAGAAATCTTTAGGGCCCTTATCCTTGGAATCAATTCCCAGAATCCCATTCAGAGTATTCTCTGTAATAGCAGATACTAAACATACCCTGCCATGTAAGGCAAGCTCAGATAAATTAAATAACTTGCCAAGGGCTCAAAGGTAATATATGGCAGAGACAATGGGTGTTTGAACCCCGCTATCACATTTGAATGCCCCTGTTCTTTTCGTCCCACTCTTTGATAATGTCTGATATCCTGTAGGTATGGTGACCAAACTGTCCATCATTAAAGCCAAGGTGTTTCCCCATCAAAAGTCCTGGCATATTTATAAATTAGGATACTACGCTGATGTCAAAGGGAACAAGCTACTGCTGCTTCCAACACAATGGGTGAGTCTCATGGTGAAAGAAGCCAGATCCAAAAGACTCCACACTGTGTGGTCCCATTTATATGAAGTTCAAAACAGGCTAAGCAAAATGATGATAATAAAAGCCAGAAGTATGGCTGTTTCTGGAACTGGGAAGAGGCAAAAGGGAACCTCACTGAAGGCTTAAAACGTTCTGTGTATGTGTGTACGTGTGTACAAATCTCAAGATGTACACTTAAGGTTTGTGTTCTTATATGCACGTTTTCCTTTAATAAAGAATCGGAATTGAACAAACATTGAAACATAAAAAGTCAAGATATTTATAGAAACTACGGGATAGAGCAACTGAGAATTAGGATGGCCTAAAAAAATTCAAAAGATCTGGTGCCCAGAGTTATAGAAAACCTAGCAGACCATCTAGAAGGGAATTCACGATGGTCTCAGAGGCTGACAGCTGATGGAAGATGAGACTGACCTCTGCCATCTGTCTGAAACCACTGCAAAAAGAGCTGAGCCAAGTCAAATTTAGGGAAGTGTGTCGTTTCCTCACATCTGTCTTGCCTCAGCACCTCCCTCCACTCCTTGAATTTCATGAAGCGCTTCTTCTCAGATCCAGCTTTTCTCCTGAGCGGCCACCCCATTTTCTCTCAAACAGCAGGAGAGATGAGACATGCCCATCAAACGTGAATCATGTTTGGCAGGAAAATAAGCTTGTTTTACTGCTGTTTGTCTTTGGAATTATCTTCCATTAAAAAGATTACAGTGAAGACAGCAAGTCTTTTCCTTTTTTTTTTTTCATAACAAGTCATAAAAACCCCCAAGCCATTTAGGTATGGAAATATCCAAAAGCCCGAAGAGGCAGTCTGAGTTTTTATTAAAGAAACACCCGGTCCCTGAGAAGGAGCCCGAGAGGGTGTGACTGTGATGGGGGGAAGGGACAGTCACCCCCAAAATGAGCCAGGGTCCTAAGAGATAAATTACAGACAAGCAACCTCCTTGAGCATCTTTGACAAATGACATCTGTGCTAAGACGAAATCAAAGGACAAGGTCAGTTTCTCCAGTGAATGAGGCTGAGCGAGTCATACATCTGGGCGCCCCGCATGCCTGGTCCATGAAGTCACCAGAGCGTCGAAAGAGAGTTATGTTTGAGGCCGAGGCTTATTTATGGAAAAATGAGTTTCGGGGCTTGGCTGTGCTCAAGCACAGACCTTGTGGGCTGCGGGTACATTGGTTATTCTTTACAAAGTAGTTCTTGTCCTCAAGAACAAGTGTCCTGATTCCGGCCTCAGCGTGAAGCCCAAAGACCTGGCCTATCAGTTTCTTCATTTCCTGTGGGCTGGGCCACCATCCCCCCCTCCCTGTTCTCAAAGGGCAGCTTTGAAAATGATGCCCTCAGCTTACTTGGATGCTGGTACCTCATCCGAATAACGAAGCCAAGAAACACCAGAAGTGTATATGGGCTGGAAGCAGAAAAAAGTGGCAAGGACCGATGTGGCCCTTTTACAGCATAACTGGCCTCATTCCTCCCCCTCCACAAGCAGAGACATACCGGAAAAGGACTGAGTGGCCGACCTCTTCTCTGAGCTTTCAGGACTTAGAGACCATAGGACAGATGGCTCCTCAAACTTGCTGCCATGCAATTTCCTAGCCCCACAGAATTCTCTATCTGAAGAAACTAATTACTTGCTGCTATTTTCTACTTTCATCAAGAGCATTATGTAAAACCAGGACAAGATGATATGAAAATTGATAAAGGCCTTTAATTATGTTTCTTTGCCCCAAGTCTCCGTGGAGACCTCGGCATTTTCAAAATAAACTTGACGTGATGCTGGGGCACTTGAACTACTGTGGATATTTGAGAAAATAAAAGCATGGGTTACTCTTATCAGCACTGATAAGGGGGCAACTGGGGCCGGCAGGATGTGGAGTTCTCTAGCAACACGCCTGATGATGCGTAGTCCCTTTTTCCCTCTTTTTACCTTAGGAAACGTTTCTACTTTCCCCGAGGTGTACGCGGTGAGAGCAACTCTAAAGAAACTTCCATTGCTCTGCCCCCTTCTTTAGTCTCTGGTCTGTAAATTCCAGGGGCTGTTTCTAGGGGCAGGGTGTCAGCCAGGATCACTACTCCTGAAGGCACGCACGTCTTGGGACCTTTCCCATCTCCCTTGCTCAGTAACGTGTTGAGTCACCAAAGGAAAGGGCGTGACTGACAAAGGGACAGTGTCTCCCCTCCTTGCTTTAAAACACATGATTTACCCAAGGGAATCAAAATACCTCCTGTCCAGTGAGGCCTACAGTGTGTGCAGACCTGAGGAAGCCTGGCTGAGGGCACAAAGGGGACAGAGTTCACTGGACCCACCACGTCCCCTGGCGTGGACTCTGGCCTCCCTCCTCTCACCCACCCATTCACAGATATTCTGTTACCATTACAAGGACCCTCTTTCCTGCACTGGAACCACTTGGAGGTCCCAGTTTCCTGAAGACAAATGTGACCAACTGTAACCAGGAAGATTTCAGTATCCTTGAGACACTATGAGTATATGGGGGACATGTGGGACAGTGCATCCATCTTATCTCCAAGGTGTTTTGTTTTCTTTTTTGACTGCAACTTATATGAGCCTAAAAAAATCACTTTTCTCAAGCCAGCTCTGCCCAGTATTCTAATACCAGGTCCTCCCACAACAACTCCATATCCATCCTATGTGAGAGGGTAGTAAAGATACTCAGCAAGGTGCTGTGAGCTCTGACCTCTGTCTCAGACTTACCCCTTATCCATCTCTTCCTTCCTTGTAGAACCTTAAGATTTTTCAGAAGCCTTCCACAAGCACTGAAGGATCTCAGCTTTATCGGACACTTTGACCTGTGGGACCATTCCCCAGGTTCAAATGTACAGATCCAACAACCAGTGTTTAAATGGGCTCACTTTGGGCATTTGGGGCAGAAAAAGTCTCAGTCATGTGGGACTGTCCTGCACATTACACTGGAAGATTATAACACCTGTCTTAGTCTACTTGGGCTGTTCCAGCAAAATGCTACAGACTGGGTGGCTTAAATAACAAACATTTATTTCTCATAGCTCTGGAGGCTGGGAGGTCCAAGATCAAGATGTCAGCATCTGGTAAGAGGCATCTTCCTCGCTTGTAGACAGCTGCCTTCTTGCTGTGTCCTCACACGGGGGCGAGAGTAAGATCTGGTGTCTTCCTCTTCTTATAAGGACGCTAATCCACATGGGGGCTCAGACCTTTCCTAAACCCAGTTCTCTCCCAAAGGCCCCATCTCCAAATACCCTCACACTGAAGACTAGGGCTTCAACATATGAATAGGGGGGCACAGAACTGAGTCCATAGGAACACCCCTGGTTTGCACCCACTAAAAACCATCAGTAATCCCAATCACTGTGACAAACTGAAACACTGACACACATTTCCTAATGCTCTCAGCAGAGATCCACTAAATAAAAGCAAACAAAAACCTTAAAGACAATGGGAGAGGTTGCTAAAATAGGATGGCTCTGTTCACTATATGAGAAAACACATCCAAATCTGAATGTGTACATATATACACACATATATATGTATAACTGAATCACTTTGCTGTACACTTGAAACTAACATAACATTGTAAATTAACTATACTTCAATTAAAATTTTCAAAATAAATAAATACATAAAACCCATCCAGGAAAGCTATAACATTGCAGTCGTGACACCCGACTCACACTCTCCCACCTACCCCCATCCTGCCAGATGTAATTCAAAAACAAAAGCAATGCCAGAATAGTAAAGTATAAGAAAATCCAATGTTTTATATTTTTTCCTAAAATAACTACTTTTTACTTAAAAAATGTACAAACTGTTTCAAAATAAAATAATTGTCCTTCTTCTGACTCCTTGGTATCTAAAGCATGTGCCTGATCTGACCATTGGGAAATCCAGCACTTCCCTGCAGCTAAAGAGAAAGCTCTTCATCATGGACTTTCTCATGAAGACCTGGTTTCCGCCTAACTCTCTACCCTCCCCTCCACCATCCCACCCCCATGCTTTGTGCTTCAGGCACCAGTGGTCATGCAGATTCTGTATTGTATCCACCCCTAGCCCTATCCTCTAAATACGCGCGTGCACACACACACAGACACATACTATTCAAGTTCAAGTCTGTGATTCTGTTCATGCTTCCACATTATGTAGAATGCTCCTCCCACCCCCAACACCCAGGTCCTGTTCACCAGGCTAATTCCAGTCATTCTTTGAGCCTCAACTAGACAGCCTCTCCTCCAGGCAGCCCTCCTGACTGCCTCACCCCCTTCCTCATCACCCCTGCAGGCCTCCAGCAGCATATTCTACACTGGTCTGCAGTCACCTTTTGATATTCCTCTTTACCACTAGAGTATAAGGGTTTTAAGGGCAAGGATTATTTCTTTTTCATCTTCTGTCACTTCAGCTTGATGAAATAAATTATTTCAAGCTCTCTGCGACATAGCCTTTCTAAAAGTTATAATAAGTAGCTAAAGTCATTCTTCAAAAATCTATGAAACTGTCAGAAAGCCCTCAGCATCCTTCCATCCTTCTTCCTCAGCAGAGGTGTCTCAGTCCCACTCCCCAGACACTCACACATGCACTTTGACCAAGGCTTTCTCTAACAGAAAATATCTTCTTGGACTTTGCCATGCATGCCAAGGTTGAGCAACTGACTGAAGACTTTCCTTTGCTCATCAAAATTCCTTCTTTTTTCATAGCAAACTCTTCAACCCAGCTCTGTGGCAGGTGATTTGATGAACTAGTCTAGCATTTCCAAGAGGGTATGGTGAATTATTTAAGGTGGCATTTTAATAGTTATAATTAATTTTAGTATTTTTATAATCTATGTAACTAGCAGATCACATCAGGAATTTCATAGTTATTATTGCTTAGGAGGAGGCTAAAATTAGAAGGAAATGAGTTACCTTAATAAAAAATATTAAGTAGGAATATAAGTAACATAAAAATGTGACAAAAATCAAGAAGAATCCTCAACCTTGATGGTCTATATTAAGTATCAGTCTGGATCAGTTACTGTACCCAGTTATTCAATCAAACACAAATCCAGGTGTTGCTATGAGGGTGTTTTGTAGATATGATTCACATCTACAATCAGTTGACTTAAGTAAAGGAGATCATCCTCCATAATCTGGTTGGGCCTGATTCAATCAGTTGAAAGGCTCTAAGGGTAGAACTGAGGTTGCCCTGGCAGGGAAGGAATTCTGCCTGTAGACTGCAGTGTCAGATCCTGCCTGAGTTCCAGCCTGCCCTATGGATTTCAGATATGTATAGCCAAGCCCCACATCTGCCAATTGGGAAAGTAGATAGAGATAGAAATAGAGATAGATAGATAGAAAGATAGAGTGATAAAGAGAGAGAAAAAAGAAAAGGATCCCATCCTACTGGTTCTGTTTTCCTGTTCTCTGGTGGGATGCTGAATGATACATCTAATGACTGAGTTTTTGCTTGAGTTTCCCACTGCCAGGGATAACTGCATATTAACTCTGACCTTCTGGAAACAATGCTTAAGACCCTCACTTGCCTTTATTGTTTAGGATTGTTGTTGTAAACAAAATCTGAGATAGTCATACCTTGACAAGATGCCTTTGCTCCTTTTTCACTTCCACATCCTCTACTGGCTTGTGGACCTGTTGTCCCTGACAAATGCATCAACTGGGATTGGAACAGTAATATATTTCAGCTGACATACATCACCCGATTCAGTAAAGCATTGCTGGTAGTCAGTAAATTAGTGCTGGTACTTGATACTCACACGTGCTGTCAAAACAGAGGTGCTACTTAGAACCCTGGGATCCTCGAGTAGTCAGGTTCCACAAAGCCCTGGCATCCAAATCATGTGGAGTTTTTTAATTAAAAATGAAATTTCCTAGACCCCCATCTCCGTTCTCCTATATCAGAATATCTTATAGGAGGCCACAGGACCTTAATTTGTACAAGCTCATAGCATGAGACGTATATGAGCTAAGTTTTAAATCCAATGCCCGAGGAATTCCCTAGAGGCCATGCAGAATGGTTGTAGCTTTATATGTTTTAAATTTGGGGATCCTGTAACGAATGTATTTGAGAACTCTCTTTTACAGCTATAAGAACCCAAACGTTTAGAACCCACCAAGCCAGTCTGTGGTAAGTTGAATTATTGACCCCAATTCCCTCCATGTCCCACACCCTTGCCATGGCCTCTTCATGGATGGGGCATATTTCCACACTCCATGACTCTGGGGTTGCTTATGTGACTTGCTTTAGCCAATGGCAGGTGGGGCAGAATTGACCTGTGGACCCTCGGTATAAAGTCTTACCATGGTGATAGCTGAATGATACATAGTCTCATTCCCTAATTTTGTAGATGAGAAAACTGAGGATCTAAGATGCAAAGTGACTTTCCTAAGGAAACTTAATCTGAAGGAATAACTCAAAATGGTAGGACTTTCATGGCAGGTCAGAAGATGGACACATTGAGAAGAAGGTTTTCAACACTCTTCCAATTACACAAAGGCAGACCAGAATCCTCAGGTCGATGAACCTTTGGAGTAGCAGCATTGGTCCCTCCAAAAAACTTCACCATGTCATGCTTAGCCAGGGAAACAGCTGAAGTTCAATGGGACCACCTTACACCCTGCAAGGTGAGGACCTGGCATCCTTTCCACCTCTTCTGCTCACCTCGGTTACTCTCAAACAATCATGCACTGCCTGTTGGAATGAAAACAAATGCCACTAAATGCTATTGTCCTGAGCGTGGCATTTTTTTGCCAACCATTAAGATGTATACATCCAAATGCCTTTATCTTCTACTCAAGAAAGCATCTTGCCTACTGGGCAAGCACCTATAGTAGTCAACTTGACAGGGGGAGAGGAGAGTGGAACCGTTTGTCATATGAGAGTCCAATTAGGACTCAGACTTGGAATTAAATTGCTCACTAAGACGTAAGAGTGTCCACACTGGGTGACTGATAATACGTTACAGAAGATACTACAAAAGAAATCTACAAATTCATGATAACCTAAAGGACATCATTTTGATGCCTGTACATGTCAGAGAGCCTGGTGCTTTGGATTACCACAGTGTTTCCTGGAAACTCTGTTTTGCCAAGTATCTTGAATTCGGCCCAAGCATTCTTCCCATTCACAGGCATATGGTGGGTTCAGTTCTGAAGGGAGATGAACTCTGTGTGTCCTTGCAGAAGGCTCAGACTACGCAATATTTAAATTAAAAAAAAAAAAAAGATAAACATCATTCTAGGCACATTCCGTGCCTCATCTCCATGACCCAGTTCCTGTTATCCAGCAAGTAGGTTTTAAAATAGTCCACGTTTTTCAGTCCTGCAAAGTCAACAGTACTGGAAAGTTGGCAGGTCCACTTGTTTAAACAAAGCTCCCAAGTTTTCTGCTGGCAGGTGTTTCCAGAGTTCTTGGAGCACAATTCTTTGGATAGGATAATTGCCAATATACATAGCAACAGGAAAAAAACGTGTTTTCCTTTGCCACGGTGGAGACACCAAAATGCTTTAGATGCAAAGCTGGATATTCAGTTTGGGGGCTTATTTTGGCTCTAGGTCAGGAATAAACAATAATAAAATCCAGCATCTCTCTGTCCAGGTCTGATGGGTTTCAGAGGGGAACAGGGACACTTCTCAAGTTGGCGGTGTGGACTCTCCATCCATCTCTGCACAGTTTGACCCAATGAGTTTGGTTCTCCCTTCTTTGTCAATTCCTCCAGACCCCTGAATGTCGCATTCTCAAGCTTTCTAGCTAATTTTGCCTAAAATTGAGGCTGGGGCTGGTGGGTTTGAAATTTAATATGATGAAGGCAGAACAGGTAAGACTTTATTCTTCCTCCTTCTGTCCTTAGGCATTGATTTCAGTTGCTCTTAAATCCAGCTTTCCAAAATTGAAACCTGGGACTGCTTTAAAATCACATGACTAGTTTTATAATCTGCTCCTTGGCAGTTGGGCTAATTCATATTTGCTGCCATTCGATTCATTCCTCAGTCATTCAATTAAACTTGACACTGGTGCTGTAACCCCACGAGAGAGTAATAATCCCTTGTCTCTCACCCTGAACTGAATGAAAATAAATAGAAGATTTTTTTTAATGCAAAACCAAAGTTTGAGGAGGGGAAATATAAGCATGGAAAGGAAAGGTTTGGGGGACAAGTTTTTAAAACTCAAAGGAAGTCAAAATGTAACTGACTTAGAAGGTACTTAATGGTCATTAAATTGTAACCCAATGAAAATTATGAGTTTCAAATTCTGCTTACAAAAATTTAGAATATTAGGCACTACTAAAAGTTATTTTAAGTCATTTCTTCTTTAGTTACTTGCTAGTGGCAAATGTATTATTTCATGCTTGTGTTAATTGGCCTTATTTTTGCCTCTCTGTGTTACCTGTCTGCCACATCTCCCTCATATTATCTTGTCATTTAGTATCTTTGGAAGCTTCCTTACAAATTTCAAAATGAAGATACACTTTTTCGATGTTCTGGGTTTAGAATGGGCCCTTTCAGTAAAGAGTCATGAACATAGCCAAGGATCTTATAAATCCATCAGTTTCGGGAAAAAGAAATGGACGTTCGATTGTCAGGGAAAAAATCCATTTTTGTTTTCCTGTTAACTGTGGCTACAAAAAGAAACCGCATTGATCAGACTCTGGGTTTTTCACCTTGGGAAGATGTCTGAAGGAGTAATAGTAGTGAAAAATATAGACTTTGTTCAGACAGACCTGAGTTCAAATTCCTGCATTGCTACCTACTTGTAGATGTTAAAAGATAAGGATCTTGGGACTTCCCTGGTGGTCCAGTGGTTAAGACTCCGCACTGCCAATGCAGGGGGCGCGGGTTTGATCCCTGGTCGGGGAGCTAAGATCCTACGTGTCGTGTGGCTCAGCCAAAAAAAAAAAATGATAAGGCTCTTAATTCAATAACAGTCAAATCATGGCACTGCTTCTTCCCAGCTCTGAGACTTAGGTCAGCTTGTTAAACTCTCTGGACTTTGCTTTCTCAATGGTAAATGGGCAGAATGAGTGGATATGCTTGGGAAAATTAAGTATATGGCAAGTGCAAAGCCCATAAGAGCAACTCAAGATGAAAACAGTAACAAACTTTGAGAAAAGTGTATCTGGCTGCAACCTTGACATCACCACACTTTTTGTTTTAACTTTCATTGTGTTTTATCTCATGAATAATAAATATTTGTTGTAAAAAAGCTGGAAAATATAGATACTTTTTTTAAATGAGAATTGTTTAATCACTTATAGAATCATCTTCCAGAAATAATTCCCATGGAGAGTTTGATCAAATCCTTTCAGACTTGATCATGAGACATCCAGGTGATATTACAATGCCCCTCAAAGGCTTCACTCCCACCTGGGGGAGGATTGGCCAGCTCCCTCATGGAAGAGTAGAGAAGGCATGGGAAAACTGACTCCTAGGAGATAAATCAGGAGAAAGCATCCTAAGAAAATTTGGGAGGAAATGAACTTTTTTGTTTATTTGTTTTCACAAATGAAGAAATGTTGTGAATTCTAGGTAGGATATTGTTTTTTGCCAGATCGTTTTTTTGGAAGAGGCAACAGTGCTAAGACAGAGCTCCTCCTGGAAAGATAAAAGGCCCAGGAGGATCTCTGTTGGTGAGTTTCAGTAAATATGATGAATCAATATTGTTTTAACTGTTAACTCCCAATGACTGAATTGGAAAGGACTGATAAAGCAATAACTTTTTTACTGAGTTGCCTCACTTTTCCCTTGATTATTGGAAAATTAGTGAAAACTTTTTGGCTGTCTCTGTGGCCTTTACTATCAACAGATCTCAACAAGTATTTTTGAAAAGTTTCTCATAAAACCTGTTTGTTAACAATGTTGTATGTAATATTTATATACTGCTTCATTATTCATTATATTTGGAATATTAATAGCATAGCTACCATCTTTGGGGTGCTCTGTTTGTGCATAAATCCTCCAAATCCCATTTTTAAATTAAAAATACTGAAGCTTAGAGCAGTTAAGTAAATTGATCAAGGTCACAGAGTTAGTGAGTAGTGGACATGGAATTTAAACACAGGTCTCCCACAGTCCAAAAATCATATTCTATTCACTACAATGTGTTATATACCTTATTGTGTGTGTACACACACAAGCTCATACCTGCTCCAGACCACTCACCAGGACACAATCAAGCAACTGCTGATAAAGGAAGATGTGCATAATTATAGAAATATTTGCATGTAGGAATATGCTTTGCAAGGGTTCACTGGGAATGGAACACTATGGCCCTAGACTTATACTTCTATTGGGAACTTCTCTGGTATGTGTGTGGCACAGTTACTAATTTTAATAAGTCAATAAAATCAACTGATAGTCAAGAGCCTATACATATACATGAATATTATACTTCCAAAACCCAGAAAAAGAAAGAAAAGACACCAGTGAGCTCTTCACAGGCTCTGAGATGATTCCGGTAGGACCTATAGTCTCGATATGTTGGCGAAGATGACCACAGGCTCAAACTGCCAGCAACTGAAGGGTGAGCACAAGGTCTTGATGGAAAGGGAGGTAGAATGAGGTTGAAGTTAAACGGAACACAGAATTGTTTTCAGTAAGCAGAAGCCAAACCTTTCCTTTTCTTCTATACTTCATAGACTCTTCAGTCCCTTAAAATGTCATGGGCATCAAAAGAAAACTTCTGGAACCACATGAAGTTTATTTCCTTTTGCTCTTATGTCCTCTCTCTTTTGAACCTCTATTAGCTTGGAATTGGGGAAGAAGCTTTATGAATGAATGAAGATGAAGCCAGAGACAGAGAAGTAATGTTTATTAAGCACCCACTGAGGGCCAGGCACTCACCCAGGTGGTCTGTATATCGAGTCCCTTCCCCAACAGCCCTGCAGAGTAGATGTTATTATCCCATCTTCCAGGTGAAGAAATTGAGGATCAGATAAGCTAGGTAACTTGACTCATTCAACCATGTATGAGAGTTAGGAGGCCAGACAATTCCAAAGCCTTTCTACTGCATTGGGAAAAGAAAAAATAGGCCTGAACTTAACTTCCCAATTTCACAGCCATGATGAGACTTATTAATTTTGTTCAGTTTACTAATATCTGAGGAGTGAACATGTATCACATTCTTTGGGTCACGATAATCTCTTATAATTGTGAATTCCAGATAAAGGCCCCAATCATATTCCAGTCCAGACCTTGGAGTAAAAAGAGGTTCACACAATAACAATAAACGCACATGTCTCTCTGCTTTGGGGAGACACAGAGCCCTCTTTACATTCCTTCCGTAGAGTTCTGCGAATGTCTAGGGTGTTTGAGATACACACTCTGTGAATTGTCTTCTTATGATACTAAGTGTCTGCTGTTTTCCTTCTCTTTCGCTCCATCTCACTGTGACTGTGTCTTTGGCTCTTTACATTATCAAGAGAGGCTGCCCGACTCCAGTGCCCACCAAGATGCCCTCATTGCTGCGAATGCTGCCAAGCCATCACCTCCCAAGGCCACCAGTGCCAGACTCTGTCTCTGCCCAAACTCCTGATATTAATGCTGCCAAGACATTGAGACCCCAAAGCCCACTGAAGCAATTAGTATTTAAAAAATGGAAAACAAACTTTCTTTACTTGTTCATAATGCACGTCCACGGGGCCTGGGCTAGAGAATCATTGGAGAGACAGGCCCCAAGGATGCTCAAGACTCCCAGCCCTCCTCAACACCAGCCCACCACTGAACCGAGTTGTCTGCAGCTACCTTGTCTTTCCCTAGGATGTGGTCTTTCTTAGGAGGAATCTCATTCCTTCTTCTGAGGACTGGCTCCAGATATATGAGATGCTAAAGATAATCTCAGTTTGGAGCCCACCTGGGATCCCTGCTTTTGACATCTGTATGTGGAAAATGTGGTCCAGGGAAATTATGGGTTTGTTCAGTGTTCTCAAGCTATTTAGCAGCAGAGATGCAACCAGAGTTTGGATACTCTGACTCCTAATTCAGAAAAGTATTATTTTGTTCATTCGTGTATCTATTCAGTAAACATGTACGGAGGGCTGGTTTTGTGCCAGCCACACAGGAGGGATGTACACAACCCGTGCTGGTCCTTAGAACTCATGCCCTAATGGTGTGAAAAGTCCATTTCTAATGGGTGGTAAGTGCTGTGTAGGGTAAAACTCAAGTTCAGTGGTAGTTCACAGGAGGGGCCCTTAATCTGCGAATGGCCCCTGAGATGAGATGAACTTCAGGACAAGGAAAAGGTACCCAGGCTAAGGAAGGAGACTGACTTGTAGGCGATGGGCTGGGGAGGTTGGGGAGGTAGGTTTTAGATCCAGTGAAACCCGTAGATGGCTGAGCTCTAAGCTTTTTTGCCAATAAGTTTATGTTTTTCCTTTAGAAGTTAAATAAATATCCATTTTCTTTTTCTTGATAATAACACAGACCTTTAAAAACAGCAACTTTATAACATAGAGGTTTCCGTGTGAATTTATTAGAAGGAGGGACAGAGGACGGGAAATTAATTAATGAGAAGGATGGGGTTGGAAGCGAGATTGTGACTTCAAATAAATTAGGCAAAACCAATGTCAAATAACCCTCAGGGGTGGCTCTAGTTTTGGGGGGGCTGAAATTCATATAACATGGCAGACATTTTTTAAGAAAAATAACGCAAAAAAAATCTTACCTTTGTACTTTTTTGAAAGACCTGTGAGTACGTGAACACACTGTAATTTGGGATGGGTCTTGTGAAAATGAAGGGTCTTTAAGTTTAAGCCTCATTAGCATCTTAATAAAGCCCC
Source organism: Balaenoptera borealis (assembly GCF_965194805.1). Lineage (NCBI taxonomy): Eukaryota > Metazoa > Chordata > Mammalia > Artiodactyla > Balaenopteridae > Balaenoptera > Balaenoptera borealis. Next base: position 58,500,451 of record NC_138869.1, on the reverse strand, counting down.
TTCTAAAGGCACCACTTCAGAGAGAGAAGAGAGCCTAAAGCAATCATAAAATTCCTCAAACACAGGGCTGGGTTGCAGGCCTGTGAACTACTTATGTTCTTAATTTCAAAACTTTTCCTATTTGAGTGGTCTCAGGGAGTTCATAGATGGGAAAGAGAGAAGAGGAAAGAGGTAAAGACTCTGTGTGTGTGTGTGTGTGTGTGTGTGTGTGTGTGTGTGTGTGTTCTTATAACTGTGGTCTGCTAAGGGAGATTTTTTTCATGATCACTTTTAATAGACTGTGTTCTAGGAAGATTTCAACACCTTCTTAGCAAACAATGGCCATGTAAACCTGAAGTGAGCAGCCAGGAGGATGTGGTCTTTCAGCACTTCTGTCTAAAAAACTCTGCTGAGGAACTTCCTGCATGAAGGTGAAGGAAAAAATAAATCTTCCTGTGGACACACACGTTCTCTGTGTTTCTCACAAGTGTTTCGTTTGGAACACAGCTCTTCAAGAGTGGACTGGGGAGGGGGGTGGGAGTGCGGAGGGGCATTGGAAGGGAACGATGGGGTCGGGAATGTGCTATACTGTCAAACTCACTCTGCAGAAAAGAGAAAAGCCCCAATGTCTATGCAATGTCTGTGCTAAAAACACTCTCACTATGGCCCATTCCAGTCCACTGATCTGCCATCACTGATGCGGAGCTGGGAAGATACGGGTCCAACCAGTTCCTGCAGGTCACTGAGACCCACGGCAAGAGAGATCTCTGGATGTAAATTTTCTGTGGTCTGGTTGAGGCTTCCTGGGGGCACTCCCAGAACAGACCTTTTATTTCAAATCCTCTCAAATGTGAGAAGCAGGTGCTCGGCTTTGCCTCCAGCACCTGCAATAATACACAGAGTGAGGATGTCGGGGCCCACACGCTCTTGAGTGAATGCTGCTGGACTAAAGGAGAGGCAGACCTGGGAGCAGGGCTGGCCTGGGTTTTGTGGACTCCAGATGGGGTCCTGGCATCCTGCTTATCAAGCTCTGCTCTCAGCAGCTGCAGCCTCAGAAGCAGAGGTTCCGGAGGCAGAGGCTCAAGCTCGGGGAAAAGCACAGACATTACAAGAATGGTGCCACCTTTACCAAGGGCTGCTTCAAATATAGTTGAATTTGGGTAGAATATGGTTAAATAAATGTTTCGAAGAAAAAATGTTGGTTGATTGATGGGTAGACTTCATTTATTTATATATCAGGAGTACATGTAACTTGCAATATAAATGTTTTTAAGAAATTTCCTTCCTCCCTCCCTCCCCTCCTTCTCTCCCTCCCTCCCTCCCTCCCTCCCTCTCTTCCTTCCTTCCTTCACACTGAGTGATCACAAGGTTCTACACTAGATGCTTGCATAAAACAATGAATCAGACAAATAGGACGTGGTGTCTACATTGAAGGAGACACTCATGTGAACACTTACCTGAAGTACTATGTTTCGGGGGCTGAGAGAGAAGGGTGAGCCAGATACAACCATGGAAGAAGCGTAAATTCTGGCTGGAGCAAGGGGCCAGAGAAGGGCAATCAAAGCAGATTGTGTATTGGGAGTTTGGGATTAGCAGATACACACTACTGTATATAAAATAGATAAACAACAAGGATCTACTGTTTAGCACAGGAAGCTACACTCAATATCTTACAACAACCTATAATGGAAAAGTATCTGAAAAAGAATATATATGTGTGTATATATATATGTATGTATATGTATGTATAACTGAATCACTTTGCTGTACACCTGAAACTAACAACATTGTATATCAACTATACTTCATTTAAAAAAAAAAAAAACCAGATTGTGTAGAGTCATAACACAGAAACTCAAAAGGGGAGAAGCCTGATGATCAGGGGTGCAGGGCAGTGTGTAGACGGTGTGAGCGGGGACAGGCGGAAACCCACGTGTTGGTCAAGGCGGTGCAAGGCCCTGAGCCTGCCTGGAGATCTGGGACAAGGGTTGAAAGGGCATGCCATGTGTGAAGATGCCAGGAGAAAACTTCCCATGGAAAATCTGGAAGAGCATGCCAGGGTGTTGGGGTTGAGGAGCCACTTGTGGGTGTTTAACTGGGGAGTGAGTGGATCATTCCTGGATTCTGTTTGGGTTTGGTTTGAAGGCTCACTCTAAGGTTGCTGTATGAAGAATGGATCTGGAGATAAGAAGCCGGGGTGACAAAGGCAGTTAGAAAAACAGAGTAGTGGGCTCTCATGATGCCATTGACCTTGGGGTCATCCTAATAATGAGGATGGACAAAGCAAGGGAAGGAACTAAAAAATTGTAAGGAGATGATAGAATTATCTGCACTTTGTCACCATTTTGATGTAGGGTGAAGAACGGTTTAAGTTGCCTCCCAGTTGTCTTGTTAGGGGTGAGGGGCAGGGCAGGTACTTACTGAACAGTGATGAAGGGGGCAGTGGCTTGAGTAGAGAGTCAGAACTGTAAGAAAGTTAATTAAATTTAACTAAACCCTGGGAAACATAATGAGCAAAGTACAACAGCAGCAAGGAGTACTTTATAAAATATGTTGAGACGTCTAGGATTTAGGATGTTATAAAAAATAACATCATGTATTCTTGCAGTAATTATCAGTTTACAAAACCTCACTTTGATGCTGACCCTTACATGCACATACAAACCTGGTGTTACAAATACAGTAAATGGAATTCAGAGGGATGGAGGGGCATGTTCGAGGTCACACAGCTGCAGCAGAGGTGGAACAAAGAGTCAAACTGTCTCTCAGTCCTAGAGCAAAAATGGAAGGACAGACTGAACACCTATACAGCATTTTCCTTTTCCTCTAGAGATATTCCTGCCATTGACACTGGGAGAGCTGCCTCCAGCCTCTAGTTTTGTCGGGCAGTTTCCCCATCAGGTCCCCAGGCCACATCAATGGAAACTTGAAGGTCTTATTTGAGTTGCCTGAAATGATGTTCAGCTAGTAAGGCCTTGACATTCCTGAGGCTCGAATGACCCATTACCTTAGAAGTATCTGAAATATTGCCCCCCCATTTGTCATCCTAAGACCTGAAGCTGAAGAGGAAGAGGCAAATCTATTGTCATCTTTTCCTTTTCTGTGGAAAGCGGAAAGCAAAACACAGAAAAGCTGCTGTTGCCCTCAGGTCAAGTGACAGACACTGACCCTGGACATTCGATTCAGAAAGCTCCAAAATAAACAGAGAATGACGGAAGCCTGAAGAAAAGAAGCCAAATTAGGGATATCAAACTCTCTCTTGCCTAGACAAAGGACAGCTTTTCTTAGTACTCTAAATAGGGGTCTGGAAGAGAAAATAAAGTTACTTAAAAACTCAATTATAAATTAGACAGCGCAGAATGCAATGTCCTTTGCAGCTTCTCAGAAGACAGCGCTGCACACAGTTGGAAAATCTATAAATGTTAGCTTAGCTTTCGTAAATTTCACGAATCCACATCTTCCTCCTATGCTTATTGGCTAGAATTGAGGGAAATGTCTCCTCACACAGTATCCAAACAGGTGGAGAAAAATGTATCATGATTCTTCTCTCATCGAAAAGAGAAAAATACTCTGATTTATTTGCACAGTTAAGCTTAGCCTTGGGAGCAGGTGTTGTCATTCAATACATCTTCAATTTCAAACTGAAGCATTTGAAATTGAGTTGTGTCAAGTTCAGCATTTGACACAACTGAGCCGGACCCCTCCTTCCTAAGTGCTTTTTTCTCTTGATACCCTGGACACCACCTCCTCCAGGTTTTCCTCTTTCCTGCATGCCCCTTGTAAAAAGCCTTTATTGGGTCCTGCCCCTCCTCCTGTTGTTGCTAGCAAGTCTCACAACTCTGTCTTTCTTTCCTCTCTTTCCTACTCAGACCCCAGTGACCTTATCCAATTCCATGCTTTATAACCTCTATCCTGATGAATTCCCAAATCACTTCACTGGCCCTGATCTTTCCTATAAAATCTATATTGGTATAACCAACAGGCAACCTGACATCTGCACTTCGGCATCTACCAGCATCTTAAACTCACGCACAGACAGACTTTGATCACCCACTCACTCTTACCCTGAAGCTCACGTCCCCTCACATCCCCTGCCTCCCCACCTCTGCAAGCGATGTCACCACATCGCCGTCTTCCAGTGGTTTAGGGCAAAACCCTCGGAATCACCCTTGATTCACCTAATTCTCTATCATCCCACACCCAACCCATCGGCAACCCCCCCCACCCCTGCTCTCCTTTCATGAGACATCCCAAAGCCAACCTCTCCTCCTGAGCTCCATCATCTCTCACATGAATTGTTGCAGTCACTTTGCAACTGATTCCCTGCTTCCTCTCTTGTCTCCCTAAGTCTATCACCCCTCCTCCTGAAAAAGTTACCTTTTAAAAATCGAAATGAAATCATGTGACTCCTCTTAGAATAAAATCCAAACTCCACGCCATGATCGTCACAAGTTCTCCTCTGATCTTACCTCTTGACACCCTATGTTTCTTGCTCTGCTCTGAACACACCCACTTTCTTGCAGTTCCTGCATATCCGTATCCGAGCACGTCCCACCCAGGGCCTTTGCACATGCCACTCCTCTCCCTGGTAGTCATTCTCTTCCTGAAATTCTTTACAAAGCTTAGTTGTTATCATCCCTCAGGTTTTGAATTAAATGTTACTTCCTCAAAGAGGCCTTTCCTCACCAGCCAAACTTTTTGCCTTCTATAATCTGTTCTATTTTTCTTGAAAACGCTATCACTACAAAAATGATATATACCAATTTTCATTAGTTTACTATTTTTCTTGTTTCTCCCCACCGTGTTAGTAGGGAGCATTTTTGTATCACCTATGTATCCTCAGTGCTTGAAAAGTGCCTGATATAGTATTGTAGTAGGCACTATATAAATATTTGATGAATGAGTTAATGAATGAATGTGTCTATAAGATTCAACCTCCCTAGTAAATAATTTTTTTAAGTCCCAATTTGTGTAAGATAAGCAATATGTGTGTGGGTGTGTTTCCTGAAGCTAAAGCACAGAAATGATTGATCTCAACATTTCCAGCAATCTGAGAATTAACGTCATAAGTTTAGAGACACTGTCTCTTCCAAACATGGGCTGGATGTTATTACTACTGGCCGTCAATAAGAGCAAGCTAAATATGGAATGACTTTCTCCAGAATATTCTAACTATAAAGCAGATACTGGCATTACCGGATGCTCTTGGGTATATCCCTTTATTCTCTCATGCAAAAAGAGTGACTGAGTGCCTACCATAAGCCAAACACTGAGATAAATACAAAGACACATGGCTGAAAAGACAGGCAGAATCCTGCCCTCACGCTGCTAACGGGGAAGCCAGACATTGAAGAAATAATTATAAAGATGCAGAAAAATGTTAGAACCGTAGAATACTAGAGGAGACCATGACACTCATGTTTATAGACAGGAGACTGCACCTTACAGAGAAAATATGGCTAACTCCAAGCACACCACTGGTTTATGGCGGCCTCAGTATACGAACCTCAATCCGCTATTTATCAAGTTTTTGCTGTAGGTAAGGTGACATACAACCCAGTTTGGCCAGGACAGTGCTGGCTTATCCCTTCACTCTATTGTTTCTGTTTTTGGTTTTAAATTGAAGTATAGTTGGTTCACAATAGTGTGTTAGTTTCAGGTGCACAGCAAAGTGATTCAGTATTTTTGCAGATTATATTCCATTACAGGTTATTATGAAACACTGTGCTATACAGTAGGTCCTTGTTGCTTATCTATTTTATATATAGTAGTGTGTGTCTGTTAATCCCATACCCCTAATTTGTCTCTGTTCCCTTCCCTCCTCCCTTTGGTAACCACACGTTTTTTTCTATGTCTGTCTTCAGTCTATTCTTAATATCTCCCTCCTTTCACTCTCAAATGCATCCTGGTTTGGATAATATAGCATCTGAACCCTCTCGTGCTGCCTGTACTAGAGTAGAACACATGACACTGGAAGAGGCTGCCACACCCATCGGTTTTACTAGAAAACCAGTCTTGCTCCTTGTATAAAATTGCCATACTTGAGGCCATTTGATTCTAACAATAGTTATTTGGACTAGAAATCACTCCCAGAGAATCCCCACAGGTCAGGTGAGAGAACACCACCCAAGGGGTTTTTAATTGGATGGCAGTTAATTGATCATCTTTTCCAGGAGTTCTGAGCTTGAGATCCAGTCACAGCGAGAGCAGAGGGAGGCACGGGAATGGCAGAGACAATAAAGTATGAGCCTCAAAGGAAACACTTCCAAGGAGCAAAATGGCCAGGTCACTAGGGCTGCTGTGCTGTCATGAACATCAAAAAATATCTTACGATCGACTAAAAAAAAAAATAAGCACAACCTAAAAGTGGAGAGTTATATTTTACTCCAGGGACTTTCTGAGTTCTTGAGCCCAAGATGCAGCCTCTCAGATAGCTCTGAGGGAGAGCTCCAAAGAAGTAACAGAGGAGCCAGGATATACGGGGGGTTTTGAAACAAAAAACCCAGGTGATCTGAACATCGAAAGATTACTGTTAATTAAAGAAAACCAGACATCTCAAGTTAATGAATTTAGTGCTTTTTCTATGTATGGGAAGATGCAAGAGTCTGGGCTTATTGAAATCACCCCTTTGATATGCACCTTAACTATCCAGGGTCAGTATCCCATTTTTTCTCCATCCTGAATCCCCTCAGGGTGCACAGCCAGAGGCAGCTGCAGTGGCTGATGGCTTGATGGCCCCAACATCCTTTGTTAGCTGATATGGAAGGTGACATTTTTGTCCACGTTACTCTGTGAAGTGTTCTGCTCAAGTACTAATGTTTTCCTTGATTTCCTTATATTTCTTACAAACTGAAAATACGTGGTACATTTATAGTTCATGGATACTCTCTCTTTCAATGCCTCCCCACATGATGCAAGCTGGGGACCATCCAGGTCTCCACTGTTGTATTCTAGAGTTCAAGTCACATTGCACGACACACAAGGCATAGGTTACGGAACAGCGACCACTGGGAAAATTCACACATGACAATGTCAGCTCAGGTCCACCTAATCCTCACATTATCCTGCAAGAGGCTTGCCTAGGCCAGGATATCCACATGTGTTATATGTTACATATATAATAAAATTATTTCAATAATAAACACAAATATTATTATGTTATTAGAGCTAATTTTGTGTATCATGGCAATATTTATATTTTTGTTCCTCTAAAGTACCCAAAAGACTACTACCTATGTCTAAACACTACAGAAAAATATAAAGCCAAAATTGTCTTCTCGCCCTCTACAAATTTTTATCAGAATAAGGATAAGATAAAGAAAAATTAAGAATTCAGAAATGGATAAAATTTAAATTAAATTTCTTATTCTTTTATTTCTATTTGGTTTTAATAACTCCTCTTCCAGGCTGAATTAGTCACATCAGAACAGTCACCCCTTATTCAATAGATATGAATGACACAGATGTTACTCAAGTGACCACCATCAGACTCACTTTAACTTCTTAAAGGAAAAGTATTACAAAACATAGGAGGAATAAGTCGTCCTTGGCATGAAATTATACGAGAAGGACTGCTGAAAGACATCTTTTCTCAAAACTATCTCCCCTTTGCAGATCTAGGCCCTAAAATTCTATTATTGCAAATTCAAGGCTTTTGGTTAAAATTTTCTGAAGCGTCAAATAATTCGGAAGGTTAAAACACATTAACTCACAACTAACCATTAACACCTCAAAGTGAATTAGTCCAGAATACACTTTTCAGACTGTATTATTCTTAAGTGTCCTAGTATCAATATGATTTTTAAAAGGGGTTTTGGTTTCTCAAAAAATTAAACATAGAATTATCATCTGATTCAGCAATTCTACTCCTAGGTATATACCCAAAAGGCATGAGGCAGTCAAATAAAAACTAGTACACACATGTTCAAAACAGCACAATATTTTGTGCTTTTTTGTTTTTTCACAATAACCAAAAGATGAAAACTTGAAATGTCCGTCAACTGATGAATAGATAAACAAAATGTGGTATTATCCATACAATGGAATATTACTGAGCCATAAAAAGTAATGAAGTACTGATACATGCTACAATGTGGTTGAACCTCAAAAACATTATGCTAAGTGAAAACCAGACACAAAAGTTTACATATTATGTTGTGTATTATGTTGTGTGATTACATTTATATGAAATATCTAAATTAGGTAAATCCATAGAGACAGAAAGCAGATTGGTGGTTGCCAGGGGCTGGGAGGAGGGGCAATGGAAGTGATTGCTTAATGGATACAGGATTTCCTTTTGGGGTGATGAAAACTACATGCAACTAGATAATGGTGGTGGTTGGACAACACTATAAATATACTAAATGCCACTGGGCTGTATGGTTTAAAATGATTAATTGTATGTTATGTGAGCATTTTAAAGACTCTGAGAACTCCTGCAATGACTTAGATTTAACTGAGAATTTCTCAAGTGCCTTGCAGCACAGAAAACTCAGTGCTTTGTATGTGTATGTGTGTATGTTCAACCAGTCTCAAAGAGAGAGACAGCAAAGTCCACAGTAGGCAGCCCTTAAATATCAAGGACAGACCAAGAGGAGAAAAAGACAAAAGATGCAGGAAGGAGTGGTGGGTAGGTGACTAAAATTCAATTGCAAAGTAACACGGATGATTTAATGAGATGGGGACCAGGAGACTTGTACTCATGTGTCTTAGGTCGGGTTCTCTGGGAAGTAGACTCAGAGATGAGACTTGTAGGCAGCAATCCCCAGGGATTCACATCTGTAAGGGGTGCAGAACAAACGATGGATGGAGGAGGAAGCTGAGCTGCGATGCAGGCTCAAGAAAGATGTTAGCCAACCCCGCAGGAAGCCTGGAGCTGCCTGTCCTTGAGAGTGGTCCACGGCCCCCGGTCCTCTGCACTAGCGAGCGTGGGGTGCTGGCTGCCCCAGATGTGCAACCTTGATTGAGGAGGACAACCCCTGCAGACAGATTTGTCTGTAAGCCAAAGGAAGGAAATGCTCCTGGAAGCTGGGTGATCAATATCTCTGTGCTGAAGTGGGGATCGGGAGGCCACACCAGAGCATCCTCTACCCTAGGCCGCGATTTTCTGAAAAGTGCCCAACATCCCACAGAGGTCATTCCAGTAAGACCTCTTCCCACACTCACACATCAAAGGAACATCACCTTCAGGAAATCTGCACTCAGTGATACTGAGAGATTTCCTATCCCCACGCACTCTGATTCAGCAGGCATTTTCACTTTGTGAAGAAAAGGAAAAATACAAGTCTACTTTCTAGGAGAAATCCTCTCTAGAAAGTTAGCCCACAGAGTTTGCATTAACATTACTTCAGAAAGAGTTGTTACAGATTAATCATCCTCAAATTGAAATGATTGTTTCTTGCTGCTATCCCCAGAAGTTTCATTAATTTACATCAAATAATGCCACTACTTGCTTTTGGTCCCTGCTCCTTCCATTGGAGTTAGCCTGTAACAGGGAAGAGCCAATTTTGACTCCATGTTGGATCTGTTTCTTTGACTTTAACCTTTGCTTTTTGTTGCTTTTGTTATTATAATCATACATAATGGCCTGCCTCAGGGAACCCTATCCCTCTGCCTGAATGTTAAACTAAAGTGCCTTTGTTCAGCCCACAGGGAGATAATCTGACCCTGCCCACTTGTGAATGGCTGCAGAAAAGAAGAAATTAACACATCCCTTCCGGGATGCTGGCCAAGCCAGGCAAAACTAATGGCCTCTTTACTTTACTTCCTCACCTCTTCTCCCTCTCTGTTCTATAAAAGAAACTGGCATCCAGACTCCAATAAGATGGGTATTTTGAGACATTAGTCTGCCATCTTCTCTGTCCGCCTGCTTTCCGAATAAAGTCATATTTCTTGCCTCAACACCTCGTCTCCCAATTTACTGGCCTGTCGTGTGGCGCGCAGAGCGAGCCTGGGCTCCGTAACAAGCCCACCTTCTACAGTGGAGTCATTTCAAAGGGGTGAGGGGCAATAGCTAAAACTAGAGATTTCTGGTGCCCCTCCAGATGATCTGTACCAGAATCTCCGCGGAAGAAGCACAGCAATCCATCTTTTGTACTTTATGATTCTTGTGGATATAAACATTGGAGAACTGCTCTTAGGAGTTCTCAAACCTATCCTAGTTTAAGCAGATAATTAGGGAGTCATGGGTTTATGGTCCATCATATTGGCTTCAGTAGCCCTCCTTTTACTTAATTGCACTTTGGCCAGATGCCAGGGTTACCAAACTCAGGTTCGGCTGCTCGCTGCTGGAAAGTTGAGTGTTGGTTGGAAAGGAAAGGCTGCTTTATTCAGGAGGCCAGCAACTGGGGGAGAAGGTGGACTCATGTCCAAAAACCAACTCAAAAGACTGCTCAACCACGAAAGTTTTTAAAGGGAGAATCATTTGGGGAGGGGGTCAGAGTCTTCGTTACCTTCTACGGTGTGCAGAATTCCTTCTGACAGGTTGGTGGTGAGGTAACAGGAATCTGTGTTCAGCCTGAAGTTACCGTCCTCCACCTGGGTGGGAGCCTTAGTTTCTGCAGAAGAACTCCGAGATATGTTGTTCTGTATATCCCTTGAGGAGGAACCAGGACCCTGCCCCAGGGCGGCTGCACTAGTGGTTCTTGCCTGTTCCTCCTTTGTTTCTGCATTCCTTTCCCTCCCTGATTAGCAACTGTTTGAATCTGCCCTTGGATCTCAGGGAAGGCCAAGGAAGCTGAATGAAGCCTATTTCCTACAAATAAGAAACAGGGGACACGGAAAGGATTTGTACCAGGGCCCCCAGGGTCCTGCTCTGTTTCACCAGAAGCCCGTAGTATGGCGTGTTGTATGAAACTCCTCTGTACAACTATGTCTGTGTTTACTGATGAGATGACGTTTATGACATTTCATGGTGCCCTCTCTATAAAGACTCATGGGAGAAAATTCTGATCTCAGAATCAGACAGAATTGGTCATCTCTTGAGAAACTAGATAGTTTTGACATTATAAATGGTGTGAATCACACATTTATAATGTTTCCTTCCTTTCGTTGGCTAGCAGAAACTTAAAATCAAGTTTTTGACACACTTCTAGAAAATATGCATGACTTCATAGTGTGATTTTTGTGTCCTGACTCACCTCTGCTTCTACTGGACTTTCCTGATTCATTTTTCTCATTTATTTGCTATTTCATATGTATCTTAGTAAGTTGTTTTAAATCCTTTCTGGAAAAAGGATGGGTATAAATAATCAAATGTTTTCCAATTATTAACAGTTGGACACACACTGGACAAATCCAATACATCAGTGAAACATCTTAACAGTAAAGTATTCCCTGCCAGTATATTCTAAGTGTTTCTGCACAGAAAACTGTGTGAAGTTATTCTAGTAAAGCTGTAGCCAATTAATTGAATAGAATTTCAACTTTTGACACCAAGAACTGGTCTAACAACATTCTGCGACTTGGTACATCAGGGGACATAGAAATAATACACCTTGTACATTTCCAAAGAATTACTGAGGAAGGAATTTAGAAAATGTCCTACAATTTTAATTCTCTTTCCTTCACCCCAATCTTGTTTGCTTATGCACGTGTAGGCATAAAAATAATACAAAGGTTACAGAACCCCAAGATTTGAGTAAAATATTTCTGCTTCTCTGAGCTTTTACACAGAGCAAATTCCCTCTTTTCACCTAGCTGAAATGCATGTATTACACTCTGCTATGGCGTGAGGAAATTCCCAATACATGTTTGTTGCCATGTCTTCGTTCACCTTGGGAAAGTAAAAGTTAAACTGAAAATATTTAGAAGCTTGGAGTTAATACACTACAGATGAATTTGCATTTTGTAGTAGGTATTAACTGTAAGAGTATATTATAATTAGTGCTGGATATTTCCTAGAACTATATAAAGTATCTGAGTCTGCCAGAGATGAGCTCATAATTCTAATGACTTAGGAGTTAACGAGTGGATCATGAGACAACCCCCTCCCCCACTTTTACTGATGTCATCTTGGGAAAGATGGAAACAGCACAGGCCTCTGCTTCCGATAACAGATATGGAAAGGAAAGATGGAGCGCTGGAAAATCTCTGGGGCTGTTAGAATTAGCCTTCCACCACACTGGTGGGTGACATATCACATAGTAGTTAAGCAGGCTCTGGCATCAGATTGCTCAGAGCTAAACCCTGGCCCTATTACATATTAGTAGCAACATTTGGGTATTCAACTTAGTCTCTATGTGCCTCAGTCTCTCTTTCTGTAGAGTGAGGATAGTAATCCTATCTCACAGATTTGTTTTGAGGATCAAAGGAGTTAATCTATAGAGACCTGGACAATAACACAAGTTTAATAAATGTTAGGCTTGATTTTAACTCCTCTCTGGATGACGCCTTGAGACACAGATTTACCTGCATTCTTTATTAGGAGATTTGACAGGAAATTCACACCAAAAGGAGCCATTACCACCATAATTGTTCCTGACCCCATTCCTAGTGGAAGATGCCAGGGGCAACATGGTAGACATGGTCAGAATGAACCAGCCTTGTATGCTTCACTAAGGAGTTGGAACTTTATCCCAGCGACAAACAGAACCACTGGAAGGTTGTAATGAGAAGAATAAAATGACTAGAGTTGGCTTTTAGAAGGATTTTTTGTAGATAGAGATTTGTTAAAGCGAGAGAAAAAACACAAACTAAGAGTGGCCTAAACAAGATAAAAGTTTGTGTGTGTGTTCTGGGATGTGTGGGTGTGTGTATAGTTCTTTCTCTTCCTCCCTTCCTCTCTTTCTCCCTCTCTTTCTCTCCTTTTTTCCATGCGAATGAGATGTGCCCAGTCCCAAGCTGGAGGCTGGTAAGGCAAATTCTCAAACTCATCTATGACCAAGACTGCTCTGTCCTGCTTCCTCTCCATCCTCAAAAATGTGGACTGCACTTCGAGATTCAGGATGAGTATTCAAGACGCAGGCATTATGTCCTCATTCCAGGCATCAGGAAAGGACAAAGAAAGGAAGGCTGTGCATTCTTCCTTTAAGAATACTCCCTGGAAGTTACACATGAGACTTCTGCTTACTTCCTTTAGCTGAGCTCAGTCACCTGGTTTCCCGAGCTGCAAAGGAGTCTGGGAAATGTGATCTTAATTCCAAGTGAACATGTAATTTAAAATATCTTATTATTGGGTGAAAAGAGAAAGGTAACTTTAGGGGACAATTAGCAGCTACCACCATTTGGCAATAGCTATTGGAGATGTCAGAAAGCTAGATCTTATAGGACCAGCTTCGTGTAATGGGCAGAGTCAGCAGTGCCCCAGGTTTCTGGGGTTTGTGAAAGGATAGATAGGAAAATCCACTGATCTAAGGAAAAACTAGTTTGTACAGAAAATCATGTATTCATCTTTGAGCATATTAAGCTTGAGATATTTGTGGGACAACCAAATGGAAAATATACCTGAACAGTTGTATTGAAATTTGAGGAGCTCGGAGGATTCATTCCAGCTGGTCATACAGAGTCATTGGTATAGAAGGTGGTTAAGGACAAGAGAGTGGGTGAGACAGCATGGGCTCCACCTTCCTTCCCTAATTATGGCCTCGAAGGATGAGGGATGTGGCTGATAAAGGCTCCAGCTGTGACAGACCCCACGTGGCCACTCTGAGCGCTGGGATGACTCTAGACCCTCACACAAGCTCGGAAGGACCCGTACGGAAACAGAAAGGATAGTAACGACAGACAAATAAAAGCATGTTGCATAATTTTTAAAAAAAGAACAGGTAGAAAAGAGATTTTATGGAGTCTGTGGGTGAAGAAGGGTTTATTCAGAAGAGGTGGCTGGATAGGCCACATGATGATGGGCAGCTGAGGACAGAGACTCAGATGTCATGGCGGGAGGCCTTGTCTCTTCCCTGAGTCCTGGCAGCTGCTAATGCTTTAGGAAAAGGATTTTCTCCAGTGATTTCTCAAACCATGGCTTTTGCATAGGTAAACCTGTGTCCTAAATCCAAGCAGCAGCAGAGGCCTAAGGACCCCACAGTCTGAGGTCCTGGACCACAGTCTTCTGCCTGTGCTCAGTGCTTCAAGGGAAGCCAGGACAAGGGGTAAGTCTGAGACTTCCTAAGATGTGGAACTGTTTGCAGGGGTGCATCCTACTTGTCCAGGGGGTAGAGGCAGGGATCTTCTAATTTCTCTATCCCATGAGCAGCTACCTTCAGTGGCTTGGAGATATGTCTTCAGTAGATAAACCAGTTACTTATGAGGATCCGTTTAGATCAAACGTTGGCAAACTGGAGCCCAAGGGGCCAGAACGGACCCACTTCCCCTTTTTTTAACAAAGTTTCACTAAAACATGCCCTTCCTTTAGGATTATCTCTGACTACTTGGGTGCTACAGCAGCAGAGCTGAGTAGTTGTGATGCAGACCGTATGGCCTGCACAGTCTAAAATGTTTATTACCAGGCTATTTACAGAGAAAGTTGGCCAAGCCCTAATCTGATTAATATATACAAAGCACTTAATACAGTAATCTAGCACATAGTTAGTGCTGATGATTTATAGATGTTTTTATTTTTACCTCTAAAGGCCAAATCTGGATTACTAATGTCTTTGTGATTGGCAGCTTGATTTTAGATGCTCTGGAAGAGCAATCCATCCTTGCTAATTTACATGTTGGTGGTGGTAAAATTTACCTATTTCTCCATTTTCTCTAAAGGCATGGATATATCATTTCAGCCATATGGATCTTTATGAGTGTGGAGACCGTGCCTAATTCAACCACATGGAAATTATTTCCAACTTCAAAGCATTAAAACCAACAGATAATTTCATCTCTTATATATGCAATTATTATGAGAACTAAAATGTCCTACTTTTAGATGCCAGGACAAGTAAATTCAAGGGTCTTTTAATCACTAACATTGACAATAAAAAGGGAAGTAAAAATGCGATTCAATTAATGTGTAATATTCATGGTTGTCACATATGAAAATTAATAATGTGCGAGAAGAGCAAAGCAAAACAAAATGAGACTCACGTATCCTATAACCTATTTTCCATTTACTTTAAGCACATGATTAAAAGATTTCAGCCTTGAAACTAAAATTCTGTGATACGGTAATACACTAAATGTTAACCCAAATGATATTCAAAGTTTAGTGGAAAGAAATTCCTTCTATAGAATATGGGAAATATGCCTAGTTAATATATTTGATTAAATTTAATTGCAATCGTCTATAAAATGTAATTTGAGAAGAGGTGGACTGATTTGACACCTTATAAAGAAATACTAAAAAGTGACTCGTAAAATTAAAGGTAGTAACAGCTGGGCCCCCCTGCAAGGAGACTTCGAGTTGAGCGCAGGTAGTGATGGGAAAGGAAATGACTCATTTGGGGAAGTCTGGGCGTGTTGTGTTCAATCCTTAGCATCCTGGAGGGGCAGAGAAGTTCATGTCCCATAAAATCTCAGGCCTTGGCCAAGGTCAGATTTGAAGCAGTCATAGGCTGTTTTCAATCCCGGTCCTGCTCATCTTTTAGCACCTATCTACCTTCTTGTGGAGTTCTTTCCTCCCCTGGCCAAGGCCAGTACTGTGATGTTGGAAATGTCCCATATATGCACTGCCCACATGGTCGCCCCTTGCCACCCGTGGCTCCTGAGGGCTTGGAAGGTGGCTAATGCACTGAGGAACTGAATTTTTTATTTTGTTCCACCTAAATTAATTTAAATTTATGTTTACATAACCACACGTGGCTAACAGTTACCACACTGGAATCACAGGTTCTATATCAAATAGGTTTCAGATTATCTTCAGAGCAAAGAGGAAGGCTGGGGATGTTTTCTGTAAGTGACATTGATGGATTATAGCTAGAAGATGTTTCCTAACATTGTAGGAAGCCTGCCGGATATGATCCACTACATTCTGTACCTCTCACTACCTCTCATCCTTCAAAACATACTTATCCCGTGTCCCATTTCTGAAATTCTTTTCTTCCAATCACTTCTCTAATTCATTAACTCAGCAAAAAATTACAAAGCAGAAAGTACTGATACAGTGTCTTCCCCCCAAAGACTTTTTTAGTCAGTTTTGTCCAGAGATAAATACTACAAATTTTTAAGAAAAAAATTAATCATTAAGGTTAAGATTGAAAAATTCACTTAGAAATTGTGGGAAATCCTTATAACGTCATCTTGGTAAATATCTGATTATCTAGCATGATTCCAATTTTGTTTGTGTACATGTGAAACAGGAGGGAAGGGGGCAGGGCACAACCGTCAAAAGAATGACATAGCTCGAGGACACGGCATAAACTGATTAGAACCAAATAGGTCCAAGATGGTGGACGAGTCCACTTCCACTAGACCTTGAGCCTCAGTATACACTCATTGTAACACATCAGCTAAATGACATACCCACAGGCGCCATGATAGTTCCAAGGCCGACCATAAAGGTCAAAAAGTGGGTGGTGACCCAATTTATGGAAATCCCCACCCTTTTCCCAGAATAGCTGGAATACTCCTCCCACTCATTAGCCTATGAAATTACCCATCCGTATAAAAGCTGACAACCCCATAGCCTGGGGCGTCTCTCACCTTCTGAGATGGCCCACACTCTGTCTGTGGAGTGTGTTTCTCTCTAAATAAATCCACTTCTTACCTATCACTTTGTCTCTCACTGAATTCTTTCTTCGATAAGACATCAAGAACCTGAGCTTCATTAAGTCCTGAGACCAGGTGTGTGATCTCAGTTAAAAGAACATGGGTTCAAGTCCCAAACTGGGTTTTGGCTGGGTTTGAGTCCCGGCACATGGGTTCAAGTGCCAATCTGAGTTGCACGGTTTCATGTGTATAATCCTTAGATGTCCAAGTTATTAGACACAATGAAAGTGTTATTTTATAAAAGCAGACAAAAAAGTAGCAAGACAAGACTGACTCTCTAATAAAAGGACTTTCTAGAAAATCTGTAAAATGGAAAGATTTATATAACCCTGGACTTTTTTTAACTTTTCTTAAGTAAAGGCCTGTGCCTATCTATTGGGATAATGCGAGAAAAAATCACGTCAACTCCATCAATGACTAAAGTGAGTAAATCTCACAAATCGGCCACCAAAACAAAATCTTGTCAATGAGTTTCCTGACTCATACATGAGGAAATTATTTTCTTTTGTTTTCTGAGTTTTAGTTTCCTCCTCTCCAATGGAGATAAAACATGTGAGGGGCGTCCCCATGACTCAGAACTCAGTGGATACACTGCCTGGTGTCACTGGGCAGTTGTGAGAATGAAAGCGAGCAGGATACTGTAGGCTCCTGGGCACAAAAGCCTTTCAAACAGCTGCTAATCAGGGAAGGGAGGGGATGCAGAGACAAGGGAGGAGCAGCCAGGAAACAATAGAGCAGCCTTGGGGCAGCGTCCTGCTTCTGCCTCAAGGGATAAACATTAACAATATCTTTGAGCTCTTTACAGAACTAAAACCCTTGCAGAGAGAGGGTCACAGTTTGATAACCTCAAAGCTCATCAGGAGACCACCTGAGGCCAGATTAAAGGAGCGCAGGCCTTGGCACACCCTGATCCTTATCAGCAACCCCGCACTTGAACCATTGCTATAAAACTCCTCACCAAGTCCCCCTGGGTTGGGACACACAGTTTGGAGGGCATTAGCTCGCTGTGTCTGCCTTTGCCTGGCAAAGCAATAAAGCTATTACTTTCTACACTCAAAGCTCCGTCTCTGAGATTCAATTCGGCACCAACACCGGTGTACAGAGGCTGAGTTTTTGGCATCAAGAGGAAAAGATGATGTGTCTTCTAAAGAGTTTTAAAGAGTAGAATGTGCTGTCCACCACGTAGCATTGATTTTCATCCAGTGATCACATTTATGTTTTAGAGAGACTGTTATATTTCAAGAAGGAATTGGAAAGAACTGGCCCACATCCTTCAACGCCCTTCTTAGCTACATCACTACTTTTCCTACAGGTAGACCCTACACAGAGTCATCACAGCCTGACATGGGAAAGTGACTTCTCCAGCCAGAGTCCAGCCTGGGGAGAGAGGGAGCTGCATGCCTTTATCAAAGAATAAGGAGCATTCTCTGTGGCTCCCACCAGACCTGGCTTAACTCCCAGGGTAGCTATAACTCAGACACCTTGCTGCCACTCACTGGCTGCCATGTTATACTATCAGTTGTCTGTATTCTAAATTCTCTTCAAACTTATGTACTTAAAATTTTTAAATAAAATTCTTAGGATTAATAGAAAATTAATGCTTGATATGTACCTCTGAGAGGGATATTTTAAATCCCTTTTAATATTCATGGGACACCAACAGTGAGAATTAAAATGAAGGCCACATTTTGATAAACTTAATATTAACAGAGAAATAAATTTTGATACAAGTCACTGCCTTAATTAGATTGAGGTGATATAATAAAAGATAGCAAGAAGTGCAATTAAATCTTTTTTTTTAAATTGATGTCAAAAGAAAGATGAAAAGGGACAAGTTACGTAGGGAGGGGGAAGTAGAAAATGATGATGTCAAAAAAGTAAAATATACGTAAGATTGTAAGCTATGTGCCAACTTTTTCAATTTTTAACATAAAAAATTGTCCAGTCTCACTAGCACTTTACACAGAGACCAACCCTTCAGGCCCCAACCTCATTCTGATGGAACTTGGAAAAATTCCATTTTAGAGCCTTGATCTCAGGAGGAAGGAAACCTCTGACCTCCAAGTTAACCATGTTTCTCTTGCATGAGGTGAGCCCTCAGCAGCATAGGTGAGATTTACAAACCAGATACATGTTCATCTAATCAGAGCCAAAAAGGGACTCTCTGCCAGTAAGAAGTGGAAAAGGCATCGTTCTGGGCCAGAAAATTCCAAACTGTTTGATTAAGATTACATTTCTAGGGAAGGTCGAAACAGCAATTAAGTAAGGTATTAAATCTAGGTTTGCTTTTAGCCCAAGGGACACCATTTTGGGCCTGTGGATTTTGGTCACTAGGGTTAGCCCTTATCTAACATGACTGGTATCCTTATAGGAAAAGGAGATTAGGACACAAACACACATGGAGGGAAGACCGTTTGAAGACACAAAATGAAGATACCGAATGAAGACCGTTTGAGGACACAAACCAAGGAGAGAGGCCTTAGAAGAAACCAAACCTGCCAACACCTTGATCTTGGACTTCTAGCCTCCAGACTGTGAGAAAATAAATTTCTGCTGTTTAAGCCACCCAATCTGTTACGGCAGCCCTGGCAAACTATATAGGCACCTTTTCAAAATTTCTAAATCCAGTTGGTGCCTAGATCAGATTACACATAGAAGAGTAGTTAAAATGTTTCCTTATCACTGTCGACTGAAAAAATTTTAAAAAAAGCACAACCTTCAAGTTGAGAATTATGTTTTATTCCTTGGACTTTCTGAGGACTCAAGCCCAGGCAGGAGGCAGGCTCTCAGCTCTGAGGGACAGCTCTGAAGAGGTAAGGGAGGAGCTGGGATATACAGGGGGTTTTGCAACAAAAACCAGTAGTCTGAACAACAAAACTGTTAACTAAAGAAAACCAGACATCTCAAGTTAATGAATTTTAGCTCTTCTCTATGTATGAGAAGATGCAAAAATCTGAGCTCATTGAAATCTTTCCTTAGATATGCACCTTAGCTACCTACATCCAGTGTCCTGTTCATTCCCATCCTGAATCCCCTCAGGGCTCATCAGGGTGGCTATAGTGGCTGATGGGCTGATGGCCGCTGTATCCTTTGTTTGCTGATATGGCAGACAATGTTTTTCATTCACGCTAGGAAAAGAAGAAATACCATCAACCCATGATCTGACTTCTACTGGTCTACTGGTGCTGAAGCCAAGACTTTCTCACTCCACTTTTAAACACAGATCCTCCCCAAACCTGAGGCTGCGTGCTCATTTTTCTACTTTTAAAATGCTTAGCAAATGGACTAAGTAATTAATAACAGATGGTGAATAGGAGAAGTAGAATAAAAGAAAAAGCTATCTCCCCATGGCACTGTTACCAAGACCTTTCTCCTAGATGGGTTTGTAGCAACGGAACTATTCCAAACAAGCAACTGAGGAGAACTTTAAAATGTGAGCTCCATGGAATAATCAACCTGCTTCCCGGCACTTGAGTCTTTGTCAAGCGACAGGAACACCAGAATTACCCTAATGGAACAGAACAATGACTTATTTATTCTGATATCCTGTCTCCTACTGAGACTTATGCCAGGTTGTTTTGAGGAAAGGCTAAATACCGCATAAGCACGTAGTGTGTACCACTTGCTCGAGTGCGGAGGGGCGTTCTGGGGAGTATGTGAAGGGTGGTTTTCTTCCTGAAGCATATATGGGATGTATAAACAGTATCCAATCATCTGTCCTCCTAGTTTGGATTTCTAGGGACCTTGGTGAGCAGGATTTCTGAGCTGCAAAAAATATACTATGAATAGTGATAACACACACACCACTATATATTTTATTCTTTTCAATCACTCCTTGGTTTCTCCGTGCCTCACCTTCTTTGATCTCTAAGAGGGTCACACTGCCACCTTTTCTAAGCTTTTTATTTTGACCTTGGGTAAATGTTACATATTCAATTTTCCACTCTTGCCTATGGAATACTAATAACTTCTAGAAATCCATATTGATTAGATCCATTAAAAATGTATGATCTCTAACTTTACCTGGAGCATCAAGACAATTATTCTATTTATCTCTACTCGATGTCTGTTTATTTACACAGCTGTTAAAAAAATACTGTTTTCACTCTGGAATGCTTTGAAAATCCCAAATGCATCCTTGCATTTCCTACTACTTGCCTTATTTTTTTAGAATCTAATGTTTACTCAGTGAATTTTTTATTATATAATATTTTATATCTATTCATGAAGTTTCAAAATATGCCAACAATTTTCATTTCTTAACTGAGTAGCTGTGTATTCTTATAACAAGAAACATAAAAGTCTCAGAATACATCCTCATTATATCAGGGTCCCTGGTTCTGTCCACTGTAGCACTAGTGATGTGATGCCCTCAAACTATACAACTTGAAATCTTTTTTATATGGTAAGAGCTACAAGAAGATGGATAAAAACTCACAGGAAACATTATTCGAAAGCAATTTTCTCTGAAGGGAATGCCCTCACCAAAGCGACAATAGAACTCATATGGGAAAATGCTCCATTAGAAGCACTAGGAACTGGGGTGTATTCCGAGCAGCCCATGGGGTAGATGAAAAATCAGTAGAGGATGAAAGGGCAAGAGCCATTCACATTCCATTGAGCTTTCACTTATTCTGACCCATCTCCTATTGTCTGGTTCTATAAGTTTGTTTTTAAAAAATTTTATTATTTTCATTTTATGAGAAGTAATTCTATTAAACTCAATGCATGCACTGATTCAAAATGCATAAAATACAAAGTAATCTTCCCATATAACCTGAAATTTATAATAATGCAAACAACTTGGGGAAATATCCAGAAAAGAAAATTATAACAGATGAGATAAACAAGAAAAGGAAAAGACCAACAAATGAATCCTGTTTAACTGAATCATCCATGCTCCAATCAACAGTCCTGGCCCCAGGATACTTTGCAGAAATGGTGGAATCGTTTCCATGTAGTAACGTAGTGGAAGAAAAATCTTTTTCCTTCTGCATTTCTAGGTTCAGTGACTGTGGCCTGCAAATTAAACTGGTAACAGACAGACTAACAAGAGAAAACACAGTTCTAATTATAAATGTGTGCACTAGACTTCACAATGCAAAATGAGGCTCTAGGAGGCAGCCAGGTGATTGAGGCTTGCCATATAACATGTCAGGCTAAACAAAGGAAAAGGGCCTCTGGGCTCCTGGGCAGGGGAGGCAAGTTTTGGGACGTCCAGGGGAAGAAAAGCATGATCAGTAAGGGTAGTCTTGCTATGCAGACTAGAGTCTTTCAGGTGATAAGAGTCTTTTCTCTGATACAGAGACATCTCTACACTGGAAATTTCCATTTGTAATAAGTAAATTTATTTAATTTATAAAAAGGGACATTTATATTTACTTTATTTGTAGACAATTAGGGGGAGGTGAAGAGCTTTCCCAGTGTCTGCTGGCTCTCAATTGCCTTTTGCTCAAAATATTCCTAACAGCAAAGTGGCATATTTCGGGGTGCCCTATTCTGGTTCCCTTCAGGGACATATTACCACAAATTAATGAAGGTGAAATCCATCACTTCCCACTCTTCATGTCTATTGGAGAATGAACAGACTTCATTTCATCCCAGGAAAACTGCTAAATAATTTAAGAATATAGTGTGCTGCAAAGCCTTTTATTTTATAACAAGGATTGGAAAAACTTTGCTCTAGAGCGTAAATACACAGCCAGGACTAGGGTAAGGCAAGTGAGGCTTCTAAGGCACAAATTTAAGGAAGCTCTCTCTCATTCAGGGTCATGCAGGTGCCCCTGGGAATGAGTACCTACTTAAATTTTACACCCCAGGCCCCCTCCTCACCTCACCCTCGTCCTGATCCCAAGTCAATCTGTTATGCTTTGCAGGCCAGATGGGCTCCTGCATCTACCCAACTCTGCCATTGTCCCACCATCACACCATAGACAATGCCACATGAATGGGCGTGGCTGCGTTCCAATTAAACTTTATTGACAAAAACAGGCACTGGACCAGATCTGACCTGAGGGCTCTAGTTTGCTGACTGCAGTTTTATGGGAAAATTTAAAATTAATATAAATGTTATATTATGTGATTTGCCCATTAAATTTCATCAGTATGCAGAAAATGTTTTATGCCAGCAAATGACATCTATTAAAAAACAAATTTCTAGAATACTGACTGGACTTATGTAATGCTGGAAGGAAAGTTCCAGAATTGGGATCCCAAATGTCACATGCCTCTGGGTTAAGGCATGTGTATATTTTCACACCTTTTAAATTTTCTTTTAAAAATTTCTTTCTTTTCTTACTTTTTTTTGGGGGGGTGGCTTTCACCTACCCACCTCCTAGTCCACTTGTCAAAATGCTAATTTTTTTTCTTTAAAAGCTAAATTTAAAATTTGCTTCCTCTATGAAACTGTCCCTCTTGGTCTCATCTCCTCAAATACAACATTACTCGCACTCCCTCCCCAAGTGGCCTTGGGTTACAATTTACTATACATGTGTCTAATCCTCACTAAATTGTAATGGCAGGGCTCTTCTTGAATCACCTATTTTCCTAAATACTAAAGCATATTGCATTCTTGGTGGTCTTTAAATATATATCGCAATAAAGTGAATTGATGTTTTGCATTGATTTGTTCTTAAGGTTTATAAAGCACCACTTTTACAAATCTCTCTCAGACCACTGCCCTACAAAAAGAAGTGCCCTGAAACCATGTGGGAAGCATGTTCGGCAGACTCTTGGCTCCAGACCATGATCACAGCCCACACTTTGTATTTTAACGAGCTGATAAACCACCCACCAGTTAATTATTATACTCTAATTTTCTGATGCTACGTAACTCAGAATGAGAATACTCTAACAGCCCAAACAGGCCACGCTTTATTAGAAAAAGATTAATTGCAAACGATTTCTCAAAGTTATTCCACCAAATGCTTATGACATCTGGGATTCTCTTCGTAATAATCTAGTGGGGCAGGGGAAGAGAGGGCATAGATGAACCAAGAATGGTCACGAGTTGATGATTTTTATACTTAGGTGCTGGATCCATGGGGGCTTTTGTATATTTCTCCCCAGTTTTATGTATGCTTAAAATTTTCCAGTAATAAAATAATAGCATTCAGCTAAAAAACAAAAGTCTGCCTTTGCCTTTGGTAAATACATTTTTAATTAGAGGCCAATCCACTGGGAAACAGAAAGGAAGAGTAGGCAGATAGATGGATGGATAGAAAGATAAAGCATTTCCCATTGAACTCATTTTTCTGATTTCATTTGTCTTGCCCCAATTCCTTCTAGACCTTCATTTATTGGTCTGTGCTTATGTTCACAGCTCTGGTAGTTTTCTTACTGTCTTCGCCAAAAGCAGAGTAATGTGGCCTAATGGGTGGGTGGCTGGGTTCTGACATTAATACCAGCTAAATATTGAATGTGTAATAGAGACAGAACACTGAAGTACTGTGTATTCATACATTTCATACATTTAATCAAGCAGCCTTGTATACCAACCAATGAGTTCAATCCTGTTTATTATCCTATTTTGGAGAAGATAACTGTGTAACTTGACCTGTGCAATTCTGCTTATATGTCATTGGTCAAAATTGGGTCACAGAGTTATTCATATTTGCAAAGAAGTCTGGGTCAGTATCTTTATTTTTTTAAGTTTCTATCTGGAAGTATAGTCTCAAGAAGTCGCAAAAATCATACCAAGAGATCCCGTGTAGCCATTACACTGCTTCCCCCAATGTTAACACCTTCCATGACTATAGTACGTTATCAAAGTTAAGAAATTTACATTGACAGATTGCAGTTAATGAGACTAGACTACTGACCCCATTAAGGTTTCACCAGTTTTTTTCATGAACTCTGTTTTTGTTTTTTCTGTCTGTGTATGTAGTTCTGTGACATGTTATCACCTGTGTAGACTCATATTAACTATGGTCACAATCAAGATATGGAAAAGTTCCCAAACACAAAGGAACTCCAGGAGATGGGTCTTTTAAACTACATACATTGCAGCCCTGAACAAAATCAGGGATCCTGCTAGGAAGGAAGAAGGGAAATGCATTTGGGGTAGGCAGCAAGCAATACCTGCCACAAAGGGCAGCTATTTTAAGCAGATGGAGTTTTCCATGATCTTGGAGGTATGAATAGATTCTGTCCACCCCCATCCTTCCTCCTGACACATACACTCCTTTTGTTCTTTAGAAATCTCTCAAACAAATGCCATTCAATTTGATTTATCTCATGCTGTAGGGCTGTAATGACCCCACTGAGATGTGGAATTCATGGTTTCAAGAAACAGAAAATATATGTCTGAGTTCAATACCACTAAAACCACCCAAGAGACCAATGAAAGTACAAAGGGTTTTTGTTGTTATTGTTCTAATGAGAATAATTCCTTGACACAAGACCAAAAGGCAACAAGTATAGGGAAATGAAAAATCAATAGGTTCTCAAATTGCATTATGTTTGGACAGGGAGCTGGGAGTAAGGGTGACCTCTTAACTAGAGAACCAACCATTATTTGCTGTTCAATTCCAGAATTTCCTAAGTGAAATCCAGCAATTTGATTACCACAGGACCTGAGGAACATTCAATCTTGTTGACTAACATGAAAGTTCTTAAAGTGCCAATAATGAGGATAAATGAATATGAAGAAACATGTAGAGAATTTGCACATTCATAGTAGGAAAAAATTATCTTCCAAAAAGTACAAATGTATCTAATAAAATAGGATCGTTTATTGAGTGCACTTTGATTGCACTTGCTTCGTCAAAACAAGGGCAAGCTTGATGTGATATGGTTGATTGGTGACAAACAAAGGCAACTTGGGGACATTCTAATGACTTAGACAAGACTTGTCCTCCCTGTAACTATTAGCTATGAGGGGTCTGCTGCAACCACAGCTAATATAATTAGCAACAGGCTGCTCAGACTCTGAGGAGAATGACCCCACCCAAGTAAAGAAAGAGCAACGGGGAAAGCAGTTTACTCTCCTGGGCACATCCTCTTAAAATGCTGCCTTTTCCACCATTTTTGAGGTTGTGATGGAGGTTTAGATGGATGATGTAAGACACCAGAGTAAGCAGTGAGAAAATAAGGGTCAATCGACTCAATACTGGGTTGAAACCTTAGTGTTCAAACTACCAGAGAGCCAGCGAGAGTAACCAGAGGGTGATACCATTGTTATGTGGCAGCTCCCTCAAGATGGAGTGATGCCTGTGGCATTCAACCCTCCCCCAGCTCACCTGGGCCTCAGTTCTAGGACTTACCATTAGCAGCTAAGGGTGGGTGATATATATTTTATGTACTCATTTCCCTTCATGATAGAGGTGACCTTCTGAACCAAAAGACCTGAAAGACCAGCGAAGGCCATAGAGCTAATAATGCCTTCTCAGGTTTCAGCCCCTACACAAGTAACATCCCCAAGGGAAGCAGATCAGTGCATTCCCATAAGGAGTAGTGAGGACCCTGCCTAAAGGTAGCATGAATACCCTACCAGGGCACGTTCAAAAACACAATAAAAATACAACAAACAAAGAAAACAAACACAAGCACAATGATATGCTCCCTGGATAGTGAGGGACAAATTCAATCTGGGGTGCTCCACTATGAGACTTCTGAGTAAAAGGTAAATATGAGACCAGTTGTGTTCTTCCAACATGCTCCACTTTTCTTTTATTGCAAAGCTGAAAGCCTATTTTCTGCCTTCCTCATGGTTTCTTCCATTCATAAGCATTTTGCAATAAGTTAAACCTCGATATTTGATTATTCATCTCTAAGGCAGTTGGTTCACCTTTCAATTGACCTACTCAGCCTGAAAATTGGCTGATGGATGAGTCTTGCAGTTTGGATGCTGAGCGAGGACCTCCGGCAGCATCCAATAGCTTCACGGACGTGACAGATGTCTAAGCACATAACTGCCAAGTTCTAAGGGCTTGAGTTCTCTTGTGGCTCAATTCACAGAAGAGAAAGTCGAGATAGCCCACCTTAAAATCAAGAAATCCTGCACATGCTTTATAGTACAAAATATAATAGCTTTATTGGTACTACAAAAATATTAAAGGATTAACAGCTCAATGGTTTGTGTGGCCTTTAAAAGTCCCCAAACACAAATTTTTCCTAACGCTGTTTAAACTGTGTTGCATCAGCAGCACTGGTGAGGCTGAAGTGGAAATGTGTTTCCAGGCAGTGATGAAGCGGACATGTCCTGGGCTGGAGCAGGAGGGTAAGTACTTGATGAGATAAAGATGACAGCAAATTCTTTACTTTTTTCCCATTGGGACATGGAGTCTGATCCTTTTCCCCTTGAATCTCCATTGGTCTCTCTGTTTGCTTGAACAACAGAATGCAGTGCAAGTTATATTCTGGAACTTCTAAGGCACGTCCTTAAGATGTCTTGCAGCTTCCACCTGGGTCTCTTGGACTACCCGCTCTGAGAAACTTGGGCCACCATGTGAGGACTCTGGTTGTACAGGGGCTGCTAATTTGGATAAGTCACGTGTAAGCTCTCTGCAGGACAGTCCCAGACTTCCAATCACTACCCCCAGGTGCAAAACACGTGAATAAAGTCATCCTGGGCCCTTGGTCAACTTAGCTCAGCCACCAGTTGAGTCCCACTGAGTGATCTCAGTCAATGCCTAGAGCAGCAGAGGAATACCCATGTGAGCCCTACCAAACTCCTGTCCTATATAATTGTGAGATGTAATAAAATGCTTTTTAAAAAATTTTTATTGGAGTATAGTTGCTTTACAATGTTGTGTTAGTTTCTACTGTACTGAAAAGCGAATCAGCTATACGTATACATATATCCCCTCTTTTCTGGATTTCCTTCCCATTTAGGTCACCACAGAGCATTGAATAGAGTTCCCTGTGCTATATAGTAGGTTCTCACTAGTTGTCTATTTTATACATAGTATCAATCGTGTATATATGTCGATCCCAATCTCCCAACTTAAAATGTTTGCTTTTTAAAGTCACTAACTTTTGGGTGAATTTTTTTATGAGGAATAGATAAACTGAACCCTAAAAAAATACGTACCATGGTGTGATATTGTAATTGATAAGAAATATATTTGATCATTTAGACGACCAAATATATTTCTCATATATTTGGTCTTCATCCATGTTTCCTGGATCAGAGTTCCCCACACCCTTGCAATTTCCTTACCAATGAGAACTATGGGAACATCTTTCATTATAATATTTGGTGTCTTGTCCTTAGTTCCTGAAATCTTTTCACAGCCATAAAGGCAAAGTGGGTATCTTATTATTCATAACAAGCCCTTTCCATGAAGACGGGGTTTATGCTAATGAGGTGACTTTAGGAAAGCACCTGAGGATGGGGGCTGGTTTCCAGGGGAACGAACAATGAGGAGAGGGTTGAAATCCCCTGATCTCTGAGGAAGGGAATGGGGGTTGGAGGTTGAATAAATTATCAATGGCCAGTGATTTAATCAGCCATGCCTACGTAATGAGGCCTCCACAAAAACCCAAAAGGACAGGGTTTGGAGAACTTCCAGGTGGGTGAACACATGGAGATTCTGGGAGAGTGACTTGCAGAGGTCAGGGAAGCTCCTAGCTCTTTCCCATACTGTGCCCTACGCATCTCTTCCATCTGGCTGTTCCTGAGTCCTATCTTTTTCATAATAACCTGGTGATCCAGTAAGTAAAATGTTCCTTTGAGTTCTCTGAGCCACTAGCAAATTAATTGAACCCGAGGAGGGGGTCATGGGAACCTCTGATCTATCGCCAAGAGTCAGAAGCACAGGTGACAACCTGGACTTGCAGTTGGTACCTGATGCTGAGGGCAGTCTTGGAGGACTGAGCCCTTCACCTGTGGGATCTGACATTACCTCCAGGTAGATAGTGTCGGAATTGAGGTGAATTTTAGGACACCTGGCTGCTGTAGGACAACTGCTTAGGGTGGGAAACACCTTCCCCCTACCCATCTACATTGGAATTGGGTGTAGAACATTTTAGATGGTTTAGTTCAAAGCCCTACATAGGATAATGACATTTACATAATACTTACTATGTGCCTGGCACTGTAACACATGCCGTTCTCAAAAAACCTTATGAACCAAGTGTTATCACCCCTACGAGGAAACTGAGGCACAGAAGGATTACAGGACTTGTCCGTGGTTACTCCGCTAAGAGCAGCAAGGCTAGGGTTCAAAGCCAGGCAGCCTGGCTTCAGAGTTTGTGCTCTTAACATTTATACTAAAATCACAACACTTCTTTTTTAAAAATTAGATTCCATTTATTTGAGCTAAGCAAGGACTATGGGAATGTACGCCCTAAATCCTTCTTAGGCGGTCTGTGTAGGCAGACCATCTGTTCCCCTCTACTTTGCTTTGGGCCAAGCTGACCAGCTCCAGGAAGGACTGGGCAGGCTGGTGCGATGGCCACTGTCAAAGGGAGCCTCTGCGAACAGCCTGACCCCATTACAATGCTCCATTTACAAAGATCCTTGAAAACAATATTCTTCCTGACATTAGGATCAGGAATAGTTACAATTGTTCTGAACAATTGGTTGGCTTTGAATAACGACTACTTGGTTTAAAAACAAATATACGTCCCGACAATAGAGGATCTCAGGCTATGCATTTTCTCTCTTCCTCTCTCCAGGCTCTGTTGGATGCCCTAACCCTTGTTTCTGGTTAGATTTCGTCCTAATTCTTTTTATTTCATGTGTCTGCAATTTGTGAATGCTTGTAAGTTTTTCTAAACACATTTTAGAGTAAGACAAGGTAGATATCAATCCATTAATAAAATGATGGGTGAGAAGACAGTTTTGAGTACTTGTGTAAGTTACAGAATTTAACTTAGGATGCTCTAATATTTTCATCTTGAATCTGAAGTGTGTGTGTGTGTGTGTGTGTGTATAAATTATACCATACGTCACCCAGTTAGAAACTCTGGAATATTACTAAAAAAAAAGTTCTGGGCCAGAGAAGAAGAAAGAGGTTTGCTGCAGACATCAGTTAGAATGCTCTCAGGTAAACGAAACGAAAATCCTAAACTACAAGGAGACACAAAGTTGAAGCCCATTGATTTTTATTTACCAAGAAGTCTGGAGCAGCCCTTCCAGAGTCATTTCATCAGCTCCTCCATGAATGCGTGGGGGACTGGTGTCAGATGTTCTCTTGGACTCTGCCCTGAGGTGGCAAGGTGGCTTCTGTCACTTCCTCCATCACTTCCTCATGTGACTGCTTCTCAGGGCAAGCCAGGATGGCAAGAAACCTCTCCTTGGATACCCTCCTGTTTTCATCACGGAGGAGCAACGCTTCTAAGAAGGACTCCAGAAGACGGCCTCTTCCATCTCCTTGTTCAAAACTATCTGACATGGGCATTCTCAGCTGCGAGGGAAGCTGGGAAAGGCAATGTGGATCTTTCCATCCTTCAGAGTGGAAAGCAAGAAAGCAGAAATGGGGCTGGGAACAGTTGTTCAGAAGCCAAACATTGCTGTCTGCCACAAGAATTCAATAAAAAACACTGATTATATAGAATATTCACTAAAGGGGATGGCCTTGGGCAATGAGTGATCAGAACAGAGGTGGCCTTGAACAGCAGGTTAGACTGAAATGGGGTTGCCCTTTACATATTAGTCTCGATTAGATACAAGTCCCCCAAAACATTAGCGAAATTCTCACAAGAATGTTCGTGTTAACTGTGTAGTTCTTCCCAGGAAAGAGCTAGAAGGGCTTTTGTGGAATCAAGCTTGAGGAGAGAGGTAAGCTGGTTGTCAGCAGCCCGGGGGATGCTTCCTGGGTCACCTCTGGAGGTTGAAGGGCAGGTCAAGGCTGAGGGTTCTTAGAATGACCACCTGCCTTTGTCAGAGCAGCTCTGTATGTGTTATCTTTCTACACAGAGTTTAAAAAGCATTTAGAGGCTCACAAAATGTCTGATAAACACGGGTAATTTGTTGCAGCTGTAGACTAGGGTTTCTCAAAATGTGGTCTGCACCAGAATCCCCTAGGCCTGCTTGTCTAAAATTCAGTTTCCCAGATCCTATTCCAGGCCCATAAATTAGATATTCTGATTCACTGATTTGGGGCAGGGACAAAGTTTCTGTATTTCAAGCAAAATCTAAAGTTGGAAACCCACCGAGATTCCCTATAACCAATAATGCCCTAAAAAGACACGTATTTCAATAATTAGCGATGTGAGCAAAGATTAAGTTACAAAGATGATTATCCCCTTGTCTTTGAAGTTGATTTTTTTTTTCTTCTTTCCTAAATTCTTGTGTTTGACATTCAGCCTTGAAATTCTCATACAGATTCTGAAATTACATTCCTGGTTTCTCTTGGCTTGTGTCTATGTATGCAAATTAAAAAGTGAAATATTCATTGAAAGTGTTATATATAAGTCACTTTTTGGCTCCTGCCAGGAATGCTTTGTTCATTTCATCAATGAGGCAATATTTTAGAGTAATTGTTTTAAATGCAGACTTTTTCTTTTCCAGGAGTTAAATAAAAACAGGCAAGTACAGACAAATGCAAGCAGTGCTTTGTGAATGGCTGAAATTCAGGTACCCTTTCATTACATCACAGCAGCAAGAGACAGATTAAATTTCAAGTATGGAGACTTTCAATATTGTTCTTGTGATTGCAAAGCGTCCACAGGCATTCCTTTGCACTAATAATTACCCTTCTCAGTTAATGCAATTGTTCCTAAAAATCAAACAGAAAGGTCCTAAGAAAATTAGTTTCTTTTTGTTTATCCCAGTATGACAGGATCAACTGTAGACTAATTAAATGCTCTTGCTTCAGTTTCTGTACGGTGGTTTTCAATTCAGAGTTAAGCTTATGCTTTCACACTTAAAAGCCTGTTTATAGGATCATTTTTAATCCTCTTCTGAAAAGGTTTAATTTACAATTGAGCATGCTCTCTCCTCCACTTTAATTGTTCACAACAATGCAAATGGAAATGTCCTTTACAGCATGGAAAATGGGGGATAAGAGAATTCTCACATGTTGACTTTCAATATGTTTTTCTAATTTCTCCAGAAATGGCATTATATTTGAATAAGTGCCCTCTTCAATCACAATGGAAACATGGACCCAAAGAACGAGAGAGAGCACAGGTTTGTGTCGCAAAGGCAAGCACACCAGGACCCAGCGCAGTAATAAAGAGTGACAGCTTTGATTAATGACTAAAATGAGTAATAATTCTGTCCAGGCTTTATTTCCTTGCCTTTGCCTTCTGATTCCCTGCTTCCCTTTTCCCCTTCTTAATTTCAGTGACTACTCATCTCTTGTTCATCTTTAAAAGTTCTTTGTAGGGTTTCTTCAAAATTATATTTTGTATATTTTAGAAAAATACCAAGGCAATAAGAGAAGAAGAAGAACTGAAATGAGCAGGGAGAGTGAGCTGCAGTAAATCGCAAGTTCAAAAAAGGGTCCCTAATAATTGACTGCTCAAGTTGGAAATGTTAGCGCACACAATGCGCACACACACAAGCGCGCTCACACACAATGTGCACACACAAAAGCACGCGCACACACACGAGTATATTAAAAGCAAAGAGTAAAGATAGTTCTTACTTAATGTGCCCTTTTAAAAAGGGTATGACCCTACCTTTCATCATGAAAATAAAGAGGCTTATTAGCATGAAATGATTCTGTCCCTTCATTCTGTCTACTTTGGGAGTTTCTATTTGCTTCATTTCCATTTCTATTTGTATTTATGTCTTAATAGCAAAAGTCAACCTGATCCCAAACGGAGCTCACAGCCATGATGTAGAATGGAGATCACTGATAAAAGGTAATCCCCTTTGCTCCCAGCCTGGTGGATGAGATCTGGATAGATTAAACAGATTTGGACCAAACCAACAGTGCACTCCCTGATTTATGAAAGTCCAAGCTGTGACCTTGGTATCACACCAGAAACCATTCTTTGGATGCCCGACCCAGGAAATACAGCCACTCCTCTTCTTCTCCGGCAAGGTGGAATCATTAAGGAAACCCAAGGATCAGAAAGCTCACCAAGTTTGGAGACCATCAGCTGGCCTGCAGATATATGTTGTTTGGCTCATATAGGTTTTTAATATTTTAAATTCATTGCCAGCATTTAAAAACATGAGATTTAACATAGAAAAGCAAGATAATTGATATTTTTTGAAAAACTAAGATATCTGGCAGCACCAAGCCTGTGCGTGGCAGTGATTGGCAAGAACAAAGTAGATGCTACTCCCTTTGGACAGAAGGGGTGCCCTCCTTCCAGTTTTCAGTCTCCACCCCCACCTCTTGCTCCCTCTTGCCCATGGCCTGCCCACTTCACCCACAGCTTCTGCCTGCCTGGCCTCTATTGACATCTGAATTTGAGTCTCCTGATTCAGCTCAGCATCTGCACTTTTCCAGGTGAGGAGACACGATCGTAAGAATTGAAAGCCTTGACTGAAGTTGCAAGTTCAGTTGAAGCCAGCTTATCCCTCAGTGGGGTAAAGAGGAGCAGAACACAGTGAGTCAAACTCCCCTGTGCTGAGCAGGTGATGGAGCGTCATTCCAGACACCAGTGAGTGGGAATCCCAGAGGACAGGTGTGTGGGCAGAATTCCTTACACCTGGATATGCTTCTGCTTTCTCCCAGTAAACTTAGAGTCTCATACCAGGGATTAGAGGTTTATTGTTACTGTTACTAACAACATTAACCTTGCTGGAAAGGCGAGGCCCAATTCCTGGGACCTGATTAGACATGATTTAGTTATACCATCTAGCAAAGATTGCCCAAGACCCAGGGCATACCAAGGGAAGCCCAGGAGTGGCTGGCCCCCACTGCAGTCAGTAAGACAGGGAAGCAGCGCATGTAGACAATGCTAAAACAGTAATAAAACTGACTAAAAGTCAGCCTACTTTTTATTAATAGCACATGCTAGCAAATCTGAATGATGCCAGTGATACTGAGATGCTCCTCTCTAAAAAAGTATGTTGTTAAGTTCTAAGCAATTGCTGTGGTTATAATTGAATTTTTTTTAAATACAGAAGCAGAAAAATAGCATATTATTTCTACATGAAACTCATAAAATCCTCAGTTAGACATCCTGGCCCAGAACACCTAGACCCAGCTATGTGAATTCACTTTGACAGTAAGTTTTGTGACAGTTTGAAATCCTTTGAGCTGACTTCAGGCTAAGTTTCTGTTTCTAACCCCTGCTGTACTACATCTTCCTGTGTTTAAACAGTAGCTTGGAAATAAACAATGATGGCACAGTGATTGCAGAGACAAGAAACAGAACCTGAGTAATGAATTCTGTCATTGTATGGTGTTTTAATTTGTGTTTACAATCCTTTAACTGCAAAAACCTTTATTTAAAGCCCCTACAATCAATCACACTATCTTGAAGAAACAAATACATGGGTAGTTGCGTTTGGGGAGATTCATTATAAAATGGAATTTTTATAATCTCTGCCAAATTTATCCTCATGTTTAAGATTTTGCATAACTATTTTTGTATACGTTGCTTAATGTGAAACATTTTGAAATTAAAATGAATAAAACATGTTCTCTGATCAACTGTGAGTGAAACTGATTTTAAAAATCTAGCTATCTTCTTTTTTTAAGGAATGTGTTAAGATTAATTTTGATGAGGTTATCAACAAATTGGCAGAAATGAAGCCTCAAAAGCCAACTGTAATGTTATTATTCATTACTATGAGTGAACAATATGATGGCTTACATCTTCCCCTTTGTTCAAAGAATACATTAATATAATTAAAAGTTTTAAACCATTACTCTGTGTTTCTTTTCTGACCATTATTATTATGAGTATTATTACTGATCATAATTTTATCTAATAAAGAAGGGTAGTGTTCAAATAGCATGAACTCTGGGTCATGACTGTGCCAGAGTTTTCCCATTTTGAAGTGCCATGTTCCACCTTTACCCCAAACTAGATTCCCATGACTTCTCAGATGTAGGTGGCAGGTTTTCACCTGTCCTGCATGTGGACTGGATTTAGTGCCAGCTTATTATCTACAGTAGAATTCGCTGCAATGTGAAATTTTCTCAGAGATCTGGAGACTTGGAGAGCAGTTTACTCCTCAGTTGATTCCACAGCACTTTGCTCACAAATATATATGTCATGAATAAATGTTTGCGTGACCATCTCCCCCAGCAGACATAAGCTCTTATAACAAAGGGAACGTGCATTAATTATACTATTTCTATGACATTTCAGGCACCTAATAAACTCCACTGAATGAGTAGACAGATGAATGGATCGATGGACAGAAGGATGGATGGATGGATGAATGGATGGATGGATGGATGGATGGATGGAAGGATGGAAGGATGGAAGGATGGAAGGATGGATGGATGGATGGAAGGATGGATGGATGGATGGAAGGATGGATGGATGGATGGATGGAAGGATGGATGGACGGATGGATAGATGAGTACTATCTCATTGAAGAACAACACTTTGCAAATATATGAGATTTACATTCCTACTAAATTAAACAGATACTTCTGAAAGGAGTGATACTTTTTCTTTAAGAGCATACGCTAACCCTAATATCATTGATATCACTTTAAAACTACACCTCACTTGTGTTAAGTATCAGTAAATCTGAACAAATTCTTTGAAATCCTTAAAAGCCCATAGCCAATCAATGATATGGCAGCCTAACATAGCGCAGAGTTTCTCAGACTTCAACTTTATTGCATACTACTTCATCTTTTTGCCCAAACTATTTTATGTGATTATTTAGTAAATACTTTTGTTTAGTTCTGCTTTTTGCTTTTTTAAAACTTATCTTAATACTTTAATTCTGTTATAAGAAATAATACCCATGTATATTTCAGCTTTATGTGCCTCTTATGTTATTTTTCTAATGCACTCTTAAATAAGCACATAAATATCGAAACATATCCTGTCCATCTTAGAACTAAGATCTAGATACCAGCACAGCAGAATGAACATAGGCTTTGGGATAAGATGAATGGGTGTTCAAGACATAGCTTTGCCATTTCCAAGGTAACTTAATGTCATTAACAGGCAATTCCTCACATACATACAGAGTAAGGAAACTAACCTCACAGAATTGTGACGATTAAATGAAAAACATATGCAGATCTCCCAGTAGGAGCCTTCCATAGATTATTTAGGTGCTCAGTCAGCTGCTACAACGGTGTTGATGGTTTCACTTTTTAAACAAACCCTATTCTTTCTTTCTGCACTTCTCACTCTCTCTAAAAATCTGTTGACCATTCTTATTCTAAATACAGCCTCATAGAACCAACATGCCCAATTTTACGCAAAACAAGCATCAGTCATAGCAACTGCATCGAATAAAAATAAATATGAACAATATAAAAATAAATATGGACAGCTCTCAGGGAGCAAGAGTGGAGAATGGAGAATTCTCCTCCAGACACCGCTTCCATGTTTCTCTGCCACCTCGGAAACAGCCTGTGGCCCTCCAGACCTTGGGCTCTTTATCTAATAAGACTGAGGGAGTGAATTCTTTTTCCATGTAAAACATTAGTTGGTGAAATGTTCACTGATACACCATCCCTTTGCTTTCTTGGTTTGCCTTTTTCTTATTCTCATTGTGAGAGCATATGTAGAGCGAACGTGACTATGAAAGTGAAAAGATCTTGTACTGGGGTTTCAGGAAAGGATTTTTCAAGTTCAAACAAGTTTTAACTGAAGGTCTCTTAACCCTTCTGCTATTGAACCATCAGCCCAAGCTCTTATCAGGTGTCTGATCCACCCCCCCACACCCACACCTTTCACCCAAATGACACCAACTTGCTTTTATTTATTCTTATCGTGTTGGGGGACTTGCACTCTCAGAGAGAAAATAGATTAAAAACAAGAGCAGAAATCAATAGCTGGAATCTGAACAGTGAACAGAAATTTTAGTTTACGTTTTTTTTTTCCCCTGAGAGAGAAAAGTGCTTCGAGTTTTGATTGTATAGTACTGGCCTCCAAAGCATTTAATTAAGATGTCTGAGGCAGATAATAACAAATATGAAGGACTTGGTTCCTCAAATGATCACCCTGCAGACATCCCAGAAACAAACAAGCACCAGAGCAAGAATACATGTTTCTCCTTCTGCCCATTCATCCTTTGGACTTAGCAAGCTGGTCATACATGTGCACTCGGAGGTCAGCCTGATTGTGGGTAGAAGAACAAAGAATCTGCCTTCAGGCAGACCTGGGTTCCAATTCTAGATCTGCCATTATCAAAGGTAGATCTGCAAGTAACTTAAGTTCTCTGACTCTCAGTTTCCATTTTATAAAAATGGGGATTATGCAAGGTTTTGTGGAAACTGATTAACAAACTGTTCTGATTATTTATTACTGTATAATGCACCATTCCAGAATTTCGTGATATATCAATCACCATGTTATTTTGCTTATGAACTTTGTGGCTCAGGAATTTGGACAGGGAATAGCCAATGTGGCTTGTCTGCACTGTTCTGCCTGGAGACTCGGCTGGGGAGACTCAAATGGCTGGGGTTGACTTGAGCAGATGAGGCCTGGGATTACCTAAGACTTGTTCCCTTGCATGTTTGGTGCCTGAGCTGAGATGATATGGATGGCTGGGGCTCACCGGATCTCTCTCGGTGTAGCACTAGGGCCTCTCCAAGTGATTTCTCCAAAAGGCCTTATCACCATGGCGACCTTAGGATGGTCAGATTTCCCACACGGCAGCTCAGAATTCCAACAGCAAGTGTTCCAGCAAACAAGGTGGAAGCTGGATGGTCTTTTAGGACCTAGCCTTGGAAATCACGCAGTGTTATTTTCACTGAGCTCTGTGGGTCGGAACATGCCCTGCTCTCTCAGACTCAAGGGGAGGACACATAGGTACTGTACTTAAAACATGCTATATTTAAAAGCATCAGCCTCACACCTGTAATATTAATCTCCAGAAATATTGTAGATCAGAATCCCCCAAATCAATTCCCTGTTGTAATCATACTATAATAAATAAATCATAAAATATGTGAGCATATACTTCATAAGGCACTTTTATATCCATTGATTCATTATGTTACATTATCCCTATCTTAGCAGGAGAAATATTTTTTCATATATTGGAAATAACATTCAGAGAAGTTGAATCAGTTCCCCAGGATCACTGGTACATCATTGGTAGTTAATTACACCGTTGGCAGCACCATCTTCAAGTGCTAAAAAGACACGTGCATGCAAACTCAGGAGTGAGGTTATCTATCTCTAATTATCATTAGAATCTGACCTGCATGCTCATTAACTATTTCTCATTTCATATACCCTCGAGAACCTGAAAGTTAAATGCTTGAAAATGCACTGAGTGCAATACACTGACGAAATACCACATTCATATGCCTGTAAAGAAACACTTAATATTGATGCTACTTTGATAATAAATTATATATATATATATATATATATATACACACACACACCTATACATATGTATATATATATATGTTATAAAGAGCTTTCATAAACACGAGCACGTTCGATTCTCAAGGAAATATAGTTATACATGATTTTTAATTAAACTCTGGTTTTAAGGTAATTATAGATCCACATACAGATACAAGAAATAAAGCAGAGAGATTCCATGTACTCCAAACCCACTTTTCCATTAGTGGTAACACTGCAAAACTATAGTACAATATTTCAACCATGACATTGACATTCATGTTGCCTTCTCCTGTAGCCACACCCATTCCCCACTGCCTTCCACCCTCCTTAACACCTGGCAACCACTAATCTGTTCTCCATTTTAATACTTCTGTCGTTTTAGGAATGTTATTGACAGGTTTCCCGTTCTCCGAAAGTAGAGCGTTCCTATGAAACCTTCATAAGCCGAAATGGTGTGAAGCAAAGAAGTGATTACCTGAGGACACATCTTGATAACGATGCACTAAATAAATTGAGATAAAGCACAGATGTTCCCAGACACAGGGAACATAGCCTTTTCAACAAATGGTGCAAAAGCATTTGGACTTCCACATGCAAAAAACAAAAACAAAACAAAACTTTGACCTAATTCTCTTATTTTATAAGAAAATTAACTCAAAATGGATCACAAACTTAAATGTAGAAAGTAAAACTACAAGGATTTTAGAAAAGTAAACCTAGGAGGAGAAATCTTTGGGATCTAGCTATAGATTAGAGTTCTTAGTCTTGAGAAAGTCAACAGAAGAAAAAATTGATAAATTAGACTTCATCAAAATTAAAATCTTTGCTCTGTGAAAGACACTTTAAGAAGATGAAAAGACAAGCTACAGGTGAGTAAAATTATTTGCAATCCACATATCTGATAAAGAACTAGTGTCTAGATCACATAAAGAATTCACAAAATTCAACAGTACAAAGCAATTAGGACATGGGCCAACAATATGAGAAGATGTTTCACGAAGGAAGACATACGGGTGGCAAATAAGCACATAAAAGATGTCCAACATCAATGTTCATTGGAGAATTAAAGTAAAGCCACAAAGAGATATCACTGCATACCTATGAGTGGGGTTAAAATAAAAAATAATGACAACACCAAATCCTGGTGACGACGTAGAGAAATTGGGTCACTCATACGTTACTGGTAAAAATATAAAATGGTGTGGCCACTTTAGAAAAGTTTGGCAGTTTGTTAAATAACTAAACATACAACTATCATATAACTGAGCAATTCAACTCCTAGACATTTTATCCCAGAAAAAAGAAGATACTTGTTCACATCAAAAAATGAACAAGAATGTATAGATTTACTCATCATAAGCCCCAAACTGGAAATAAGACAGATGACTTTCAACAGCCGAAAACCTCCTTTTGTTGGCCCTTAGGATGAGTGAAGTTTTGAAATGTAGAGATGATCTCTGACATTTCTAATGGATACCTGCATGTTCTTACTATGTAAATAAAATTACTGGTATGAAGTGACATTAAAGTTTGTCAGTAAATGAATTCTTCCTAACTTTACTCCCAGAAGGAAGTTTAGATAAGCTATAGCTTTTTAACATATAAATCTACTTTGGAACATAGCAATACAGCTTATACTGTATGAAAGTCTTATGACTTTTTTCCTTTTAGATTTTTGTAATTGACTGAAGTATTATTACATCTCCATTTTTGCATATGAAGATAAATGACTTGCTCCAAGTAACGCAGGTAGTAAATGGCTAGAATTTGAACTGTTAAATCCATGCTTTACTGCCTGTAAGATTCTTCTAGAACAAATCTGATTGTAGACTATTTTGTGTGTATGTTTGTGTTTTACTTGATCCTCAGGGGAAATAAGGGTGTTAATACTTTGATTTTTCAGATGTTGGAAATAATTCTGGAGAATCAACTTGCCTGATGAATGCAGAGCTTAATTGAACTGTCTTGATTCCAAATCCTTTAAATTTGACCTGAAAACTTCCCTTACTGGAATATCTTTTGGTATTCTCATATGGTTGCATATTTAGTATAATATTTGCCTCTATTTCATTTTGTTGGTTACTTAACTTTTTGGTTCATCTCAAGTTGCAATCTGATTGGGGACAGAAGCTGGAACTTGTACATTTATCAACTTTTAAATCAGTTTTAAGACATTGCTACCTTTTTACTGAGTATAAAAACAAGACTGAGTAAATTTAATTATATGGAAACACAGGCAAGGGACTGGAAAATTGATTAGAAACTTTCCAAAAAGTCAAGTACTGATTTTTCTTTTCCTTGAAAAGAAACTATTTCGGGGACTTCCCTGGTGGCGCAGTGCTTAAGAATCCGCCTGCCAATGCAGGGAACACGGGTTCGAGCCCTGGTCCAGGAAGATCCCACATGCCGTGCGCCACAGCTACTGAGCCTGCGCTCTAGAGCCCACGAGCCACAATTACTGAGCCCACGTGCCATGACTACTTAAGCTGGCGCGCCTAGAGCCCGTGCTCCGCAACAAGAGAAGCCACCACAATGAGAAGCCCGTGCACCGCAACGAAGAGTAGTCCCCACTCGCCGCAACTAGAGAAAGCCCGCCCGCAGCAAGGAAGACCCAACACAACCAATAAATAAATAAATAAATA
This sequence comes from Balaenoptera borealis, assembly GCF_965194805.1. Lineage (NCBI taxonomy): Eukaryota > Metazoa > Chordata > Mammalia > Artiodactyla > Balaenopteridae > Balaenoptera > Balaenoptera borealis. The sequence goes on along the minus strand of NC_138869.1, from coordinate 58,459,835 downwards.
AACTATTTCTACTGCAATTTCTAATGCCAACTATGGCTTCCTCTAACTTGTCTCCTTTTTTACAGAGAACTGTATTTGCTTCCCAAACAACAAAAAAATCCAGTGAGATACACACCTGATATAAAAGTATCCACAAGTCCTTATAGTACCTCTTTTTCAGTGTTCCTACTCATCTCCAAAAGAGCAAGGACAGGATAGGAAAGACAGCATTTAGTTTTTCATGAAGTGTAATTATTAAAAGAGATTAATCCTGGAAATTATGCTTTTCTATGGTAGTCCTTAATGCTTATGGATCAGGAAATAAAAGAGCCCACTACTCCACAAACATAACCAACCTATATAAATAATGAAATTACTCACACTGTGAGGCCGAGAGCATACTCCATTCTCTGTTTTGGATTTGCAAAAGCGAAGGTATAAGTTCGTGTGTCTTGGGAATGAATGATGCATAAGTTTGAACCATCAGAAGGGTTTTTCATCATAGCTGAAGCCATTTTATCATGCAGAAATTCCTTTTTCCTATTTTACGTAACGAAAGGCCATTCTTAAGAATACGTGGTCCGACAACTAACACACTCTCAGGATTTGTTACTTGTCTGTGATTTATACTGACTCTGCCTTCTGTGATCACCTGATACCCTCAGGGACCATCTGGAATGGCATTTACTTTGCAGCAAATCTAGGATGCTTGTTCCAGGGTCAAGAACTAATTCAGAAATGAAGCTTCTTTCAGCAACTCTTCTTTCAGCAACTCTTATAACCCTCGATCGCACATGACCTCCAGTGCATCTATGCTGCTAAAGGGTTTGTGTGCACCTTTTAGCAGAGTCCAGCGCTTCTTGTTCCTCAACGAGCTTTGTGACTTATGCAGCAAGTCGTTTTTGAGGACCCCGCTTTTCTGGCTCTTTGACATGTAGCTGCATTATGTGGTCAATCTCTGCAAAGGGCAGAAAAGTGAAGAGCTTCAGGGACCTTTCTACCCAATCATCTTGCTGCCTGACAAAAAATCGATACCATGAGCCAAACAGCATTGCCAGCAGACTTTCCCAGTTTTGCTCCAGCTGTAATTAGAGGAACAGAGATTCCAAATATTATACATCTTCTCCAGTCAACTTGTGGATGAACTCAGATTCGGACATGATATTGTTTAGTTGATCAGATCCACCCAGCTGGACCCGGCATCCATAACGATGGAACATGTAGTAGAAATCAGAGGCCTGGAGCACCTGGTATTAAAACTCGGCCAAACTCCTGCCTTCGAGGCTCTTGAGGTTCAGCCGCGCGCCCATGCGGAAGTGGCCGAGCACTGCCGCTAGGGAGTCCACCTGGGGCTGCTTCCGGTACCAGGCGGGGTTGTGCAGCACCATGAAGCTGCCCCAGGTCTGCCCATTGGTGAACAGCCGCTGGGGATGAGCCTTTAGTCTTCGGAGAAGGCGCGCGCGCGCCGCTTCACACAGGCTCCGCGTCCAGCGCCTAGCGCTCTGCGGCGCCGCAGCTTTGGTCTCGCGGGCGCGCCATGGCTCCGCCCACCAGCGTGGTCACGTGGGTGCGCGCTCGCTGGAAGGGAGGCCCCAAAGCGCCAGCAGGTGCCCTACAGGAAGCCAGTCCGCCGCGGGGTCGAAGCCGCCGTGGATGGCCTGGGGAGAACTGCTTGCCAGGCCGCGGTCAAAGAGCTGGGGGAGCTCTGTCTTCGTTCCTCTCTCTGGGGAGAATTCCTTGAACCGACCCCGAGCCTTCTGCACCGCCAGCAACCCCTGGGCGCCCAAGTGGGCTTTACACAGCCCCGGGGCAAGACCCCTGACCGGCCTGGGCTCCCAAACCACCGGCCCCAGGAAATGCACCGCAACAGGGGCGTCGCCATCCTGGCCGCAGCAGGAAGGACATGCTGCCTCATGTGGGTTTATTTTTTGTTTTTTTTTCTGTTTGTTAATTTTTATCTTAGATTGGAGTATAGTTGATGTACAACGTTGTGTTAGTTTCAGGTGTACAGCAGAGTGATTCAGTTATGCATATATATTTATGTTCTTTTTCAAATGTTTTTCCTATTTAGGTTATTACAAGATATTGAGTATAGTTTCCTGGGCCATACAGTAGGTCCCTGTTGATTATTTTATATATCGTAGTGTGTGTATGTTAATCCCAAACTCCTGATTTATCCCTCCCCCCAGCATCATGTGGTTTTGATGAGAAATAAGATCACATGTGTAGAGACTCTTGGCAAATTGGCGAATGCTACCCCAATTTTATTTTGAGGTCTGACTAAAGATTGTACACTTCGCCCAGAAGTAGAATTTTATGTACAGAATTGTTTTTTTTTCTGTAAAATATTCATGTAGAAGATGTGAGTTGAAAACTTTAAAAAGTTCTGTGGTAAAACGATAATCTCATTTTCTCTAGTTGGAGAAAAATGTCTTATGGGTGTTCCCTATAAGAGAAGCAATATGTTTCGTTGGAGCAGTTGGCTGAGATGGAAGAAAGGCAAGCATAATAAAAGGTGCCTATAAAATCAGTCAAGTAAAACATTAAGTGCTGGAAAAAGAGCTCAGTGTTTTAATTGTCTTTCAGGAGTTTGTTCTGGGTGTGCAGGCAAAATGATAACGTCAAATTTCAAAGGCAGCCTCTCTGAACGACTTCCTCTGAAATCCTACAGAACTGGTAGCATTCTGATAGTCTCTAGGTGAGAAATGAGGACGCAGAGCAGGTGGTTGAATGTTATTATGACTTGGAGATAAGCATATGCCTTGGCAACTCTAAACAAGAACCAATGAGTCTGCTGTCAACTTCAGGAAGGAGGCAGCCCTTTGAAATGCCTGCAGCGCATGCTTTCCCAATGATTCAGCAGGTTAATAATTAATAACATCTGAGTCTTGTGCAAATGATTACACAAGAGCACTGCATCCCACTATGAATTCTTCACCCCTGATACACTCGGGCCGAGTGTTTTGTTACCAAATACTCTCCGCAATCATTCTTAGCCATTAATCTAAAGTTTCTGTGTTTGTAGAACTGCTGTGAACGGACCAATTTGTCATTGACAAATATTTGGTTACCTTCGGTTGATGAGAGAAGTTGGAAATGGATCAGAACTCCAGGTCTTGCCACGTCCTCACTACCAGGTAACGCTTCACAATAAAAGTGGGTCTCAGACTGAATTCTGCTACGTGTACAAATATTTGTCAGCAAATCAGCATTGGCTTCCTCTGTGGGAAGGCAAAGACTCTGCTCTCAGTCCTTTCATATATTCTGAAAGTATTTTGCAGGAAATGGTCACTCCAGGAAAATGTGACCATTTTCTAGCAGTGGAATTCAGTTAATCTGAGATCAGGGGTCAGACTCTCCCAAAAGTGGCTGAACACAGGATACTGGGTGAGGTCCAGGGCACCACTCCTTTAAGCCAATCTCCATATCCTGAGCACCAATTATTTCACCAATGAAAATTCACTTCTGATCTTCTTTTTGTCAATTGACAAACCCTCTGGAGTTAATCAGAGATAAAGATGGCTTGGGAATTCCCTGGCCATCCAGTGGTTAGGACTCTGTGCTTCCATTGCTGGGTGCCTGGGAACTAAGATCCCACAAGCCATGTGGTGCAGCAAAAAAAAAAAAAAAAAAAAAAAAAGATGGCTTAAATAATGGCAGAAGCTGCTTAGGGGGTACAGTCTTTTGATAAGGGCTTCCTAAAAGCTACTATTACCTTCCCAATACTTATCTTTAACTAGGGTACAAAATTTTTACCAGAAAATCTCAAATAGTCATTGAATCTAATTAGCACACATGCATGTTTTATGCTCTGAGCTGTGTAATAGCATGAATTTGAAGTACAAATTAAATGTAGCTCTTAAAATGGTTACTAATCATTTCTCTGACACCAGCTAAATAAATCCACCTTAAGATACTTATATTTTTTAAGTCATTGAACCTGTACTGTTAAGCGATTTTGTACTTTTGTGAAACGAACAGTTAGAACAGTTTGTTGTAATTAAAGTAATAACTTTTGTTTGATTAAGTTTCCAACTTTCAAGTCTTGCAATATATTTTAGTTAATAACTATTCAGTTGAGTGATTTTGAAGATTGGAAAATAATGTCAAAATGAGAGGGAAGTTGTCCAGCATTTCTTAGGAAGCAAGTATAGTCAGCCCTCTGTATCCACAGGTTCCAAATCTACAGATTTCAACCAACCACAGATGAAAGAGACTTGAAAAACAATTCCTGAAAGTTCTAAAAAGCAAAACTTGATTTTTCTGAGCTGTGGACAACTATTTACATAGCATTTACATTGTATTTACAGCCATTTACATAGCATTTACATCATATTAGGTATTATAAGTAATCTAAATATGATTTAAAGTATAAGGGATGATGTGCACAGGTTATAAGCAAATATTAAGCCATATTATATAAGGGACTTGAGCATCTGAGGATTTTGTATCTGAGGGGGTCCTGGAACCAATCCCCTGTGGATACCAAAGACAACTGTATTGTTAGATAAAAAGATTTAAAGCTGTTTTGTTTTAATTTTACCTTCTCAAAAACTTAAGAATTAGAGATGGATGTTTTACTAGGATAAAACTGATTAACGTAATTGTCAAACACATAAATCCTTTCTCCTGGGTGAAATCTATCCTCATTTGTACCATTTTTACTTTGGGAAGCATTTTTCAGCATTTTAAGAGGAAGTTTATGCTGGTGTTTAGATCCCTTGACAAGCATTTCTAGCCTCATTTGGTCATCAGGCATTGAGGGCACCACAGATTTTATTTCCCAAATTCACAATCTGCAGACTCTCAGTTCTTGAATATTATATATTATGGAGTTTATTCAATGAATCATCCTCTCATTCACAGGTATTTATTAAGCAACAAATATGGATCAGGCACAGGAAGCTAAAGCTATGAGAAACGCAGTCCCTGCCTCAAGAATGTCACAGTCTAGTGGGGAGACCTGGAGGTAGCTGGTGTGATGGCAGTAGGTGACAAAGTTGCTGAGAGCCTGGGCTCTGCAGCCCTCTTGCTGGGCTGGAATTCTGGCTCTGTCATGACTTAACCTCCCTGGGGTTCAGTATCCCCACCTGTAAAATGGGTACGATAAGTACTTATACTATCACCTGCATAGGACTGTTGTCAGGACTAAAGGCAGTTATTCATGTTAAAAACTCAGAACAGGATCTGTCACATAGTAATGAATGTGTGGACAACACGTGTTGGCTACAGTTATTATTAAGTGTAGGGTACTTGGGAATCTGCTTCCGCAAGAGTCCCTCTGGTTCATCCAAGTCAATTCAGACACCAATTCCCTCCAAACTGAACTCATTACCTTTCTTATCTAGGACTTCCCTTCATTCCTGGTCATGACTCTGGTAAGAGTTGTTATTTCACACTTCTTTTCCTCACAGAGTCTTATGCCCTCAGATGTATCTTTCAGACTTCCCAGTCACTAATTTGAAAATCTTATATGATTATCTCTGATCATCTCCCTCCCCTGATCAAAATCTCCTTCGATGTCTGTCATCATCTTGAGTATAAAATACAGACTCTTCAGTCTGACATGAAAAACAGGGCCTCCCAGAGCTCAAGTTATCCTGGGTCCCTCTTGGGTTTTGAGATGCCTTATTCATGTGTAAAAATGGAGAACTGCTAAAATAAAATCTCAAAATTTTGGTACATTTACATGTTTGCAACATATAGTAAACAAATACAAATGAATTTTTATTTATGACAACAAATGCATAAACATACAATTGTGTAATTCACAAGATAATTGGAAAAACCTTACAGATCTTAATTGATAGTTGATGTGGTTCATATTTGGTACACAGGTTGACAGCCATTGGTGACTGGAGCACCTTCCTCTTTCCATATGATCGGTGAACTTCTTTGTATTAGTTAGAAATGATTTTTGACTGGAACTAATGAGTTGCGCAGTATCAGTTTATTACGTCCCTTGATTCTGCCATCTGGATTGGACTCACCTTGCTGAATCTGTTCCCTCTGCGTTTGCTGGGGCTGGAACATCCAAGATAGCTTTGTTACTCACATGTTTGGTGCTTCAGCTGGGGGGCTGGGGTATCTGGTGGCTGACCAGCTGTCTCCTTCTCCATGTGGTTTCATGTGGCTAGCTTGGGCTCCCTCACAGCATGAAGATCTCAGGGCATGTAGACTTCTTACCTGGTAACTGGTTTCTGACAGAGGAAGTCACTCTTTGAGACTAGTCCTAGAACTGGCGCTGTGTCATTTCCATCATATTCTGTTGGTGAAAGTAAGTTACAAAGCCAGCCCATTCAAGGAGAGGGAAAATAGAAAATAGATCCCATCCCACCTCTGGATGCGGGAAGCAACGTGTGAGTATGGTGAGGGGAGGAAGGGATCGCAGCCATCTTTGAGGACTTTCTACCCCAGATAACGTCCGCATGGAGATAGTTACTGTACTGATTCAGTGGGTCTACTCTGATACTTTTGGCTTCCCTCTCATTGTTGAAAGTTTATTGCATCTCTTCTGTTTCAGCCTCCCCTAATCATGTTCAAAGGTAGGAAACAGAAGTAGTGAGGGGCACAGTGGCTTTCCTTGGTCGCTTCTTTCTAACCACGTAGAGAAGAAAATCTTTCTCACAAGCCCCGATCAGATTTCTTCTTATATTTCTTTGTGCAGAATTGGATCGTATATCTACCCTTAAAAGGATGGGTCCTTTCCCTAAGATGTAGTTAAATTTACATCCTAAACAAAATTGGACTTCTGAGAGCAATATGGAAAGGGGAGAATAGATTTTGTGCAAGCAAGTAACGATGCTGGCCATGTTCTGTAACTGCATATATAACCAAAATTGTAGAACAATTATATAATTGTATATAATTTCAGATAACACTGAAATATCCAAATTAGATATTTACCATCTACTGTCCGCATAACAAACCCCATGCTAGTGTTTGACCATGAGAACCCTTTGCCCCTAGTGGGAGAAACTACATAGACATGAGGCAAAGAGCGTGAATTCAGGGAGGGGTGCAGAATTGGGGCCAAAACATTCCATCTAAAATCCCCTCAAATTTATACTCCAGGCATTCTGAAACCTTTGCATTTCCTTACCCACTCCAAGCTCGCACGTCTTGTCTTTAAACTGCTGATCTGTGTACCTGTAGCATCCTTCCTCATGCCTTCACCTGACCATCCTTCAAGATTCAGCTCAAAAGGCATTTCTTCCCCTGGGCCTTCTCTTATTCTCAGGCTGGGTTAATGGCCTCTGTTGCCTGCCTTCTCCCGTGGTACTCTGAGCTCATCACTACTGTGATAATCGTATTATCAGATTTGTTAATACTATTTGTTTACTTATATATGTTTCACATCAGATCATAAGGACAGCCTAATGCCCTGCAATTAAGGCTAGGAGTACATTTTCTGAGTCCTCATATCGTCAGCACTTAAAGAGTATTTGGGTCACAGTAGAGAATCAAATGCTGGTTGACTAAATAAATGGCTGGACAGTAGCTTGACATTCTATCCTGAAGGCAATGGGAAGCCACTGGATAATTTTAAATGTGATTGTTATTTTTGTATTTTTGGAGGGGAACATTTTGGTAGCAGTGAAGGATGTAGTAGAAGGGGTGAGACTAGAGAGGCAAGAAGATCAGGAAACTGATGTAAGACTATATGAAATAACAGGAGATAGAACTAAAATAATGTCAGTGTTGAGGATGAGAACAGAGCAGACTCAAGCGATATTTAGAGAGTAAAGAGATAGATCCTAATTCCCAGTTAGTTCTGGAGGGTAAAATAGAGGCAAACTCTTAGCTGATTTTTATGTTTCTGCCTTGGGTTACCCATTGAAGATAGAGCCTTTTCTTGATGTCAGGAATGTACCAAGGGGCGGGTATTCTGGAATCCAATTTTAGAATAATGAGCATGTGGTACCAGTGGAACACCCATGAAGAGAGTTGAGTAGGCAGTTGGAATAATGGTAGCTTAGGTGAGAAATCAGAGCTTGATAATTAGATTTGGAAATGATCATAGATTAGTGAAGCCATAGAAATAGCTGTGTTCCCCAGGAGGAATGAGAGAAGGGACAGAGAACAAACTTGGTAAGAACTAGCACTGACCAATGAGTGGAAGAAAACAAACCTGTAAAGATACTGAGAAGGAACATCTGGATAAGCATGTAGGAAATGGGGTGGGCTAGTTTGCTAGGGCTGCCATTGCAAAATACCACAGACTCGGTGGCTTAAGCAACAGAAATCTGCTTCTCACAGTTCTAGAGGCTGGAAGTCTAAAGTCAGGGTATTGGCAGGTTTGGTTTCTCCGGAGGCCTCTCTTCTTGGTTTGTAGGTGGCCTCCTTCTTGCTGTGAGTTCACATGGCTTTTTCTCTGTGTATTCACAGCAGCATCCCTGGTGTCTCTTCCTCTCCTTATAAGGACATTAGTCACATTGGGTCAGGGTCCTACCGTCAAATATAGTCATGTTGGGTAGGGCTTCAACCTGTGCATGTTGGGGGATACAGTTCAGTCCATACCATGGGGATACAATAGCAACATGGCAGTCAAAGGAAGGAGGTGACATGCTAGTATCCAAGGCACTAGACAAGGAAGGTTCCGATTGAAATGTGCCCATGAGTTTTGCTGGTTGCAGACAAGGTGTGAGCTAAACAAAAGGACTTTCCACTGGACAAGGGGCTGCAGTGGCTGATTAATGAGTGAGAGATGAGGAAGCAACAGCAAAGGGTGGTCTGATCATTCCAGAGTCATCTCAAAGTACTAGGGTGACCAGGCCCATCAGCCACCTGATCAGTTTATCATAGAGTGGAGACTCTGGAGCTGGACAGGCCTCATTCACACCCTAGCTCGGATCCTTACTAGCCCTGTGACCTTGGCCAAATAGTTAATCTCTCTAAACCTCAGTTTCTTAGCTGGGAGGTGAAGAGTAACGTAGTATTGTGAGGATGTGCTCCAAAATGTTAAGGGATTATCTTTGGGTGAAAGGGTTAAGGATCCTTTTTATTTTCTGCCTTTGGCTTATCTGTATTTCAGATTTTTTCTACCTAAAGTTAACATACATTACTTTTGTAATTTAAAAAAGTTATGTTTTCTCCAAAAGAAACTATTCATGCTTTCTGTAAACGTGTGGCAGTTTCTATGAATATCTGTGATGAATTGCAAACAAGGAAATGGATTAGAGAGGGACTCTCGTTTTTCCCTCTAGTGAAGACAAGAAACATACGTTGAGTACTGCAGGGCACAGAATGGGGTTCACAGTTGAGAAAACAATCTGTGCTTTCAAGGACTTTACAATTAGTGGGGTAGAATTCCCCCAAATAAATGAGTAACGGTAATGCACTCCATGCCAGAACAGGACAAACATTAAAAAATAGGTTAAATAAACTAAATGCTTCTGGGGTTCTCCCTGGGGGAGGAGGGATGACATTAGGCTGGAGGAATCACAAAATGTTTCCTGGAAGAGGTAGCATGCTGGATGACCTGAAAGGTGGGGAGCGTTCCCTCACAAGTTCACTGTTGTCTCAGTGCTATTGGTCTGCTTCACAATGGAAGGAAAATTGGCCCAGAGATAAGAGATAAGGATGCAGAACGACCAGTTCACATGGAGAGGAATCTCCCTGTCCACTGCTTTAGTTGCCAGTAACCTCAACAGCCATATGTCAGAAAGCACAGGGGAGTCAAAAGTTCTTGCCTCATCACAACCGGGAGATGCAGGACTTACAGTAACCATATTTTGATCCAGTCCAGTTGTTTTCTGTGTGTGTGTTCAGAGTTTGTAAAACTGGAAAAACGAAGATATTCCAGCTGTTTAACTTTCATTCCAGTTGGTTTTTATTGTTTTACAATTTGATGAGAACTTAAAAATTACCTTCCTTGTTTTTCAAACCCTGAGTCACACTTTTATCTTTTTGTTTCCATCTGCAAAAGGCCCAGTTTTTGTGATTGTATCTTAACTGCCTGTGTGAATACACAGAAAATTATATTAAGTTAAATATACAACTATATGTGAAGACCATGGCTTAAGGGTATCAGACTGCTCTTTCAGTGAGAATTCCTAAAGGAAGTTCATATTGACAAATTTGTAAGATTGTCAAATTGCAGTATACACGAGTTTACGTGTCTCTGATTGCACTTCAATGCTCTTTGAAAGATGAGTTTGCACTTGGCAATGCCAAAGTCAGACTCTCAGTTTCACAGGAGATTGAGGATGAAATTGGAAATATGAAAGGCAAACAAAATTAAAATCAACATTAGTCTTATATGATGACAGAGACCACCAGTTAAATATTCCACCCTGGAATCAAATACCTCAAACCTGGCCTCTAACAGTGTAAAATATCTGTTCTTTGCAATAAATATAGAAAAGAAGGCCTTTGGAATCAATTGGGCATTTATTTGCCTCAGTGTTTCTGGGAGTAAGGAAGTGTATGTATACTGTCCAGAGGAACTGGGTGAATTTAGAAAAAAAGAAAAACAAAACCAAACCACAGACTTCTCCATTTTTAAGAAAAGGAAGTAGTATGACATCATCCTCGGCTAAAATCTAGCCTGTTTATATCTCAGTTTGTTAGGTAATAGAATGCCTTTTCCCGAGTTATAAAATAATTAGGATGATTAAGTACAATTTTCTTCTGAATCTTGATTACTTCATTCGTTCATTCATCCAACATATGTCTATTAAACACCTATTCTGTGCTAGGTCCTGGGAATACAATAGTGAATGGAGGAAAAGATATAATTCCTGTCCTCAAGAAATTTGGACTTGATTTGGGAGAAGGGAAAGGAGGTGTAGTAAGTGCTAAAAAGGAGAGGCATATGGTGCCAAGTGGACCCATAATAAAATGTCTATTCAGGGACTTCCCTGGTGGTGTAGTGGTTAAGAGTCTGCCTGCCAATGCAGGAGACATGGGTTCGAGCCCTGGTCCAGGAAGATCCCACATGCCGCGGAGCAACTAAGCCCGTGAGCCACAACTACTGAGCCTGTGCTCAGGAGCCCGAGAGCCACAATTACTGAGCCCGTGTGCCTGGAGCCCATGCTCTGCAACAAGAGAAGCCACTGCAATGAGAAGCCCGCGCACCACAATGAAGAGTAGCCCCCACTCACCGCAACTAGAGAAAGCCCGCACGCAACAATGAAGACCCAATACAGCCAAAAACCTAAATAAGTAAATAAATAAATAAATTTATTAAAAAAAAAAAAGTCTATTCAGGGAGGTCAGGGAAAGCTTGCCCATCAAGGAAGTCATGATTCACCCAAGGAAAACCAGGAGAGGGCTGGGTGGAAGGAAGGACAGAGGAAGGGAAGTGTGCCCCAGGGGAAGGGGGGAGGCTCTGTGTGGGAGGAACACAGGGGTGCATTCTAGGAATGTGGAGATCCTCTCATTGGGAGAGGAGAAACCCAAGGTTACAAGAGAGAAGGGGCTCAAGGCACCTTCAAGGATCTCATTTCTATCCTCTGTCTCAAGAGCAGTGGGAAGCCATCAAATGATTTTAATAGAAGGGTTGGTATAATCAGGTTTGCCTTTTGAAAATTTGACTTTCGCTAGGTTTTGAGAAATTGAGTGAAAAGGCCCAGAATGGCCCTGATTGGGGGTGAGTGGCTGGGAGACTCCTGCTCAAGGGGCGGTGGTGGCATGGGCAGGGCCTGTGGAGGAAATGGGGAGAAACAGATTTTGAACTCAACTTTCCTCCTTTGCTCAAGTGGCTTTGGCAAGGAGGTTGGTGGGAAGGAAGATACCCAACCCTGCTGATTTCACCCCACTTCCTGCATCCTAAATTCAAGAGCTAGGAAGTGGTCTTTTCCTAAAAGTCAGCTTCTGTGTTGGGTGGAACAATGGAGACAAGACTTAACTTCCAGGATCAAGCAAAAGAACTCTCAGATTGACAGGGAAGATTTCAGGGGTTGGGTTTCCAGGGAGAGCTAGTTGCCTTTATTCCCAGTAAGCCTGGCCACCTGCCTCTGCAAACAAGCTTTGTCTCAGATAAAGGAGTGTATTGTGTAACCTGCTGGAAGATCTCCTGACCAGAGAGAGGGCTATAGTGAATCTAACTCTTTGAGGGGGCTGGAAGTAGGATGAGCATATGAGTCAATATCCCACCAAGACACATGGGAAAGAGACAGGGGGTTCTGTTAATAATTCAACTTTGAACCAGATGTACACCAGGATAGTTTGGGGGCAAACCTGGTCACCTTAGCAAGAAGAGAAAGTTGAAAGTTCGTCCTGTTCTGCTCCCACCGATGTCCCCTTTTGCAGGGGAGGGGCTCAGAGTTCTGTCCCTTCACAGGCAGTGTTGGAAGGCAAACCCTGGCACTTAGCTGACTCCCAGGCCACTTTTACTTTCACACTTTCTGCCATACCTGATACATTCTGAAGATAACATTTCCCATTACCATTATCACTCTGGGATGGCTTGTCGTTTATAATTGCTCACTGAGTCACCCCCAGGAAGAAAGAGGCGGCTCAAAATGGGAGGCACCACCTAAGAGCTTATCAGAAATGCTGCCTCTTAGATGTACTGAAGCAGAATCTGCATTTTAACAAGATTTTCAGGGGGTCCATGAGCACATTGAAGTTTGAGAACAGACTTCTGGACTTCCACCTACAGTAAAATAAACATTTTACAATGTGATGGTTTAGGCATACACAATTGAAACAAAGTTTAATGAGGAAATACTTTTACTACTTTACTTGAAAAAAAAAAAGTGCTCACAACTTAGACTTCAGCATCCACTCTTGGGTCGCCACTTGGAGTTTGAAAACCAGCTCTGAAGCACTTAGGAACAGCCCGAAGAGGGTTGTGGGGAAGGGGAGGATGCTGGTGGGGGCGCTTTGGAGAGCGCAGACACTCTCTGCGTTCAGTGACTTTCTGGAACGTGTGCACTTAGTGCTCCGTAGTCAATCTTCGGAGCGGGAACGCGCGAGGCCGCTGAAAGTTTGCCAAAGCCCCGGAGGGGCCGGTCCCGGGGACGTGATTGGCAGCTGCGAGGGAGGGCGAGGACCGGGAGCCGAGACGGGGAGCAGGCTCGGGGCGGCGAGAGGTCCTGCCCAGCTGTTGGCGAGGAGTTTCCTGTTTCCCCCGCGGCGCCCGGGCGAAGTCGTGAGTCACTCGCGCGCCCGACCCGACGACACTCCGCGCGCGCACCCGCCGGCCGGGCCGGCCTCCCGCGCAGCTCCCCTCGGCCGCCGGGCCCCCCGCGCCTCGCCCACCGCCACCCTCTGCGGCGCCACATCTGGCCGCACCGCTGCCCCGCGCGGGTCCGCAGGGCGCGGCGCGGAGGCGCGGCGTGCGCGCTCGGGCCGGTCTATGCGGAGCGGCGGGGGCTGCCATGGGCCGGGGGCTGCTCGGGGGCCTGTGGCCGCTGCACATCGTCCTGTGGACACGCATCGCCAGCACGATCCCGCCGCACGTTCCCAAGTCGGGTGAGTGGCCCCCGCCCGGGCTTGGCGCCGGGGTCCCCGGGGCCCCGCCGGGCTGCGCTTGACAGTCGGCCCGGGAGGCGGGCGGAAGCCGGGACGTGGCCCCGGTGCCCGCGCCCCAGCACCCTGCGCTGGGACGGGTGCGTTTTTCTTTCCAAAGACTAGGAAAGTAGTCTCGGCGGGGGCGCGGGGCGCGCCCGGCCCCCTTTGTGCGGGCAGGAAGGGCGCTGCGTCCCGGGCCGCCCCCACCCCCGGAAAGGGAAGTTTGAGAAGTTGGTGATCGGCGGAGGCAGGACGCGGCCCGGGCGGCCTCCGAGCGAGCGGCGGGCACACCTGGTCCCCGGCCCGGGATCGCCCAGTGCCCCGAAAGGGCAGGGCCCCCATCCTCAGCTCTTGCCCAGGGCCACATGCCCCCGGACCTGCTTTTTGGCCCGGAGTTGCTGTAGCAAAGTTTCAAGGAGAAGGGCGATTGCCAAAGGAAACTTGTCTCGCTCCACTGCAGGCTGGCGTGGATGCGGCAGGGAGTGGGGCTTGTCAGGTGGAAGGCGGAGTATTATTTACTGAGTGCCTGCTAGGTGTTAGGTGCTGGAGATGTTGCCTGGAGCAGGACAACCCCGTCTTGCGGTCTTGAAGGTTCTGTGCAATTGTTTGGTGTAAATGAAACCGGAAGGGTTAAAATCATAAATCCCCCTGCCCACCTGATCTTGGTGTCTAGGAGGTTTTGAGGGGAGAAAAATGCAGGAATTGAACTCTTAAGTATTTGTTATGTAAAGTACCGAACCCCTGAGACCTTAGAAGTTAGAAATTTTGTAGCTCTTTGCTACAGAACTGAGAACCTGCATCTGGGGTCTGGTAATGGAGTCTTTGGAGTTTTGGGACCTTTCTGGGCCTCAGTCTCCTCATCTGTGAAAGGACATGGTTAGATTTGGATCATTTTACGTTCCCTTCATCTTTAACATCTTTTGTCTCTCTACTCCTGTTTGGTAACTTGGAGATGCCCTGTGTGGATTTGGGATGAAATGTGGAGGATCTGACAGCCTCCGTCACTCTGAGGCACACATTCTGTTTACCAAGGGCCAGAGGCAGACTTACCTTTGGTCTTGTCTAAAAGAAATATGGACCAGTTTCTACACGGGACATTTCACAGTTCTTGAAGTGGATTGAGAATTTTTGAAAGTTATATTTTTTTACTGAAGGTGGCATGGAGATGGGAGTTTTCAAGATAATGAGGAAGGACTATTGTAAACAAAAAAATCCTAACACAAATTTGAGTTCTACAGTCTAATAAAGTTCCACTGTTTCATCCTTGGAAGCTTTCTTACTTTGCAGTACCAGATGTTCGACTCTCTGATTATATACCAAACTCTTAAGAACTGAGTTATATTTTGCTAATATTTTAAACGGCACCCTTAATTTTCAGTGTACCTTAAAAATCGTTAAAACTTTGGTTTTAGATTACGAAAGAAGGAAATTAGCGGGCCCTGATTCTGTTAGTCTTTGCTTAGGAGGATAAGATTTATGATTTGCAAATTCCAGACTCAGTAGTTCATGAGTCAATCTCAGTTCATCTATATACACACTTTTAAACAATTAGCTTAAAAGCCAACTGGCTTTTTACTTGGGCTTTTAAACAGTGTTACAAAAGCCACAGATTTCATATTTTTATGGAATTAAAGCCACAAAATGGTTGAACTAAGGAATCATTTTGGATTAGTATTCATGTGAAATTACATTTTGAAGATAGTTGAAGGTCAAAGGTAGCTATAATGGAGGTGGGAAACCTAATTCCACTTGCATTTCATTTTCTATGGAAGTAAATGGTTTCAGGATTTTCCTAACGTAATTGGTAATCTGTCACTACATTTTTCAAAATATATTAATGCATGGTAAGATAAGAGGAAATGAGATTGTTCACAGCCTTCTCTTAGGTTACTTAAAAAATCCATCTTATATTTAGTATATTGACAAGTGAGCCAAGGACTTCAGTATAAGAGCAAACTTCACTAAGATACATACTTAAAGATATTTTAGTTTTTGTTTTTGACTTAGTAGATTCACTCTTCCTAAATGCCCAAAATTAAGCAATTGCTCTTTGGGGGAAAACTCTAAATGTTTGACAACTCTTCAGATCTGAAAACTATAACTTTTACTTTTCGAATACCTAACAGGAGATCCTTGTTGAGGACTCAATGTTGGTAAAAGTGTTGTACGGATAAATTTCTTCCCCCAAATCACTGCTGATTTTGTCAGGGTTCTGGAAACTGCTAGGTCCAGAATTTGATCTTTGGTCTGTTTGCTTTTGTTCCCAGAAAGCACATTTTTTTACCTCTAGGCCATTTATTTTTAACCAGTTATGGTTTCTATAAGATACTCATCACATTTTGGATTCCTTGCCTTTATTTATTTATTTATTTATGTATTTTTGACCACGTTGGGTCTTAGTTGCTGCGCACGGGCTTCCTCTAGTTGCGGCGAGTGCGGGGGCTACTCTTTGTTGCGGTGCGCGGGCTTCTCACTGCGGTGGCTTCTCTTGTGGAGCACGGGCTCTAGGTGCATGGGCTTCAGTAGTTGTGGCACACGGGCTCAGTAGTTGTGGCGCACGGGCTTAGTTGCTCCGTGGCATGTGAGATCCTCCTGGACCAGGGCTCAAACCCGTGTCCCCTGCATTGGCAGGCAGATTCTTAACCACTGCGCCACCAGGGAAGTCCCTCCTTGCCTTTTTTTCAAGGTAACACCCCACCTTGAAATGATGAGTCCTCATTGCTGTCTGTGGAGCCGGCATACCTGCTACATGGTCTCCATTTCAGTTATCAACACAACTTTAAAAATTTTCTTTTTTTTAACCATATTTTTCCAATTAAGAATGACACTTCATTGGTGCCATTGCAGAAAGTGGCCATTACCCATTTCTTTCTTCTCAACAGTATCTATAGAATGTCACTTTTTGCCAGGCGGGAGGCTCAGACCTGGAAACAGTATTCTGAGTGAATAAGACAGGTCTGGTCTTTGCCTCCGTTGAGTCTAACATATGGGGGGGGGGGGTGGTGTTGAGGCCCAGAGAAGGATGTATATTTTAACCCTGTGTACTTGGAAGCATTATTGACTCTAGACCCCTTTGTCAAAAGCCCACTCTGTTGGGTGTTGAGTGTTTCCTTCCATTCCCTCCACTGTCCCTCTGAACGTGTTTTTCATTGATCTATTCTTTTCTGTGCCTGCCTAATTCCGGGCCCCCAGTTGGGCCACCTCACTTTTGTTCAAGCTGCTGTCTGTCTGGAACTCCTGCTACCCTGGATAATTTAGATTCATCTTTTAAGACTTGACTTAAGTGTCATTCTTAAGCAAACCTGCTTTCAACGCCCTGGGTGGAGCTAAAGGTTCCCTCCTCCCGGGGACAGGCCTCTCTTTTCGCTGCTAACAATAGTAAGACAGAATTAGCTCTTGATGAGACTCCCTTACCCATTCTCTCAAAGGCACTGGGTTTGTCCCACTCATTTCTCTGTCTCCAGGGTCTCTGGCAGTGCCTGGCATATCACTTAGCACCCAGGAAATGCTGAGCTGAGCCTCCGTTCATCCTCCTAGAGGCACTGAAAGTCAGTCGAGCATTTCCACAACCAGGCAGTCACTATTTGTTGGGTGTTTGGTCTGAATGGTAAAATCTTAACTGAGAATAGTTTGGCTTTGATCTCAATAGGCAATTTGGCTGTTTTATACTGTGTTATTGGTTCTTTTATTCTGATGACCTATGGAAAAAGATGACAAACATGTCAGCTTCTGACAAACATGATGGAAAGCTGCTAGAAGTTTTCATCCAACCTCTTTAGCTGTACATTTGAATTCATGTAGGGCAGTCAAAGCCATTGCAAAACTTTTTCAAAGTCTTACCAAAGACATTTGCCAGTGAATACTGACTCTTCTCTCTCTCTTTTTTTTTTTTTCTAGAAGGTTGTTGAAAGGAGACTTTCATTAAAAATGAAGTGCCAAAATCTAAACTTAGCTTTGAAGTTTCTTTTTTCATCAGGGTCTTCTGTTTTGGTTTATAAACAGTGAAGTGAGTTGGTCTAAGGGAAGTGCAGACCTGGGGCAGCTGCTATCTGCAGAAGAGCAGTGTGGCTATTATTTAGGTCTGATGCAAACCACCGAAACAGTTTAAAATAGGGTGTGGAGGAAAAGTCCTTCCTGGCTACAGCATGACATTATTTAGCCAATTTCCACAGAAAAGCATAACTCTGTCACCTTGTTGGCTTCTGCCCTCGGGGGCCTTCTGTACAGCTTCAGCAGATTAACTCATGATTTTCAGTAGAAATGATTTAGCAGATAGGTATTAGCAGCAAGAACGCTCACCATTTGTTTTGCACTCCTTCTTTCCCTTGTAATATGTTGCTTCCTACCTACTTGTGGCTTCTGACCAAGGCAGGATAACGATGATTCTCCTTCTTGCCTGGCGTGTCATGAGGGTTGGGAAGCCAAGCAGGTAAATTGGCTCATCTCAAGGACAAGTGGGGAGAAGGGAGAAGTAACATTTGAGAACCTGTTCTGAGCCAGCTGCCTGACATTATTATCTAATTTAATCCTCAGAAGAAACCGACAAGATAATTTTCATTACCTTTATTTTATAAATGGAGAAGATAAGAGTCTGCACAAGGCAACTTGACGTTTGCCTCTGTGTGTGTCTGTGTGTTTTCTAACCTTGTCTTCCTTGTGTTCTGCTCGGCCCTTTTCCTTGGTGTATCTGTGTGTATGTGTGTTGGGATGGAAGTTAGGGAGTGAGTAAAGGGATATCATATTCTAGAAAGGGGAACTTACCATCTAATATCCATTCAGTGCCCCTGAGATCATGATTTGCTTTGCTTGCATGATCTGCCTCCTTCCTGATTGTCACCTGATTGTCATTGTCCTACAGAAAATCAGGATAGGGTAGAGTCTCTTTGCCCAAGAAAACTCTGCTGTTCCTAGTCTGATAATGGCGTCATGGTGGTGGGACCCACTGCGGGTGACCTGTGCCTTGACCATTGACAGCAGCTGGACATGCGCTGTTTTCAGAGATATATACTGGCAACCCCAGATTCCAGGCATGTAGGACCAGCATCTGTGTACAGTCCTCGAAGAGCTGCTGGGGAGGGTGGGAAGAGTAGAATTTATCCAGTATCACAAAGGGGGATGATTTTGAAGAGTAGAATTTATCCAGTATCACAAAGGGGGATGATTTGACTTTTAGAAAACTTGTAGGTGGTTAATATTCTTCTCCTCCCAAAAGGATCTGTCTTTTATTTGCCATAATCAGCTTTTTAGGTCTTGGCACTCAACATGGAGCAACTGCCTCCTTGCCTGTGGTCAATTTAGGATCTCCGGCTTGGCCTCTTTAGGGTTTCCTAGCGTCTGTGTTTTGTTCACAGGGCTGAAGCTATAGATCATTAGAATGGACTTAGCTCAGGGCAATTGCATGTGATGGGTGAGATTGTATCTGGGGAAGGCTGCCTGCTCTCAAGATAAGCGACTCGTTTTTATTTTTGCTCCTTTCTGATGAGATATTCCCCCCCCCCCAATTTTTCTGCTCAATTAAAATATAGGCCTAGTATACAGGCAAAAGGAGCCTCTGCTCTGGGATTTAGAGGGCACTACTTTTATTGTTCTCTGGTCAGCCTCTGTCTATGGGGTGAGGAGACTCCTGGGCCTCTGAGTCCAAAGTCTCCCCTTTATAGATCAGTTTCAGGTACCTGGAAACCCAAAATATGCTGCTCAGATGGCCGTGGACCAACTTTTACAGCCTACATGGACCTTTGGACCCATCTTCCTGAGGGCCATTGTAGCCACTGGTCTGTGGGCCTGAGGGGTGGTGAAGGGACAGCTGTGAATGTGTGGGGTGTGGGGGTGTGTGAGTGTTAAAACTTGGGTGTTTTACATGTTACAAGGTCCCTCTTGGTGCCGGATGGAGCAGCCACTGGAAAAAGGAAGGTAGGTTGTTGGCCGGGTCTGGGACAGTGTTTCCCCAGTTCCAGGGCTGGTCTCTGAGCAGGTCAAGAGTTTGAAGTTGAACTTGGTCTTTTCTAAGACGTTATGGAGGTGCATTTGTCAATCAGGGTAGAAGGATAAAACCTATTTTATTGAACAGTTTGTCAGTGTGATTTATAACTTTCAATATTCTGACCTGTGGTCTGTGGGCCACCATTTGTCCCCCCGCCCTGGGTCTTCCAACACTGGGGATTGATCTGCACCAACAACACGCCTTTGCAGAGGTGTTAGGTACAAAATTAGTTATTGTTGATTATATCATATTTTCCCCAGAGTAGAGAGATTGCTCATTAATGAAAAAGCTAAGAGTTTGGCTGTAATCATAGTGTCGTATTTCCTTGGGGAAATTCAGTTTTTCATGGCTTGTCTTTTCCTGCAGGAAACTTCAGCTGTATTCATTTGACTTGTTCTATCCAGGATTTCACTTACACAGTTTCTTTAAGATTTCCCAGTGCCTTGGTTGCATTTTCTCTGGGTATTGGGAACATGAGGCAAGGTGCAGCTTATCTGGACGTCTTCTTCTCTTATTGTAAATGTTTTATTTGAGTGATCCATGGCCTTCTCAAGCCTTTTTAAGGAAACAAGAATATCAGAACAGATAAAGAAGTAAAAAGCTGTTAGGATACTATACAAGGTATAGGATTGTGAAAACTGTGCATCGCAGGGAGCTGGGGGCTTGGCAGAACAACCATGAGTGTCTTTGAAGGAAAATACAGAGTCAGGTTCGTATTTTCAATATTTGCCACTTTATCTGTTAAAGTTGTAAATCGTCATGGAGGATTCATTTGCTGTGGCAGGAAATTCACTCTGCCTCTTTGTGGATGACCGCTGGTGATCCTAAAACTCTGCAGAACTTTCCTATGGAAGGAGATGACAGTGGCTCATGCCCCTCTGAATGGTGTTACTATCTTGAGGAAGCTTCACTCGAGAGATTTTGTGGGCAGGTTTCCTGATAATGCATAGTAATGATTGTAGCTGCACTAACTGCTGCTGCCTGGACCATGCTGAGCACTTCACGTGTGTTATTTAACCTCCAAACAGCTCTGCAAGGTCGACTTCATAATGCTCATTGTAAGTCCTCTAGAGATCAGGGAAATTAAAGCCACTCAATTAGCAAATGATTAGGCTGGGGTTGAACCTGAGATGGTCTGGTTTGGGGACCTAGACCCTAAGTGCTAGGCTCTACTGCACCAGGCTGCCTCGATTGATACAAACCACTTCTCCATTATAGCGTGGGTGCTGGGAGACTCTAGGGGTTAAGAGAAATAATGGTAAGATCCAACATTTTTCTAATGCTTTGGTGTTCTTCATACGTTATCCCATGTAATTTGTTTAGGTAAATAAAATAACGTTTGATCCGTACACCAGGTAGTCAAATGTTAGGCCTGTCTTGTGACCTTGATGGGAAAAATGAAATATACACATCAGGTGATGCAGTCCTGCCTGAATCATGGCATAGTTATGCCATCAAGGAATTTAGTAGGTATTCTGAATAGAACAGGCACTTTATTTGGAAGAATTGGGGGAATTCAAGGATGCATAAGTAGGTGGGGGATATATATGGTGTGCCAAGGTGGATTTACCATGATGTGGTTGGAACCTCAAGGCTTCTCCCTGGTGCAGGCCCCCTCCTGGCTCTGGGAGGGGCCCTGGCAATGTGGTTAACGAGTGTTATCAAGGTAGAGAATATTTAAGACATCTTGCAATGCCCTGAATATTACAGCTCACCTGGAAAAGCAACTTCATAGAGGTTTTCCCAAAACATTTATATGACATTACTTATAATGAGTTATGAAGCTGGAAAAAACTTCCAAGTTATCTCAAGAATAAATTACAAATTCTGATCAACAGTTCTAGAGGAAAGATTGAATTATTTTAAATTTTCCCTAAAGAGAATATCGTGAAATATCATTGGAAGAGGTGATCAAAGAGAATGTAACCAAAAAATGTAGCAATAATATTTCAGAGGTGTATCAGGCAGTTAATTAATAAAAATATTTGTTTTCTTTTAACTTTTATATTTGTGGTATCTGCAGCCTCTTAAAATTTGTAATGTGTAAGCTGCCACTCTAAATTCTAACTATTCTCTTTCATACCTAAATTTCTATTCTTAATTTTTATATTCTTTTTCTTAACGAGTGCCCCTGAAATTTATAAGCTTCGACTTCCACAATACCTGACTACATGCCTAATGGCAGGATTTGCTGGTTGGCTTAGAAAATAAATTCAAAGTGCTCCTCACCGCCAACCCCATCCAAATACTCTGGGGTCTGCATTGTTACATCACCAAACCAAAACGCTTTTTTTTTCCCTAACCTCTTCATCATTTTCCTAGTTTAGAGGCCCCATACCAAACAGAAAAGAAGTTGCAAATGTGTAATGATCACAAAACCTTGATCTTGAATTCTCTAATCCAGCTCTGACCCTTAGTTTGAGATTAAGAATCTGCCTCGGAGACAGCTGGTGAAGATTAAACCCTGTCATACTAGCAATCAAGGTGTCTGGGGGACCTGGTTACCTCCTTTGGTCTCCCTGGGTCTCATTTTTCTTCTGTGTATAGTGACAAGCATTGAACTAGATGAGATTTTTACCTTTTTATGTTCCCAAATGTTTAATTCTGGATGTTAGTAAAGGAAATCATTGTTGTTGACTTAGAAAACATAATCCTTAGCTAATCAAAATAGAAAACTATCGAAAGTCATCACAGGTTGGAACTAACACATACCACAAACATCCAATTGGAGTTTGTTGGAGACAACTGCTGTTTAAAAAAGAGAGAAGCCACGTTTATTTTGGAATGTTCCTAGTGCAGGTGCCTGAGCAGACGTCCTAACTAAAGGGCATGTTTACTGCAGCTCCCACTTTCTCCTTGCTGAAGAAAGGCTGTCTTGGTTTGGGTGGGAATACCATTTCCCTCTGGTTAATTACGGTGTTTGCATCCTCTCCTTTCTTTGAGCTGGTGAGAATGTCTGTGAAGGGTTTTCCTAAGTTAGAGAATTATGAAATGCTTTGCTATGTCTAGGAAAAGAAAGAAAGCCCTAAAGGAGCGTCTGCGTTTCTTTGGGAAAAAAAGGAAACTTGTCTGAATATAGTCTTGTCTTGCCTTTCAAAAATTTCTCCACCTCTTTTCTTAAAATATTCTCAGAGAAGACAGAATTTGCTCCACATTGGCAGTTTTCAGACTGCTGTTTTAGGCAGGGGAGTAACTGTGAGTCCTATAATCGCATTTGTATAGTCAGCAGTGGAGGACTCTTCTAACTATTGCTTTGAATGACGGTCTTGTTGCTACAGCTCACGTTTATGTTTTATTCTCTAAAACCCAGAGTATTAGGCAAAAAAAAAAAAAAAAAGAGAAAGACCATATGTGAGAAGGGACAAAAACACCCAAGAGTAACATTTTGTATTCACTATTCTGGAATCCCTTGAAGTTCATTGTTCCTAAAATACTTTCTAACACTCTCAACACACCCTGGGCACTCTTACTTTTTTTCTTATAATTTCTTTCTTGTCACCTCCTATTTATTCTAATGAGCAGCGGGCCAGCCAGCCTTTTCCTCTGTTGCCCTCTTCTGTTTTCCATCCCCTCCTCCTGCAGCCCTGCTGGCTCTACTTTCTCACTCTCCAGGAGCCTCATTCTCCTTTTCACATCTACTTTTTATGACTTAGAGTATGCCTTGAGGCCCGAATCTTGAGCTCAGAAATGATGCCTTTCTACCATCCCCTGATAACAGCCACTAAAGATGCTCCAGCACTTTACTACTCAAAGGGTGGTCCAGCCGCCAGCAGGATCCGCGTCACTGAGGGTTATGGGAAATGCAGAGTGTCGGGCCCCTCCCCAGACCTATGGCATTGAATCTGCATTTTAACAAGACCCCCGAGTGATTCGTGTGTGCATTGAAGTTTGAGAAGCACTGTTGTAACAGCATGAAAACCTTTCCACAGGGGTGTCAAGTGCAGAGATTTCAGTGTGTCAGGTCAGACTTGTTTCTGTCACTGAGGAAGAGAAGGATTCAAGGAAGGGTAGCTGCCCATTTTATGAAGGTGCTTCGACTCCTCCTCAGCTACAGGGCCCATTTTAACTGGGGGTAAGTAATGCTCTAAGGCTAGCAGGAGAGAGATTTGCTGAGGGCGAGTCAGTTAACGAGTGGGTTTTAACCCATCTCTTTTCCCAAAGCATCCTTCTAGGCTGCTTCCTCCACTCAATGTCCCTTGACCACCAAGTGTAGCTCCCAGGAATCCTTTTCTCTGCTGAACTCACACCATTCATCATGTTTACTCCTTAGGTGTTTAATCACAGACCACCTTGACATCTGTAGGCCTTAAATCAGTTTGGAGCTATTACACCTCGGCATTTCTTAAAATATGTTGCACTCCCTTGTATGCAAAGTATGTCTCCAATAAATTACTGAATTAATGTCAGGATTTTCAGGAAGTGGTTCTACTTTTCAACATTTAAAAAAAAAATCTTCTTCTTTTGTCTTGAGAATGTTATTTGGTCAGTGCTCAGTGAGGACTCAATTTTTCTTGAATCCTTCAACATTAATTTTAGACTGTTCTGAGAGCCCCATGGCTGGCTTTCTCACTGATGAGCTTCTGTATTTTACTCAACATAAGGCCATGTTTGCACCTCAGTTACTTTTGTCTTCAAGAATTATGGGTCCCTGTCAGTTGCAACAACCGGTTCTCACAACTACTTTCTGATTTTTCCAAATAATTTTATTTCCTGACTTTTTTTTTTTCTCTTGACATCTTACTTGGCAAAAACAAAGACAGAAAATACTTCCCATTGCAACCTGGTCTCATGTTGCTTCCTGTTTCATCAGATCTCAACTTCAACTTATCAGAATAACTTTCAGATTTTAATACCTAGAATCTCTTCATCAGACATTATTTACAACAGGAACATAGTTACAGGAAATGCAGTTTTGCTCTTATATTATGCTACCACAATGCAAGTCTGAGCTCCTGTTTTCTGTCATCTGTAAGGATCTCCTCGTTGGTTTCTGCCCGTGGACACCCTTCATCTCTTCAATACACAATACGTCGCCATCAGTTAACTCTGCCCCTCAGATGTCACGTTGAATAGGTGACCTGCTGGAAGCCTTCTGGGGATCCTCTGCATGGATCCTAGGTGACTGCGTGGCCCTTGCTTCCTTTTTGAGGTCAGGGCATCCCTGGCTCCTAGGACACAGAGGAGGGCCCCAGCGTAAGTTAGATCACCGGAGGCCTGGACGGTGCCAGCCTCTCCCCCAGCCCCCTTTCTGCCCTCGTGCATCCTCAGGCCCTGGTTTTACTCAGCTTTTCTAACCTGTGACTCCTCTGCTCCCCACGATTTTCCCATTCTCTCTTCATGCCCTACAGCACCTCTGTTCCTTTGAGCCAATGCTTGGCCGAACCCCACTTCTTCTGTCAGGTCTGCAGTTGGATTTGTCCTATTTCTCCCCTTCACAGCCTCTCCATCAGGCCTGGCTTCCTCTCGGGCGGCCCTGGTGGGCAGCTCCCTGTGGCTGGACGTGTGTGTGTTTTAACTCCCTTCCTAGGAGGAAAGCTCTTTGAGGGAGAACAGTCTGTCTGATTCTTCCCTGGCGCTCAGCATGCATTGTCACTGAAAGATTGTTGCTGTTTGGAATTCGTTGCTTTTAAAGGCCAGGGACGGTGCTTATAAATGCAACATGGGGGTGACAAGATTTTTTTTTTTTTTTGCTAGACTGCCTGCCTTTCCCCCAAGTGTGTTGTCAAGGGCTTTGTTATTTATAGCCACGTGTGGTGGTGTGTGAGAGAACCGTGGGCTTGTGGGAAATCTCGAACGTTCTGATTTGTGTAAGTTGCCCTTTACAGTGGAGGTTTTCTGCGTGTTCAGCCTTTATTTTCTGTGAATTCAGGGGAGCTGCAGTCTGTGGGTGGGGAGGGCTGTTGTTTTTCCATCCATCACAGCCTGCCTTTGATTCATTTATCTTCTTGTGTGCATCTTTTAGAGGGCTCAACGTGTTATGACTGCAGAGGCCAGGAAAAGTCAGAAAGCAAATCACACCACCTGACCTAGGATGGTGTTTTTTGTTTGGTTTTTTGGTGTTTTTTGTTTTTTTTTTTGCCAGTCCTGCCTTTCATTTTCTGACTCGCAGGTTATTTCCTGTGTTGGGATGGCTGGAGAAGGGGCCGTTGAATAGGGGGGTATTGGGGCAGTGGAGAGCGGCTGAAGACATCCTTCCGCCTGCCTGATGCAAGACATCCCACATACAAGGGGACTCCTGGTTGCACTTTTGGGCAAGCCCTGGTAAAACAGCACATGCTCAGGAGACTTAGGCAGGAAGGCTGCCTGAGGTGGGCGCTTAATATGGATGGGTCTCCAAAGAAGTCCTGGAAGGTCTCAGCACCTCCGTCACTGTGGCCTCCACAGCCCCCTGCTGTCTAGACTCCATCACTACTGCGCTTCCTTGGTCAGCACGGCTTCCAGACACGCCTCCCCCCCCTTCCACCTGAGTCATCACCCCTGAACACCCCTCTGTGGAAACTCTGGGGCAGACTTCATAAAATTATGTAGACATGCATTAGCAATGCCCTCTCTGCTTTATCCATGGGGGAAAAGGAGGCGAAATAAGAAATTTGTGTCTTAATGTTTCTGTGGCACTGACTAGGCAGAAAATACTTTTTTTTTTTTTAATTTAATTTAATTTATTTTTTTATACAGCAGGTTCTTATTCGTTGTCTATTTTACACACATCAGTGTATACATGTCAGTCCCAATCTCCCAATTCATCCCACCACCACCTCCCACCCCACCACTTTGCCCCCTTCGTGTCTATACGTTTGTTCTCTACATCTGTGTCGGCAGAGAATACTTTTAGTTTGATGTACTGTTGGTGAGCTCTCAAAACTGTTGAAAACATGAATCTTCCAAGATTTTGATGGTGGTGTTGGTGGGGATGTGTGTGGCAATTATAGAATCACTTATATTTATTCAGCACTTTGCAAAGCAGTTTGTCAAACTCAGAGTGTTTCCTGTTACCAGTTTGTGAATGAGATGCTTCTCATGTCTTCAGGGCCCAGGAGGGAATCTGGTTTCTTAACAGTTCAGTGGTTACTTCTTGAATAACTGTTGGAGCCCCAACAAACTTGAACCCCCTCTGCTCTAAGCCTATTGGCTTTGCTTTTCTTTTGTGTAAAAGCAATGGACTGAATGTTAGGTGTCTATGTTACTTGTGTTCTGCCAGTCAAAGCAGTTTTGTTCTTCTCTGTATGTCTTTATTTACACATTTAGCTTTAAGTTCTGGAAAATGAAGCCCCAGACAGTACTTGACCTCTGATACAATGGTCTGTTTTGATGATGACCCGTACTCTAAAATAATTTATGTTCAGGAGAGTTTTTGGAGCAAGCCCCTGAAAAGTCTTGGCACTTTTCTTAAATCATCTTCCCGGGTTACACAAGAAGCCCATGGAAGCAGACATGGCCATCATGCTTTCTCAGTTGAAGGGTCTTGAAGTTATAAGAAAACCAAGAGATGAGGGTGGATAGTTGAGGATTGTGCTGGTTGAAAGCAGCCGCATAAACCTCAGGACACTACTGGCTTGTGTGCCTTTTATCAGCAGCGACCAGGGCTGCAATGGAAGGACCCTATTTCAGTGAACATTTCTGCCAACCGCCTTCTGGTGCGTATCTCTTGGGAACATATACTGTGTCTTTCATTGTTAAAATAGCTGTTAAATGAAAATTAAAAGCACAACAAACGTTGTAAAACTAGTCATTTACTTACTTGTCCAGGAAGATGGAAAACTAGTGCCAGGGAAACAGAAAAGAGAAGTGATTTGAATAACTTTACTATCATTGAGACTGATGGGGGAAAGAACACCAGTGGAAAAAATCTAGTCAGATAACTTTGAAGAAAACATATTGACCATGTCTGATTATAATAGTTTTTTAATAATCCCATACGTTCATAGAGTGCTTTGTTATCTGTAAAACACTTTCCCTTGCCTGTCACCTGTAACCTTGGAAACAACCCTCTGAGATGAGTCTAGTTATCCCATTTGACATACGTGGAAACGGAGGCCCAGAAAGGTGAAACCACCCGAGGCATCATAAAGTGTCATTTGTCTTTTCATCATTTTACTGTTTTTAGTCATTGTATTCCCTCGCCGCTTAATTTCTAAGTAAATATAAGATCAAAACTCTGGTCCCATTGTGTTTTTATGTTTCCGTAACAAAAGAGGGGACGGAAGGGTTGGCATCAGAAGCCTCGTTGTTTTGCCTTGAACCTGAGAAGCTGCATTTAGGACTGGAGCATTACCTTCTGCCAGACATTTCTTTGAGGGTTTTGTCCACCAGTCTTACTGGAGTTCAGACTATGTCGTGAGTCATTTTCTTTTTCCCCTTTTCTTGTGGGGACAGTTTCTCTTTTAAACACCATGCGGTCTGCTTTCTGAGGGTTATGTCACCATTATCAGGAGGCAGATGTTGCCATTTATAAAAACCTGTGGCCATTGCCCCAGTCCTGTAGGTTTGCTCTTCCCCAGAGCTTCAAGGTGCATGACATGGTCAGGGGTATGGGGGTCTTTATGTAGGAAGGCCCAGAGGTGAAGGACTGTCTGGGGTTCCTTCACAGATCTTCTTAAAGATGGATGTCTGAAAAAGATGGAGGGAAGAACAGAATTGTTTAGACTGGCAGAACACGAGTGACATTAGACATGTAATGTTTGGTCAAATTACTTTGATATTAAAAAAAAAAAATTACTTTGATATTAAAGAAGTTATACCTTGAGGAGTAGCGAAGACTGTGCCTGTGACTGTGACATTTTGAAAGGATTTGGTAAAAAAATAACCTCTTGGCAGAAGCATTATTCAGGCTGCCAGCACGCAAAGCTAATTTAGATTCCTGCTTCCTGCACCGTGCTCTATATAAATGTTATTTTCCCCACAACATAAAAAAAGAAGTTGGGTTGTGTTGTTGTTTTAATTAATGTCGGTTAAGGAAACGCATTGAAGCAGCCCTGTCTGTCACATGGACCTCTTTTTCTCCCCCACCAGATCCGTCGGGATGACTTCCTGGACTCGGGACCACAGATCATTCTGATCCTTCCTCCTCAGTGAATGTTTCCTAGAACAGATGAGCTTCTTTACATAATGACTGGGTTCATGAATTTGTATTATAATTGGAGAGATTTTCTTCAAACTATAATACATTTCAGTGTTACCTTTTATGCACTTTCTTTTTTAAAGGGATTTTGTAGTAAATCCTCTGGAATAATGCCTTTTATATAATCCTTTTAAAAATTATTGTTTTTACATACTGATTCCTGTTAATGCAAATGTAATTGTACGAAGGAAAATACTCACATTTTGAACATTTCAGAAATGATCCTTTTTTAGACCTATCATATAGATGGTACTCAATATATGTTTGTTTAAATAGAATGAAAAAGAAAAACATCCCAAAGACTAGGAAGAGAAATTACGTTGCAGGAACATGTTGACTTAAAACTTATCTTTTGTGTGTGTTTTATCTACTTAGCTTTGTGATTTTCTGAAGGAAAAGCTTATCTACAACTGTTAACTCTGATCTAAGGAACTGTGTATCTTATTAACTTCTTTGCTAGTTTCTCTAAAGGGAGATACACTTTCTCACGTTCGTCTCCTTGAACTCGCTGTTCATTTTGCCTCATGGGGTCAGAACACTTGAGAAATTCAGCTTTCTCAGGAAGCCTGCTCCTCAGATCTTTCAAACAGACCTTCCTTTAAGCTTATTGTCCCCTTGGTGATTGGCAGAGGATTTCCACCCTTTAAATGATAGTAACTTGTAAAATCTGTGCTTAAAAATTAATCTAAAAATGATCTTCCTGGAAGGAATTTGTACAATAGCAACCGAATGCCTTGGGGCCATTGTGTTTATGATCCCTGCCTCATCCCAGAAAGATTTTTTATGAGTCACATAAGATTGCTTGGGTTGGACTTGACCCTACCTGTATACATTTATAATAAGGTACAGTATTAATGCAGTCTGTGATTTTCCTAACAGCAGGCCGAGTGGGGAAACATGGCTGGTAGACCTGGCACCTCTGTCCGGTACTGCCATGCCTCTGTCTCTACGCCCTAAGTTTGTCCCCAGTGAGTTCTTCACTCCATATAGAATAAATCCTCCCTGAACAGTATTTATTTTTTTAATTCTGGCTGCACATTAGAATCATCTAAGGAGCTTTTAGATGCCTGAGCCAAACCCCTAAAAGTTCCGATTCATTTGCCCTGGGGTCGGGCCCTGGCATCAGTATTGTTTCAAAAGATCCCCAGGTGATTCTCATGTGGAACCCACTCAGCTAGGTTACAAATGGAGAATTTGACCAAGGGGCTTACTTGATGTCTCCTAGCAAAGAAGTACCATTTTTCAGGTTCAAAAGCTCACATCTTCTGACTTTAAATCCTGTATAACAAGAGCAAGGTTTTGTTATAGAGCTGTAGGAGAATCAAAATCCCTTTAATTCTGGAAACTCACCTGCAGAGTGGGGTAAATACAGGCCTACCTCACCATAAAGGTGGTTAAAAGTCAAGGCCAAAGGAGGCAGAACTCTCTGGGTTGGGTTGGAGATTGATGACCTTCCAAAGGGGGAAATGGTTGACCTGCATCTGAAGGGCTAAGTACCACTCAGTGGCACCACTGTCCATTTGTTAGCCGGAGTCACGCTTCTGCGTTTGCCGCAAGGAAACAGGGGAAGCTGGGAAGACGCCTGCCTGTGGTGTGTGCCCGCCGAGCACACAGAGGCCGACCTCCAGCGCCCAGACCGCAGCCAAAGTGGGCATCAGGCCTCCTTGGAGAAGCCATTCTCCTGGTCACAGTCAAGCTCACAGCTGCTGGCAGAGGCGCTGAACTCTTTCCGGGGCCTGGGCAGGCACCTTGGGGGTGATCCCTTGGCCTTGCACAAGTAGATCTTGGGAGAAGGTAGAAATGCCAGGGGTGAGGAAGGCAGAAGGCGTTAACATATCAAAGGATTTCTGATAATGGGTTTTTTAGCAGAAAGGTAATCAGATTATGGGGGCCTTCAATGCCAGGCCATGTTGTTTAGGCTTAATTCTCCAGTCACTAGCAAATCATAAGTAGGGGCATGTCATCCTAAAACCATTGCAAGGCCAGGAGTGTGTGATGTTCAGGCAGTGGACCCCTTTCTTCTTTTCCCATCATGCTCCTGCAATGAGCAGAAGGCAGGGGGGCCCGTCACAACCTCCCTACGCATCAAGTCAGCTCCTGGACCCTTATTTCTGACCCCATGGTGGGGCTAGGGTTCCACCAGCAGTAGCATTTCATGATTTTTTTAAAAATATATTTTTAAAAATTGTATTGGAGTATAGTTGATTTATAATGTTATGTAATTTCTGCTACACAGCAAAGCAATTCAGTTATCATATACATATTATTTTTTATATTCTTTTTCATTATGGTTTATCACAGGATATTGAATATAGTTCCCTGTGCCATACAGTAGGACGTTGTTGTTTATCCATTCTATATGTAATGGTTTGCCTCTGCTAACTCCAAACTCCCAATCCTTCCCTTCCCCAAACACTTCATGATTTTTTAAAACAATAGTTCCTTCATTGCACCTCAGAAGATATATAGGGAAGCTCTGAAGAGTCCCAGAACCTTTGGTACCCCCACCTATCCTCAGGTTCCATCTAGACCTCACTCCACGCACAGCCTGCTGACTCCTCTGAAATATGGTGTGAAAAAACAAACAAGGAAAAAAACAAAACAAAATAAAACAAAACAAACAAAAAAAACAAACAAGGGCACAGATTCATTAATTCCAAGGGAGCACTTTCTTTTACCAAGTCTCACTCAGAGATATTTTCCTGGCATGTCTGCACCACGGGTAACTCAAACATACACTTCATACTTTTAGAAATCTAAAGAATTTAGAGTTTCAATTGAGGAGAGCCTCAATGGAATCCTTTTATTATATCTGATGCCATTTGAATGGGCCTGAGCCCTGGGAGGTTGGTTTGATTGTACAACATACATAACCCTCTGCAAGGAATTCACTAGGGTGGAGAAGAATGCCAATAGCCCAGAAACGTGGTATTCAGGGAGCTTTTTACTTCATAATCTCTATGATGTTATTGGGACAAATTATGTAGCTGTCTTGGTGAGCAGCCCTGTTTAGTAGAACTTTCTGCAGTGGTGACCATATCTTATATCAGCACTGTCCACTGTGGTAACCATTAGCCACATATGGCTTGAAATGTGGCAGGTGCAACTAAGGAACTGAATTATGTTATTTTATTTCAATTAACTTAAATGTAAATAGCCACATGGGGCTATTGGCTACCATAATGGACAGGACAGTCATATCCTTGAAATTCCCATTCTCCTCAAGTCTTCCAGTGAGGATAATCAGGTCATTTCTTAGGGGAACAGATTGAATTATTTGCACCTTTCCATTCCTGTCCTTTGGAATTAGAGACTGTCTCTGTCCTGGATCCATGATATCCTAATGTTTATGGAAATACTCAATAGCAATACACTCTAATTATAATACCTTCTTTTCAATACACACTAATTATAATACCCTCTTTTATTATTATTTATTATCTGTGTTTTTAGTTTTAATCTTTAAAGGGCTGGACAAGTAGTGTTGTCTTGCAGGAGAAAAATATGCTTAAGGTCTCTGCCCATGGAGAGCTAGGGATCATAAACCATTCCTGCTGGAAAACCAGGTAGAGAAGTTAAAGAAGCAGGTAGAAATCTCAGGGAAAAAACTTGCTCTGAAGGAATGCTTTTCATTGGGATCAGCTTCCTTCAAAAGCGTCCAGTGGAAGTGGCTTCCCGGAGGGCACTGGGATTTTTCCCCTGTGAATAAATTCTCCCCCCTTGGTCACCTCTCTGCTGTGTTCTTCTGGGAACTCACCCTTCTTTGGCATGCTGTGACTTACACCCTCCCAAAAACCTTGGGAAAAAAAAAAAAAAAAAGGCCAGTATTTTTCCTGAAATGTTCATTTCCTTGCTGTAGGCTTATGTGGGCTCTGAATGGAAACATGATCTGTGTGCCTCACTCTGGATTTGGTTCCAGCCGTTGAAATGGGGTTTAATAAGAACTGTTTGGTACCTTAGGAGTCAGACAGGCCTTATTTCGTGAGCAGTGTATTGTCTTGGGTAGAGGGGTTTGCATCTTGAGAGGTGGCGTCAGCTGACTTGAGCCCTCCCAGGTGCCAGCTTGTTGCAAACCTAGTTTGGTCCATTTTTTCTCACTTCTGGAACCTTCTGCGCTGCCGCTCACAGCTTATGGGTTTGCTCTGGAACTCTAGTCCCTATCCCTGACTGTCTTCTGTCCCTCCCTCACTTGTAATACTGCAGATGGCCAATCGTTTAATATAAAACACATTCCTTATGAAGTCAGGATAGTCAGGATGGAGCTTTAATTTCCAAGGACATCTTAGCCAGTATGCACATCTCTCCTGGGGGACTTCTTTTCTGCTTCTGCCCTGCTTCTCCTTCCATATCCCTTGGAGCCTTTGATTTCAGAGCTCCTTGGAAGCTGAGGAACCCAGGTTTTTTTGGATTTCTTTAGATTAGTGTTGTCCAGTTGACCTTGGTGCTGTGATGAAAAATGTTCTAAATCTAGCCTGGCCACATGCGACTACTAAGCCTTTGAAAATGGCTAGTGCTACTTAAAACTGGAGGTGTGATTTTATTTTACTTTAGTTAATTTAAATCAAAATGTCAGCAGCCGTGTGTGCTCCTGGCACCAGGTTACACAGTGCAGCCCCATATAATGTCCTTGAACTTCAGAACAGTGCATCGGAAAGAAGCACCTTCTCTTGGCTGCCCCCGGTCCTCCACCTTTGTGAGCCAGCTCTTCCTGGGAAAGAAACTCCCTTTGACTTCTTTTTAAAAAATGTTATTGAAGGGACTTCCCTGTGGCACAGTGGTCAAGAATCTGCCTGCCAATGCAGGGGACACAGGTTTGAGCCCCGGTCTGGGAAGATCCCACGTACTGTGGAGCAACTAAACCCACGTGCCACAACTACTGAGCCTGTGCTCTAGAGCCAGTGAGCCACAGTTACTGAGCCCACGTGCCACAGCTACTGAAGCCCGCGTACCTAGAGCCCGTGCTCCACAACAAGAGAAGCCGCCGCAATGAGAAGCCCACGCACCGCAATGAAGGGTAGCCCTTGCTCTCCACTACTAGAGAAAGCCCACGCACAGCAACGAAGACCCAATGCAGCCAAAAATAATTAAAAAAAAAAAAAGTTATTCAAGTATAGTTGATTTACAATGTTGTGTTATTTCTGTGCAGCAGTGATTCAGTTATACATATATATACATTCTTTTTCATATTCTTTTCCATTATGGTTTATCACAGGATGTTGAATATAGTTCCCCATTCTGTACAGTAGGACCTTTTTGTTTATCGCTCTGACTTCTGAACTGACTTCTTTATACAGCTAATGTTGATTAACCAATCCTCGAGGTTTTCATTTTCTTTAAACTCTGCCATGACTACTTATACCCTCCATGCCTGGGTCCAATACATCTTTTTCCCCTATTTCCTCTGTGAGCATATTTTTATTCCTGTTCCAGCAAATATGTATTAATTTTTTACAAATGAGAGGAATTTATCAGGAGGGTAGAAGGTTTCTCTTGGAACCTAAGGAAGGGATATGAAACTTGACTTTAGAAGACTAAGGGAAACAGAAAACTGGAAACAGTAAGTGTTTATGGAGGACCAACTACCACGTGCCAGGCAGTGTTCACGATTCTAGAGCATGAAGTCCGTGTGTACAAGTGAGTAGAGAGTGATGGTTGTCATACCCCTGTCGGAAAAAGGCAGATGTCTGGGGTAAGAACGTTCTGGTTGGAGGGAACAGCAAGTTCAAATGCCCTAAAACTAGAGGCTGCCTGTCACCTCCCCACGCCCACCGTCTCTCATCTTTACTTCTCTCTTTTTACATTTATAGACACACGTTTTTATATTGGACTCCACAAGAAATGGAGCCAGACTACAACTCCATTGGTGTTGGTAAAAAGATAGGACTAAGACGGGTAAGAGACTGTGAAATGGAGTCAGAAGGTACTTTCTCGGTCACCCCCGGGGCCATGTAGCTTTTTACACATCTTGGCCTTCACTCCAGCACTGGGTAGGTTTAATGAATGAGATTATTTGACTGCAAATCAAAGACGCCAAAGTTAGCTGCATACAAGGGCTTGCTTAAAAAGTCTTCTGAAGAACTAGAAAGTATTGTAGTTTGACTTCCTAATCAAAGGTAATTCACAACATTTCAAAGTTGAAGTTGCGTACTCCACCCTTAGCCCTCGTACTGAATGGTATTTCAGTATGTAAAGGTGGCCATCGCCCATAGCTGGGAGCAGCCCATTGGATTCCAGTACCAAGTGAGAAGACGCACTTCCAGGGCTTTGTGGTTCTCATTTTTCCGTATTAAAATGACTGCTGGATGAATAAAGAAGATGTGGTACATATATACAGTGGAATACTACTCAGCCATAAACAGAATGAAATAATGCCATTTGCAGCAACAAGGATGCAACTAGAGATTATTATACTAAGTGAAGTAAGTCAGAAAGAGAAAGACAAATACCATATGATATCATTTATATGTAGAATCTAAAATATGGCACAGATGAACTTATCTACAAAACAGAAACAGACTCACAGACATAGAGAATAGGCTTTGGTTGCCAAGAGGGAGGCAGGGGTGGGAGTTGATGAGCAGATGCAAACTATTATATATAATATGGATAAACAACAAGGTCCCACTGTATAGCACAGGGAACTATATTCAGTATCCTGTGATAAACCATCATGGAAAAGAATATTTTAAAAAATTTATATATATATAACTGAATCACTTTGCTGTACAGCAGAAATTAATGCAACATTGTAAATCAACTAGACTTGGTTAAAATAAATTTAAAAAGTAAAATAGGGCTTCCCTGGTGGCGCAGTGGTTGAGAATCTGCCTGCTAATGCAGGGGACACGGGTTCGAGCCCTGGTCTGGGAAGATCCCACATGCCACGGAGCAACTAGGCCCGTGAGCCACAGCTACTGAGCCTGCGCGTCTGGAGCCTGTGCTCTGCAACAAGAGAGGCCGCGATAGTGAGAGGCCTGCGCACCGCGATGAAGAGTGGCCCCTGCTTGCCACAACTAGAGAAAGCCCTCGCACAGAAACGAAGACCCAACACAGCCAAAAATAAAATAAATTAATTAATTAAAAAAAAAAAAAGTAAAATAAAATAAAATGACTGCTAGGATCTATCTTGACCCTACTGCAGCCTGTTGACAATCCAACATCATCATGTAAATGCTGCTTTCTCTTCTCAACAGCGTGAGTGGGACTGTGGGGGCCGGGAGGGCTATTGACTTCTCACTCATTGGAAGATAGCATCGCACAGATCGCAGCTACATACCTCCCCAGAGCCCTTCACACTGTTTACTGCAAATAACAGTAAGGTCATGACAGCCACGAGTGCTGCCCAGGAAGGGCAGAGACCACCTCACTTTCTCATCCAGCTGCACTGTGAGAAAACAAGCCAAGTTGCCCAGTTTAAGGGCAGATTCTCAGATTTTGTTTCAGATTTCCTACACTTTGTTGTCCTTTCTTGAAGGCTTAACAACGCTTGAAACTTGTTTCTTTTTCGTTTCACTTCCTCTGCTTGAACAACATGCAGGGGGAGGTTTAAAAGTGGTTGGTGTTATCTTAGAAACCAAACTGAATCTGAGCGTGCTTTTTGCTCTTCTTACGCCAGTGAGTCAAGGGTCGTTTGGCTGCTGCTACTCCATTAAAAGTACCCCCTGCACACGAGTTCTAAAACTGGGTCCCTGCTAACATAATGCTGAGACTAGGAGTGCTTTTTACTTTCACTTCCTTAAAATTGGCTGTATTTCTTTTCCTTCATTTGCATTTTGGGGAGAATCAGCCTTAAATAGATGGCATTGTGGTTGGAGCTTGATTTTGAATTTTGGCCTTTAACTCAGCCAACGTTTATGGACCCCCTAGTATGTGGCCGACCTGGGCTGAGGCTGTCTGTCCCGGAACAAGACAGGTGACAGTCCTGCCCTCATGAAGCTGCCAGCCTCTGCCTGCCAGCCACAGCTAGTTATTTAAACACTTCCCTGTTCTATAAATGGGAACAGTCATACCAATGTTTCATTAACTGTTTGCCACACGTAATCAAGGCATTGAGCAAGCAAAAGGCTGTTTTTGTATAACCATACCTGTTATTAATAGTTATCATTCAAGCTGATCCCAGAGAATGGATCCAGGGTAACCACAGATGTTTCAAATGCTGAAGGTTGTTGTTTGAAACTTTACAGTTAAAGTGTCTGTTCTAAATCAGAATTTCCTCTACATCCCCTGTAAAGTCAGAGGAAATGCCTACAGGGGCTGAATGGAAAGTGATCCTCTGTCACCTGACAGCATTTTCCTTCCTTCCAACCTTATGATGCACGAATGACACTGTACTTTTGTTCTTGGAAGACTGGTCAGCTGCCCTGATCAGGTTTAAGTCTATGCACATGAAGGGGGGATGTGGTCCTTCATCAGCATGTCGAGAAGTGGCACAGAGTGGATTTCTTCATTAGCAGAGAAAACAAAACAAAATGATAGTCTTGAAGCCATTTTTCTTATATAAACGGAATCATGGCATCTCGTGCTATTTAAGTAGGGGTGCCAGGTCAGTGCTGGGACATGTTTGAATTACTCAGCTTTCATGACTTTGGGGGTGGAATTGTGAATGTTTTCCAAAATGAAAAGGACCTTAAAAATCATCGTGTTCAACCCAGTATTTGACTGGCAGAGGAGGGGCTAACTGCCCTGGAGCTTGGAGCCAGCTCACCGTCATCTAGAGCTTTCTCTACTCCCAGCCTGGACAGTTCTCCAGTATGACTCTGAGAGCAGTAGCCCCTCATTAATTTTTACGAGACTAAATGGCCTCAAGGAGAAGAGATTAAGGACTGTTGCTTTCCATACATCTGAATGGCATTCCTTCTTAACTAGACACTTAAAAATCTAGTAAAGTTGCTGCCAGTGTCCTCCAGTTTTCTGGTCAGCTGTGAATCTAAGTGTCTTGGTTTTGTTTCCTTTCTTTCATTCTCAAAGAAAGCCAAACATAAGCTTATTTCAACATGTTAGAATTCCAGAATCTTAAGACGCCTCCTTGCCTCCCCGTCTCTGAGTGTCAAAACTCACTAATTTTATCAGCACATTGTCAGGTAACATACTAGGTGTCGCAAAGCCAAAGCAGATCAGCTCTGGCCTGTTGCATGCTGTGCAAGGGTCAGCAGAGGATTGGAAAACTGAACTTGATCTTCAACTTACTGCCTATTTGCGAGACCTAAGCTGGTTATGACCAATATTTTAAAACCAGGTTATTTGGTTCTAGAAGGGTTGTTTAAAGACCCTAAGTACTCCTGGGAACTTTACAGTAACAATGACTGATTTCATTCTATCTCTTTGAAAGCTTTGGATCATCGCAGTAACAAAAGTTATTATATTTCAGTTTGTTTACTCAAATGTCCTGAAAGATTTCTTAGAAGTCATCAAACTGCTGCATTCTACTGATAAGTGGGAATAGATTTACCAGACTCTTAATTGTCTTGTCATTGGCATGCCTTTCCTGTAATTTCCTTTTGGGAGAGAGAGCATTGCCTGCCCTGTTCCTTTTCTCGCCAGGGAGTGCTTATGTGGCACTTTTTACCGTCTAGACAGTTTTCACATGTACATCAAGCATGTTTTCTCTTTGTCTTGACCCTAAAAAGTACCATTTCATAGATCAAGAAATGGAGGTTCCAAGAAGTTAAGTGGCTGGCCCCCAAACCTGAACTCACACTCAAGTCTTTGACTTGAGAACTCTTGGACTTTACTAACCTGCCCTTATTACAGATGTATCCTAAAATAAAATAAGTGAAGTAATTGCAGAGAACCAAAGCTGTCTTCCAAGAAACATACTGCTCTCCCACCCCTACCTGCTCCCCTCAACTCCAGCTGGCCACACTCGGTCTTTGCCTTCAGCTGGAATGAGTGTACAGCTCTGCTCTTAAACCTCTAGGGAAATCTCTATTTTCTTGTTCATATCAGGAGGGATGAGGGCTTGCATATGACCTGTGGCTTTGTCTCTCCTTGGCTGTCTCTCGTTGACGTTCCATAAGTTACTTCACCTCTCTGACCCTTAATCATCTATAAAATGATGATGACAAAATTACATGGCATTTGTGATGAGTAAATGAACTAATCATTACAGCACTTAGCACTGGACTAAGCATTTGGTCTGCATCCAGGAAATGGTGATAATAGAAATTATTATCGTTGTTGTTATCATCATTTATCCCACACAGATCTGATTTCTAAAGTAGAAAATTTTCCTTTTCCTTGAGCTGAAATGTGAGTATCCACATTAGAGAATAAAATGCATATTGGAAAATATCCATATTAGAGAGTTAATCATGAATTTTTACATTCCTGTGAAACCTCTAATATGGGAAGAGAGAATTGAATGGGCATGTTAAATACTCACTAATGGTACATTCAGGTGGCCAAAGGGGCAGGGGGTAGGAGACACAGAGGAGCGGCGGGGATGAGGCCGACTTAAGGAGGGGGCACCGCCCCTCCCCACCAGATATGGTTGTCACGGAATGATGTTGCCCACTGTTGCCCAGTCTTTTTATTTTCTTAAGTGGAGTTGGAAATCCAGCTTTTCATGTGACATCGCCTCATTTTCAAACTTGGTTCACATTTGAAAAAGAAGAGAAGTTAAGCCAAACGATACATCTGGGGGCTGTCCGCGCCCACCACCCCCGCGTAGCGATCTTGGCTGGGCTGCAGCATCTCCCAGCCTGGTCCAGCCCCAGGCTCCTTCGCTGCCAGAAACCAAGCCTCTGAGACTCACCATCTGAAGGAGTATCTCTCCCGAGTGCAGTAGTGTTTTGGCCCTTTTCCAGATCACAAATATGGGAATCATCTGCTTTGACTGATATTTTCACATACTTCATAAAACTGTAATTGAAAAACCTTTCCGGCACCGGGCCTGCATCAGGACACTGCAGCCCATTTTGGAAGAGAGGTAGGGAAAAACCACCACAGAAATTTAGAAATGTAAAGCTGGATCTCACAGGAGATTGATATTCCGACCAAATTCCTTGCTCAGTTGAAACAAACGGCTCAACCCAGATGCCTATTTTTCTGATTCTCAAATAGCTGCTACCTTTTAAAAAAATCCCTTATCGGATTTTGTATTAGTTCTGGCATTTTGCATTCAGTGGCCTCAGCATTTTGAGTTAAAGTATTGTTTAATTCCTAAATAAATAACTTAATGGAAAAGCATATCTTTGGGTAGACCGTTTCCAAAGTTCTTTTGCTAAAAATCATTTTTGTGCAAGTTTTTTATTTCCTGTAGGATCATAAGCATCCTGAAAAAAGAACCATGCCCTATTCTGTCCAACCTTTCCATAAAGGGTTAATTTGAAGGCTCTTCCAGAGCAGATAAATAATGCATGTTTGTTTATGTTGGCTAATATTTCTGGTAAGTAACAAATGATTTTAGCTGAATTGGAATGCGATAATGCTCCATAAATCTTGTGCTCATTATCTTGCCTCTATCAGACTATTTACCAATGTTGTTTTGACTGTCACTAAGAGAGTTAGTTAATCATCTTTTATTTTCAGTGATCTCTGGGTTATTTTCCTTGTTGCTACAGCCCACCATCCAAGTCATATCAACTGAGGGAGAATTGTTTTCTCAGTTACTATTACTTTATGTAAAGGGCCAACTTTAAAGCCCTTCCTAGCGGGAAAGTTATGATTTTGACAGACTATGAATTAGCGCCACAGTCTAATCTTCACTTGATGAACTATCCCGTGTGCATTGATATGGCTTCATTTTTTCCAACTTGTTTCCTCTTTTCCTCAGCCCCAGCCCTGCATGCTCTTGGGTTTGGGCTCATTTCAAAAACTATACAGTTAGGATTTGCCAGATAAATGCACTGTTAAAATCAGCTTTCTCAATGATAAACTAAAATTGGCAAGTATGGATGGTGGCATTTGTTGCAGACTGCTCACCTCTGTCCAGCTCTCAGAAGGGTGTTTTATGCATGAGATCCCTGTTAAAGATGAAGGATCTCTA
Organism: Balaenoptera borealis; assembly: GCF_965194805.1. Lineage (NCBI taxonomy): Eukaryota > Metazoa > Chordata > Mammalia > Artiodactyla > Balaenopteridae > Balaenoptera > Balaenoptera borealis. Next base: position 58,419,311 of record NC_138869.1, on the reverse strand, counting down.
TTAAAGTTGAGAGTGCTAAAAGTGTTTCAACTCTTTGAACAGGGCACAAGTGCCTGTATTCTGAAATACTGCCTCTGGCAACAATATAGATATTTCCATCTGCAAGAATCATTTTAAATGTTTGGGTTTTGTCACCCGATATGTGACCTGATTCTGGGACATATATCAAAAAAAAAAAAGCAAATTCAACAACTTGTTTGAGAGCTCAAACTGCATTTCATTGCTTAGTGATCCAAGAAATTCAGGGATAAGTAAGAAAACAGAGCATGCCTATTTGGGAGCTATTTGGAATTAGAGGGGCTGGGGAGTGTTAAATAGGGAAGATGCAGGTGAAACTCCTGCTCAGTTATTTTATGTTTGTCACTGGAAAAAGCAATTATTTTTCCATTCAGTTACAGCTTGTTTTATACTATATATAACTCCTTTAATATTTCCTTGTAAATCAAAATTTAAAAATCCTAGTTCAAAGGCACAATCAAGGGACTTCCCTGGTGGTGCAGTGCTTAAGAATCTGCCTGCCAATGCAGGGAACACGTGTTCGAGCCCTGGTCCGGGAAGATCCCACATGCCGCGGAGCAACTAAGCCCATGTGCCACAACTACTGAGCTTGTACTCAAGAGCCCACAAGCCACAACTACTGAGCCCGCATGCCACAACACGCTGAAGCCCGCATGCCTAGAGCCTGTGCTCCGCAACAAGAGAAGCCGCTGCAATGAGAAGCCCGCACACCGCAATGAAGAGTAGCCCCCGCTCGCTGCAACTAGAGAAAGCCCGTGTGCAGCAACGAAGACCCAACACAGTCAAAAATAAAAATAAATAAATAAAATTTAAAAAAAGGAACAATCAAGTTTTCCATTTAAAGTACTGTATTGAATTAATCCCTTTGAAACATCCCTTAATTCCTTAATTTGCTACAAATTTATGTTTATACAGTTCTTCTTAAAACCATCCATAGTGAACTGTTAAACTTATGAGCCAAAAAGGCTAAAAAAAAGAAACCCTTAAAGCTAAGTTCCCTCAGTTGAACAAGTCAAAGAGGGTGGGGAATTATACACATAAATGCACACACACACTCTCACACTCACACACACACCTCTGCCTCCTTTCCAGGTCATTCACAGTTACCTATATAACAGTGAATTTAGGCTGGAATTTTATTAAGAGGGTTTCCAACTGTCCAGATTCAGTGGTTTATTCACCAGCCCTTGACTTTTAAGTTTTTAAACCAGGCATTGAGTTTCTTCAGTTCATTTTAGAAAGGAATAGTCCTATTATGAGACTAGATAGACAAAATTGGATTCTGTTCTTGCCTGTTGTGCTCCTGCTGGGACATTTTTTATGCCTCGTCTATCTTCTTGCCTGTTCTAAATCCAGTTTTGGCCAAGCCATGCTATGACCTGAGTACACACCTCAGACATCGTGTACCTCACCTTCTGTCCATCTGTAAAACAGAGGATGCGTGTTTGTTGAATAATTTGCTGTCTTCAGAGATCCTGCCCCTAGATTGTTTAGATCCCCTGTTCTGCTCAACCTCTCCTGGTCTATGCTCTGTTCCCAATCAAATGCCTTTCTGTCCTCTTGTGCCTCTCAAAACCAGACTCTGGCCTCCCAGTTACCTTAATGGTGGTTTCTCCAGTACTGATCCTGGTTCCCAGAGACTTTGGGGGACTTTCATTGGAGAAAAGCCCCTCCTTTCCTGCTTTCAATATACTTATAATTATTTAAGGGATGAGGGTTAAAATACAATTTAAAAACTAATAAGGTATCGCCTTGTATTAGAAGTTCCAAGTATGCAATAGAAGTTCAGAGAAGGGAAATCTTCCTAAAGTATCTTTGACTTAATTACGAGGGTTTTTTTTGTTTTATTTGTTTGTATTTAGCAGTTGGCCAACTTATTTGACTCTCTGGGGAATGGCTTTCTTTCATGACGAGTCATGAAGGGCCCTGTGAGTTGTTTGAGTGGCTGCTTTGTTCTGGAGGGGATGGCGCGTGTGACAGGCCAGTAGACTGGTCCCACCGGGTCTCGGGGGCCATGGGTGTCTGTTGCCAACATCGCAGACCATGGCGGCTGGCTGCCAGATGGTTGCCTCTGTGTCTGACTCTGAATGCCAACTGCGATTAAAAACCTTCTTGCGGAGAACAAGTCTTTCCATTGTGGCCCATGTGGTGATCAGAGCCTCTGGGCCCACAATCGTTTACAAGGCCAGGAGCAAGAGAGGAGCAGATGGAAAGAACTGTAAGAGGAGACCATGCCTGGAAAAATGGTGAGGAGGAATCGGTATTCGATTTTGCTAGATCCAGAATGAGTGGAGAAAGGGAAGTCATGGCCAGCCGCAAACTGGGTTCTCCGCCGACTTCCTGCCCAAAGTATGGACAGGCACGAGCGTCAGCTGAGGACAGAGTCGCTGTCCTACCCTGGATGGTACCTGCGAGCGCCTGGCAAGGCTCTAGTGCCCTGGTCTTTCATCACGCACGAATCTGGGGGTTGCTGGGAAGGTAGATGATTGACAGCTACAATCAGTTGACTTTCTGGAAAGTAGATTACCCTCAGTCATGTGAATGGGCCTCCTCCAATCAGTTGGAAGGCCTTACAGGCAAGAACTGAGGTTTCCTGGAGAAGGAATTCTGCCTTAAAACTGCAGCACTGATTCCTGCCTGAGTTTCCAGCTTGCCGGCCTGCACTAGAAACTCCAGACTTGCCAGCCCCACCATTGCATGAGCCAGTACACTCCATACACATACCCCAGCAGGTTTAACATATTCCCACGGGATCTGTGTGCTTGTTAATATCTGAGGAGCACTGCTCTGAGTCATAGTCTCGTTTGCCAGTTGCCGTGGATTATTCTTTGAGATGCTCCACTTGGTTATATCAATTTTAATGATCCTGCTATGAAATTTATAGCACAAAGCAAGACATCCACAGGTGTTTGTGGAATAAATGAATTCCTAAATGCCCCCAAAACATGCCATAAAACAACAGTAGATAGATGCAGGAATTGAAAGATACGTGAATGCATTTCTGCCAAAGTGTTTGGGATTATGTCTGGAATTTTGAGACTTTACCTAATAGTTCAGCTAATAGTAGACACCATTCCAAAGTTACGGAGTAACAATTTGTATGCAAAATTCCTAATATTTATCTGGAATAATCTAACCTTTATTAGGCTGCTCATCTATGACCTTCAAAGATAGTAGTACTATTCCAGAAATAGACATAGCTAAGCATTTACTTAGTTCTTATTCTCAAGACTCGAAACCTCTATCTCTAGGTAGTGAGTTGGGGGAAAATGTGCCCTAAAATGAGGAAGGCAGTGTGATCTAGACTGAAGGTCTTGCTATTACTCATGGGTCTGTTTGAAGAGAAGTGACATGTGATGGGCCATGTGTTACTGTCATATGCTGGAGGAGGCCGCCCTCATTCACTTCCTTTACTGGATGGCTTTCCAGGTGAGAGATCTTGTCATTCTGGAGAACGTTACGAAGAGCTCATTTGCCTGTTATAGGTAGAAAATTCCCTGAGGATGGTCAGTTGCTCACAGAGCGTCCCTAGGCAGGAAAATACACCTTAATATGAGATCATCTTAACTGAAGACACTTAGGAGAGTAATTTTCCAACCTGCGTTGGAAGGAATTTTGAAGTTGTTTGGGGTTGGCTGTAGGGTTCATTAGGTGGTGTTTGTTATGCTGTTGTTTAGAGGAATATCTTTGTCCCTGGCTACTTATGTGCATGCATTAACTCTTCATTCCTTTGGCTTCACAAAAATTATGTATTAAGCATACGATGTTGTTTGCTATGACAGTAGCTTTTTCTGTGGACTGGAATGCACAAGAGGCAGTTGTAAGTGGAGTGAATCACCATCCCCCCCACATTCTGCCCCACTGGCCCTGCCCCCCACTCTGATTAGCCTTGAACTATCCAGCATGTTCTCAGTGACCTGCGAGGACTCCGGGGTGGGCCTCAGATTCTTCACCTGGGGCTATGGGCTTTCAGGGAATCTGTGAACCAGCCTCTGAAGCCATGAGCAAAAGCTTGTATGCATTTCTCTCTGTCCCTTCGCCCCAAAATGAGCACTTAAAGCCTTTATCAAGATTAGGTGACCCCCAGTAAAGGTGAAGGGAGCCATGCTCCTGCACTTATCTCTCTATCCCACCACTGCACCTGTTCACAAAGGACAACACTGGCCTTAAGCGGAGCCTGGATGCTATTTGCTGGTGGAATCATCCAGATCAGGAGCCTCCTGGATCCGCTAGTAGGGAGTGCCTGGTGGGGGTGGGGACATGGCAGTGACTATGCCCTATGTCAAGGCTTTCGAACTTTTCCAATTAAAAAAAAAGCTGGTCAAGCTACAAAGTCTGCTCACCTTAGCACCGGTAGCTGTTACTGTAACAAAGGGAAAAATGGGGCCCCCTCACTGGGTACTCAGGAGGCTCTATGTGATAACTTAGCACTTTGACTAGCACATAGTAGGTGCTTAATATGGACAAGTTCTGGTGTATGCGTCCCCCTCCCTCCACATGCCTGTGCCTCCGCGTGTGGAGTCAAGTTGTCCTTTTGCCTTTTCCCCAGAATTCAGCCGTGAGATTTCTCTTTTTTGGCCTCTCCATCTGGCAGCAGGGCTGTGCATCTGCCTGTCTCCCGGCCCCCTGAGCTCTGCAGCCTACTGGACCCTCTTTCTTCTTCTTTCTCTCTTCTTTCTTTTTTTTGATGACCCTTTTTTTGTCTCTTCCCTGTGGATTGTGTTTTGCAGGCATCAGATCTGAAGCACTTGCACTTGTCAACATATCTGTGGTCGCCGCTGCAGCTCCCAGCACCAGTCACATCTGGTTTTTTTCTCTCCCATCACTCCTGACTCTGCCACTTTTGTCACACTTCTTAGCTTTTGTTAGAAAAGGATCTGCCAGCCCAGGGAAGGACTCCTTTCCATCAGCAGTGTGTCAAAGTGCTAATCACGTGGCTTTAGGTGTATGTTTTTCATAAGGAAACATCTTCCAGCTTTATTGAGGGGCTACCCCACCACTGTCACATACATTATATATGTGTTTGTGTGTTGGGGGCCGGGAGGGTATTTTTGTGCTGATTTGTTTTGTGCCAGTTATGTCGTTTCCAACTAATTCCAGGTCAGGGTCTCAGCCTTGGTTGCACGTGAGAATCGAGAATTGTCTGAGCAGCTTCTAAAAGACCTGGTGCCCAGGCCACCCTCCAGAATAATTAAATCAGCATGTCCGGGGGGTGGGGCTGCTTCATGAGTTTTTAAAGTGCCCTAAGTGATGGATTCCAACATGGCCCCAAAGTTGATAACCACTAATAGAGGCTAAAATCCTAAAATGCTGGAAGGCTGAATTCCAAGTCTTGGAGGCTTGATTTTATATTTAAAAACAAAGCTTTCTAACCAGCAAATAGATGTTTGTCTGAAACTACTCTATTAAAAAAATCAAATAAACAGAACATGGCCTAGCTTTTTTTTGTTTTGTTTTGCCTTGCCCATGTCTTGTAGGGAAGCCTGAAGGGTTAAATTAGCTGTTTCACAAATGGATCCAAATCTAACCATTGTAGAAAATATATATATATTCATTGTTGTTTTGGTCCCAAATGGAACACAAGATTCAGAGAGCATTGTGGCCTGTATTTTTAGCTAAGCTTAGTTAGAGCTCTTGGTTTGGGAGACATTGAGAATTTCAAAATAGTTTGTTACCTAAAAATACACTTCCTGAAATGAACTTGAGGCCTGAGAGGGATGAATGGGTTTATTTTTTTGCTTCTATATTTAATGTACCACAAGAAAGCAAATCTTAAATTTATATAGGTTTATATTTTTAGAGACCCAGGAAACAGGTGCTATGCCCAAGCGACAAAGACGTCTGCGTGGCAAAGTGTCGGTGACAGAAACTAGAATTCATGGGCAGGGAGCGGCCATGGGAGGTCTTGGAAGCTGTGCATCCGGACTTAGGCTGGAGCGTCCTTAACACAGAAGAGGACGAGGAGGATTTGCTCAGGCCTTTCCAATGGTGACCCTGGGAGAAGCACCCTCCCGCTTCCTGATGGAGTCTGGTCTAGTGCCCCCTGCTGTCTGGGTGCTTAATCTTTCCTAGTCTAGCAAAGAAGTGTCTTTGAGTTCACGTTTGTTGACAATAGCCTGGTCTCACTCTCCAAACTCATGCCTTTAGTTACCACCATTGCCAATGGAAAAGGATCTCATTGAGGAAAAAAAGAGGGAAGGGGTGTTACACCTTTTTAGCGCGTCTCAGCTTGCAGACATGTGTTGCCAAGGACAGTTTGTCTTCAGTGTGTTACTGGTGAACGTGAGTGACTATTGCGTGTATCATCACACTCCCCCAAGGGGAGGGAGGAAGCTCTCTGTCCCTTCCCACCTGGCGCCAAGGCCAGATGTGAATTTCTTGTGTTCATTCCTTCGTGTATTAGCTAGTCACCATTGATTCAGTACGTTTGTTTGGATGTCTTCTATGTGACAGCCCCTCTTCTTGGCCCTGGAGAAGCAGTGTGGAAACAAGGCAGAGAAGGCCTCATGGAGCTTGCATTTTGGTGGTTGGAGCAGAAGCCAGTGAGTGATGGAGATTGTGCAGAAGATCAAACAAAACCCTATGTTGGTTCCTTGTGGGCTGCTTTAGGATGAAGAGGTGACATTTAACCGGAGATCAGGAAGGTGACAAGAAGGCAGGCAAAGGGCACAGCAAGGGAAAGGCCTGAGGAAGACAGGAGCTTGGCTTCTTCCAGGAAAGGCCCGTGTGTCTTAAAAGGTAGTGAGTGAAGAATAAGAGGGTGGCTGGTGGCGGTGGGAGGGATGAGGTCAGAGAGGTTGCCGACAGCAGACCCTTGAGGTGGAGCTTGCTGGCACTCACCTGTGGGACTCCAGGCCTCACCTGTGTGTGTGTGTCAAGGAGACACACCTTATCAACTGAGTTGGCTCAAGGCAACAGGAAGCAGTCAGAGCCAGGCTCTTGCAAAGAAGGCCCCGATAGCTCTGTCGGGTGTAGGTCAGGAAAGCGATGGCAAAGTCCCCCGTCACCCCCAGGGTCTCCTCCGAGCTGGCCGACCCCCTTTCCCCCTGTCACAGCTCTGCTCCTCGTGACCCCTCTCTGCCCATGAGGCGGTGACTCTCGTCTGGCTCCCATGTCTTCCGTGCCTCTCTTTTGGGTTGCCCTGCCCTGGTCTGTTTTCGTGTCCATCCACCAGCTAAACTATAATTTCCTTAAGGGTACGTTCCCCAGCACCCAGCGCCATGCAGTGGGGCGACGCAACCTCTGTCTCTGGATTGAATGGGGAGGCTTTTGTAGAAAGAGTGCCTTATGACGATCACTGACAAAGGCAAGAAGTTACCAAACCTCCTCCACCCCAACCATCTCCACCCTGCCCTGGCTTTCATTACAAAATTCTAATCTGATGTGGAAGCATTATGTGGCCTTTCTCCGCATTCATGCTTCTGACACCAGGTTCATTTGAAATTGCATCGTATCAGGAATCCACTGGCAGCTGATTATGTTGGTTAATCACGTAATGCATCTCTTTTCCCTCCCAGTTAACAGTGACATGATGGTCACTGACGACAATGGTGCCGTCAAGTTGCCGCAGTTGTGTAAATTCTGTGATGTGAGATTGTCCACCTGTGACAACCAGAAGTCCTGCTGGAGCAACTGCAGCATCACGGCCATCTGTGAGAAGCCGCAAGAGGTCTGCGTGGCTGTCTGGTAAGGCTGCCCTGTAACACCTTTCTTTCCCCTTTTATACGCAGTGTGCGTTCGTGGTACGTAGTCACGTGTCTCCATGCCCGAAACTTCGACATCTGTCCCGTTCCCTTCCCTTTAGACCATCTCTTTTTCAGTCGTTCAGTGTAATTTCTAGAGATACTCTGTACATTTTCAAATACACACATGTACCTTTACTATTTATAAGTCTGGAAACCATTCCTTGTGTCCAGGAGAGGGATTTGCCACTTACTAGTCATTTAATTGAGACCCCTTGGGATCCCCGTAGTGACGCCAGGAGCTTTGTTCTTCTGACGCAAACTCAGTCCTGTTTCGTGGAGATGAAAGGTGGGCTGTTGCAAGAGGGACGCACTTTTCAAAAATGGGGGCAGCGACTCGGCATCAGGAGACAACCTATTCCTTAGTCAGAAGCCTTGGCCAGTGCCTCACACCACTGCTGGGCCAAACACGGCGTCTTCCTCTGGGAGCAGGACCACATCTTCCTCTTGGAGCAGATTCCCTTCTCTCCCTCCCTCTCTCCACCCCTCCCTCCCCTCCCTCCCCCCCTTCCCCTCCTTCCCCCCTCCCTTTTCCCCTCCCTGTCCCTCTCCCTCCCTCCCTCCCTCCCACCCTCATCCTCCCATCTTGCCAGGCATGCACACACACAGACACACACACACACACACACACACACACACACACACACACACACACATACACATACACAGTGGGTGCTCATGAATCATTTGATTAACTCATAGTTATGAATTGGGAGTATGAGCCAGAGATTAAAAAAAAAAAATAGAGATCATTAAGAGAGTCCTTATTTTATAAAAAACTACACATTCATTAATGAAATATAACATTTTGAAGCCTTATTCTGATGGTTTCAATTTATCAGCTACTTTTTTAAAGTAACCTCTGTGTCTCCTGGCCATTTGCAAATGAGAATGTAAACCCAGATATCTTGCCCGCTCCTTTTGGAAGGCGTCTTTTGAGACTTTCTCCAGACCGTTTATACTCAGCCTTGATGATAAATCTGAAACCCTGGCACATTTCCCTATGTACCAGGACATGAATTAGGTTCTTAAGAACTAAAGGAATGTTAACAGCAAAGATCTGTCACGGCAGCTTGCCATACCTGCCAGCTGCACTTGTGTCCAGCTCTGAGCGGTGCTTTTGAAACAGGGATTTTGACAGAGATGGTGTTCAGAGCAGAGGCACGAGTGTGATCAGAGGTTCAGAAGCGTGCCATCTGAGGGCGGGTGGGGGCAGTTGGCCACGGCTAGTCCAGTAAAGAGGATGTGGGCTCTGTTGAGAGATCTGAAGGGCTCTCAAGTGGAAAATACAGTAAACTTGTTGTGCAGAACTCTGCAGGACAGAAGGAGACCCGTAACATTTACAAGGGGACAGACAGACTTGTTTGTACTCAGGATCAGTTGAAACATTTTCTCAGTCGTGGTTTCCTGCCAGTGGGACAGGCTTCCTTCTCTGGAAGAGTCAGACCAAGTTCAAGAGAGGACGGAGGACCACTTGTCAGGTTCGGGGCAGGAAGCCTCAGACCCCAGACCAGGTGACCCCAGGCTCCTCTTCCTTTCTGTTTTCTGCTGACTGTCTTTACTTAAATATCCACTGGAGGTGAGAACATACTTCTGCACCCAAACAGGCTCTTTTCATTAAAGGTAGTTTCCCTACCCCAGTACAAGTCCAAGGGGTGGAGTGTGAATCACGCGTCCCTGGCACTGAAGCTTTGCTGTCTCAGAAGATGCGGGCATGTGGGGAAGCCTCTCTGTGCCCTCTGTGTCTCAGCCCTGAAGATTAAATACAGTGAACGTTATTTTCACCTTTCTGGGCAACGACACATTTGGATGTGGAGAGAGGGAGGCGCCAGGGATGTTGTCCTGCACCCCCGCCCAGGCAGCACTGAGGCGCTCACCCTGGGCTGAGGGGTCACCCCAAGCCCTCCAGGGGTGCTCCTCCCCTCCGCTCCCCGAGCTGCTTCACTGGAGTCCGGCAGGTTCAGCCTCTCTGTACCAGCAGCCAGCATCCCAGGACTGGTTGCTGCAGCGGCCCAAACGCCTGACCGCTTTGCCTCAGCTTGGGACAGCTCTGATGGGCCATCCCAGCCCCCAGCTGCCCACAGGTCAGCAGGAGCCTCATCGCGACCCCCTCCCCGCTCCGTGCAGCATTGCTGCCTTTGGTCCCTGCAGGGGAATCTCCCTAGAGCTCCTGCACAGGGATCCAGAGATCTCACAGCCTCAGAGTCTGCGACCGGGGCACGCACACTCGGACACCAGGCTATCTTGGGAATAGCCCAGTGGGGGAATAAAAGACTCTGCTCTCTGTGGTGGTACTCTCCCATGATCAGTTGTAGTGTTCTTTTCATTTCCTCGCTCGATTCCTCGATTCATTCATTCACTGAACTAATGCCAGTTGTGTACTCTTACCACGTGAAATGCTTAAGTCCTTTTCAAGGATAGAAATATTTTGGAACCAAAATTAATTTTCATAACTGGGGTTCTTTTGTCGCAGATATGGACAGCCTCTTCAGTAGCAGGACGAAGAAGTCTGTACTTATTTCACTGTATCCTCCCTTTCTGTGCTCCAGTGTACCCACAGATGTTTTGCACAGTGGGCCCTGCCTGTCCGGGAGACCCCGTTACAGCACTGAGTGGAGGAAGCAGTTGAGGGCCTTACGGAGCCTCAAGCACTGTGGTTGAGTTTCCTCCCTCTGATTCTAGTTCTATAGGCAGCGGGGGGTGGAAGGCAGGGGGCTCTGAAAGAGCTGCCCCAGGGCTGCAGAGCAGCTTTCCTTCGTGGCTCACAGTTTCTTCCTTGTCCCATCCCGGGGCCTCTGGAGGCTTCACAAGGCAGGGACCCCGTGCTTTTCCCTGGGATCCCGGAGGACTCGGCACGGCTTCATTCTGTTACCAAAACCAAACACAAACCCCCACCTACACAGGCGGGCACACAGCTATGGGGGCAGGGAGGGAGGTCCTTTTGTTTCATGGCCACTGTTTTTGCCAAGACCTTCCAATAGCTTGGGGGTTAAGGATAGGTAGGGGTTGTGGTGGTTTTTTTTAGGTTTTTTTTTTCAAAATGTATTACTTTTTAATTTTTTATACAATCTTTAAAGATAATGCTCCATTTGTAGTTATTACAAAATATTGCCTATATTCCCATCCTTGAGCTTGTCTTATACCCAACAGTTGGTACCTCCCACTCTCCCCACCTCCCCACTGGTAACCACTAGTTTGTTCTCTGTGAGTCTCCTTCTGTTTTGTTACATTCACTAGTTGTATTTTTTAGATCCCACATATAAGTGATATCATATACTATTTGTCTTTCTCTGTCTGACTTATTTAACTTAGCGTAATGCCCCCCAAGTCCATCCATGTTGTTGCAAATGGCAAAATTTTGTTCTTTTTATGACTGAGTAATATTTAGCTAGATTCTGTCCAGCAAACTAGAGATGCAATGCTAGCTTCACAGTGCGGTCAGGATGGAAGGTTTGGAGTCACCCCGAGGACCTAGCGATCTCCTGTTTCCCCACGCCCTCCCTTTAATGATTTAATTAAGGCATAACGTGTAAAGTTCTCTGACAGGTTTGTCTCCAAGGAAAGCCCTCACGTTATGATCCTAAGTGGGTTCTGAGATAAGCAAAGGAAAAACTGAAGTGCGTGGAAAAGCACAGGACATGACGGGACAACCTGTAAGTGATGGAGAACAGGAGGCAGCGCTGCTGTTAGAAACAATGTCCTGATGGAGACACAGCCCAGACTGCTTCCCTGTGGGACCACACTCACCCCCTCCTTCTCTGTACCCCAGGAGAAAGAATGATGAGAACATCACGCTGGAGACGGTCTGCCATGACCCCAAGATCGCCTACCATGGATTTGTCCTTGACGACGCTGCTTCTCCAGAGTGTATTATGAAGGAAAAAAAGGGGTCTGGAGAGACTTTCTTCATGTGTTCCTGCAGCTCCGAAGAGTGCAATGACCACATCATCTTCTCCGAAGGTGAGTGTTCCTCTCGGGATGGTCTGCAGGCTCAGGGCACATCCCTTCCTGGCGGGTGCTGGAGGGTGGGCTCACACTGGGGACCAGGCCCCCTTCACCTGCTGGAAAGAGGGGCTTAAGGGGTAGCAGGGTTGGCTCTGGTCTGTATCAAATCTGGCTCCCGGGGCCCACATGATGATTTGTCACTGAGAAATAGTTTGTGTCACCCAGAGCAGTGGTTCTCAAAGCGCAGGGCCTGGAACAGCAGCAGTGGCATCACCTGAGAACTTGTTAGAAATGCAGACTCCGGGGTGCCACCCCTGACTGTGGAACCAGGAACTCTGGGTGCAGGCCCAGGGTGATTCTGAGGCAGCTCAAGTTGGAGAACGACTGGTCCAGAGTTGGGAGGAGGCTGTATGATTCAGGAGGGAGACTTGCTTTAACTCAAGTTGTTGTGTGTACATACTCCTAGGATTTGTCTGAAGGGGAAAGTACATTAACCTCAGTAATGATAGCCTGTTGGATGCACACTTGTCTCTATCCATCATGCATATTGTATTGGCCAAAAAGTTCGTTCGGGTTCTGTAACATCTTCCACAAAAAGCCAAACGAACTTTTTGGCCAACCCAATATTATCCTTCCCTCTCTCCCTCCTACCTTCCCTCCTGTCTTCTATCTGCCCATCCATCCATCTGCCCATCCATCATCCATCTGCCCATCCATCCATCCACCCACTTTTCCATCTCTCCATCTGCCCATCCATCTCTCCATCTGTCTATGCATCCATTCATCTATCTGTCCCTCTGTCCATCCATCTCTCTGTTCATCTATCCATGTATCTGTCCATCTGTCCATCCACTCAAACACCAGTCCATCTGTCCATCCATCCACCATCCATCTGTATATCTGTCTGTCCATCTATCTGTCCATCTCTCCAACTATTCATTGCACCCACTCATCCATCTTTCCATACAAATAGTTGATCATACTATAAATATTACCTGGCAATATTATTTTTTCACCCACCCACTTTTACTTCTCTTCTAAACAAGCAATATAGGTAGATATATTGTACACCTTTTAATTGTTGTCCAGAATTGCATAATATGGCATACCTTCTATGAGTGACTTAACCATTCTTAACTTATTCCCAAGTAAGTTGGTAGCTTATTTTAGGTGTCTCCAGTTTTCCACTTAATGCTACATTGACTATCTTTGTTAAAACATCTTATACATTTGTGCTAGTATTTCTGCAAGACAGATTTCTAGAAATGAAATTTCTGGATCAGAGGTATGCACATTTTAAATTTGGATAGCCACTATTAAATTGTTCTCCTCCCCCAGAAGATATATAAGCATATGAATTTCCATCTACTTTCTCCAGCTCTGGAGATTATAAGCCTTTTAATTTTTCCAGGCTGATGATGCAAATAATATTCTCTTGGTTTTAGGAATATAAATTCAGCATGGGGAAAGGTTATTTTAGCCCCAAATAGGTCCAATTCAATAAAAAATCCTTTTGGAACACAAGTGCTGGGTCGACACACTATCCCTGCTACTGTGTGTGTCCCGACTATGGAAAGTGATGAGTCTCATGCTTTGTGTATGGTGCTCATGGGCAGTGCAAACCCACCTCTTTCTCTCCGTGTGTCCTTCAGCCAGTTTCCCTCCCTTCCTGTTCCACTCCCCACCTGTGCCAAGTTCTCAGTGTACAAAGGCAGGCATGTACATCTTGTCAGCGCAACACTTTCCAAAATCACTCCCCTCTTCTGTTTTTTCGTCCTACAAGCACTCCATGTCTCTCATTTTCCTTATGTAATTTGAGTTAGGAGGGACATTGTAACTAGATTAAATCACACTAAAACATGGTAACCTTGATATCCTGGTTTACCACGTTAAACCTTCCCCAAGTACTTCACCTTTAAAAACAAGGCCCAGGCTAAGCCAAGGGAATTAATCCCTAATAGTGGAATATCCAGACATGTTTATTACCATCTATGAAACTTTTCTCTCCTTTTGCATACTGGCTTATCCACAATGGAAAAATTTATTTCATTCAAAGGGGACAAAAGTTGATAAATGGCTTGCAAGTTGGATATATTTTATATATATGTATATTACTATAAGCTCTTAAGGTATTTATGATTTCAGTTTTCAGTGTATTTTCAACTCATGTGATAATCATGGGCCCACATTCATGTTTTCCCTCTTATACATTATCAGACTGTTTGTGTCTTTATGAGGTGAGATAATCAGCATAAAGATGGTTTCTCATTGTACAACTCAAGAAATTCAGCACAGCTGATGACTCAGATATTTGAGTGATTTCAGAGTCTTCTAAAATGCTCCAGGGAGTATGCTTAAAAATAACCATCTCTCTTCTCTCTATTTGTTGTAGGGGGATATTTTCCTCCCCTACAACATCAGGTATTAGGAAGAACACTTTGGGGTCCATTTCTCTTATTGCCACCATCTCTTCTTTATATTAAGGAATGAAAACTTTTTTTTTTAATTGAAGTATAATTGACTTACAATGTTGTGTTAATTACTGATGTACAGCAAAGTGATTCAGTTATGTACATATGTGTGTGCATGTATATATATATATACATACACACACACACACACACACATATATATATATATATACACACATTTTTTAATATATTCTTTTCCATTGTGGTTTATCATGGGATTTTTTTAAAATTGGGGTATAGTTCTTTTACAATGTTGTGTTAGTTTCTACTGTACAGCGAAGTGGAGTTCCCTGTGCTATACAGCAGGTTCTCATTAGTTATCTATTTTATACATATTAGTTAGTATATATATGTCAATCCCAATCTCCCAATTCATCCCACCCCCACTTTCCCCCCTTGGTGTCCATATGTTTGTTCTCTACTTCTGTGTCTCTATTTCTGCCTTGCAAACAGGTTCATCTGTACCATTTTTCTAGATTCCACATATATGTGTTAATATACGATATTTGTTTTTCTCTTTCTGACTTACTTCACTCTGTATGATAGTCCCTAGGTCCATCCACATCTCTACAAGTGACCCAATTTAATTCCTTTTTATGACTAATATTCCATTGTATGTATGTACCACATCTTCTTTATCCATTCATCTGTTGTTGGGCATTTAGGTTGCTTCTATGACCTGGCTATTGTAAATAGTGTTGCAATGAACATTGGAGTGCATGTGTCTTTTTGAGTTATAGTTTTCTCTGGGTATATGCCCACTAGTGGGATTGCTGGGTCTCATAGGATATTGAATATAGTTCTCTGTGCTATATAGTAGGACCTTGTTGTTTATGCATTCTACATATAAAAGCTTACATCTGCTAATTCCAACCTCCCAGTCGATCCCTCCCCCAACTCCCTCCCTCTTGGCAACCACCAGTCTGTTCTCTATGTCTGTGACTCTGTTTCTGTTTCATAGATAGGTTCATTTGTGTCATATTTTAGATTCCACATATAAGTGATATCATATGGTATTTGTCTTTCTTTTTCTGACTTACTTCACTTAGTATGATAATCTCTGGTTAATCCATGTTGCTGCAAATGGCGTTATTTCATTCTTTTTTCTGGCTGAGTAGTATTCCATTGTATATACGTACCACATCTTCTTTATCCATTCATCTGTTGATGGGCATTTAGGTTGTTTCCATGTCTTGGCTATTGTGAATAGTGCTGCTGTGAACATAAGGGTGCATGTATCTTTTTTGAATTATAGTTTTATCTGGATATATGCCCAGGAGTGGGATTGCTATATCACATGGTAATTCCATTTTTAGTTTTCTGAGGAAGTTCCATACTGTTTTCTACGCTGCACCAATTTACATTCCCACCAACAGTGTGGGAGGGTTCCCTTTTCTCCACAATCTCTCCAGCATTTGTTATTTGTAGACTTTTTAATGATGGGCATTCTGATTGGTGTGAAGTAGTACCTCATTGTAGTTTTGATTTGCAGTTCTCTAATAATTAGCGATGTTGAGCATCTTTTCATGTGCCTGTTGGCCATCTGTATGTCTTCTTCGGAGAAATGTCTCTTTAGGTCTTCTGCCCATTTTTCGATTGGGTTTTTTTTTGTTGTTGAGTTGTATGAGCTGTTTGTATATTTTGGAAATTAAGCCCTTGTCAGTCGCATAATTTGCAAATATTTTCTCCCATTCTGTAGGTTGTCTTTTCATTTTGTTTATGATTTCCTTTGCTATGCAAAAGCTTGTAAGTTTGATTAGGTCCCATTTGTTTATTTTTGTTTTTATTTCTATTGCCTTGGGAGACTGACCTAAGAAAACATTGGTACAATTTATGTCAAAGAATTTTTTGCCTATGATCTCTTCTAGGAGTTTTATGGTGTCACGTCTTATGTTTCAGTCTTTAAACCATTTTGATTTTATTTTTGTGTATGGTGAGAGTGTGTTTTCTAACTTCATTGATTTACATGCAACTGTCTAACTTTCTCGGCACCACTTGCTGAAGAGACTTTTTCCCATTTTCTGGCCTTCTTTGTCAAAGATTAATTGACTGCAGATGTGTGGGGTTTTTTTTCTAGGCTCTCTATTCTGTTCCATTGATCTGTATGTCTCTTTTTGTGCCAATACCATGCTGTTTTGATTACTGTAGCTTTGTAGCATTGTCTGAAGTCTGGGAGGGTTATGCCTCCTGCTTTGTTCTTTTTCTTCAGGATTGCTTAGGCAATTCTGGGTCTTTTATGGTTCCATATGGATCTTAGGATTATTTGTTTTAGTTCTGTGAAAAATGTCATGGGTAATTTGATAGGGATTACATTAAATCTGTAGATTGCTTTGAGTAGTATTGCCATTTTAACAATATTAATTTTTCCAATCCAAGAGCATGGGTTATCTTTCCATTTCTTTGAATCATCTTCAGTTTCCTTTATTAATGTTTTATAGTTCTCAGCATATAAGTCTTTCACCTCCTTGATCAGGTTTATAAGGTGGGAAAACTCTTGAAGCAATTTTTATTTTTCTACTCCAAGTCAAATAAGATGGTGAACACAAAAGCTCTCTGGAGTGTTCTGTGTGGTATTTTTATTAGGACAGCACTCTTTTCTTGTTGATTTCTGATCTACAAACAATGGATAATGATTACTTACATCTTACATTTTTCTTAAATATGTGAGGGAAAAAAAGTTGAGCCACAAGATTTACTCTTTAAATGTAGATCTTTATTTTCAGTGCTACTATGAATGATAGCTGACATTCAGAGGGAATGTAGTTGCTGTGTTTGTTGCTAAGCCCCTTTGATGGCCTGGCCTCATTTAATCTCATAGCCACCCCATGAGGTAGGCACTGCTAGTATCCCCATCTTATGGATGAGAAAAACAAGCTCAGAGAACTGTAACACCTTGTCCAGGATCCCATGACTAGTGGGTGGCATAGCTAGGATTCATAATGGGCTGTGTATAAAATAAAACTTCTGTGAGGGTTTTTCCCCCTTCCTTCTCTTTTTATTTCCTTCTTTCTTGCACTCTCTCTATCTCTGTCTTTCTAAACAGATAATATATGTACATATTAAAAAATTCAAATTCGACAAACTGGATACAGTGAAAAGAAAGCCTCCTCTTGGTCTGTGATCATCCATTCATCCAGAGAGATTTTTCTGCATGGAACTCTGCATGGAAATCCTAAACTTGGTAAATCATATCATTGAGATTTTTTTTAAAAGTCAGATTCATTGATGTATAATTTACATAAAATAAAATCTACCGTTTGAAGATACTATTTTCACTGAATTGTGACTAATGTATATAGCTGTGTAACTACTACCACAATCAAGATACAGAACATTTTTGTGACTCCCAGTAAACTCCCTTATTCCCTTTTTCCATCATCATTGGGATTTTATCCTCATTTTAGAAATTTGGTTGCCTTCTTCCTGTATTTGGTGATTTCCATTTACTTAACCGAGGCCATGACCTCAGTCCTCCGAAGAATGGACAGGTGGGACAGCCCAGCCTCAGACAACAAGATACCACTGTGTTCCTTTGCCTCTATAGGCACCCAGGCCTAGTCTACCAAAAAAAAAAAAAAAAAAAAAGGACAAATGCCAACTCTTTGCATTATTTAGCACCGATTTTCTCTCCTGCTCCATGTTGCTTGTCTGTACGCCTGGCATGAAGCCTGAAGCCTGGCAGATGGTTTGGGGGAGGATGGGCCTCTACACAAGCCACCAGTCCTCCCATCTTCACTCCTTTCAGGTTCCCGGAGGTTGGTGTGTAGTGATGGCTTGTTTGCCTCTGGCCTTGTTCACCTTGTCGAAGCACCTTTATGTTCTATACCTGAGAAATGTGCAGAGAATGTATTGAAGATACTGAAGATTCGTTGAGATAATCGTCTTAAGGCCCAGAAAGATGATTAGATTACTGTCCCCAGGTGATGATGGCAGAGAGCCAGGAACACAGAAGTTAGGTGACTTGCCTGTAGTTACTCAGCTAGTTAGTGGCAGAGCTGGGCTACAGCTTTGGTCTCCAGACTCTCACCAAGGTCTGTGTCCCTAGTACAGGGTTTGAAGTCTGTATTCCGAGGCGCATCAGGGGCTGCTCTGAGGAACTGAGGGAGAAGGGAGTAAATCAGCTCTCCTTTACCTGCCATGTGTACCAAGCTTCAGCAGAAGATATGAATCACAGAAAGGTGTTGCCAGCTTTCATGAGTTTGAAACCAATGTTCCAAAACAAAGGAATTAAAGAGACCTTGCTGTCTTTCTTTTTGAACCAGGTACCTATCTTTTCCCCCAAAACCCCCCAGTGGTGCCTTGTGTTATGCCCGGTGGCTCCCTGCTTCCCTAAAGTAGATCAATTAGAATGAGGCCGGGGTCCGTTCTTCCAGCTGCTCTCCAAAAGTCAGGTCTCCCTGTCCTGTCTGATGATTCCTGCTTGGTGAAAGATGTGTAGAATTCTGAGGAAGTCATTATCTCCCCCTGAGCTCACCAAGCCCTACAATTCTGGTTAGAAGAGAAGGCATTTGTCTGGGTCCTTATTGATGTCTTGGTGACAGCTGTCAGTCAAACAAGCCCTGTCAGGCTCCTGGACCAAAGTGAGCCCAGGATGTGGGTGGGGACCCCAAGCTAACGGCTCCCTGTTCACTTGCAGATGACATGTCCACTTCGCAAAGTCATGATGTGGGTAGGATCGCTCATTAAGCCTTGAAGAATCCAAAAAACCACTCTGTTTTATTCATTTCATAAATGGTTTCCAAGTGCAGTAAAGATGCTTCATTTGCAGAGTGCCGGGCAAGGAGATGATTTCTGCTTGTTTTAGGTACGAAATAAACAGTCTAGTGTAATGGTTAAGAATGGATCTGTGGTGGGTTTCCGGAATTTTAAGGCCCATTCTACCACTTGTTCGCTTTGCCACATTGGGCCAGTTACCTGATGTCTCCTAGCCTGTAAAATGGAACTGAAACGGGGGGTGGGTGGGTTGCGGCTAGATTGTTACATGCAGTGCTTACGACAGCGCCCCATCTGTTAGCTGCTGGCATTATTTGGGGGTTTATATCCGATGGGGACTTTTGCTCACCCTGAGATGTGAAGCCAGGCCCGTCCGGCCCTCTGGTGTGTGCCAGCACTGAGGTCTGTGGTGGAGACTTGACCACAGTGTGCAGCAGGCCACTCAGACCTCCTGTGTATGGCGCTGCAAGGGTCGGTACCGCGCTGCAAGAGTTTGGGAGGGGCTTGTGTTGCTATAACTCGTGCCTCGAGCAGCTTCTGTCTTCTCCACGTGCCTTCACAGAGGTAGGGGGAGCATACCGAGTCCACAGTGTGTAATCAAACCTAACCACATCCCTCCATCGTCGGATAATATCACACATTAGGCGCGTTGTTCCTATTTTGACGCAGAGTCACAGTAGGAGGTGGCTAAATTCGAGTGGGAGGACTCACAGCGCCGTTCAGGTCAGTGCTCGGGGCGATCGCAGTTCTGTCCTTGCCAAAGGGCTTCACTCCCTCTTCCTCTTCTCAGCAGAAAGCTGCTTTGGGCCGCGTGGCCGCCTCATTGGATGGCTGTGCCTCTGTGGACCACTTAGTGCGGGTAGTGATACCTATGGCCTCGGGATGCCGTGGGGATTGAAGGAGGTGAAGCTTGGGAGGGCCAGCGTGGCAGTTGGTACACAGTAGGTGCCTCCATTCTCCCTCATTCCTCCGGATAAGGAGTGCACTCTTTGCTGGGGAGAACCCCTCCTCTGAATGGGGAACCCTCGCTACTCCAAGTGTCCACAGACCAGCCGCAGCATTGCTGGGCAGCTTGGTAGAAGAGCAGAACCTCAGGGCCCTCCTGGACCCACTGCATCAGTATCAGTGTTGTAACAGTGTCCTTGGTGATCTGTTCTCACACTGAAGTGTGAAAGCGCTGGTGTGAACTCACCCAGCTAGGAATGGAACCGGAGAACCAAAGATGGGTCTCGTTAGCTTCATGCTGGTAACTTGCCCAGCTGATCAGTCAGCCCAAGAGGAATACATTTGGTCTTAAACCTGGTCATTTGGAAATGAGCTAAATATGCTTTACTCCGTCCTTTCGTGTAACAGAACTCCCCACTGAAATGGGGGTGTTTTTCCATAGCGATAGTGAAGTCATTTTTTGTATGCGTTACAAACTTTGTGCCGGCCTGGAGCTCCGCGTAGAGAAGATGAGGTGCCTTTTCAGGAACATTTCTTTGGTTTCCGTGATAATGTTCACATACTTTATCTATGGGATCATACTCTACTATTTCCCAAAGCAAGAAGATATGTAGGAATACCTTCAAGAAGCATTTCACAAGATGTTGTTCTGAACTGGATCTGTTGATACAAGGGAGTTGTTTGGTAGCCCGGGGGAGCCCCGGACAAGGAATACGGAGGCGTTAAAAGGAGTTCGCCTGAATCGGTTTGCTCTTCAGTTGTTTGTTATCATCATCTGCTGGGTTAGGATGGTAACTTGGCAGATTGAAGGAGGTGTGCTTCTGGACTGCTCCCAGCTCCCAGATGGCTGGATCCCTGGCCATCCCACCTTTCCTCCTGACTTACAGCTGAACTGCTTCTTCTGGAAATGGCAAGTCTCCATGGCCATGAGGGAAAGGCAATCAGCATTAAACTCAAGCCTGGACTCTGAAAAGTTTGGTTTCAAGGCCAGAGTCCCACCCCCTTCCTTAGCTGAAGTGCAGGGGAGCTGGCACCATGCCCAAGGCCCAGACCATGGAAATCCCTAGAACAATAGTAGCGATGGTCTCTGCCCTGGGGTGAGAGCCTCCTGTGGTTGGTCCACCTGTGCTAACTGCTTTCAGGTGTGTTGCCTTGTTTCCTAGAGTCATAACTTTTTTTTTTTTTTTAATGTTTCTCAATTTGGGGTAATTCTCTTGGCTTTGTTTTCTTTATTAATTAATTAATTAATTAATTATTTAAATTTTTGGCTGTGTTGGGTCTTCGTTTCTGTGCGAGAGCATTCTCTAGTTGCGGCGAGCGGGGGCCACTCCTCATCGCGGTGCGCGGGCCTCTCACTATCGCGGCCTCTCTTCTTGCGGAGCACAGGCTCCAGACGCGCAGGCTCAGTAGTTGTGGCTCACGGGCCTAATTGCTCCGCGGCATGTGGGATCTTCCCAGACCAGGGCTCGAACCCGTGTCCCTTGCATTGGCAGGCAGACTCTCAACCACTGTGCCACCAGGGAAGCCCCCATAACTTTTTTTTGATGTCACGTTCTAGCATTTTTTCAAATTTATTGAGGTATAATTAACAAATAAAGTTGTAGATATTTAAAGTGTACATCATGGTGACTTGATATACACATACTTTGTGAAAGGATTCCCTCCATCTAGGCCGTTCACACATCCATCACCTCACATATTTTCCTTTTTGTCTGTGTGAGAACATTTAAGTTCTACTCTCTTTTAGCAGATTTCAATTGTACAAGACAGTGTTATCAACTATAGTCACCATATTTTACACTAGATTCTCATCACTCATTCATCTTAGAGCTGAAAGTTTTACCTTTTTACCAACCTCCCCCACCGCCCCCAGCCCATGGCAACCACCATTTTACTCTGTTTCTGTGAGTTTGCTTTTTTTTTTTAGATTCCACATGTGAATTATACCATGAGGTATTTGTCTGTCTCTGTCTTATTTCATTTAGCATAATGTCCTCAAAGTCTATCCATGATGTTACAAATGGCAGGATTTCCCTCTTCCTCATGGCTGAATACTATTCCATTGTATATACACCACATCTTCTTTATCCATTCATCCCTTGGTGGACATTTAGGTTGCTTCCATGTCTTGCCGGTTATGAATGATGCTGCAGTGAACATAGGAGTACAGATAGCTCTTTGAGATCCTGTTTTCATTTCTTTGGATAAATACCCAGGAGTGGGATTGCTGGGTCATATGGTAGTTCTATTTTTAGTGTTTTAAGGAATCTCCATACTGTTCTCCATAGGAGCTGTATCAATTTACATTCCCACCAACAGTGCAAAGGGGTTCCCTTTTCTCCACATCCTTGCCGAGACTTGTCATCTTAGTCTTTTTGGAGTCGTAACTTTTTTTATGCTGAAATGAAGCCCATGCAATTAGCTCGTCCAAACTTTTCATTTTACTGACAAAGAAATGGATTTCTAGAGAGTGGTGTGAACTTCCCAAGATTTCGCAGTTGGTTCTCCACCATTTGTCCACAGGAGAGTTGGAGAATCTTGTCTCTTTTTTCAGGGAGTACCATCAACCCTCCACGTTCAGGTGTGTGGGGGGTGCCTGTTAACAACAGTCTTACCCCCATGTGAGGCTGTGGACACAAGCCTGAGTGCTAATCTGTGCCCAGACTCCCCATTCAGCCAGTCCTGGGCAAGCAGCACAACCAGAGGCTGTACCATTCATGGGCTTGTTAGGAACGAGCTTTATAAATGACGCTCAGCAGGATGCTCATCTTTTGAGAAGATCGTGCTCTCCCCAGTGAGATTTTCTGGGTTCAGATCTCAGCTAAGCCATTTATGAGTTGTTTGTCCTTGGGTGAACCAATTTACCTTAGTTTTCCCCTCTGAAAAATGGGGATAGAAATAGTGCTCACTTTGAATAGGATTTTTGTGAGGATAAATGTGTTTATTCATGTAGGGAACTTAGAATAGTACCTGGCACAGAGCAACTATGCAATAAATTTTGGCTGTAAAGAGTTACTATTATTCCCCTAGATTCAAATGTCTTGTCTTTGGATTTAGCCAGATGAGTGAGGCACTTTGTACCAATGTTGTGTTGCATTCTCCCTCCTGAAAATTCCTTCTTCTGACTCGTCTGTAAGTACCATCCATCATCAGCAACAGTCCTGTGAATCAGAGGGACAGGTTCACGGTAAAGAACGCTGCTAAGGAAGCTGTTCTCTGCATTGTATTGTCACCTTGCTGAGGAAGCCAGGAGAAATTTCTCTCAGCTCTCTGCTTTGGAAAGATTATTCCCCTCATGAGGACATACTTGCTTCTGACCTTAAGGACACTTTGAAGCATATAGAGCTTCAAGTAGAGCAGGGATCAGCAAGCTTCTTTGGTAAAGGACCAGTTCATGAATATTTTGGGCTTTGCAGGCCAGAGAGCCTCTGTTGCAGCCACAGGCAGTATGTAAACAAATGGACGGACCATGTTCCAGTAAAACTTTATTTACAAAACAAGGCTTCAGGCCAACCCCTGATATACATGACCATGTTTTGTTGTATTTCTCCCTACCAGAAAAGCTCGAGTCATGCTTCTAGCAAATATGTGGGCGTGTACTTTGCATACTGACATCACCCCTGCTTGCCTGTTTTCCTACATTTACCTTCCATTTGTCTCGATCCCAGCTCCCATTTTTACTTTTTTTTGGTCTTCCCCCCACTACTGTGTCTATCTCTAGGTTGCATGAGATTTTTTTTTTTTTTTTACAGGATGGAACTGTCAGTAAATACGTCAGTTATATCTAGTTAACTTAGGAACCAGGACTCTAGAAACCACTCTGACTCAGAGCTCACCTGCTGTGGTTAAATGCTCCTGGCTGACCCACAAGCTGCCTGCAGGCCCCGCAGGACCCGGAGAGGCTGAGAGCGAGGAGACGAGCAGACAGGGACCCCTGGTAGCCACAAAGTCTCCATCTTTCCTTTCTCATTGTTGTCGAGTTTCTTTTAAATGAAAACAGCCTCTTTGGTTTGCAGGCCTAAAGCTGGCAGGAAGACAAATGATTTTTTTTTTTTTACAATATCAGACACGCGGTTTCCTGTCTCTGTTTAACTGGCTAGCAGATCATCTCAGCCAGCTGGGTCCCCCTGGACCTGTTGTGACCTTAATAACGTTGCTTCCCGCCATCCAGCAGACCCACTCCGGGGGTGCATCACGCGCCTTGCCTACTCTACGGACTCCTCTTGGCTTCTGAGTCGGGGAGGGCTTGGACGTGCTGCCTCCTTCCTCTCCAATCGCATTTTGTGTTCGTTCTGCTCCAGCATGCGGCAGCTGGCTCCTTGGGGGAAGCTCTGAGTTCCTGCGTGTAAGAAACCAGCAGAACGATGGTGCTCTGGCAGCTCTGGGCTCTGGGTGTGCTGCTGCCTTTGAACTGTGCCCTCACGACTCAAAATAGCTGGCTCGCCAGCTGTGCTTTTTTGTTTCAAGAGAAACAAACCAGATTTACTTTCTGGTCTCAATGCAAAAGGAAAAGAAACCTAAGTGTGGAAATTTGGTGGAGAAAAGTTGTTAGAAGAGGAAGAAAATTATGCATTAAAGTCACTCGTCTCATTCCGGGGAAGAGAAATCAGTTATTTGAGGGGATGACTCAGTGCTGAAGGAGACTTGGGTCGTGAATGAGTTAGAAGCATCCTCTGAATCCCTGAATAGAGCCCCATGTCTGGCCAAGGAAATCATAAAGATTGTGCATGCCAGAGGGCACTGTGACTCAGTCCAGTGAGGCTTAACGTGTATTTGAAGTGTCTTCAGGCAAAGCAACTGGCTTCTGTAGGTTTTTTTTTTCTTTTTCCCCTAAGCAGCAAAGTAAACAAAGATGCTCTGAGGCCAGATGTGGTTGCCAGCTGTGAATATTTCTACCCTGGGACCTCATCCTGACGTGAATCACAGCCGAGTGGAATCCATTAAGGACACAGTCTGTCTCGAATCCCATCCCCTAGATGTGAGTGACCAATTAATCAGTTGAGCCAGCAAGGCTGGCGTTGCTGCGAAGCTGTGGTGAAACGTCTGCAGTCTCTGCCCTCATAGCGGCCTTCTCGTGTTCTGTAAACAACACACAGATGGGTGATGGCAAAAAGGGTCCAGGAGATTGTTTGCTACTTTCCAAGTACCTCAGTGTCCCACCAGTGGAAAAACACTGGAGCTAGCTAACCACTGGGAAACTGACCCTCATTTCCTCCCGTCCTGAACTCCAGAGGCTGTATTTACCTCCAGTTGGACATCCGGCTGACTGGCTCTTGGAAAACCTTTTCTGATCCTCAAATAACTCTTACACCTTGCTAATTATGTAAAATCTCAGTGTTCCCAGCAATAATTATGCCTTATAAAAACTAATATTAACTTTTAAAGAAACAATTCATATTTGCTTCTTTACTTTAAAAAAATACATACACCTCATGCCACTGGCTCCAGTGTCAGGAACAATGGATCCTAAATTTAGTGATTAAAATTCCTTCCATGCCTTCTCTTTTTTCCCAGGTCCCATCCCAGTCTCCCGTCAGGCCGAAGTCGTTGTTCTCGGCCTTGGCTGCACATTGGAACCACCTGAGAAGCTTTAAAAATGACTCATTAACTGGGTCTTAGCCCTGCAGTTTCAGATTTAATTGGTCTGGGGCCTGGTGTCAGGATTAAAAAAACAACCCGCCAAGGTATTCTAATATGCAGCCAATGTTGGGAACCACTGAATTCAAGACAGTTTGTTCTGCCACATCTTTTTGTATTTTTCATCATGTTCCCCATATAACTTGAAAGAGGATGGTAACAATTAGAGAGCAGTAACCACCACAGGAAGTAGCTAAATTCAGCCCTCGAGGTTAGAGGAGAAGAAAAACAAGCAAACTCACACCTGGGTCCCCCCCCTCCCTGGGGAATAATAGGATTCCTTAATACAGGATGTCACTGTGCTTGCCACACTTTACAAGCAAGTACCTCAGAACGAGGCCACGGGCCTCGCTGGGTAGGCATCTGAGGTTTTAGAACTGGTGAAATGATACATTCAGGGCAGGCACACTTGCAGCCTGAAGGTGTGGATGGCAGGGTCTGGGTGCCAAAACCCAACCACAGTGTGGTTCAGGGGGAGCCAGAGAGAAGGCAGGAGGTGTTTCGGTGACGTGACAGGTATTGATAATGTGCATAACTGATGTGCTTTTCTAAAGCCGGTGGGTCTCCCTGTTGGAGAGGATAGTGGGGTAACTCAAGCCCTCTCTCTCTGTTTTCAGGTTTCCTGAAAACATGAAGGGCCCCTAGACGGGGTGGAAGATATGATCCAGACAGGCAGCCGGGACAAGAATGAGAGAATCGGGGCAGCTGGGGGATCTTAACAAAGCCCAAGCTAAGTTAGTGGTCAGAGGACTCTAACACAGAGAAGGAAATGAAAAAATCCTGCTCCAGAGAGCACAGGTCAGCCCGTGGAGGATAGATGTTCATAGGACGTGTCATTGTGTTGTGGGCAAAGCCTGGCACGTTTCAGGCTCTCTCTTCATGTGGGAAGGACGATCAGCACAGGGGAAGGAATGCCTAACGGCAGGGACAGGATCAGGGTTCTAACTGCCTGAAATGACCGAGATATGAAACTGAACAGATACACGTCAAGCCAGGCCTGTCTGTTCACACAGTTGATGGCAAAAGAGCAGCTTGTCAGAAAGCTGGCTTGGCATCTGCTCAGGCGATAAAGACCCGGGGGGTTAGAGGTGAGTTAAGGTCATTCTGAAATTGGGGTGACCTGCTGGAGAGAATCAAAAGGAAACGAGAGCACACAAACCAGCAGTAGTCTGCGCTCATTGGTAAGAACCGTGAGAGTCCTACTGTTACCTGTCTACACGGATTACGTCCCACGTATTGGAGCTGGGTCTGGTGAAACGTCACAGAGAATCTTGAGAAGCAAGAATGATTTCAGAGACCAGATCACTTTATACTTAGACCCGGCACGTATGGGGTGCCTGCTCCATGCTGGCAGGCGGGAGTCTGATAAACGTGCCAGACTTTAGGGTCTGATCAATAGGCCTTTTTAGGAGTGACTGAAGAAGACAGAGATGTTCAGCCTGAAAATGAGATGATTTAGGGAAATGGGTTAAATGCCAAACAGCATTTAATGGGGAATGGGTTAAATGCCAAACAGCAGTTTGAGAGCTGCCATCCCATAGAAGAAGGAGTCATTGCATTGTCTTTTGCTTTAGAGAATAGCACGAAAGCCAGTAAGTGGACTTCCGGGAAGGCCATATTTGATTATAAAGAATATATTTTAAAATATCCCAATGTTGAGACTTTCTCCTAATAGGTCTATTGGAGTTAGATTATGGTATGATTTATAGAGGAGTGGAGTCCCTCTGCCGTAACACTTATGACAGAGGTTTCCTCTGTACCTTTCAGGAATATTCTGGAAGAGGTTGTCATACTGGATTAGACTACATGTAAAACCCTTTTATTGGGGAGAGAGGTAGGGAGGAAATAACCTAAAGGAGACTCTGCAATGGGATGTGAGGTGAGGCAATAGCTTAGTTTTGAAATATGTACAATGGGAATAAAACAATCAAATGGACTGGAAAGAAGAATTCTTCCATCATTTGGGGAAAATGTATTCTCAAAGTCTGTCTAGAATGTCAAACAGTGCTGTCCATATGCTGGAAGTTAAATTAAGCCCTGCATGCCCGGTGAGCTACTGTCCTGTTGTTTAATTAAAATGATTTTTTATTGTTTGCCTGAATTTAATTGTTACTTTTTCTTGAGATGATGGATGGGGAATTACATCTCATTCTACACTCCTCTTGAAGTTCATTTGACTAGAACATTCTTACGGACCATTTTCTCATTGACTAGCCCTGAATACAATTGCCCTAGGGCTTTGCAAGCAAGTCCACTGTGAATTTTCTCTGTAAGAGGGAAACAACTCTGTGGCAGAATCCCAAGGGATGTTTGCTAAAGCAGTGCTTCTCAAACTTTACTGTGTAAATGAATCTCCTAGAAAACTTTATAAAATGCAGATTCTGCAGTCAGCAGTGTAAGACAGGGCTGAGATTCTGCGTTTCCAGTAAGTTCCCAGATGCTGCCTGCTGATACTGCTGGCCTGGAGGCACCAAGAGATCCCTCTTGTACCGTGCCACCAGAAAATATGCAAAATATTGGAACTCCCGAGTTAGAAAGTATGTATACAGTATGATGGATTGGGGTGTGTGTGTGAGTGAGAGATGGGGCAGTAACAGAGGAAAGCTGATAGGATGTGGAGTGTCACAGAATAAGGAGGCAATTTGCTTTGCTCCTTAAGAAATCCTGTATCTCTCCCTCTAGGGATCCCCATGTGTCTGTGCCCGGCTAGGGCTGTGACTCAGTAATGCTCCCTTTGTCTGTCAAATGAACATACTTGGAACATAGCCAGTAAACGTCTAGCGGATATCAGTACCTTTTGTTCACTTTCATCATTTTCTTTATTATAACTGGGTCCAACTTCACTAGATGTGATAAAACTGAATTTTGTCTCTGGGAAAACAGAAACCAAACCAGACAGCCAAAAAGCATCTGCCTTCCCTTCTCTCAGCGCAGCCAGACTGACTCCCTCCAAAGCCTTCTACCTGTTTTTCTAAAAAAATTGAAGTATGGTTGATTTACTTTAAGGTGTACAGCAAAGTGATTCAGTTAAACATATATACATATATATTCTTCTTCAGATTCTTTTCCATTATAGGTTACCAGAAGATAT
Organism: Balaenoptera borealis; assembly: GCF_965194805.1. Taxonomy (NCBI): domain Eukaryota; kingdom Metazoa; phylum Chordata; class Mammalia; order Artiodactyla; family Balaenopteridae; genus Balaenoptera; species Balaenoptera borealis. Next base: position 58,390,749 of record NC_138869.1, on the reverse strand, counting down.
TGAATATAGTTCCCTGTGCTCTACAGTAGGTCCTTGTTGTTTATCTATGTTATATACAGTAGTTTGCATCTGTTAATCCCATACTCCTAATTTATCCCCTCTCCCGCACTTTCCCCTTCGGTAACCATAAGTTTATTTTCAAAGTCTGCGAGTCTGTTTCTGTTTTGTAAATAAGTTCATTTGTATCATTTTTTTAGATTCAACATGTAAGTGATGTCATACGATATTTGTCTTTCTCTACCTGGCTTACTTCATGTAGTATGATAATCTCCAGGTCCATCCATGTTGCTGCAAATGGCATTATTCCATTCTTTTTTATGGCTGAGTAATCTTCTGTTATAAATGTACCACATCTTCTTTACCCATTCTTCTGTCAATGGACATTTAGTTTGCTTCCATGTCCTAGGTATTGGAAATAGTTGCTGCAGTGAACATTGGGGTGCATACGTCTTTTCAAAGTATGGTTTTCTCTGGATATATGCCCAGGAGTGGGATTGCTGGATCATACGGTAGCTCTATTTTTAGTTTTGTAAGGAACCTTCATACTGTTCTCCATAATGGTTGTACCAATTTACATTCCCACCAACAGTGTAGCAGGGTTCCCTTTTCTCCACACCCTCTCCAGCATTTATTGTTTGTAGACTTTTTGATGATGGCCATTCTGACCAGTGTGAGGCGATACCTCATTGTAGTTTTGATTTGCATTTCTCTAATAATTAGTAATGTCGAGCATCTTTTCATGTGCTTTTGGGCCATCTGTATGTCTTCTTTGGAGAAATGTCTATTTAGATCTTCCACCCCTTTTTTAATTGGGTTGTTTATTTTTTTGATATTGAGCTGCATGAGCTGTTTGCATGTTTTGGTGATTAATCCCTTGTCAGTCGCTTCGTTTGCAGATGTTTTCTCCCATTCTGTGGGTTGTCTTTTCGTTTTGTTTATGGTTTCCTTTGCTGTGCAAAAGCTTCAGAGTCCCAAGTTCTTAAAAACCAACTTATACTACCTCTAAGTATACAGAATAGTGTCTGTAAATGTTTTCTTTTTTTTTTTTTCCGGCCACACCACATGGCTTGTGGGATCTTAGTTCCCTAACCAGGGATGGAACCCAGGCCCTTGGCAGTAAAAGCACAGAGTCCTAACCATTGGACCACCAGGGAATTCCCGGTATCAGTCAATGTTTGAATTGCAGAATCTGCTTTGATTATTCTTAGGGCTTTCCATTGCCTGATAAAATATTACTTGTTTGAGCCTAGAACTATTTTTTTTCCTTCAAATTGTCAAAAAAGGCAACTTCTCTGTGTGCATTGAGAAAATCATGAAATCGAATCTCAGCTCAGTGTGGTGTCTGGACATATCATGGTTTAGAGGCAAAGAAGTAATGTGAAAGTATATCACTTAGATTGTAGACTTGGAAAACTCAAGAGAAGTCCTCTTCCAAGAGCTGCGGGGACTTCAGGATTTGAAGTGCAGTCTCTGTTGTGTAATATCCTGCACAAAATGTGGCCTTAAACCCCCGGCAGCAAACACAGCGTGGCAAAGAGAGATGATTTGGGGATATACAGGAGACTTGGGATAAAAATCCTCAAATAAGCTTTTTTTTTTTTTTTTTTTTTGAGAAGCTTTTCTTTTTTTTCTTTCTTTCTTTCTTTCTTTCTTTATTTATTTGGCTGTGTTGGGTCTTCGTTTCTGTGAGAGGGCTTCCTCTAGTTGCGGCAAGCGGGGGCCACTCTTCATCGCGGTGCGCGGGCCTCTCACTATCGTGGCCTCTCTTGTTGCGGAGCACAGGCTCCAGACGCGCAGGCTCAGTAGTTGTAGCTCACGGGCCTAGTTGCTCCGTGGCATGTGGGATCTTCCCAGATGAGGGCTCGAACCCGTGTCCCCTGCACCAGCAAGCAGACTCTCAGCCACTGCGCCACCAGGGAAGCCCAAATAAGCTCTTTTAACAAAATGTACTCTGTGGACTTCCCTGGTGGCACAGTGGTTAAGAATCCACCTGCCAACGCAGGGGACACAGGTTCGATCTCTGGTCTGGGAAGATTCCACATGGTGCGGAGCAACTAAGCCCGTGCGCCATAACTACTAAACCTGCACTCTAGAGCCCACGAGACACAACTACTGAGCCTGCGTGCCACAGCTACTGAAACCCACATGCCTCAGCCACTGAAGCCCACATGCCTAGAGCCCGTGTTCCGCAACAAGAGAAGCCACTGCAATGAGAAGCCCGTGCACCACAGTGAAGAGTAGCCCCCGCTCGCCGCAACTAGAGAAAGCCTGCATGCAGCAACAAAGACCCAACGCAGCCAAAAATAAATAAATTTATTTATTTAAAAAAATGTACTTTGTGTTAGTCTCTTTGGAAATATAGGGTTTTGGGACTGAATGTAAGAGTGCTTTTAATATTGTGAACTTCCTGTCTTCCCGATATCAAATCATCCTTTAAATATAAATTATCTCATCAGAAAAGCGGCCACCTGTCAGTGGATCTGTGTGTACAGTAGATGAGCGAGCACAGTGACATCTGGAGACTAAGAAACACTGCCCAGGTGTAAAGGACCAGGCGAGATGAGGCTGTCGATGTATAGACCTTTTTTACCTGGTACGGCCTCCCTTTTGCCTTACTGTGCTGGTTGGTTGGGATCTGTAATTCATGTTGACTAGAAATAGCTACAGTTGGCCTCAGTGCCTGAACTGTTTTTCAAAGGAATGCATTTAAAATGTCCCCATTACAATAAGGTTTGCTGAGGATTGTTGGTATATATATTCCTTACGGAGGCCTTTAGCTTTGTCATATACTTTCTCTATATCTACTGAATTGATCATACAGTTTTTTTCTCATTTAAATTATTAATGTGGTCAGCGATAGGAGTTGTTTTCTTTGCATATTTGTTTTTAATTTAAAATAATACTTTTTATTTTATACCCTCAACTGGATTTGGGTTGCTGCCATTTTTATTGAGAATTCGTTTTTTTAAATCATGGTACACGAGTGAGATTGTTCTGTAATTTTCTTACATTCTTTTTGTCTGCTTTTGGTTGTACTATTTTCAGAGAACGCTTTTCCTATTCACTGAGTTTGTGTGACACTGAAATAACCTACTTCTTGAGAGTTCGGTGGCTCTCAGCTTCATCTAGGACAGGTGTGTGTCTGGGGCTTCGAGGGGAACACTGTTGCTCAAATGTTTTCGGATACTTTTTCCCCCAATTTTTACTGGAAAAAAATTAAACTTTCTGAAAACTTGAAAGAATGGAACAATGAGCCCCTGTATACCCTTTCCCTTTCTCTCTATTTACCATTTGTTAACATTTTACCACCTCCTCATTTCTATGTGTGTGGGGAGGCACTGGGGGTGGGTGTGTGGGTGTATTACGGTCCACGTTCAAATTTCCCCAAAGCAGTGGGGTTGCTGCTCTTCCAGTCAAGGACCACACGTGGCATTTGGTTATTTTGCCTCTTCAGTGTGTTTCTTGTTTTTTGTGACTCTGACTGGAAACAGGTGGGCCATTGATTTTATAGAGGCACATTCTGGATTTATCTGATGGTTCCCACTTGTTTAGACTACGATTAAACATTTTTCTAAGATTTCCACTGGCATTTTTATTGTAGGAAGTTTTTTTAGGGGGTTGGCAATTCCACAAAAATCAAATTCTGATGTGTATTCAGTCATTGATACTAAGAAATTTGACAGTAAAAGGCTTAAAGATAAAAAAATTAGGGTTATACTGTGGAAGATTTTTAACTACTCAATTTCTTTAATGTTTGTAAGATTATTCAGGTTTTTCTTGGGTCAGTTTTAGTAAGTTACACATATAAACTTTTAGGACTTTGACCAATATTGTTTTAAGTTTTCAAACTTACTGGAAAAGTTTTTCAGATCCCTTGAGTCTTGGCTGTGCCCGTGATTCTGTCTCCTCCGGGCCTTTGCCCTTGGCTATGTTTATCAGTCTCACCGAGGTTTACGGGTTGTGTTGATCATGATACAACCCATTCAGGGTGTTGTTGATTCTCCCTCTTGTAACTTTGTTTTCTATTCCACTGATTTCAACTTTTATCTTTACTCTCTCTTTCCTTCTCTTTTCTTTGGTTGTGTAATCTTGTCCTTTTTCTAAATGCTCGTATTGAAGCCTCTGTTGGCCAGAGATCCGGGGAGCGGCTGTCAGCATCCCTCTTGAATGACACTGCCCCTCCAGCTCGCCACTAACTGGCACAGCAGCCTGCTCTGCAAGGACCGCAGCTCACTGTACACACAGGCTTCCATCGGCACGTCTAGGAAATGGGAACTGATTCAGATCTAGCAGTGTGGCTGCAGGGGTTCAAAATAATCCACGTGAAACCCAGTGTTTGGCATTTAGTAGGTTCTCAATAAATGAATGCTGTGCTTTTAAATATTACAATTAACTTGACTTAATTAATGAGTTGAGACAGGAAATTCTCCTTTCCCACCAGCGTATCTCTCTTGAGCACAGTTTCCTTCTTTGGATCTCAGCCGGTTGCATATATATCCTGTTGCTTTAGATGAACATGTTGGCGTGTGAAAATCTCTGTGGTTAGTGTGTCACTGCCAACTTCAAGCATCTCTGTGGTTGTCTTGCAGTGTTCACTAACGCACTGAGGTGTACAGAAAACGAGCATCTGTATCCATTTCTGTGTCTTGGATAAATTACTATCATCTTGGTAAATTTTTGCCCAAACTCTTCATTGAGTGGAGGAATTGCAGAACTAATTCAAATATTAAAGTAGGAGCCCATCTGTGAAATTCAGCTCTGTTAATTTGGTTTTTATCAAGATGCATTAACCAACCCACATAGGCATTTTTACTCTTGGCCTTAATTTAATGTCCTTTTTACTATGTGATTTTTTAAAAAAGAAAAAGAATTATAGAGACTCAGTTTTAAGTTCCTTTTAGGAATCAGTGTTGGATTTGGGCCTCACAGAGGACTTGAAAGAGCCTGGGAGCTACATGTTTCCATTGTGTTGCATGTTGTGTGCGCACCTGTGTGTGCACGCCTGTGTGTGTGTGATTAGGCAACTTATTTACTTTTAAGTCACTCTGGAGGAACCTATACCAAGGAATTTCCCCTTGAGGTTTTCTGCCAGTTTGTGTTTTGTTTTTTTTTAATGGCGTACTAACATTTATCTTTGACATTTGTCCTTAAAAACTGTTTATTTATCAAGATTCTGACATTTGCAAATGGCTCCTTATTTGCAAGTCAGTTTGGCTCCTCTATGTGGGACACATTTGGTTGGAAAATTTTGGAATTATTAAACGGGCCTTTGGTTCATTGCTAGGGAGACATCTTGGTGGCGTGGAAAGAACAAGGGCTCTGGAGCCACTCAGACCTGCGGGAAACAGGCTCTTCTCAGTTTCTTTCTTTCTTTTTTCCCCTCTTTCTTTCCTTCCCTTCCCTCCCTCTCTCTCTCTCTCACTCCCCCTTCTGCCTCTCATTCCCCCCCCCACTTTGCCTTTCTCTCTCTCTCCCTTTCCCTTCCTCCCTCCCTCCCTCCCTCTCTCCCTCCCTCCTCACCCCTCTCCTTCCCTCCCTGCCTCCCTTCATCCCTCCCTCCCTTCCTCAGTAGTTTCCTCTATAAACCAGGGCAGTGAACAGAACCTGACTTGGCTGTTGAAGAAATAAAGTGAGATGCTGCTGATAAAGTGAATGATCTGTGCCCAGTTCGATAAAGCCCATGATAGGGGAGTTATCTCTGTTGTCCTTAAGAGAGTTCAGAGAATTTCCCGTCCTTTTCCACTGCAGAGCTCCCCTCACACATGACAGAATCCGCCCTTGTCCGTGGGGCACACAACATATCACCCCAGGAGGGTCCGTCATTGGCACCCGTTTCCTTCCTTACTAACTTCCCAGAGAAACAGATGAGTCTGGAAATCTCTGCTCTAGGAAATCCTGGCAGAGAGGCTAGGGCGTGATGCCTTCACTCTGCCCAGGGCTCTCTGGTTTTATGTGTGTGCCCTGGACTTCTGGGACGTCTGGCGAAGCCTGTGGATCTCTTCACAGTGATGTCTTCAAATGCATAAAATAGAATACACAGGAGTTCAAAGAAGATCAAACATAGTGTAATACAATTATCAAATATTTTATAAAATAAATTTGTGATGTAGTAATATTTACTTCTATAGTAATGGTTTAAATAACAAGATCTAGCATCAGATCGAACAAATTGAAATGGCTAAGTGATGAATATAAAGGATTCACCGAGGCCTCTGCAACACACGTAAAGCGGCATGAAAATATCTGTGGTTTCTCTTGGTGACAAAGTCACAGGTGTGGCTAATGCTGGGAAATGTGAAATTTTAGTTAAAGGTTAGAGAAAATAAAAAGATGTCATTTTGCCCGTTTAAATTTACAGACTCCCAGAAGTCTATCTCTGGAGCCCAGGCTAAGTCTGCTGTTAACAGTGGAGAGCCGCGTGTGTATGAACTCTGGAAAAGTTCTCCTCGTTTGTAATGCCCCCCAGAACTCTGTGTGGCTCAGTGTTACATAACAAGGGAGTGTCATGTGAACATCACCTTTTGAGCACTGGTTACCTGTGTGCCCAAGAAACAATTCATGGAGGGTTCCATATCTTGAGTGCCCTACATTCTAGGTCCTACGAAAGATTTTAGGGTTCTTCCTTGTGTAAGACTTTTACTTCCCAGGCAGGGAAAAGATGCATATTTGCAAGAACACTAGTCTACTCTGGTTCTTAGTTAAGAGCCAAGGGGAACAGTCTGCACACCCGACACGTTGTCTGAGAACTGCCCATAGTTCAGAGTTAAACCTTAGTGGACGGCCGTGAAATCACTTAGTCCAGCCCCCAGTGAAGAAAACCACTTTATCAAATTGAGAGCTTGTATAAAGTCATTCTTAATCAGCTCCCACTGATGTGAAGTTTAGAGACAGTATGGCATGGGGTTAAGAGCAGGGGTCTCTAATCAAACAGAGCTTGAGAAATTATTTAAACTGTCTGACCCTTAGCTTCCCTATCTGAAAAATTGGGTTTATAATAATAGCAGTATCTACCTCATAGGGTTTTTCTTTCAATTAAATATAAATGTCATATAAAACTATTGGCACACAGAGAAGTACATAATTTGTATTCGATAATTACGAGTTTCTGTGTAACTGGGGGCTGGCAAAAAGAAATATTTCCTGCTGGTCTCTGAGTAAAGGAGAAGCTAGCTTGTACCTACTATAGCTATAGCTGTTGGTTTTTCTAGGAGCAGCTCAAGGGTTAACTCTGAGAGGGTGTGGGTGGCTTCTGTTTAGATAAAGCCACATCCCAAAGCTTCCTTTCAGCCTGATTTGCTATTGTTCGGGTTTTTCACCACCTCTTTGAAGTTTCAAGTTTGACAGTTGTTAATAGATAATTCCTTCCCCACCACATTTTTACCTGTAGGTTTTCAAAAAGAAATCAAAGGAAATTTGAGGGGAAAGTAACACTTTGGTTTCTGACCTTGAAAGGGGGATTTCTAGAGTCTTCTTCAATTAATAAATTAAAGGAGATTTCTGTTTTTGTGTTTCCCTTAGCCTGAAGAAGACTAGAAATCAGCAAGGAAGACCCTTTTACATATATGGACAGGAATTAGAAAATAAAATTATCAGTGATACATGAACAGTTCATTTGGATGTTTTACACCCTTTAATGAATTGGAGACATAGCTAAGTAATTATGCAGTTAATATTTAAAATTTTTTCGTTGTGTTGTTTTCTCATACGTAAAAGAATATTCACATTGGACCAGAATGAAGTCTCTCCAAATTCTGCCAATGCATTGCAGGTTGTTAAAATAACACCAATAGAAGAGGGGCTAGTAAACTTTTTCTGTAAAGGGCCAGGTAGTAAATATTTTAGGCTTTCTGGGCCAGATATGATCTCTGTTGTATGAACTACTTCGTTTCTTTTTGTATTTAAACAACCCTTTAAAAATGAAAAATTCACAGCTCTTGAGGCTGTACAAGAGCAGCCTGTAAGCCCCGGGGCCATAGTTTGCCAACCCCTGCTGTAGGGCATAAAGAATGGGAGGGATTTTTTTTTTTAATTGAAGTATAGTTGATTTACAATGTTGTGTTAATTTCTGCTATACAGAAAAGTGATTCAGTTATACATATATATATATATATACATTCTTTTTTTTCATATTCTTTTCCATTATGGTTTATCACAGGATATTGAATATAGTTCTCTGTGCTATAGAGACCCTGTTGTTTATCCATTCTGTATATAAAAGCTTACATCTGTTAACCCCAGCCTCCCACTCCATCCCTCCTCCACCCCCCTCCCCCTTGGCAATGTTCTCTATGTCCGTGATTCTGTTTCTGTTTCATAGATAGGTTCATTTGTGTCATATTTTAGGTACCACATGTAAGTGATATCACATGGTATTTGTCTTTCTCTTTCTAACTTACTTAGTATGATAATCTCTAGGTCCATCCATGTTTCTGCAAATGGCATTATTTCGTTCTTTTTATGGCTGAGTAGTATTCCATCATTGTATATATGTACCACATCTTCTTTATCCAAGAATGGGAGGGATATTGTCCCACAAAAGTAATTATTCATTCAGCTTCTACGGGAAACATTTGCTGAGTACCTAAGTGCCCCGCCCTGAGTCAGCTGCTGGGTAGAGAGTGGTGACCAATATGTGTGGCTTTACCCTTGTAGAGCTTACTTTTTCATGGGAGGAACAAGCAATCAGAGAATCAAACCCATTTATTTATAAGACATTCTATGTTGTTAAAGACAAGTGGCCACCTGGAGAAGACACGCCCATTGGATAGTTCAGATAGTAGAGGTGGAGTTATAGGAGGGGAACCTTATTTTCTGCTGCATCTCAGTATCATTTCATCTGTCCCCCCAGTCTTGATCTCCAGGTTCATTCTTTGCTGGACAAGAGAGACCATCCATACTTCTGCACAAGATCTTCTGTTTCATTTGTAGTTCCAATCTTTCTTGTAATCGCTTTGTCCCACCACACTGAAGCCTCTAGTCCCACCTTCCCTGGGTCCCACTCAAGCCTGACAGTGTAAGAACTTAGGTTTTCAAGAGTCAATCACCAAATTGTTTCCTTCTTCCTATTCTTTAAAATTTTATTGAAGTATAGTTGATTTACAATGTTGTGCTAATTTCTTCTGTACAGCAAAGTGACTCAGTTACACATACGTATATATTCTTTTTTCATATTCTTTTCCATTATGGTTTGACACAGGTTACTGAATATAGTTCCTTGTGCTATATAGTAGGACCTTGTTGTTTATCCATCCATATATAATAGTTTGCCTCTGCTAATCCCAAACTCCCATTCCTTCCTGCCCCTACCCCACTCCCCCTTGGCAAGTCTGTTGTCTATATCTGTGAGTCTGTTTTTGTTTCGTAGATATGTTGATTTGTATCGTATTTTAGATTCCACATATAAGTGATATCATATGGTATTTGTCTTTCTCTGTTTGACTTACTTCATTTAGTGTGATAATCGCTAGGTCCATCCATGTTGCTGAAAAATGGCATTATTCTTTTTGATGGCTAATATTCCATTGTGTGTGTGTGTGTGTGTATACACACACACACACACACACCACATCTTCTTTATCCATTCATCTGTTGATGGACATTTAGGTTGTTTCCATGTCTTGGCTGTTGTAAATAGTGCTGCTATGTACATAGGGGTGCATGTATCTTTTTGAATTATAGTTTTGTTAGAGTATATGCCCAGGAGTGGGATTGCTGCATCATACGGTGACTCTAGTTTCAGTTTTTTGAGGAATCTCCATACTGTTTTCCATAGTGGCTGCACCAATTTACATTCCCACCAACAGTGTAACAGGGTTCCCTTTTTTCTGCACCCTCTCCAGCATTTGTTAATTGTAGACTTTTTAACGATGGGCCTTCTGACTGCTACGAGGTGGTACCTCACTGTAGTTTTAATTTGCATTTCTCTAAAAATTAGCAGTGTTGAGCATCTTTTCATGTGCCACTTGGCCATCTGTATGTCTTCTTTGGAGAAATGTCTATTTAGGTCTTGTGCCCATTTTTTGATTGGGTTGTTTTTGTTGTTGTTGAGTTGTATGAGCTGTTTGTATATTTTGGAAATTAAGCCCTTGTCAGTCACATCTTTGCAGATATTTTCTCCCATTCTGTAGGTTTTCTTTTTGTTTTGTTTATGGTTTCCTTTGCTGTGCAAAAGCTTGTAAGTTTGATTAGGTCCCATTTGTTTACTTTTGTTTTTATTTCTATTGCCTTGGGAGACTGACCTAAGAAAACATTGGTACAATTTATGTCAAAGAATTTTTTGCCTATGATCTCTTCTAGGAGTTTATGGTGTCATGTCTTATATTTCAGTCTTTAAGCCATTTTGAGTTTATTTTTGTGTATGGTGTGAGGGTGTGTTCTAACTTCATTGATTTACTTGCAGCTGCCTAACATTCTCAGCACCACTTGCTGAAGAGACTATCTTTTTCCCATTTTATATTCTTGCCTCCTTTGTTGAAGATTAATTGACTGTAAGTGTGTGAGTTTTTTTCTGGGCACTCTATTCTGTTCCATTAATCTGTATGTCTCTTTTTGTGCCAATACCATGCTGTTTTGATTACTGTAGCTTTGTAGTATTGCCTGAAGTCTGGGAAGGTTATGCCTCCTGCTTTGTTTTCCTCAGGTTTGCTTTGGCAGGGTCTTTTATGGTTCCATATAAATTTTAGGATTTTTTGTTCTAGTTCTGTGAAAATGTCAGGGGTAATTTGATGGGGATCACATTAAATCTGTAGATTGCTTTGGGTAGTATTGCCATTTTAATAGTATTAATTCTTCCAATCCAAGAGCATGGGATATCTTCCATTTCTTTGAATCATCTTTAATTTCTTTTATTAATGTTTTGTAGTTCTCAGCATATTAAGTCTTTCACCTCCTTGGTGAAGTTTATCGCTAAGTTGTTATTTTTTTTTTTTTTTTGATGTGCTTTTAAAAGGGATAGTTTATTTACATTCACCTTCTGATATTTCATTGTTAGTGTAAAGAAATGCAAACAGTTTCTGTATGTTAATCTTGTATCCTGCTACCTTGTTGAATTTGCCTATTCGTTTTAATACATTCATGTATCTTCCTCCAAAATAGTGATTTTTTTTTTTTCTTTTGGTTGCTGGAATTCTGATGTTTGGGGGTACTTTTCATGTTTTTAGTGGCATCACATAGATGTAAGACCTAAGGCTTTCATCTAGAATAGTCAGTGGAAGTTGGCATTTCCACTTAGAACTTCCCTTAAGAATAGGTAGTTAATCATAGGGCCACTTGACATCGTCTTAGTTTCATTTCTCTCTGTGCTTCATTAAGTGAAGGCATCAAATACCATTTAGGTAATGGATTCCCTTTGAGAGATTATCTCTGTTCCACCTGGACTGTATTCTCATCACTTTTTAAAATACACCGCCAGTGGGTGAATACTGCCAATTATATAATTATGAATCCATCCTTGGACGTGATGTCTGGTCCCAAACCACCTACCCAAACTTTCCTCTCTCTTCCTTTGTGCACAGTTGTCAGTTTGGGACTCCTGCTCTTCCTCAGGTAGATCCTGTATTCTTACTTCTTCACATAACATTCCTTCTGCCATCACTGACTGCTTCCCATCCTTCACTGGCCAGCACACAGTCCTTACCACTGTGCCATCCCTGTCTCTCTGTCTTTCCCACACTCCAGCATAGATGGGGGCACGCATTAGCTTCCATCCCAGACTGCTGGATGTTGCCAGGCAGGTGTAGACACATCCTAACTTCTCTGCTGGGTCATCCCCGCTTTGAGGGCTGTCCCATCCCCTAGTAGGACCTCAGTAGTGCTGTGTTTAATGAATGAATCTAGCTTCTGAGCATGAGGACTGCTCCTTAGTGGGCACCTTTGAGAGAAAATGAATGGCTGATAAAGTAATAGAATTCTGGCATCCGTTCCCAGTGGAGACAGGCTAGCACAAAGCTCTCCCTGAACTATAACTATGTTTTCCTGACTCTTGCCCACTGAGCATCTCCATCCACGTTCTTCTTCCCAAGAAGAAAACTATTTAACCAGAGCCAACCAAGGCCAGCTCATGAATCAAAGTTTGAGGAACAAGACATTGTAGTTACTTAGCTGGTGATAAGGGCTCTTCTCCATCCCCCACAGAGCCTGCCTCAGTGGTCCCAGTCAGGAAACTGGCCTGCACTTCCTTCTATAACTTCTCTCACTAATGTTTCCATTATTGCTACTAAATATCCCTGTTCTATGAAGCTATAAATCACATGACACTGAAAAGAGAAACATTAGGGGGATATAAGGTAACTGACTTCCAAAGAGACCAGTAGGCCCAGAGCTGATGTTTCGTGGTAGCCTGGGTGTTGAGCAGAACAGGACAAGTTAGAGTTTACAAAAGAGCACAGACTGCGGCAGGACTGTGGCTGTCTCTTTGTTTTCACCAGATACCATATACATGAGCACTTTGGAGGCAGGAGTTGTCATTTTCTATATTCCCAAAACCTCCTGCAATGCTTGGAGCTTAGTGAACGCTCAGTAAATGCTTCATCCATTTATTCAACACTTAATAAGGCCCTCATGTGTGCTAAGTGCTGGTTACAGTCATGGAGAAGAAAGGCATGGTCCCTGGCAGCATGGAGCGCTCAGTCTGCTGGGGTGGGGAAAGTAGGGAAAGGCAGATATGAAACCAATAAATGGAGTCATAGTTATTTAACTCAAATTGTGCTCACTTGTTGCACAGGAAAAATGTGGCATGCTATGGGAATATATAAAATAGAATGTTTTCCTAAATTTCCTTTAGGGAGTGACGTTTAAGCTGAGTTTTGTGGGGTTTTTTTGTGGGTTGTTGTTTTTTTTGTTTGTTTGTTTGTTTGTTTTTAGCAGAGAAAGATTTATTGCAGGGCCAAGCAAGGAGAACAGGTAGCTCATGCCCACCACCGCCCCCCCCAAAAACCCCGAATCTCCCGAAGGGTTTCAGCAAAGCATTTTTTAAATTGAAGTATAGTTGATTTACAATGTTGTGCTAATTTCTGCTGTCCAGCAAAGTGATTCAGTTATACATATTGGTACAGCCTTTTCTTTTAATATTCTTTTCCATTATGGTTTATCCCAGGAGATTGAATGTAGTTCCCTGTGCTATACAGTAGGAACTTGTTGTTTATCTATTTTATAGGTAATGGTTTGCATCTGCCAACCCCAAACTCCCAATCCATCCCTCTCCCACCTTCCCTACCCCTTGGCAACCACAATCCTGTTCTCTGTGTCTGTGAGTCTGTTTCTGTTTTATCGATAGGTTCATTTGTGCCATATTTTAGATTCCACATATAAATGATATCATATGGTTTTTGTCTTTATCTTTCTGATTTACTTCACTTAGTATGATCATCTCTAGGGCCATCCATGTTGCTGCAAATGGCATTATTTCATTCTTTTTTATGGCTGAGTAATAGTCCATTGTATATATGTACCGCATCTTCTTTATCCATTCCTCTGTCGATGGACATTTAGGTTGTTTTTATGTCCTGGCTATTGTGCATAGTGCCAGCAAACCATTTTTAAAGACCAGGCGTGGGAGGGGCATCCCAGGGTATGTGATTAGCTCGTGCACAATTCTCTGATTGGTTGATGTTGAGTTTTGATTTCTAAGATGAGTTTTGAGGGAAGAGTAGGAGATATTGACTAGATGGCCAGAGGCAGGCAAGGCTGGACAAGTGCACAATAGCATCCATGCCTGTAATAAAAACTCACCATATGTTGTCCACAAAAACTATGCTGAAGGTAAAACCTACGATGCTTGGGGTGTGGACCACTTCCTTCCAGTGCACACCTGCTGACCCAGCTCCTTCTCTCCTTTGTTTCCACCTCAGAATACGCCACCAACAACCCCGACTTGCTGTTGGTCATCTTCCAAGTGACAGGTGTCAGCCTCCTGCCGCCGCTGGGCATCGCCATTGCTGTCATCGTCACCTTCTACTGCTACCGCGTCCACCGGCAGCAGAAGCTGAGCCCGGCCTGGGACTCGGGCAAGCCGCGCAAGCTGATGGAGTTCAGTGAGCACCTGGCCATCATCCTGGAGGATGACCGCTCCGACATCAGCTCCACCTGCGCCAACAACATCAATCACAACACAGAGTTGCTGCCCATTGAGCTGGACACCCTGGTGGGCAAAGGGCGCTTCGCTGAGGTCTACAAGGCCAAGCTGAGGCAGAACACGTCTGAGCAGTTTGAGACCGTGGCCGTCAAGATCTTCCCCTATGAAGAATATGCCTCCTGGAAGACGGAGAAGGACATCTTCTCGGACATCAACCTCAAGCACGAGAACATCCTGCAATTCCTGACAGCTGAGGAGCGCAAGACGGAGCTGGGCAAGCAGTACTGGCTGATCACTGCCTTCCACGCCAAGGGCAACCTGCAGGAGTACCTGACGCGCCACGTCATCAGCTGGGAGGACCTGCGCAGGCTGGGCAGCTCGCTGGCCCGTGGCATCGCGCACCTGCACAGCGACCACACGCTGTGCGGCCGACCCAAGATGCCCATCGTGCACAGGGACCTCAAGAGCTCCAACATCCTGGTCAAGGGAGACCTCACCTGCTGCCTCTGTGACTTCGGCCTCTCCCTGCGGCTGGACCCCACTCTGTCTGTGGATGACCTGGCCAACAGTGGGCAGGTAGGGCAGCCCCGGCCCCCTTGGGCCCCTCCCCTTGCTACTGGCACCCCTCCCTCTCATCTCCATCAGCCCTGCACTCTGACACTGGTCCAGGGAATCCAGTTAATCCTGACTGCACCCCGCTCTCGTGCCAGGGTACCTCTGCCAACAGCAGCATTTCTCTCCCTGGTTCTCCAGATCCTTACCAGCTTAGGACAGGCATTTCTCCTTGAGTCAGTCCTCATTTCTCTCCCTGGTTCTCCAGATCCTTACCAGCTTAGGACAGGCATTTCTCCTTGAGTCAGTCCTCATTTCTCTTCCATTTGGACATTATTTTCCTTTGCTTCAAACACTGCTAGTACTGTATCTCTATCTTTTTCCTGTCTTAGGGTTGTACTCAGCCCTTGCTACTCTGTAATCTTGGTCCTTATATTGGTTTTTTTGGTTTTTTTTTTTTTTTTTTTTACCATTTTAGAAGGCAGTCTCCTTGAAGTCCAAATCCACATCTATTTGGTCACATCCATCACAAGGCCTTGAACAGGGAAAGTGACCAATAAGTATTTGTAGAGTGAGTGACAGACTGGGTGAAGGAAAAGTTCCTCTTTTGAAGCATCTCACAGATTAAAATTGAAACCTTTTTGGTTAAGGAGCTATCAGATACTAACATTACCGTCATTCTTTATGTTTTACACGCCAGAAGCTTGGCTGTGGATTAGAGTGAAGTGTTGAGAGTGCCGTTGTTTCCTCTAACTAGGCTGAGGGGAGTGCTTTTGAAGCATCTAGTCACTGCTCAGGCAGCTTTCCGGGTCCATGGCCACACATCCAAGTGTAGAGAGAAACATGTTGAAACACGGACAGATTACTGTGCCAGGGTAACAAGTCATGCAATGACCTATTAAAAAGAAAAATTTCTTCTAATTTATGCCAATAAGAAGCGTTATTTGGGGTGATATTATCAACTCACTTGACGTTCCCTGGATCCTTGGGAAGATAGGACTTCACTGTTATTTAGTCAATCTATACAAGCTACATTATCAAACATTCAAGTGATTTTTTTTCCCCAGAAGCATTTCTTCTATGTTCCTATGTATTGCAGTGTTTTCATACTACCAGTCATCGTTCAAATAAAACTACATAGCATGCCCATCAAAATTATAAAATGACCAGGTTTGGGCTCTTAATGGAAATACTTTCATACAATTCAATTTAGCAGAGATTTTATGTAATTATACGACATGCTCGGCACACTAGAATGTGTAATGGGGTAAACAAAGAAGATTAAGACAATTCTCAAGTGACAAAAAATTAATGGTAATTATTATTTCACCACAAATCTTGGAGTTACAAGGGTGAAAAAATATTTAATTTGCAAAAACAAAAATCAGCATCAAAAATATCACTGATGTGGTCACTCAGGTTCTCTGCAAGGATGTTACTGTATACGTGATACGATGACATATGTCACGGGGCTAAACAAAGCAGCTCTGGGGTTTGGCATTTCCTTATTGTGGCATTTTTTTCTTTATATTCATTAAAGGGTTTTCAGGGAGAGAACACCTATTTTTTAAAAAATAATTACATAAGCTGTACCTTTCTGTGCAGGTCTCGTTACTTTTAAAAGCATTGTGCTTTTTAAAGGTCAACTACCCGTGTAGGGGACAAACATCAGCTATATTTTGAAAATAGGTATGCAGCTGGAATTCAGTGATGGGCCTCAATGTCTGTTTTTGCTTTAGGTGGGAACGGCGAGATACATGGCTCCAGAGGTCCTAGAGTCCAGGATGAATCTGGAGAATGTCGAGTCCTTCAAGCAGACGGATGTCTACTCCATGGCCCTGGTGCTCTGGGAAATGACATCTCGCTGCAGCGCAGTGGGAGGTAGGCATGGACACCGTCGCGGTGCAGTGGTGCCTCACGCGCCTTAGAGCGTGATGTCGCGCTCTTTGCTTCAACACGGTTCCAGGGATACAGAGCACTCATTGAGATCTGGTAGGACACAGCTATTCCAGAACGATCTGGAATGGTGCTAAAAAGCCTAGGTTTTATAGCTGAAAGCCAGGTTTGGAGCATAAAGCATTTTATCTCCTTTCCTGAAGTTTATAATTACTTTTCTCTTGACCCATCACGCCACAGATATTTACATATCTGGCAAGAGATGAACACTAGTAATATTCATAAGAATTATTTCTGCCTATCAAATGGGTACCATGATTCAGAAAAGTATCTGACTTTTGTTTCATTTTGTATTTTAAGGTTTTTCAGAATTATATGGTCCAGGAACTGGATTTGACTCAAAATTTACTTTTATGGACATAACTTTCCTTTGTTGAACAAAACAAGCAAAATGGTTTGACATATTTGTTTAGGTTTTGAAAAATCTAGTGAAGAGAGGTTATTGATGAATGCAGTATTCTTCAGGGGTACAGGGGGCTGTCATCGTTTTAGAGAGCATTGTCCCCTGATCTTCTTGGAGATGGGATTGGCTGATGTCTACATCACTTTATCCTTTTCTGACCCTGCTCTCAGTGGTTTCCGTCAGGGTCTTAGGTCTCACCTTAGAAAATTGATATATCCCAACCTGGTCCTGGCTAGATGCTAAGTCAAGCCAAGCTAACTCCAATTTTAACCCTTTGTTTTGTAATAATGTTAGACACACAGAATCACTGCGTGAGTAGCACAGGGAGTTCCCATATGCTCTTCACCCAGCTTCCCCTTGTGCTAACACCTTACCTAAACCAAGCACAGCTGTGGAAGATTGGACATTGACATTGGTACCATGTCTTTAATTAATCTATAGAACTAACTTGTATTTCCAAGCCCCTAGTAATGGGGAACAGGATCCACTCCAGGATTCCACGTTACCTTAGCCACCAGGCCACCTCAGTCTCCTTTGATGTGTGGTGGTTGCTCAGTCTGTGTTTCTTTCGTGACCTTGACACTTGGGAAGAATTCAGACCAGGTATTTTATAGACTGTCTCTCACTTTGGGTTTCTCTGATGTTTTCTCATGATTAGATTGAGAATGTGCATTTTTAGGCAAGAATACCACAGAAATGATGTTGAGCCCTACTCAGGGTGTCACATGCGGGTGGAGATGCCAGTGTGCTGTCCAATCTCATCACGTGGTGAAGGTGTCTCCACATTTCTCCCTGTAAAGATACTACCTTTTCCATTTGTAATTAATACAAATCTTGTGGGAAGGCACTTTGACCTGTTTCTACTAAACACCTGTTTAGTACAGAGACTAACCTGTTTTTTACCATAATTTTACTTGCTAATTCTAGGGTCCATCAGTAGCTCTTGCAAGCTACAATTATTACTGTAATGTTTGCCTAATGGTGATTTTCTGTTTTTCTTATCCCTTCTACATTTATTCATAGATATTCTGCTTATGAGATATCTGTCCTTTCTCTCACCAACCCCTTTTATTTGTTCATTTTACTATGTATTTATATGAGTATGAAGTTGTGGATATTTATCTTATTCTATGGGTATTTAATATTATCAATATTTATTTTGTTGCTTAGATTATAACAGCTTTGGTCACTGGGCTAAACTACCTAGCATTTTGCTCCAGGTGGATCTGGTTGGCACCATTTCCTGCTCTGATAATTCCTCCTTTTGAGAACTTTCTTAGCTGACTCTCTAGGATGGGTCCTGCTGGGAGCCTTGCTGTCCCATCACCTGTTTCCCTGGGTCCCTGCATGGAGATGGCACTTCCTGTCTGGCTGACCCTGTTATTTTCTGGTTTCCTGGCTGAGATATCTTCCCCCGTAGCACTTCCAAAAGTAACAGTTTTTTCTTGCACAGTGAAATTTGTTTAATCAAGTTTCAGCCACTGAGAATCATTTTCTGCTTGAAAGCTTTGACAGCTCGAAAATGAATCCTCAGACCAGACCAGTGTGAGTTGTGTCAGAAGAGACAATGATGCTGTTGTCATCGTCTCAATAAATTTACCTCGTCTTCGGTATCTCTCTTATCCTTTCAAGCCCGTCATTCTATAAACGTGAGCTGGAAGACTGTGTCTTCCCCTCTGGCAGTGCCGCCAGCTTCTTAAGGCCTGATGTGAGCTCCCTGCTTCCACGGTTATCAATGACTGACGCCCTTTCCTGTTGATATTTGCTGAGTGTGGAAGAATTCAGGCTAATGGGGAAGAACCGAGTTCACCAGCTTTTACAAGGTCTAAAAACGGATACAGTATAAATAAGTTTTCCCAAGGAAGGAACAGGGTCCCATTTGTTCAGCAAGCCTCAAAAAACCTTTCATAACCTTTAGGATAAGAACAGACAGCTTTAGGGAACCGGAAAGAGGCCATCCCGGTTTTCATTTTGTTTGATCTTAAGCCCACAGTACTGTTCCTCCCATCTCCGCTCAGGCTGCAAAAGTCAAAGTTCTTTGTCTATCCTCACTTTCGTCCAGCAGACAGCCCTTCACTTGATTAAGTGCGTGAACTCATGTATTAAACCCTTTCTTTTGCCTTCTTTTAAAAGTACTGTTTTTTTCTGTTTTGTTTTGTTTTCTGTTTTTTTGTGTCTGTGCTTCAAAAACCGTGAAGGCAGATTTTCAGCCTAGTCTTAATTACAGAGACTTTTCTTTTATATTTAAAGAGCCCCTTAGAGGGTACATTAAAGTTAGTACCTTCTAAGGGAAGTTAGGGGTGTTCCCTCTAACCTGCTGTACAAACACAGATGGAAGGACAAGTATTTCCATGAAGAAGCTTGCTGTCTACTGATGAAACAGACTTTTTTTTTCCTCCTTTACTTTTAAAAACTTTGCACATTCAGACACATTTCTTACCTTACACATAAAATAGACAATATCCCTCTAGTTGATATTACACTTTAATTTATACAGAGAGAGGGCAGGATATAAAAGGGCTTTCCTGAGGCTTAAACTTCTTTCTGTGACTTGAAATACAGCGTATGTAATTACTATTTTTCGTGGACAGTCTCATTTCAGAAAAGGAAATGTGGAAAATGCTTACCTCA
Source organism: Balaenoptera borealis (assembly GCF_965194805.1). NCBI lineage: Eukaryota > Metazoa > Chordata > Mammalia > Artiodactyla > Balaenopteridae > Balaenoptera > Balaenoptera borealis. Next base: position 58,371,136 of record NC_138869.1, on the reverse strand, counting down.
GTGTGATGAGTTATAGATTGATATTTTATTTCACAGTATAGATCCACTGATATTCTCTCCCATTTATTCTGAGTAGCAGGACATCTAACTGAATGAAGCAGGAGACTAGGCATCAAAGGACGGTCTTGCAGGAGGAGAAGGTGAAATCCCAGCTTTCCTGACTCGAGTGACCCTGTTCTGCTCTCAGGGCTGAGCCCCAACTCTTGGCGTGGAGGCCCAGCAGGCCTCGCCTGCTTCTCGCTGCCTTTATCACAGGCCTTAGTGCTGGGCGTTGTCTCGGACTGTTTACTGGGCCTGGAACACTGAAGGAGACTTTTTTACAGGCGAGGCAGGGGACAAGGGACTGAGGGCCCAGATTGGCTAAAGGGAGTTCAACAGTAGGGTCAGGCAAGGAGGGTTAGGTCAGCTTTCCAAAGGAACAATGAGCCTAAGAAGTGTCCTCTCTGTGCAAGAAGGACAGAGGAAACACAAACAAGAGACAACACAACACTGGAGAAGCCGCACTCTTCTCAGGTGAGAAAATGCAGAGGTGGTAATTAATAGCACCCTTTGGAAGCCAGCTGGTCCAGCTCCCTTACCACAAGATTCCACCTAGGAGCTCAAGAGATGGGTTGTCATAATTGAAGAGAGTCGTCAAAAGGGAAAGACTTTCTGGTAGAAGTAGGTTTGGTCCAGATGAAGAAGGCCACCGAGAAACGACAACTACCGTTACATAAGCAATTGCTTCATGGAACAACTCATTCCATCTACCAAGGACTCTTTGAAGGGTGTGCTGTTACTAGCCCCATTTTACAGATGGGAAAACTGAGGTTTTAGGAGGTGGGAAAGTTGTGGAGACAGGCATCAGAGCCCTGTTGTCTGGCTCTGGCCCACAGGCCCTAACCTTCCTAGTACAGTGTTGGCCTGACCAATGGAGAGCATGTATAGCCCATGGCAGCTAGGACTACCATTATTAATTTTACAGAAGGGGGTAGTCAGTGCTACTCTGTGTATTGTGGCCTTTGACTCGAAGCCTTTCTGGAAGCATCTGGCAAGACAGTCACACACTTGGGGAACATTCAGTGATGGCCTCACTTCTGAACATTTCCAGTGGTTGACTTTCCTCTCACCTCTGGGTGAGTCTCTGTTAAAAGAATCCCAAGGCTATTAAATGCTGTAGTGTGTTACAGCCTCAGTGCCTTAAAGTCTGAGATAACTTCCTTATCCTTATTTCTCTGAAGATATATCTATTCATTCTTTCATTCACTAAACCAATATTTATTGAGTACCTACTGCATGGAAGGCATTACTCAAAGTGCTGAGGGTACAGAGACTCTCAGGAGATGGCAGAGTAGAAGGATGTGAGCTCACCCCCCTCACAATAACACCAAAATCACAACTAACTGCTGAACAACCATCGATAAAAAAATGCTGGAAGCTACCAAAAAAGATATACTACACCCAAAGACAAAGAAGAAGCCACAACAAGACGGTAGGAGGGATGCAATCGTGATAAAATCAAATCCCATACCCATCGGGTGGGCAACACACAAACTAGAAAATAATTATATGGCAGAAGTTCTCCCACACGAGTGAAAGTTCTGAGCACCACATCAGGCTCCCCAGCCTGGGGGTCTGGCATCAGGAGCCCCCAAAGCATCTGGCTCTGAAGGCCAGTGGGGTTTGATTGCAGGAATTTCACAGGACTGGGGAAAACAGAAACTCCACTCTTGGAGGGTGCACACAAGGTTTCGTGCACACCAGGACCCAGGGGAAAAAGCAGTGACCTCATAAGAGCCTGGGCCAGACCTACCTGCTGTTATTAGAGGGTCTTCTGTGGAGGTAGGGTGTGGCTCCGGCTCACTGCAGGGACAAAGACACTGGTGGCGGTAGTTCTGGTGAGTACTCATTGGCGTGAGCCCTCCTGGAGGCCGCCATTTTCTCACCAAGACCTGGCCCCACCCAACAGCTTGTAGGCTCCAATGCTGGGACCTGGGCATCCGCCTCAGGTCAAACAAACAACAGGGTGGGGACACAGCCCCACCCATCAGCAGAAAAGCTGTCTAAAATCTTCCTGAGCCCATGGCTTCCTGCTAAACACACCCCTAGACACAGCCCTGCCCACCAGCGGGACAAGACCCAGCTCCAGCCACCAGTGGGCAGGTACCAGTCCCTCCCACCAGGAAGCTGGCACAAGCCCATTGAACCAGCCTTATCCACCAGGGGGCAGACAGCAGAAGCAAGAAGAAATAA